>NC_053450.1:5657425-6313700 GCF_015227805.2 Hirundo rustica
GGATAGTTGCCTGTGGCCAACTAAAAGTGAAGCAAAGGATGATTTCCTTAATGGTTTTGGAAATTTGCTTCAGCTTTAACCTTTAGTACTCCTTGTTTTATGGCTTTGGAGTCACACCTGACCCTGGTCTGATACTGCTTTCTGGTAGGAACAACTGCTATTTAAAATGTGTGCAGAATATCTGTGCCCTGAGCATGGCAACAGGCGCTGTCTGCAACAAAAAAAAAATCCTGACCCACTAAAATTTCAGTCAAGGCCTTCAAAGAAAATTATCAATGCTTAAAAAAAGAGTATCTTTAAATCTGTCTTATAAACCTTGTCCTATGATAAGCAAACACAAAAGAAGTTCAGTCATTCCTGAGCCAAGGCATAGATTTACTATTTTATTTTAATGTCTTCAGTACTACAATATTCATCTCATAATTCCCTACTTCATCCCCTTAGGGAAAACAATGTTTTCCTTACTTTTTAGTTTTAGTCTTTATTGTGACCCTTTCTTTTTCTTAGTGAATATTTACGTGGCAGCTATCACAACAGAATCTCATCCTTGACAGATTTTTTATTAAAAAAAAAAGAGAGAAAGGAAAAGGAGAAAAAAAAAAAGATTTCACAAGAACACATACATGCAAATCCCCCTCAATTTGTATGGAGTGCATCAGGCTGTCACATAGATATTATACATACATACACATAGAAATAAAAATGATTGAAAACTGGTTGAGAAAAGCAGCTAGCTATGCTGAATTTTATAAAATCTGTCAACTTAGTTGGCTGCTCACAGTGTACCAGGATCACTTGAGATGCCTTTCCAGACTCTGAGCTGTCATTCAGGCAGAGACTGGATGAAGATGCTGATGCTTTAGGAATAAATTCAAATTATTACTGTGATGGGGATGTGACCATTCTGATGCTCTCTTTGATAATGTTGCTGATATTGCAGTGACACACATTATCTTCCCAGCTGCTAACACATCTCAAGAGACAGAGGGGGAGGGGAAAAGTCCAACCCCATGCATAGCATTTTATCTAGGAAAAGAATATTTCCTTGCTTTATTCTCAGCCAAACAAGTAGGCAGCCTGACTTTCACGGGAAATATCTTGTCCTCCTGCAGACATATGTCTGTAGCACCAATGTGCTAAAGATTAAAGGTTAGGTTTTGCTCTTGTTCTTACAACGGGGAATGCTTTATTCAGCATTCGGTCCCACAGGGGTAAAGAGCATTGGAAGGGAGTGTCCTCTAATGGAGGGAAAAAAGAATATTATGTCACTCAAGGCATACCCTTAGGAAATCAATTTGCCTTGACCTCCAAAGATGTGTCACTGAGTGCCAGAGGACATGTCTGTTACGTATTTTGCCTAATCTAATAGGGTTTTTATCTGATGTGTCATGAGATCTCCCTACTCCTGTTAAACAAAAAAATCTAGAAGTAGAAATATCATAGTCATGTCAATGTGATTTGAGCATGTGTGAACAGGCCTGTTCAGGAAATGCAAAGTGCCTCTGAGGAGATTTATGAGCAATTCTCTGGGTAGCCTGGTCTAGTGTAAAATGTCCCAGCCCATGGCAGAGAAGTTGGAACTGGATGATCTAAATCCAAGTAATCAATCAAGCAAAAGCATATCCCACAAATAATTTAAAACCACTTTCTCAAATTTTTTTTCCCCCTGGTTGGACCTTAGAACTCTATGTGGAAGAACATATTAATAAATATATGTAAATCTATAAATAAGGCTGATAACAGGCAGTGTGTTTTTCTATTCCTCTACCAACCTAACAGAAAAATTATACTGTTATACTGTTGTGAAACAGGGGGGGAAAAAAAAAAAAATCTGCCTGTGTGCACAGGAAGAAGTTAAAAAATGAGTGTTGAAGAGTACACAGTGCTGATACTTTTAATTTATGCACACAGACACTACTGTATCAAAGTAAACATCCTTTATGACTTTAAAACATGCACACTATTTCAGGTTGGATTCCAATGAGGATGAAGAGGATGACATTATATTCAGTGCTTCTCCAACTCATTTAAAAAAACAAGACTCAGAAACATCTTTCAGGAGCTTTGCTTTCTAGCTTTCACTGGTTCATGAGCCTCTAGTCAATCAATAATGAAAGCAGCAGGGAATTCATCACTTAAAGAAAAGAATAAACTAAAATAAAAACAAGCAAAAATGAGAAAGTGATGGTAAGAGAAAAACAACAACTACAGAAAAACCCTTCTAAGATTGCTTAAAGAAGTGTAAATGGTTTTCCTCTGCCATACTAATGATAATTCACAGCTGGGTCTCTAGGACAGAAAAAAAATTCAATGAACCAGGAAAAACAAACTCCCTGTGGATGCCTTTGATGATTCCATAATCTTTTGATGATTGAATTGATAAAGGTAATATCATTGCTGAAATATTTTTAGACTTCTGTGAAGCATTAGATTTTGTAGTATGTAGTATCTCTTTCTTAGGAAAACTAAAATGACAATAGATCACAATGGTCAATATTAAATGGTTGGGAATATTATTACACCATGCATCAAAGGATTAATGCATTTGTGTAGCTTTTTGCAGACAGAGTGTTTACTGATTATCTGAGGAGATGCAGACTGAGTCTACTCATGTTCTGAGCTATAGGTCCCTATGATCTTCAGCTGCTGAATTTCCTGCCTATAGTTAGCGATACTGGGCAGTAAATCTCAGATAAAGTACTGTGTCTCCTTTTCTGTATGCTGTCCAGGAAAAAAACTATGACGTCCTCATGGAGATTTGGTAGAAACTCTGGAAATATGTCTTTCCATTGCACAGCCAGGTTTTTACACTTTTTGGTGATTTAAAGATTTTGTAGGTACAAGAGTGTCAGGGTGATTTAAGGCCATTGTCATGGTTTAACCCCGCCAGTTTACCCCAGTGAGTCACTCACTCACTGTCTAACAGTGGGATAGGGATAAAAATATGATTTCAATAATTTCCATTAGGCCTTAACCTTTGTGTAATGAGTTCTGAAGTGAACTGTCCCTTGACCACACCAGGAACTCTTGCATGGCCAAGGTGAGAGTAGTATTGAAGTGAAGGATGAGAGAGCAGATAATCATCCCCTGACAGCCTTGGAACTTTCCCTAGCTTAATCAAAGCCTGAGTTGAGCAATACTATTATACCTAGAGTTTTGGAAACTCTGGTCCCATTGTTACAGGAATTTTGGAAAAAAAAATTCCAAGTATTTTAGAAATTCCAGTGATTATCAACCTGAGGATGGAGGTTTTATGGATTGCTAAACCCCATAATTTTGTGGTCCTATAAAAAGTGACCCTAAGTGAGGTCCTTCAAGGTCTTCTGGACCACAGGATGCAGTGCCATCATCTCCCTTTCACTGGGACACCTCTCAAAACTCACAAACCCTTGAATTGGAGATACTTGGTGGTCCATCACCCAAAGCTGATGATGGGGCCTAGGTTGATATCCCAAGTCCTTGAAGCTCATTAATCCTAAGCCTCTTGAGATGCAAAGGCACCTGATGTATTTCTGTGAACTTGAGAGGACTTTTTCAAAATATACCTTTGTACCTTCTTTATGTCTGTATGTGAATTGATGTAAATACCTTATAGCATGTATAGCATAAATACTGCCCTCTTAGATCTAAAATTGTCAGTTTTGTAATTGTAGTAAATTCTATTGATCATCTTATAAAAATTAACTTAGTCAATTGATTAAGTGCTGCTTAATCTTTTAGTCAGAGACCATTGGTCAAGTCTGAGTTTGAAAAAGTTTGAAAAGAGGGTCCACTCGGAAACTTGTCACTCAGTGGAAGGTTCCCCTTTACCCTCTACCCTTGTCACCCTCACCCTTTCCATCATTAACCTTAATATCTCCAGCCTCCACATCAATAATTTAAAATTTATTCTTATCTGATTTTACTCTGTATGTTTCATCCATGTAGTAGGGAAATGAGTGAACCTTGCCATTGAACCTTGTTGTCCTTTTACAGAATTTTATTAGACCTACTTTTCCTCGTACCTTTGCCAGTGATTTCTTTAAGCAGACTAAACAACTCATTTGCAACAAATTAGTGTAGTCAGCAAGATGCTAAATCAGAATTCATGACTGTGTGTTTAGTTTGGGGGAATATTTGGAGAAAATCAAAGAAAATCACAGATGTGCTAACATTCCACAGCAACTGCAAGAAAATAGATTTCACTGAAGGATAAGAAGCAACATCTGCAGTAATGAATAAGGATTAAATGAATACTGTGGCATATCCAGTATAAAGCAGTTGCAGTTCATGTTTAGGTACTTTGCCTATCATGTGAAAACTTCCAGAGGCATACCCTTTATACAGGTGTTAGGCAGCAGTAACCATAAAATGATTAAGAAAAAGTAAAAAATAAGTTCTAATCCTTTGTCATTCCATACTGACAATAAAAACAAACAAGGAGTGGGTCATTGATCCCACTCCATTTCAAGATCTTCCATTTGGCACTGAAACATCCTGCAAACCAACTAGAGCTCTTCCACTGAAAGTCAAACTCTCCCAGAAAGATGTCTTGGGTATATTGTGAGATGGAGCTACAGATACGCTCTGTATTACATAAACAGAAAAGTTGAGTCCAAGGTAGCAGATGAAAACCAGAGAAAGAAGAGGAAAGTCCATTTAAAAACAATCTTCATATGTTTGCTCTTTGCTTAGTCCCATATTCACTGAAATTAAGAGGCGTCATGAGATTATTTATTTATTAATTTTTTTGGCTTTATTTGTGAATAGCTCCTGAAGGAAAGGTTCATAATTTATCCTTAAGGTATCTGTAAGGATAACCATACAATGAACAAAAATTAGTTATAGCTTGAATATCTCTGCTCAAAATGTTTCCATTATTGAGAATTAATGATTACTGGATACCATTATTGATAAATATTTACATATAGTCTAAAACATTATGCATATGTCTGTCTCAGAAGTGTAATTCTGTGGAAATTTGCTACTTTGCTTTTAGGTTTGCTTTAGGTTTGGCGTCTAGCCAGTTTATTATCCTTTCTTATCACGTTCCATCCCGCCAGCTGAATCATCATCTTATCAAATCTCAGGCTACAGCTGTAAATGAACAAATTCCTTCCAAGAAAATGTAATTGTTCATTTCCTACTCTTTTATTCTTGTAATATCTCAAAGTTAAAGATGCACATGGTAACAGTGGAGAATTATCTTTGTGTTTCTTCTGTTACAATCTGCTTACCTGTGATCACCAATAAAAAATATTAAAATAAAAAAAGAGATATGGTTTTATAGCTGAAAATACTTTGAAAATCTTGAGCAGGTAAGGCTTGCCTGTGATAGTGACAATTCCTTGACACATTCAGTGAAAATATATCAAACACAAAAATTCCAGTGAAAAACGACAAAAACAACAGGTTCATGAGAGGCTTGCCTGGTTTCTGGATCTTATAATGTCTTAAGCAAAAAAAAAAAAAAAAGTCTCCCTTTTTAATTATTGTAGCAAAACTTAGTAATTAAATCTTTTGAATACAAGCAGTGGAAGAATAATTGTTGATTCACCAATAACTCAAAACTAAAAATAAAAGTTAGAACTAAAAATAATATTGCTTCGAAAAAAATCATATAGAAAGGAAGTACTTCCTTCAAATTAAATAATTTAGCAAAAAAAGTAATTTTGCTAGTTTTGATACAATGCTGGTCAAAGGATATTATGTTCAAAGTGTTAAACCCCAAACATTTCTGTTGCAGAATGGAATTTATTTTATTTTGCTTCAGAGCACGCATGAAAAACAAAACCTCTATCTCCAGATATTTATATAACTATTTAAATTCCCTCATACTGAATTTTAAGATAGATAGGCAAGTTTTGTGCAAAAGATATCTGCTATGTAATATCAGTAGCTTAAGGGTCAGATTTACATAAAAATTTTAGAATGAAAATGAAGAAAAATATGGGACCTCCTGCTTGTTGAGTACTTATTCATCTTAATATATTACACCGCAGGGGAAAAAGTCTTCCTACTACAGTTACATGATTATATAGAAGTTGGTTTTGGATCCCTGTTTTGGAGACACAACAGAAAGTGTGAGTATGGACAAGGAGAAGAAATAAAATGAATTGTCTCTTCTTTCTGTTTGGTGGGTTTACTAGAACTTCCAGACCCCTTCTACCATCTTCTTTTTTGGCCTTGAGACATAAGCATGGAGCACAGATGAGAAATTGTGCAGCTGAGGGAGAGTAGTAATTGTCCATTAAACTTTTCAGGAGGGAAAACATTGGATTTTAGGGAGGAAGGACTCTAAGTTCTGAAAAGATTATTTGAACAATCCACCTTCAGGCGAGACACAGCCTCACAAATCTCTCAGTTGGTGCAGATGCTGAACTTGAGTATTGCCCATTTCTCCTACTGATCTTTATCAGAAAAATAAGTCTCTACTATTTGCAACCATCATGACTGCTACGTGTTTTGACAAGACCAACTGTTCTCCACAGGCTTCACCTACCTATGATTTAAGTAGCATTCCTCATCTGGAAAGTTTTTACTAATACTCAAGTGACACCCGACAATTTTTGAGGGTCCTGATTCAGGTTCTCAGACACCTTGACATGGCTCTAATAATCTTATTTTTATTACATTGCTTAGGTAGAAAGATCAAGACATATTTTTGTTCTACATAAAACTGATTGCAATCCAACCAGGGTGTGCTCTTGTAATTAGATGTAGAGCATCAGTACACCTCACAGTGACTCAGAGTAACCTTGCTGATGTTGGTGGTTTAGTTTGAATTTATATAGGTGCATCTGAGCTCTGAGTGTGGCACTAAATAACCTTCTGCTCTTAAAGAAAGCTCTACTGTTCAAGTCATAAAAGATATAGAAATGTGAATAAGGCTGAAGTGGAAATAAGATACAGCAAAAACTGGTGTTTGTTTAAATGCAGGAGAGGAAGTTCATCAGTTCTGTACAGAACCCTGAAGATAAGCAGTCATGCTGGAAGTTTTGATCTGATCCCAAGACATTTACAGAATATCAGCTGTAAAAACAAAACAAACAGAAAACCAATACCACCAAAAAATCAAGTCTTCATTGACAGTTAACTTGTTTGACACATTTTCTGGGGCAATTATGTATTTTCTGCTATCATGGCATTAGTTTTCTTAACCTTCTCTAAGCTGTATCATTAATATTTGAATGCACCACAGGGCAAAACAAAACAGGTGATTTGAATCTATTCTGGTTTTCCCTGAAAGGCCTAGAAAAATGCAACCGTTAATTACAGGTAAGGCCTGGTTTAAGAAGCCTGTCTCTCTCTTCCTGCTTTGGGGATGGATTCACTTCATTTCACTGTAATCAATTGCATCTCACATACTTAAACTAAGCTAAGACAAAACTCCGAACATGTTGGAGACAGTTGTCACGTTCAGTGGGTCTATCTCCTAATGAGGTTGGATTTCATACATACAGGGAAAAAAACCATAGAGTATACCTGAAACAGGCACCCAATTTTAAGATGGCAGAAGTTGGATGAAAATGTCTACTCTCCATTTTCAGTTTTAATTGTGACTTTGTGATGTTCATAAACATGAAATTGTGAGAGGCAAACTCTATGTTACATTTAACAGATGTTGAGTTCATTTGTGCTGGGCCTTGTGGTTGCCATCCCCAGTGCTGCTCTAATATATAAATTATAATTCTGGTTTAGTCCATAATAGTGTCCTGAATCTACCTGTGATTAAAAGCAAGTGAGGGTTCAGGGTAGGTAGGATCTGTCCAGGGGACTTGCACTCCACTTCCCCTTATGCTTTTTTCTTGAAATGGCATTTTGTTATCCTGTCTTTTAATCTGTATAGGAAAAAAAAAAACAAAAAAAACCCCACAACAGAACACCACAAGCCCAAAACACAAACCAAAACCCTTTGTGAGATCCCTTTGCTTCTTTGCTTGTCTTGATCATTTACCTGTGGACAAAATCTACTCATTTCATTTTTCGACCAAAAATCAAGCACATCCTTAACTCTGAGGAAGTAGCATTGATCCATTCAAGTATTCAATAAAAAGACACCTAAGCCATTTTTAAATAGTGAAAAGATTCTGAAAGTTTTCTAGGGATATCCAAAGAAACATCATATTTCATGTGATATTCCATATGAAAATTCACTATGCAAAAGAACCATAGACTAAACAATGTAAAAAAGAAAACTACGAACATTTGAAGTCTCCAAATGTTATGAAAAAGTGGCAGTCAAAACCACCCCCTCCAACTTTTCACCTTCAGAGATAAGGAAGAAAATGGCAAAGGAGGAAGCAAATTTCTTGTGTTTCCTTAGATTCAATGACATTCAGTGTGATTTTTAAGAATACTGAAAAATAAATGTAATGTGGAAAATTAGTTTTTTCACAAAAAATATTTACGAGAACAAAGAGAAAATAAAATAATATTTGTTGTTAGATGGGTCTGTAGAGATTGGTTTCTTAATTAAATAAAATTTTTAGTGTTTGAGTACTTGATCTGCATGCAAGGTGTCCAACAACCTCTCATTGTCCCAGATTATTTCAAGAACTGGCAGTGCCTTTCCAGAGCAAACAAACAAAAAGTATAATTTAATTGAATCATTGATAACATTTGTTTTTCCTCAGATCACTGACAACTTTTGCTTTAATGATACTATTTTCAGATAGATGGCTAATGTGTTAATAATAAATATTCCATGAAAATTATTGTATTTCAGTATTGAAATATAGTTTCTGTAAAAACTTTGGTCTAGGGAAGTGAGTTTAGAGGAATGTATCAAATATCAAAGTCTGCTTGCTCATTGTTGAGCATGTTGCTGGATTATTGATAATTTTTCAAAGAAAATGCAAAGAAAAGCTTCTCAGATACTTTTTTTTCCACCCCTGTGTTACAGAGGATAACTATTCCTGTAGCTTTCTCTGGGATTTCAGCTGGGACTGTTATCATTTTGCTCATGGGATACGATACCATCATGTTCCTCAAAAGAAAAACTTTACTTTTGATAAGAAGAATTTGACTAGTAGTGTTTTGGGTCAATAAATGTATGGGAATGAAAACTCTACACAAGTTGAGGCTTGAGAATTGAAGAAAAAACATCTGCCAAACTGATCTTAGAAACACCACTCATGATGCAGAATCTGCTTAACTTTTTCATCACCTTTAAATCAGGGCTTTACATATGATTTTCATGATCTATGAAGCCAACAAAATAACAGCAAAACTTGACACAAAACCCCTGGGTGTTTTTTTTGCTTCCATTCTTTATATTGTGCAGAATATTTTATCATTTTGTTTTCTCAGAGCCATTGTGTGGATATCTATACTGTTTGAACAATAGGAGTAATGTAGGAGTGTTTCATACTGACTGCTTTTATTCTTCATAAGTTAAAAAAAAAATCCCAAACAGATAGGATATATAGTTAAGTCTACTACATAAGATAGTTAAAGATAACTTACTAAATAAAAGATAGCACATTTCCTGAAAAACTAGAATTCTTTCTTAAGCAAATATTATTTAATTGTTAAGTCAGTTGTTATTATGATGGTCTTTGCTCTAAAAGAAACACTTTGTGGCCATAAGGTAAACTGTGATTGTATTGCAATTTACATTTAGTGGCTCAAATATCAGATTGAGGTAAATTAAAAATTGAGAAGAAAGCCTTAAGAACCATTTCTGCTTTTAGATTCATAATTTTAAAAGCTAAAAAATATGTACCTGCATATATATTTATGTGTTATATATTTAGAGTCCTCCTTTGGACTAAAAAACATGCTTGAAATAGCCTTTCATTCTGTGTGTCTGCTTTTGCAAATAGACTTCTGCATTTTTTTCTGACAATTTACTAGACAGGTTATTCAAAAATTTTGAAAGCAAGATAGACCTCAGAAGGGATATCATTTTAATGTTATTTTCAATTTGTTCATTGTGGTTATTTACATTCCAGTTCCAACCAAATCCTGTGAGATTTCAGTCCAAAGATATGACATTTTTACATTCTTCATAACACATCTGGGATGTCTTTTCCTACCGTAATGGATCATGAAGGAAGATTATTCTTATGATAGGGGGTTTTTTGTTTTGGGTTTTTTTTTTCCCTATAATGTTAGAGAAGATATTAAATCCAGGACAGGAATTTTCCTTGCTCTGATGATGTCACTTTGATCTCTACTGTACAGAGAAAATGTATAAAAAGACAAAATTATTTTCATAATTCTTCAGGGGATTGAGATTGTCCTTTTGCAGGTAAATCAGAGATGCGTTATATCCTTTCCAAGCACATTTGGCTCCATATCATCTTCTTGCATAAAGCATTTTTCTATTATCAATGTTTTGTATGTTAAAAATCACATCCAATATTTCTCTACTCTTTACTCTTGACTGAGTTTCTCTGGAAATCCAGATAGACATAATGATGTCTAAAAGGCTATGGAGAGTGCTCTAAGAAATAAAACCATACAGTTCCTCAGAGTTCACAGAGCTAGACTGGCCAAGACAGGAATTGGACTATCTCATGTGCAATATTTTAAAAAACTAGCCAAGTGGGACAAGCTTCTTGTAATCTCTGGGGGGAAAAAAAAAAAAAAAAAAAAAAAAAAAAAATCTTCCAGTTAACAGAAACTTCTCTTTTTTGTATTTTTTTTTTTTCAATTATCTTTTCATTTCTCTTGGTTTGTTTTTTGTGGGTTTTTTGTTTGTTTGGGGATTTTTGGGTTTTTTTTGGTGTTTTGTTTGTTTGTTTGTTTTAATTTATTTTTCATCTGTTGGGGTTTTGGGGTTTGAAAGGACTGCTTTTCTTCATCAGACTTACTTGGCATGCAAAACAATCTGCCAGCTGCCTCATGTCTTGGCTGGGAACATATCAAAAACCAGTTTGGATGCCACCTGTTTGATTACTCATCTAGTGATGCCAATTCCTATCTTGCTTGAATGTGCTATGAATTAAATAAGGAGAAAAATAATATATTTTATTTTTCTAAAAAATTAAGTTGAAGAAGTGATAGTTAAAGACAGCTGATCAGAACTGAATATGTTGTCTCAGCAGTGAAATACCTATACCTAATTTGAAATTATGGACAACACAGCTTGGCTGATTACACCTGAACTTCTCATACCTCAAACTCTTTTTTGCATACAATGTCCTTTTTTCTTCAGTACTAGAATTTTTCTATGCAAAATGAAAAATTCCAGTACATGCATTTGTAAATGTCTATATATAAACCTTCATTTTTTTAATGTGCATTTATATATAAGTCCAGATACCTTATAAAGTTGATAATATTTTTGACCACTATTTGTATACTCTTGCCTTGGTTTTGAAAAACAGTTGTCTGCCAAGGAAAGTTAGACCCTCCCTTGGAATGGAAAATGTAAACCCCCTTCCCTCCAAATTACAATAATTTTGCAGGTAGGGGCTTTCAGGAAAAGATACGGGAATAGGAGTAACAGTTCTTTACTAGGAATATTAATATTAAAAAAAAAAAAAAAAAAAAAAAAAAGCAAGCAAGAAAGCAAACAAAAACCCTTGAAAAAACCCTGGCAGAGTCAGGGATACGACCTGGGACCATGTTGGTCAGGGTGTTGGAAGCAGTCCAAATAAGTCCTCCTGGAGTAACAGACGTGGTTCTGCGGAGTAGAGATGGTCCTGTAGAAAGTCCAGTGGTGATGAGATGGGTCCGGTCTTCCTCTGGCAATCCAGTGGAAAAAAACAGATACTTGGAGGTCTTCAGTCCCAGTTTTTATCTAGCTGGGAACAACTGGCTTCTTCCCCACTGTGTGGAGCATCTCCCAATGGGATGATGGAATGTGTCGTGTCATTGGTGGACCCTAATGGCCCATTATCAGAAGACGTCCCCCTGGAGGATGGAGGGATGGTGAAAGAGGTAAGAAACACTGCCCCACCTGGTTTTAATGGCTGGGCCATTATCAGAAGGCATCTTCCCCCCTCCCCCCTGGAGTTACAAGAGAAGGATAAAACATCTCCCAAAAACCAGCTTTCAACAGATGAAATAGAATACACATTTTTAGGTTACATAATCCAAGATGACTCTTAAGAGTGAGTTACTTACAGCATTATTAAAAAAACAAAAGCACAGAGAAATTTAAAAGAACCTACATGCATCCAAGTACATGATTAAAATAGTAAGGTCATTGTAACTGTAAAAATCCCTCTTAAATGCAAAGCGGACCTATATTCAGGTGTAGATCCTTAGACTGCAGAAGTCTGACAATAGGAAAATTAAGCCAATTTTTACTGGAATAAAGAGTCACAGGAAGACTGGACATATTTTAGGAAAGAAATCTTGAAAGCCCACTGGCAGGCTAGCCCTATGTACCAAAGATGAGGTGGAAAGGAAAAAGACTGGCCAGACTGAACAGGGATAATTTGCAGCAGCAGAGGGGAAAAAAAATAAAAATAATAATAATAAAAAAAAGGTGTAAGGGTGTATCAGCTTTGGAGAAAGGAGCAAGAAACCTGGAGAGCATTTGAGATATTGATAGGTCAAGCAGAAAAGAAAACAGAGGGTAAAGCAAATTTAGAAATAAATCTGGAATCTTCTGCAACATATTTTTATAAAGACAATATTAAAGAGAAGAGGAGCAAAGAAATAGAGCCACAAAGTATGGTAAAGAGACTAAGTAATTTAATGCATTCTTTACCTACAATCTCAAACAAAGATAAGTACTAAAGCCATGGAAAAGGTTGAGGGATAAGGAGCAGACAAAACCAGAAAACCAGGATTAACTCGTTAGTGACCTGCAGAGCCACTGAAACACTGCCAAGTCCATGGGGCTGGCCAAGAGTCATCCAGTGGTGCTCAGGGAGCTGGCAGAAAAGCTGGCTAAGCCACTGTCTGTCCTTAATTATCAGCCCTGGCTAGTCGGGGAGATCCCATATGACTGGAGGTGCTAATGTGACACCCACGGCCAAGAAGTGCTGCAAGAAGGATGCAGGGAGCTGCAGGCCTGTCAGCCTGACCTCGGGGCCCAGCAAGGTTCTGGAGCAGATCATTGTGAGGGGGATCACAGAAGCCAGAGAGGACAGCTGAGGGATCAGGCCCAGCCAGTGTGGGTTTCGGAAAGGCAGGTGCTGCCTGAGCAGCCTGATGTCCTTTGACGAGCAGGTTACCCACCACCTCGGGGCTGAGGGAGAAGCCATGCACGGAGTCTCCCTGGACTGGGGCAAAGCCTTTGACTCCATCTCTCACAGCACAGTCCAGACAAAGCTGTCAGCCCAGGGCTTAGGCAGCACATTCTTTGCTGGTTTAGTAACTTTATGGCCCAAAGTGGTTTTTTTAACATTGCTGTATTGATTTGCTATCTGGTCCCTATTTTTGCTCCATGGTACAAATGCTGTATCATTTTGTTTTGTTTTGTTTTGTTTTGTTTTTTAATGTCTTTATTGATCTTCTGGTTGTGAATATTGTGTTTACCATTTACAAATCTGTGTATGACGCTGACTTGGATGGTAGTGTTTATCAGTTGGATGGCAGAAAATCTTTTAAGGGGGACCTGGCCAGACTATATCCTGGGCAAAGGCCAAAGGTATATACTTCACAAAATGAAGTGCTGGGCTCTGGACTTTGGCCACCACAGCCCCCTTCAGTTTTTCAGGGTGAGTGCCACGTGTCTTGAAATCTCCCCAAAGGAAAAGGACCAGCAGTTGCTGGCCAGCAGTAGTTGAACATGAGCCATCGTGTGCCCAGCTGGGCAAGGAGGCCTGTGGCATCCTGGCCTTCTTGCCCAGCAATAGTGTGGCCAGCAGGGTAGCGATTGTCTCTCTGTGCTCGCCACTGGTGAGGCCACATCTTGAGCTCTGTGTCCAGTTCAAGGCCTTTCAATGCAGGAAGGTCATTGACTTGCTGGAGCAGGTCCAGAGAACATCAATGAAGCTGGTGAAAAGGCCAGAGCACCATCTTGTTAAGAGCAGCTTAGGGAGCTGAGGTTTTTCATCCTGGAGGAAAGGAGGTGCATGGTTGTGATCTTATCCCTCTACAGCTTTCTAAGAGGAACTTTCAACCAGGTGGGACTCTGTCTCTTCTGCCAAACAACTATTAATAGGATAAGAACGCATCGTATTAAGCTGCACCGGGGAGGTTAAGGTTGGACATTAGGAAGAATTGCTTTGGAGAAAGGGTGATTAGACATTAGAATGGACTTGCCAGGGAGATGGTGAAGTTACTGTCCCTGTAGGTCCTTAAGGAAAGACTGGACATGGCACTTAGTGCCATGACTTACTTGACATGCAGGTGTTCAGTCAAAGGTTTGACTCCCTGATTTCAGAGGTCTTTTCTAATCTTTTTGGTTTTGTGTGGCTCTATGTGACTCTGTGTAAACATGCTGACAACTAGTTCTCCAACTGGATATGTATCTGAATTAATTATAATAATTAATTATAATAATTAATTAGTAATTCAGACCTTCATGAAACAGGATGCAAGAGGAGAATACAAAAAGGATTTTTTCTTCCTTTGTGGTCATTTTATGCATTCTCAGAACATAAATGAATATAGGCAAGATAAATTTCTACATTCATGTAGCAAGTTGACCAGGCATGTTTGGTTTGGGACACCAACAACATTGGCATCTATGCAGTGGTCTCTTCCGCCCTAGGGATTCTCTGTGTGATTCTGTGTGCGACAGTTTTGCCATTAAATTCAGGAAAAGCTCAATTAAAGAAGAAAGACCAATAGAGGTAAAACACAACATGAGTAAATGTAAATAGTACTGTTTCAAAATTCAGATATGGTGGGGGTTTTTTGTTTGCCTGTCAATTGATACATGGGAAGGAGGAGTCTCCTTCTTCCTAGGAAAGAAAATAGCTAAATTTTTAAATGAGATGTGTATATCATTTGATATTCATCTGGGTATGGACAATGTACCCCCTAGTTATATGGAGAATGATAATCAATTACTTTTCAAGCAGCTTTTTTAATAGTTAATCAACCATTGCCAACGGCTCTACTGCAATGTCTTTACTGTGTCACTGTCACAGCTTATACATGTTCCTGTTAATTGGATATTATGACTGTTCCCCTATTTTGCGTTATACAATTTAAGTTAGTTCTACATGTAATACAACAGAGCATGTTACAAGGATTTTATTGAAATAATCCATGATGAAAGTATGAGGTAATTGTTTTGTCTCCAGTTACTCTTTGTGTAAGTTGATCGTTCAAAGTTCTCTGCAGTGTTTATACGAGAAGTAGATGAGAAATTCTGCACTTCAGGTTTAAGTATTTTTATATTATCAGCTCTTTAAGGTGAGGACAGTCTTCTATTGTGTGTTTCTGAAGAAGCTCAGACTTCTAACTCATCACAGAGATAATTATCAGTGAATTGTTATTTATACAAAGTCCAAATATAAGGTTCATAGTTGATCTGTAATATAAATAGGAATGTAGCCAAGCAATTAAATTATCATGAGGCTTCATTGTAGTCCATCAGATATTTGGAAGGAAGACATTATTCTTTGCACTCCAATAAAATTGGTAACTGATTTGAGATGTTAACAACATAATAGAGCTACAAATGTATAAACCCATTGAGCTCAAAGTGTGATTGAATCCTTTATTTCAAAAAGCATTCTCCTTGTACTTTTGCTTTAATGCCACTCTTAAATATGCCTTATGTAGGAAGAGTAGAGATATAAATTATTCTTTAATTTTCTCTGATATGCATACTCTTGGCTTTATTTAGACAGTTGATGAGCTATAATAATTTTTTATTGCAGTAAGTGTAATAATTTTATTCTTATCTTGGATTACTCTAATGTATTCCCTGGAGTTCTCTACTTTGTTTTTGTCTTAAAATGTTAAACTGCGAAATTATGAAGTCTGGGAATATAATTTCATTATGGCTGTGAACTTTCCCTGACATAACAGGCTGTTGGTCCCCAATTTGACAGTTTGACATACATGCAAAACTACTATCAAAGGACCAAAGGTGTTTCAAGAAGTATGTGGAAGAAGAGTGTCTGGAGAAGGCACCTGTGTGCCTGGTGCCAGCTGCTGAGGCAGGGTGTCTGTATCATCGCCGGTCCCGGTGGGAATGAGAAGCGTGTGTGTATTCACCAGTAAATTCAAGCTGGGGCAGAGTATCAGTCAGACAGGGCCGTGCTGGTACCCACAGGAACTGCAAATGTGCAATGCCTGAGGGACAGCTCTGTGTGCATGTTTGCAGTGAGCACCAAGCAGGACCAGCAGGCAAGCAGGGGACCCATGGGGCAATTAAAGTGGCCTGGGATCCAAGCAGCGGGGCAGGGACAACAAAGAGGCTGTGGTGATGCTCAAAGAATCTGCAAATAGTTATGTGCTTGTGAACACAAAGTGGGAATGTGTGCATGCCACGAGGACTGATCTGTTCTCTCTGCAAGCTAAAGAGAAGGAGGGGACCTGGCTCCCTGTGTTTAGGCTGTTTATGAGTCCTGTGTGTGGCAGTATGTGTGATCAGCTATGCCAGTGTCCTCTGCGTCTGTGTGTCTCTGTGTTTTTGTCTCCGACGTGCTCTTTTTTGCTACTCTTTTGAAGGAGCAGCTGGGGATGCAGCAGCTGCATCCCTCAGTGTGAGCAGAGACCCTGAGTCCTGAGCACTGGCCTGGGCTCCAGCAGCTACACAGCAGAAAACTGAGCTGTAGCAGCTGGAGTAGGAGATCACATTCCTTACGTCACTTAACAGAGTTATGACAACACCTGTTGACATGGCTTTTCTGCATTAAAATATTAATGGCTGTGGGAAAGCAGGTTCTTAAGTCCAGTGATAAAACAGTTTATTTCTGCTGAAACCTGAGAACTGTCATACATACACGGTCTGCTGGGCAGATTGATGTCACAGGTCATCCTCAGAAGAGCCACTTTTTTTACTGATGTTGGTGATACATTAATTTCCAAGGATATTGTTAAAAAGTATCAATAATTCCCTTAACTAGCATAACAATAACACAGCTCAAGAGTATAACTTGATCAGAAAAAAAATCTCAGAAATTATCAAAATCAGAGTTCAGAAAGCACAGAAAAGCATAGTCATTGTCAACTAAAAAGCTCTTCTGAAGCTCTAAGAGCAAATTAGATTAACTGTTGTTATTTATATTGAAGAAAAAGATACTGACTTTCTCAGAGTCCTGATCCAGATCTCAGTTGAAACTTCTTTTTTCAGTTTTAATTTCATTGTTTGCATATGAATAAAGCAATAATTTTTGAGGAAAGTGTTTTTCATGAAAGTTTATATTTTTGATTTTTTGTTGCAAGTGATACATGATTAAGTCTTCAATGCAAAAATGTACTTTTGAATTACATATAGTTCAGCACATGGGCCAATAACTTGAGCTTGGTTGAAGGAAATATTTCATGAAGTTTTCTTTTTTTTTTTTTCATTTAAAGGCAGCCAAGGAAATTACCTCATTTGCTTTGGCAGCCTGTCCCAATAATTAACCAGCTTTGTTGCTAAGAAGTTCACTTCTCACTGAATCTTTTTCTGGCTTCAGCTCCTAATTTTTTATTATTTTTATTACTTTCTCCAATACAGTGACATGGCCTTCACCACTTGCAATTTTCTGTCCATGAAGATACCTCTATACTATAAGTAAGTAAACTTTCAATCTTCTTTCAGTTTGTGGGGTGGAGGGGGTTTCCCCAGTTTAAAACAAGGCATTCTGTAATTTTTCACCCTTCTGACATACTGTAGTTTTTGGAAAACTGATATCCAAACAAAACAAAACTGATATCCAAACAAAAACCCCAAACCCTCTAAACTTCAGAGATGAAGATAAAGTTTTCTTATTGCTGTGTCCTATAAAATAAGTAAGCTTTCTCCTTCAGCATCACTGTAGCCTCAGCCACTCACATATTTGGGGGAATGTCCCTTTTCCTATCCCCTGGTGTGTTTAGCAGGTGCACTTGTCTCACAAGTAAAGCAGGGACTGTATGTATCTTTAAAATTTGGAGAAGCCTCTGTGAAAATACACCAGAGGAAGAGCAAGCCACCACACAGGAACAATGAGGAATAAGGAGAAAATACATGAGAAACAGCCCTTCAAAGACAAAGGGGAGAGGAGAAAGAAAAGGAGGAAAAGGAGGAGGAGGAGGGCAGGAGAGGCTGCAAGCCTAGAGCAGGGATCACAGTCAGCCCTGTAAATTCACCATCTATTTGCTTTGTACTGAGGTCAATTTCATGTCACCAGCAAACATGGTGCTGTTCAGATGTTAAATAGCCCCCCTTTTGTCCAAGTGCTGACTGAAGAAACCTAATCTTTTAATTATGTCAGAATTAGAAAGGTCTCAGGAGAGGACAGCAGTTAAAATTGACCCAAAAGTTTCTCAAAAAGAAGGGAATGAAAAATCTGGAACCAGTTATGAAATGAAACAAAGGATCCATGAGGCATAATAATAATTACAAGAACATAACATTAAAAAAAAAAAAAAAATTGATCTAGAAGAGGCAGATAGAGAAGACCTGTTCCACATGTCTTTGAATGTATGAGGAGGATATTTAACATTTACAAAATAGTAATTTCCAAGCAACTAAAAAAACAAACTTTTTTATAAGAGGTAGAGTGCAGAATACTTTGACATGAATTTTACAGGGCCAGATTAATCCATAATCCTCCTGCAAAAAGGTGTTGCAAATTTCCCTTTGCAACTATGGAATTCATTGTTAAAAATAATGTCATAGAAACATGATGGTCCTTGTGACTGGTCTATTATAGAAGTGGTCCCACTGGTGGGTGGAGATATCAAATTAGAGATCATTTATTATTTTTCACATCTCTAATCAGAATCTAACAGCTTAAATAGTTTTAAAGCATCAAAAGTGATGAAAAGCCTCCTATAAGGAGTCAGATAGTTTCACCCTTTCAAAGACTCTGTAAGGTATCTTCTTTCCACTGTGACATACATTTCTTCTACACTTCCTTTTTTCTCTTCTCTGTGAATTATTTAACTTCAATTATAAATTGACAAAGAGGATTATCAGACAGGGCAGGTATACAATATTAGGTTCCTAATCTATTGATGCAAAGCTTTTGATGAGTATAGAAGAAAACCTGGTTGTTAACTTAAGCATTTTCTCAGTCACTTGAAAGCTGAGGCAGAACTGCCCTTCACAACTGTTGCAACAAGGTTAGGAAGCATTACATACTGCTCTATATTTTCCATACTTTCTGGCTGTTCATTTATATAAGGTTGTAAATACATATTGAACCATTTCAATCTGCTTTGTATCATTTGATTTTGTGCTTTATTACAGCAAGAAAGGGACTGCTAATATATTCATATTGCACTAATACCTGGAAACAATCAACCATATAACTCAGTCATTACACACCACAATAAATATTAATGCAATTTCAAAAAGGAAGAAATAAATCTCTATGACTAATACTTCTCTAAGATGCGTAGAAATTTCTGGTGTCAGTATGTACATCTCCAACCTGACTAAAATCTATTTTTATTGGATGAATGGGCAATCTGAACTGTTATGCAAATATGGCCTTCAAGAAAGTTGAGACAGAGGGGGGGAAAAAAAAAAAAAAAAAGCCAACAAACCCACACAAACAAACAAACAAACCCAAAAACAACCAACCAAACAAAAAAACACCATAGAAACAACAACAACAACAAAAACACAACAACAAAAAACAACAACAAAAAAAAGAAGATAACTTTGGCTGTTCAGAATTATCTTGTAGATGCTTCTTAATTCTAAATGAGACAGAATTATCTTTTAGATGTCTCTGATTTCTAACTGAAAGACTAATTATGCATTAAGATCTAAAGTTTAACAAAAACAACCAATTTGTACTATTTTAAATACAAAATGTGAACTGGAAATTTTCTTACTGAGACTTAGATTCTGAACACAAATTTGGGAACACACAGAGTGTGATGGTTTCATCTGGGTTAGAGTTAATTTTCTTCCCAGTGGCTGGTATGGGGCTGTGTTTTGGATTTGTGTTGATAACACAGAGATGTTTTTGTTATTGCTGAGTAGGGCCTACTGCCTTGGATTATGTAACCTAAAAATGTGTATTCTATTTCATCTGTTGAAAGCTGGTTTTTGGGAGATGTTTTATCCTTCCCATGTAACTCCAGGGGGGAGGGGGGAAGATGCCTTCTGATAATGGCCCAGCCATTAAAACCAGGTGGGGCAGTGTTTCTTACCTCTTTCACCACCCCTCCATCCTCCAGGGGGACATCTTCTGATAATGGGCCATTAGGGCCCACCAATGACATGACACATTCCATCATCCCATTGTGAGATGTTCCACCATGTGGGGAAGAAGCCAGCTATTCCTAGCTAGATAAAAACTGGGACTGAAGACCTCCAAGTATCTGGTTTTTTCCACTGGATTGCCAGAGGAAGACCGGACCCATCTCATCACCACTGGACTTTCTACAGGATCATCTCTGCTCCACAGAACCACATCTGTTACTCCAGGAGGACTTATTTGGACTGCTTCCAACACCCTGACCAACAGGGTCCCAGGTCGTATCCCTGACTCTGCCAGGGTTTTTTCCAGGGCTTTTGTTTGCTTTCTTGCTTGCTTTTTTTGTGCTACTACTACTTTTTTTTTTTTTTTTTTTTTTTTTTTTTAATATTCCTAGTAAAGAACTGTTACTCCTATTCCCGTATCTTTTCCTGAAAGCCCCTACCTGCAAAATTATTGTAATTTGGAGGGAAGGGGGTTTACATTCTCCATTCCAAGGGAGGGTCTAACTTTCTGTGGCAGACAACTGTTTTTCAAAACCAAGACACCTACACAGAGCCAAGGCCTTTTCTGCTTTTCGTACGGCCATGCTGGGGAGGAAATTGGAGATCAGGGGAGCTTGGGAAGAGACACAACCAGAACAGGTGACTCAAACTGACCAAAGGGACATCATGCTCAGTATATGGGGGGGGGGGATGGGGGGACATTTGCAGTGATGGTGTTTTTCTTCCCAAGTAACCATTACCTGTGATGGGGCCCTGCTTACCTGGGGGTGGCTGAACACCTGCCTGCCCTTGGCAAGCAGGGAGTTAATTCCTTGCTTTGTTTTGCTTCTGGGTGAAGCTTTTGCTTTGCCTATTAAACTGTCTTTATCTCCTTTCATGAGTTTTCCTGCTTTTACTCTTCTGAGTCTCTCCCCAATCCCACTGGTAGGGGAGTGAGTGGCTGCATGGGGCTTGGCTGCTGGCTGGGGTTTCACCATGACACCTAATAACAAATAGTATCCAATGATTTGCAAGCATTACCATTATTATTGTTGCTATTATTATTATTAATAATAATAATGATTATTAAATCTGCTAAAGACACATACTTCAGTAGAATACTCCTATGTGTTAGGGGACTTTTTCTTTTCTTTTATATCTGCACAAACTGTGCATTGCTTCCTAAGATTCTGCAAGCAAAATCCATGTTATGGAAGACAGAACATTCCAACTGAGGGAAATATATAAAATGTATGAGATGAGCATTGAATTAAGAACATTCCTGCAAGTCTACCAGTTTCCAAGAATGACTCATCTACAAGTTATAAGGCACCTGTAGTAACTGTTGCTCTTGGCAAAATGCGTTTCAGCTCTGAGGCGGGTTTATGTTCACAGACACGAGGGTATGGATGTGAGAGTTACTGAGCTCCATTCATGTCCCTCTTTAGGAAATGCTAAATGCTTTTACCTCATTTATGTCTCATATACATCAACCCAGAATTTGAAGGCTATAAGGAATATCCATTCTGAAGGTCATCAGTGCTTGTAACCTCAGATTTGATCTCTCCTTTATTTCTGCAGACAAATGATTAGGCTGACTACTTTGACCAGAGGTTAAGCTAAGCAAACACATTCAAAAGAAGTGAAAAATTGCTGGACACCTATTGAGAAATTGCCAAATGTGACAAACAACAGTGTGAGAATCTGAAAAAAAAGACAAAGAAATTACATTAATTTCACAGGTGGTGTCTTAAGGTGACTTTATGACGCTTGTATCCCAAGTTGTCTCTTCTGTCTATGCTGGATATTAAATTCTGCACCTTTAAATCTGGTTCCAAGAGTGAAGGGAGGGCAGAAGAAGTGCGCAGTTTGTTTTCAGAAACTGCACTTGCTGTCCCTCGTTTCTTCTCATGAGCTGTTTTCTGCAGCACAGAGGGAGAGATCTCTCCTTTGCTTTTTAGTTAGTTAGTTAGTTAGTTTGTTTGTTTGTTTGTGGTGGTGGGTTTTTTGGGTGGGTTTTTTTTTTTGTTTTTTTTGTTTGTTTGTTTGGTGTTTTTTTGTTGTTGGTTTTTTTTTTTTTGTTTTGTTTTGTTTTGTTTTGTTTTTTTTTAAATCTAGCTGAAGCAGAGAAGTCCTCCAGACTGTGGCATTTCTTTTTCTTGGAACTGATTGGCCTCTCTGGACTGAAAACCCAGAAAAACACCAGGAGCTCATACCTGCAGTGTGGCTTGTCCCTCCCATGAAGCTGCCCGGCTCCATTTTCACTCCAGCTAGCTTGAGACAAGCCACAGTTAGAAGGAGTTTCCTCAGGGTCCTAAAACCTGGGAGGGGATCAAGAACCTTTCTGTTAGCACGAGAGAGCGAGACCCCATCGACGGCAAAGGAAGGAGGTATGCACTTGATCCAAGGGCAAAACCAAGGCTTTATTCCATCTTTCTTCTGTTGTCCTGCCCCAGACCTTCTCCCTGTCCAACTGCCCAAAGCAAGAGGCCATCCAGCTGCATGGTCTGTGGCTTATATCCAGGGAAGGGGCTCTGGGAGGGGACAAGCCAGTGCCCAATCAGGGATAAGGTGGGAATGGAAAAGGATTGGATTACATTCCCAGAAGGGGACTGGGAAGAATGTAGGAGATGAGCTGGGGGAAGGGCAGGGACAAACTTCAGGATATTACATTTTCCAGGGGAACTGGGGAGTGCAGAACAAACCATTATAAAACCCAATGTAAAAATGAAATACAATATGAAACCAAATAACACACAGCAACACTGTGGCCCACACTGGGCCACAACACTGGACCCTGGATGCACCATTTTCTAGTGCAAGAGGGACTGATAAGAGACTAAGTGAGCCAAGTTACACCCCACAAAAAGGAATTTGCCATCTCTTCAGAACAGCAAGAGGTTTTATTGTTTAAATATATATATATATATATATATATATATAAATGCTTGTGAATACTTCACTTGTTAAATAAATGGGTTTTTTCCCACTTTCCTCCAAGGAAATATTTTCCCAAACCAGTTGGGGGAGGGGCCGCTTGAATCTGCTCTCTAGAAGGATACCTTGGAATTTTCCTCCCAGTTTTGCCCTAAGCCAGGACAGGTGGTTAATGAGAGAATCATAGAATGGTTTGGGCTGGAAGGATTCTTAAAGGTTATCTAGTTCCAAACCCTGCGCCATGGACAGGGACACCCTCCACCAGAGACTAGGTTTCTCAAAGCTCCATCCAACCTGGCCCAGAACACTTCCAGGGATCAGGTATCCACAGCTTCTCTTGGTAACATGTGCCAGTGCCTCACCACCCTCACAGTGAATAATTTCTTCCTAATATCTAATTTAAAATTACTCTCCTTCATCTTAAAGCTATTCCCTGACAGGCAGATCTGACAGGCAGATCAAGCATCATGGTATCACTGTGCTGATCATGGTGTAAAATGCAGAGCTCAAGTATTTCAGAGCCCATTTGTCCATGTCTTCATAAGGTACTTATTTTCTTCTTTTCTTCAGGATTTAAGTCCAATGAGGTTACTTAATTCTGAGCAATGGATCATGCATTAAAATTAACCATCTAAGCTGACCTAGTTACATCTTTGCTCTGTAGGCAGTGGAGTAATAAAAGAACCAAAGAGCAATCCATCCAAGATAATACAAGTAATACAAGGGTGATAAATAATCCACTCAATGTTTTTCTTTCACTCTACACACCAAAATTACAGATACAATGGAATGCAGGATGGAACTAGGCTGTTTGTGTATGTGTATGCATATACAGGTAATATACTTCCTCTTCTGTACTTCATATTGAATCCATTTCTTTTTTATTACATAAAATATATGGACACCAGTCTTCATGAAACACATAATAGATATTATTCATTAGAGATCACAGTTGTGGTGGTGCAAGAGTTGTTTTATTAAGTTATTAAGTAATTTTTGTAAGTTTTATAAGAAGTTTTTTGTAATGGTACATTCCACTGTGCCCCCGTTTTCTGTAATGGTTCCTCCCCTATGAGTTTGTTATATAACAAGTTGTTTTATGTCAATCACGCCACTCCCCCACCTGTCCCTGTCAATCCCCTCTCTCTCCTCTTGGTTGCCCTGTTTGTCACTTCGGGGCACTTCCCTGGATTCTGGAAAGATCCAGGGGAGGCGTCGAGTGATAGGCTGGCACCTGGGAAATCCCCTTCTCCCATCTTGTGATTGATCCGATGTTCAAAAGATAACACCCCCTGTTACACCCCTGTATTCCCTGATTAGCTGACCTGTTGTCACCACCCCTTGATCCTCCCCTGTTTATAAGTCACTGTGCAGGTTTGTTCTAGGTTCTCTCTGGGCAGCAAGGGTCGGAGGTGGAGCTCCTTGCCGGACTCCCCTTTAATAAACTACCTTTAAACCTGCTCAGGAGAGAGTCGACCCTTTGTCCATCGCCGCAGTCGTGACACCATCAGGTCCAGCCGCCAGTGTGGGGAACCAAGACCCCACAGGGAAGAGGTTGCTGGCCCTGCCTGCAACCCCGACCGATTCGTGTTAGCCACAGTGCAGGACTGAGCTAGCCTGTGGTCAACACCTGCCAGGCGTGGGGGACACAGAGTCAAGTTGAAAGTTCTTCCCCTTCAAGTTTTGTGTTAAAATCAATTTAATTGTATAGGTACTACTACTAGGCTTGGATTATACATCATGTTTCAGGTCATACTCATGGAGCAACTGTGTTGCAAGGCGTTAGCCTCAAGCTGCAGCAGCTGCTTAAAGCTGAGAAGTTATGATGAAAAGTGCTATAAGATTACTTTTCCTTCGACTGCCCCCAACAAGTCTCTGTAATTTTTTTGCAAATCACTGTCATGTTCCTTGTCTTGAGATGGGAAATTCTGCCAGCTACTCTTCAACGTGTCTTGTAATATCAGAAACTTTCTGCAGTCCTATATTGCTCTTATATAAAGATTGCATGGAGACAGCAGCAGCTCAGAGACTGATTTTTAGGGTGGCTCCACTTCCTTACACCAAGAACTTCAGACTAATCTTGTATGTACTGTACAAAAAAAAAAAAAAAAAAAAAAAAAAAAAGAATATAAAGAATCACTTGTAGCTTAGCGATAACAGGTGACCAGCAATTCTTGGTGTATTGAAACAAACTTCAAAATTTCTCAGTATCATTGCAGACAATAACTTTTCTTTTAGTGCAGTGGAAAGAAAGTAGAGATCAGATAATTTGTGATCCCCATTTGGACTTGGACTAACATATTCCTGTTGGGAGGCTTTTTTTTTTTTTTTTTTTTTTTTTTTTTTTTTTTTTCCCCCACAGTAAGGAAGATCCAAAAACAACAGCACACTAAGAATTATGGACAGCACACTAAGAATTATGAAACTGGAAGTGTTTTAAGTAACTGATTTGTATCAAGAAATCTCTGTTCATCTCTTACTCAAAAAGATAACTTTCATTCTGCATTAATTAACTCTTATGTGTGCTGTCCGTGATTTCTGGTCCACCAACAAAAGAACGGGAAATACAAGTAATTTTAAAGTTATGTATTTTTCTTTCTGCAATTTTAGTAGTATTCAAACTTATCTCTTAGCCTTTAGCAAACAATGTTGACCCCAGCAGCATTTTAAATGAACCCTACAGCAAATATAAGCACATAATTACAATAAAATAACAAATTTACAATAAAAAACTTTATATAACTTTACAATAAACAACTTTAAAATAAAATTTAGAGTTTTGCTGTCCAAGCCTTACTGTGCTATCCATTATCTATCTTCATTAGTCTGAAAAGCTCCTTGCAACATCAAGGACAGCTTAGGAGAGGGAGGCTACTAAATCATTTACAATATTACAAAAATAGCATATTATGGAACTGTTCCTTTGAATTTATAAAAGAGCCTGGGAAGAATTTTAGACATGTGTGTCTGTGTATATAAACACAGAGGTTTAACTTTAGCTGTGTGTTTATAATATTTTCCTGAACACTATAGTTCTATAGTGTAGAATGATAAAAGCAACACAATATCAATTAGGTGTATCTGTAAAGGAATATATTTGAGATGCACATTTTGTAGCCTGAAAGAACTTCCATTCTGTTTTATCTGAATACTATTAGAAAAAATATAAGAAGTAAATATTTTTTTAAAAATAGCTCTCTTCATTGCCTGGAATTAGCCACTGTAAAGAGAGTACATCCTCACCAGTTAGAGCATGTCCTTTTCCAAGCCTGATTACTATAAAGGAGAATTACTATAAAATGGAAATATTAAAACAATACAATTGTGATTTTTGTTTTGGAGTTTTCCATGGTCATGAACTCCAAGTCAATGCTGCTGAAGAGGATTATGTTACCTGTCAATGTACAATCAAGCTTTTGCATACCACTCATGAGATATTGAAAAAGAAGAAAAACCACCAGTGTTTATTGGCACAACAGATCCATTTGCTGAAAGCATAAATATTTATGATCAGTCCATGGCTAACACTGTGACAAAATATGTCTCTGAAACAATAAAGTTTTGTGCTTTGAAGAGATGGGGCTCTCTCCCCAACAGAGATGGTTCCTATACCTGGACACTGAAATGCGTGAAGGCACGTCTTGATTTCTGACCTAGAAAAGTACCTCTTCAAACAAACTGCCACAGGTTTGGGAATTCACTCACACAACAGGGACAATGTTTTTTAAACTGTAATATATGAGCTCTTGGCATTGAAACCATGTGGATTATATATGCATACACACAAGTTAATTACTAGGCAGTGGGCTCTGTTCTCTAGCAGTTTGTACATTTGTTACTGTTATTTGCTGTTTCTATTATGACAAAACACAGAGCCTGCTTCTGAAAGCAAT
This sequence comes from Hirundo rustica, assembly GCF_015227805.2. Lineage (NCBI taxonomy): Eukaryota > Metazoa > Chordata > Aves > Passeriformes > Hirundinidae > Hirundo > Hirundo rustica. The sequence goes on from NC_053450.1 coordinate 5,684,432, forward strand.
ACCATGCTAGGTAATAGTCAAGCATAACAACAGGCTGTTTCAGAGAATTTGCAATTAAAGAATTAGATAGCGGAGAACAAATTTATGATACTTAAAACTGTACTTTTCTGAAAAATGTACAGCCTTTAAAACTGTGTTAATTCTTACCAAACAGTTCAGTTATTTCATCTTCTTTTTTTTTTTTTTTTTTTTTTTTTTTTTTTTTTTTTTTTTTCTTTTTCTTTGTACTTTCATTTAAAGTTCTCAGGGATTATTTTTCTAAGAGTAATTTTTTTTTTCTTTTTTTTTGTTTTTTTTCTTAGCCTACTCAAGCTACTGCAACAAAAGGTTACTCAGTTTCAGTGTAGAGTCTCAATTAAATTTCCTAAATGCAGGATTCATAAAATCAAAGAATGTTTTGGGTGAGAAGGGACCTTAAAGATCATGAGCAAGGAGGCCATTCAGCAGATCAGGCAGCTCAGAGCCCCATCCAACTTGGACTTAAGGACTTACAGGAAAGGGGTGTCCACAATTTCTCCGAGTAACTTGCTTCAGTGTTTCATCACCCTCTAGGCGAAGAATTTCTTCTTAACATTTAGTCTAAAACCACTGCCCCTTGTCCTCATGTTCTGCTTGTATAAAAAGTCCCTCTCCCTCCTTTTAATAAGCCACCTTAATGTATGTTGTGGTTCCAGCCAAGTCCAGGTTAATTTTTTCAGTCGCTGGGAAGGGGAATGGCTAAAATACAGAGATTATTCTATAACATTCACACAATTGAGGGGATGGGGTATAGAGACTCTCACCTCCTGGAAGAGGAAGTTGCTTCCAGTCAGTAAAATGTAGGAGAAGCTGTCTGGCATTGTTGTCACAAGATTTCTGTGTAAATGATGTCTTTTCTTACACTTCTTGTTATTAACATTGTTGATTTTACTGTTAATTTTCTTATCTTATTGCATTTCCAGTAATTGTTTCTTATGTATGCCTTTTGTGCTTCCAGTTTGATGGGGAAATAGCTTGTGGTTTTAGCCATAGTACTAAACTGGAAAATACCATTTCTAAACAATGAGGTCTTCCCAGAGCCTTCTCTTCCCCAGGCTGAACAATCCCAGCTCTCTCAGACTATCTCCACAGCAGAGGTGCTCTAGTCCTCTGAGCATCTTTGTTGTCTCTCTGGACTAACCCTAACAAGTCCTGCTTTGAGGATCCCAGACTTGTACTCCAGGTGAGGTCTCATGAGAGAGAGAGACCATGTGTTGCTAAAGGTACCTTTGGATACTTAAGACCTTTAAACTGAGCTGGCTGAAAATATTTGACACGTACAGATGAATTATGTTCTTCTGCAAAGGCAGCTTCCAGCCAGTAAGGATGTAGAGTATTTTTTAAAGTACTGGGTGGGTATCTTTAAGAAGCTGAATGGCTGATTTACCTGTGTCTGTGTCTGTCTGTGTCTTTTGTAAGCAACTCTTGAACTACTTAATATAATCAATAGAGATTATTGGGCTTTTTAGATCACCCAAAGGTAGACAAATAGAACATGATTTGTATACTAAATATATCTAATGCTATTTGGCATGCCCTATGCATCTTATCTGCTGCCCAAAGTGTGATCCAGAAGGATGTGCGTCTCCTGAACTTCCTGTGTCAGGTGTGTGAGTCCTGCTGCAGGTTTCTGAGGGCACAGTAAGATAACAGAAGTGAGCCCATGTTAGCTCAATGCCTGATTGGATTTTCCACCTGTGCTGTACTGCCATAATATCCACTTACTGAAAGGGAGTTTAGAGACACCTAATACCCTTACAGACACCCCAATTTAGGGATCAGCCAGAATCCCTCAATTGGTTTCTCATCCAAATCCTTAACATTAAAACTAACTGGACTGATCCAAAATACAGCAAAGACCTCCATTTTCATTTAATACACATTTAGGGAAAAAAAAAAAAAAAAAAAAAAAAAAAAAAAAAAAAAAAAAAAAAAAAAAAAAAAGGCAAAACCCCAACAAGATTCTTTTTATGCAATAGGCAGATACTTAGAATACTACTTCAGACAAAGCAGATCAACATTTTATTCACTTCACTTCAGATATTCAAAAGAGTATTACTTCTTTCCTGAAGCATGTTCTTGCTAGCAGTCTACAGAGTGCTGTGAGATCTAAGAAGGAAGAATAGGGTTTTAGTACCCTCCTGTTTATGCTGTTGTAAATAAAACTGAATGAGACACAGAAATAAGGAATATGCCTTGATAGTATCCAACTGTCTCAGCTTTCAAGCAAAGGAAAACTGCTCTGACTTCTGCCTGTGAACAGCTTCTTTAGTTTACATTTTACATCCACTTGATATGTATAAATAATTATTTGGTACATCACCTAAACATATCAGGTCTTGTTTTCTGAGAGCTTCTGCCCTCTATTTTTAGATTAGCATTTTAACTTGAGCACTTCCCAGAATGTTCTCTAAATTACATAACATTCTTGCTTCCCTCCCACATCCTCCTTCCTTCTCTAAGGCAGGAAAAAACACTCATTGCAGAGCTTTTAAAGTTGAATGTATGTTCATTAGTCCTTTAGCTAATATGTCCTTAAGTAATTCTGTCTTTTTGCTTTTTTTTTTTGTTGTTTTGTTTTCAAGGGAGCACATCAATTTTGCTCTTTCCTTTATTCAGATGCTACTTTTGATTAAAAGTACACTTGGCTGATGTCAGCAACAAAGCCTTAAATCTAACAAATTGAAAGATAGTTCTAATATTTGTTACTTTAAAAATGAATGAAGAATTTAAATAAATTATATATATATATATATAAGAACATATGGAAAAACTCCTATATGTAGAGTTTAAACCCTCACACTCTTCATACTCAAGTGACTGTTTTAGTCACTTGGAGACAGAGAACTTTTCTTTATTTCTGTCTTCTCACCACCTGTCCCAATTTTCTGCAGAATAATATTGTAGTCACTGAGGGCTGAAGTATGCTCTGCCTTTGGAAAAGTTTTAAGCTGCTGGTTAGAAAACATTCCAGGCATTAGAGAATTTTTAATCTGAAACCCTTTGATATCAGGCTGGAACTAAATCAGAGTCCTGTAACCACTCAGGTGTTAGAAAAACATGTGGGTTGCTTTGCTGCCTTCATAGAGAGCAAAAATTGAAAAAAAGAGCAGATGATATTCTTTTCATGCAATCTGTCCATTCAGAACAATTTGAGATATTATCAAAATATTTCTAAATTACTGAATCCCTCAAGTATTTTTAAAGGCAAAATCTATTTTCTAGATCCTTTTCAGTTTAGAGATATACAGCTCTTCCAATACTGAACCTGTAACTCTTAATATCTGGGATTTTTTTTTATCTTGAGGATGTAAAGTAAAACTTATATTACAAAAGAATTGCAATTTGAAAGTAGAATATGAAATATTAATAAACTTGGGGGCTTTTGACTTGTATTTTTCTTGCTTTTTCATTTCATTTTGGTCGTCTGTCCCAAGCACCACAATGATCAGAACAGCGAAATTAAATAATGTTAACTACAGCTTTAGTCATTTTAATGGTGCCTGAAATAATTTAATCTTGAAAATGATTGTCAATAAATGGATTTGTCCAAGGAAGTCTGTATATAAATCCATTTCTGTCAATACAGTTAAATTGGGAGTTTGAACTTTATGATCACTGCTAGTGAGTTCATTGAAACTGTGTTGTCTTGTATGTGTATCAGGGATTAGCCTTTCTGCTGCTACTTTAGACATCTTGATGGCTTGGATCCCACAGATAAAGATTTGATCTAGGGTCTTAAGAGTATTGATTTGACGAATCTTAAAATCTGGCCCTTATTGATGCAATTTGGTGAGGGGAAGATTCTGCTTGGGGTCCAAGAATCGTCTGTTGTGAGAGTTCACTTCTTCCCTTTGCCAAAAACAACCTGGTGGATGTTCATTGCCTCAGGAACTGACTAATGTACCAGATGAAAAGTGCATGTGACAGCATGTCAGCTACAAAGAGAAGAAAAATAGAAAAGGAAATGATTTAGAATAAATAATCATTTTCATTCAAGTGTATACGAGAATGTGGCAGAGAATGAACAAATAGACATATTGCAAGGCAAAAGGGAATGAGGGAAACTAGTTTTGATATTCTCATGTCAGGAATAATTTTCTGGACTATTTTATTGTTGTTTTGAAATCAGATAGGAATGTCTTACAGAAAACTTGTGTAAGAGAAAAAATCATGCCAGATCTGGGAATCTGTATATATCACAACTATTGAAAGAAGCCCCTAAAAATGCTCAAAGGTTTTGTTTTTAAAAATACAGAGCACTGACCTGTGTTTGTTCCTGCTGGTGCCAAGAAGTTCAGTGTTGCTGTGGCTGAGTTTCTTCTGACATCTAAGAGATTATACATGCAAAGCTACAGTGACCATATACTTAGAAAAGCCATACAACTGTTTTAGAAGCATATGGCTTTATGAGAAGGAGGTTCTCTAGACAAGCCAGGTGTTTAAAGCTTGACCCTTCATGCAGAAGAGGAAAGCAAGACCGTGTCTCCAAATGTTTGCAGAATGTTATCAACTATCTTTACCTTGCAGTGCAGTCAACTGTACAGACCAATAGATTATCATTATCCAAAGACTGAACAAGCAGTGAATTAATTTCTCTGTAGGAGAGAGTTACTGGAGAGATTTACATACTGAATTAGCAAATTCACTGATCTGGCAATCCAGCATGTTTTGCATTTAAATTAATTAGGCAGCTTTTCCTTCTTTGTATTTATATTTTTTGAAATGAATGATTATGGCTTTGTCAGATGTGAAAATTTTTCATAAACTAAGAAAGGGAATTTTGTTTTAAAAAGTAGAGAGCGGGACTGGGAGCAAAATACATATTGATTTTTTTTCCTACCTGAAATAAACACCTCCATTAGAGCTTCCAGTTAAAATTTTACTTGCCTCTTACAAAGCCCAAAAAATTTCTCTAACTCTGTACAAAAAAAGTAGTAGACTGAAAAAGGGAAGGGAATCTCTGGGAAGCACGCAGTAACTTCCTAGTTTCTGTGTACCAAATACTTTAACACAGTTACAAAGGGAGATACTTAGTAATTTCCTCATGCCCTCTCCCGGGAGACTTCAGGAAAGGAAGCTGCATCTGAATTTGTGAAAGAGAACTAACTGGGTATTGGGTTGACCTGGGCTGTCAGAGAGGTGCCCACCAAGCTGCTCTATCACTCCACCTTCTTGCAGGACAGAGGGAAAAAATATAATAAAAAAGCTCATGGATTGAGACGAAGACAAGGAAATCACTCACCAATTTCTGTTGCAGGCAAATCAGACTTGACTTGAGAGGATGAATTTAATTTGTTTCCAATTAATAACATAGTAGGTTAGTGAGAAAAATTAATAAAATTAAAACCACGTTCCCCTCACCCTACCCTTCTTCACACACTCAAATTCTCTCCCAACTCTTCAACCTTGTCCCCTCCAAACAGTGCAGAGGGGAAGGGAACACAAGTTAGAGACAGTTTACAGCATTTAATCTTTGCTATTCTTTGTCATGCTTTTCTACTGTACCATCTTGGGGTTCTTGACAGGAGAGATTGTCCTGCACAAACTGCTCCGTCACTGGCACTTCCCATTGCTGCAGCTCTTCACAAACCACTCCAGCATGGGACCATTCCACAGTGTGCAGTCCTTTAACTTATTGAACACTTTTCTCCTTCCTGTCTATTCATCTTTTAGCACCACTGTTTCTTCTTCCTGAACCTCAGTGATACAGTCCCCTGGAGATAAAGCCCATCAAAGAAATAAACCAGAGAGATTGGATGAATTCTTTGGCTGACAAAGCCACTAATCCAAAGGGTTCTGCAACTTGGAAATACAGCTGTGAGATATATTACTGTATGCCCTGTTCTCATACCTTTACTGTGTACCCATTACTGCCAAACAACCTCAGCTGGTGTCTCTGTGCTGTGTTGTTCCATACTTCTCTGGTTTGGGAAAAGACAGATTTTTTTGTGGCAGAAGGAAGAGAAAGTCAATGTGTCACAGTGAGTCTGCACTGACAGATTTTTCTTTAAAGGTCAGTGTTTGTAATGGTTTTTTGCCTGGTTTATGGTACAGGTTCAACTTGTTCAGGGTTTAGAAACAGAAGACACACTTGCTCCAGTTCTTGAACTAGAAGATGTCAATAATTTAAGTCCATATAACCTTGGAAAAATGAACAGTAATTGTGGTATGGCAAGGAGCTACATGGACAGTGAAACTAGATAAGACAGAAAGCAAAAGTTACAATAGAAAGTCTGATTACACACAGCTTTCTCCCTCCCCATCCACTGATGGTAATTGTCTGCAGTATAGATGTGTTTAGATATGAAAATCTCCTCAAGACAAGTGGAAAAGGCTGGGCTAGATCTTTCGGGATTGCAAGCCACCGAGGGACACCGTATATTTTAACAAGTCAGAGACTACCTCACAATCTTCCTCTTTCACTCTAACATTGAACACATCTGTGACGAAAAGCAGTTCTCACCCTTACCATGTATCAAATGTGGCTACATGGCACAGGAATTGAAAGGTCAAAAGCAAATGACAGTTTTGAGGATTCTGCTATGCATCTATACAGCATTGAGAGATGTCCAATGTATAGCTTACTTATTTTCAAGAAAATAAATGTCCCATGGGAGGCAAGGAGAAAAACAGATGAAGATCAAGATGTGATGTCAGGATGAATTTTTTGTAAGATATCATGCCATGTTAAGTGTTTATGTGATTCAAAAACACAGAGCAAAGAAAGAAAAAATACTGAGATTATTTCTTAACAGAAAGGAAATAGGAGCTACATACATAAGAGGAGGAGGGTTAGAAGATTATCTCTCCTTTCCCTTGCAATATCTGGAGAAAGGTCTGGCTGGATTTTGAGCTAGATGAACAAGTCTATGGAAAAATGCTTGGCATCCAGCACAAAGCATAAGATGTAATACAAACTTGTCTTCAATTCCAAACAAACATCTGCATCTGTATTTACTTATTTTTCACTGTTTAATGATGTGAAAAGAGAATAATTTATTGAATACATTCAGCTTGCGATATCAAGATCACAAAATCATCACAGAATCACAGAAGGGTTTGGGTTGGAAAGGACCTTAAAGAACATTTTGTTCCAACCCCTCTGCCATGGGCAGGGATACCTTCCACGAGACAAAGATGCTCAAAGCCCCATCCAATCTTGCCTGAACATTTTCAGGGTCAGCTTCTCTGGGCAACCCACTCTAGTGTTTAACCACTCTCTGAACAAATAATTTCTTCCCAATATCTGTTCTAGAACATACTGTCAGTTTGAAATCATTGTCCCTTGTCTTGTCACTGCATTTTCTTGTACATAAATTTTCTCTATCTTTCTTATAGGCTCTCTTTGGGTATGAAAATACCCCAATCAAGTCACTCCGAACTCTTGCCTAGACTGAACAATCCCACTTCTCTTAGATTTTTCTTGTAGAGACCTTCTCCATCCCTCTCATCAGCATGTTGGTCCATGCTCATATTTGATCGAGAGCAGCCCTGCTGTGAAGGACTTTGGGATTCTGGTGGATGAGAGGTTGGACATGAGCTGGCAATGTGCACTCTCAGGCCAGAAAACTAAATATGTCTTGGGATACAACAGAAGCAATGTGGCCAGCCAAAAGAGCCAAGTCCAACCTTTTCATCTTTTGAACCTTCAAATAAAAATATCTATACTATACCAATAAAGAAGTCAGCTACTGTGTTCTTCTGCCACAAAATAGTATTCTAATTCCTACACAAGCTACCTCTCTTGTTAAGTCTTTTGACCTCTAAACCTGATGGCATGAGAGGTATTCAAAGATATGCTGGGAGCTGACAAATTAATGTCCAGTTCTGTCTTTTTCTAATTCAGGTTAATTATCCAGGACTGGTACATTTCAAATGCATGGAATTCATCTTGTCTCATTTTAGCCATCTTTAAATTAGGTGGGTAAGTTATTAATCCAGTTTCTATACATAATCAGTAGAGTGTATGAGAGCTTCCATCAGAAAGTGATTCATGATGTCTGTCTGGAATGTCTTTTTCAGGAAATACTTCTTGTTCTCCATTGACTACAGAAAGAAGCTTAGGCAGCAAGTTAAGGAATAGCTGCCAATACCTGAGCGCTTAAATCAGGTGGCTAAGTCTGCACACAATTTTGAAGGTTAGGCTGTACCACTGTGCCTTGCTAAGTGGGGTGTGTGGCAGTAACAGCAAGCACATTGCAGTGCTGTGGAAAACTGTGAAATGAGTTCAAACTGTGGCTTAATAGCAACTTGAATTCCTAGCAGGTTGTTGGTTTACACAATTTTGTCTCTACTGTGTCAGTACAAATAGCTTTTTGTTTGTTATTCCAAATATGTCACTCTCACACCTCAAACTCACTGAGAAGCTGTATCCCCTCCGGTATCCATCCCCTTACCCCTGCACTTTTCCTACAATAATTGAATCTCACCAGAGCATCATAATATCATTGTTGAGATCAATAAGCTCTGTTGAATAGCACATTATCTTTTTTTGTGAACTGAATATTAAGCAAATAGTTGTATTAGCTGCATTTGACAGTAACTGATAATGTAGATATTTACATAATTGGTAGCTAAGTGATGCCATAATAATCTGCTCTGCTCTGCCCAGTCCTGATTTTATATGATAAAAGTAAAGTCAAACCCAACACTCTGCATATAATTTGAGTGAAACCACTCCTGTAAGTGCTCCCAAGACTGTTTTTACACAGCACTGTGCATGGGGTATTTATCTTTACACATGAACATAAGATTTACTCCCCTCAAGTTGCTGCCCAGTTTCTTTCCTGAACAAAAACCTCTAAAAGGTAGATGCAGATTCATGCTGTGTGTCTCCAGTTAACAGGGGATCAAGCAGAAATGTCACACATCATGTGCCTGCGGGGCTGCCTTCAGGACAATGTTTGGGAAGATCCAGAGGATCACATATCTGCAGACTCTCTCTGCTATGTCCGTGTCTCTCTTGTACTGGAGAGCCAAGAAGCAGACACAGAACTCCATGTATGGCCTCACCATTGATGAGCAGAGGGGAAGTAATGGACTGAATTAAATTTTGAGTCAATGTTGTTCCTGAGAGCGAGGACAAAAGAAACATTGAGAGAAAGATAAATCAGAGGAGAAATGAATCTTCAAAGGTATTCTGAGCTGTTTTGACCTTAAAAGAGGCAACTTGGTTGAGCATATACAGAAGATGGACTAAAAAACATCACCATGACAAAAAACTACAATGTATTCTGAAATTTGGTCAAGATTGTTTATAATGCTTGGCGCAATCTATTAAGTATTCTGTTTTTCAGGAGGGAAAAATAAGATATATGGTTAGTTGATTCACATGAAAACTGCAACTATATTTTGGATTTTATCCTAACCTGGGTAAGCTATATCAATAAATTGAACTTCCTGTGAAGATTTAGGGAAAGTGAACCTTTCCACTAGCTGCTGGTGTTACTGTGTTGGTTTTATTATAATTTCCCAATTTCCCAATTAGACCTATACAGGATGGGACAAGAGAGCAAAACTTCACATTAAGCATGTAATCAATGCTGTAAACACAAATCCAACATTTCAATCACAGTAGGATCCATCTAACCACCCTCCTACTCAAGTGAATTATTAGAAGAATCTGATTTATGAAATCTCAATACTCACATTTATTATGGTTAAAGAAATCCAACAGTGGAATGTTCAGGATTAGAATTAAAATGTAATATAAACATCAGCTCAAATATTGCATAGCTGCAATCATGACATTAATTTTGCAAATAAATAAAGATTACTGAAAATAAGATTCCAGTTTCACATGCAATTTTAATATTTTAGAGTTTAAGAGATTTATTTTCCATCCAGAACCAAAGAAAGAAGTGAAAATTTTGAATTTGGTCTCAAAATAAATTTACCTTGCAGTGATTTTTATATCTTCTAACCCACCCACCTCCCCTTTTCTCATTTTTCTCATCTTTATTTTGCATTTTAGAAAGAAGTAAAGTAAAGAATGGAGCAAAGGAAGAAAGAAAAGAGGGAGAGTGGAAAGAGCTAAAGAGAGAGAATGGAAAGAAGAATAAGAATGAGAAAAAAGAAAAGAGAGAGAAAAGGGGATCATTATTGCAAATTTATCAGTTTCATTCATAATTTTTTCTTCCCAAAGTATAAACAACTGCAGATAAAAAAAGGTGAAACAATTTATGTACTTTATTAGCTCACATTTACACACTGTATTTTGGGGTTATAAGCAGAAATAAATTGTTTGGGACCAAAGCAAAACAGGTTTACTTCAGACTTCCAGTACCTTTTCAAAATCCATTATCATCATGATAATTTTTGAGGGGAAAAAAAAATCTCATCATTCTGGATGCTAATGTGAAATAATTTTGGGATGGATAAAAACTATTTATTAGTAAATTTGAGACTCTTTTTCTGTAAAAATTATGAAGGAGCTTAAATACACACACATATCCATGCCCCAATGTATCCAAGTTTCCTTTGTATGTCAAAAGTGTTGTACAGCTTAATACCAACCTGGAGTTCAAGGTTTCAGGTAACAACTTTATTATTGCCCTCTTTGCTTTGGAGTGCTTGTCGCCAGACTGCTCATCTGTTCCTCAAAAAACAACAGACCAGGAAAAAGTAATTATCAAATATGTTGATTTTTTTTTCATGAATCCCCTTTATTTTTTAATATATGTGCAAGCCTTTCCTTCTTTGTGTGCAGAGACAGATTATAAATTCATATTGATATGTATTTCTGGGAAGCATAGTTGGAAACATAGCAGTTTTTATATTAGACATTTTAATAAGATTAAAATTAGGGCTGTTATTCATCTAGATACAGTTATATAGAATACTTCTGGGGAAAAAAAAAAAAAAAAAAAAAAAAAAAAAAAAAAAAAAAAAACCAAGTCTTTGTTCTGTTTTCTTTACACTGTCCTTTGCTATAGATATCAGATTCCTGGAGACTCTAAATCATCACAATGCACTTCTGCTGTTCTGTCATTTATAACCTGGCTCTGATTCACCTCATGTACTGTCCTGCTATGTTTTTATGTACCTGCATAGTCTGTAGTCCCATTTTTTGATTGAATTTAAAAAGTAGTTTCTATTATGATTTTTAAGAAATACATTCTCATTTCAACTCAGCATTTTAATCAACTCAAAATTTTTAGTTAATCCTTTGCATATTTTATAACATTCAATGTCTTTCTTTTATGCACACAAGAGATTTGTGATATTAAGAAAACATCATAATTACTTCTATCAGTTAACAACACTATAGTTAAATGCCAGCTAAATTATTGAGAGATACTGCTTACTGCTATGGGGATAATTTAAACTAAAATATGGGAAAATTATGTTCCCACCTATTCTTCGCTGACAGATTTGTTCTTTTGCAAAGCAGATCCATTATGAACCTGATCCACACTGAATGGCATTACCTCCATCAAATGAAGGTTGGAGATTTTCAAAGCAAACAGGTAGGAATAGTAAACACATCTAGATGAAACAGAAACCAATCTGAGTCAAACCTACCAGAAACTTAGAATGGATACAAGATAATTTTATGCTTTAGTATACTGCTAAAAAAAATTAAGAACATGCATGATCTTTCTAGGATTATGACTCAGTTTATAGTCCAAATGCCTCAAGTAAAGAGTTGCATCAATAGTAAGTGAGGTCTAGAACTAATGTGAGTATTTATGTCTTTTTCACTCTCTGAGCTCCTCTGTGGGTTTGAATATGAGCTTTCATCACACACGTTCTTTGCTTCAATACTTTTTCAAGCACACTTCATCTGGTCTATCTGGCATCATAAATATATGGGTTCTTAAGTTAAGGATAATTATTATAACTTAATATGTTTGTTTACTAAATATTTTTATTACAAGATGATGGAGGGGAAAAAAACCTGCCAGTGAAATACAATAAGAAGTTAAATCCAAGTCAGCTCTATAATAAAATATAACAGCATTTTATAGCCATTCACTGCTTTGGTCCAGCTGGTATGAATTGAGATAATTCCACTGATGCCAATTTATCGGAGATAATGAGCAATTTCAGTCTTTCAAGCAAAGAAGAAAGAGAAATGAGATGTGGAAAATGAAGGAAAGATGACTTTTAGGATGTAATATGTCAGAAAAGAAGAAAGGCAAAGTCCAGGAACTTGATAGAGATGACAGTGTCATCTGTCAGTAAAAAGTTATTATGCTTTTTCAAGGTGTCCTACCAAGGTGTTTTGGTGAGTGCCAACAGCAGGACACCCAGGGCCTGTCCTTTATGGAAGAATACTCCTATCCCAAATAAGAAGCAAAGACCATATGCTATTCCATCTACAAAGAACTTCTCTGCATGTGCAGATGTGTGAATATGTGTGTTTGTGCTATTCCTGTTTAATGGCAGAGATTTTATTAAACACTCTTTCAACAGAGAGACATGGTTTGGTAGCCAGTCTTCAGTACAGATCATCATCAGAGAACTGCATGACTTTTCCCAGACTGAGAGCACAATCTGAATTGAAATCTGCCTTAAAACACTCAACTGATATTAAATGGCATAGGTTTTCATCTAATGCAAATGCTCTAATTTAAACTACTTGAGGATATGAAATGCTGCCTCTAGAACTGGCAGGTGCTTTCCAGATTGATAACATTTTAAAATCTGTGCATGAAAGGAAGGAACAAGGAATCAGTAAGGTAATTTTAAATCTGGTGGAAAGAAAGACTGCTGAAATATAAAAACATACCAAAATCTGTTATTTCTGTATTTTGTTGGGTTGTTTCCTTAATAATTCTTTATTTTTGAAGCGTACTTGCCAACAATTCCACTAATTGCAAATAGTTTCTATCTAAATACTAAAATGCATAGTCTGTGTTTCTGAGTCCTGTAATTGTCCCACCACTGTATTCTCATTGTGTGCGATGGAAATTATAAGTTAAGGCAAATGACAAAGTACTTCAACCACTTATTAGGAAAAAAAAAAAAAAAAAAAGTCTTTGATTATTACAGGGAATTGCAAGTTACCTATGGCCATGGATCTCCAGTGCTAACATTTTCCCTGGGCAGCCCTTATTATCCTTTGTATTAAGTTTAATAACGATCTGTGAGTACTAAGTTATGAGATTTATTTGATTTAGGTGGACTTCCTAATTCACTTAGACTTATGTACTCATTGGACATTAGAATATTTCACAGCAGATGAGGCTCAGTCTGGCACTTAGCAATTTTAGAACATATTACCAGGGTAATGAATATTCTTTCTATTTCAGCCCTGTCCTTTTTCCCATTCATTATGATTTCATCTGTCCTATCTGTCTGATGTTGCCCTTTCCACAGTGTCCCCACCCCTACTCGGCAGCTTCATGACCATAGAGGGAAAACCTTTGTGTTGTAATACAACAAATTTGAAAGTTCTTAGTTCAGCTTTTTTAAGGTCATTACTAGTACATAAGAAAAAAACAAATTATTTTTTGTGTTAACTTCACTAGTTCAATTTAGAGCTTCTACAAGGTGATTTGCACAAAAATGGAAGATCTGGTTTATACTAAAATGGGCTCCAAAAGATCCCAAATCAACAAACCTTGTTACCCAATCATTTCCTGAGTACTCATATTAAGTTTCAGGAAGCTCAGAAATATGGCAGAGATTTAGAACAAGTAATTATTTGTCTAAAATACCATAACAGAAAGTGAGGTCTTCATTATTTTATACTTACTTTCATGGTAATACTTTCTTATTCACCTGCCAGGAAACAAACAACAAAAAAATATATATAGCAAAGCTTTTCCTTTATTATTCTTTTTGTTTAAATAATATATACTGAATAGATAAAATAGCCACATCTAGCAAAAATTGTGAAAATTATCTGGAGTTTAAATATATATATATATAATATATAACTTACACAAGGAAAAAAATGAAAGGAAATTCTCCAACAAGACACAGTATCTAAAACAGCACGTAGAAAACATACATGTGATATGACAAACTGAATTTTACACTTTGCTGGACACTAGTTGAACAAAAATCGGTTTAAAAAAACACTAAAACAAGAAAAAAAGAGGGTCAGATCACAAATAATTAATTAAAAGCATGATGGAAAATCCAGATCAATTCCCAAAGCAAGTTTTCTCTAATTAATTTAATCAGGCATGTTCATGACAAAGGAAACATGGATTTCATTACTTGAGGGCAGTGAAGGCTTAATTTCATATCCAGTGAAATCAGTGAAACCTTTGTTACTAGCATAAGTAAAGAAGCAGGAATTTGGAGTTTACATTGATAAACGGCATAACATTTTTCCTTACAGAAGGACTCAAACTCTTGGTTCTTTAACAGCGTGTAGGAAGATTAAGCTCTGGCAAAAAGGAGTTGAAAACAATTTGGTCCATGCCCAGGGAAATCTCACAATATGCCCAGAGGCCAGCAGCAGGAGACATTACCTGTCAGTGTCTACAGATTTGCAGCGCTACACTGGGCATGTCATTAAGAGATTTAAAATGTTTCTGCATCCATTTGCAACATGTGATACCTTAAAGCTATGTATGCATTTTATTTCAGGATTTTTCCATCCAGGGATTGATTCTCTTTTCTTAAATGTCTAAGGCAGAAGTTAATGGCAATGCAAACTCTCCCCATATTTTTGTCTTTATTTTTTAGAGAAAGGAAAAAAAATCCACAAACACAAACAAAAACACTGCAAAATCCCTAAACTCCCCAAATCAAAAAAACGCACAAAGTTTAAAACATTCATCAAAGTCAAGCAATCAAAATTTCTATAGAAGAGTTATGTGTCAAAAGGTATAAAAAGCTCAGGAAAACATGACTGCCCACCTGGAAGGCAGAAGAATATTATTCCCAATGACACAGTCCCTCATTCCCAAAGTATATAGTCCCAATCCTCCTGCTGTGGACAAGAGTAAGGTGAAAATTTTTGTTTATGAATATAGTTTTTATAGGTCATATTTAATTTTTGTCTGTAGCTTGTGGAAAAAGAAAAAGAAACACTAAGGTGAAAGCAGCTGTGTACTTTACATCAGGGATACTTGCTTCAACAAATACAAAACCTAAGTTTTCTAACATCAGAAACAGTCAAAGTCTCTGGAACAGGATTTTCCATAAAAAGAATTACTAAGAATATATCAATCAAAGATGCAAATAAAATATGTGGAGCTCTTTTCTTCAACATATCAGATTAATGAGATGACCATTTTAGAATCAGCAGCCTATGCTTCTGTGCTTCTATGATATAGTGACCATTGATATAACTTTTTTTCATACTTCTCTAGTGCCATTTCCCTAATTATACTGCTCTGTTCTTCACTGCTTTTCCTGATCTTTGCATTTTTGTTGAATAAATGTGGTTACAGAGTTATAAAGTGGAACAATATTATAATTTTATTATCATGAATTGTGCATAATTGAATAAAAGTCTGAGCTTCATAGTGATAATTAATTACACCCTGACCACTTTTTGCATTCTTTCTAATTATTTTTTTTACATTTATTTGCAAAAGAAAATATATAATGGGTGAGTGCTCCAGAGTGCTTTTCTCCCTTGCTCCATTATTTCCTTTCACTTTCATGGAAATTATATTAAAGAATACTTTGCATTTCATGGCTGGGTCTTAAGTCTATACCTTCTCTCTTACTCTGTGTGTGTATATATATGTGTGTGTGTGTATATATCTATATATCTCTATATCTATATATCTATATATGTATCACTGTGTGTATATATATGTGTGTGTATGTGTGTATATATATATACACACACACACATATATATTTATACTTATAAATATAATTAATTACATAAAATATTTTCCCCACACAATACAAGAAAAAAGCCCCATAAAATATTAAATACTTTATCCTTCTCTAGAAATAACTTCCACCAGATGGCCTCTAAACACAACTGCAAGGATTAGTAAATTCAAACACTTAAAAAAAAAAAAGTTAGTACTCAATTTTTTTTTGATAAGAAGGGTAAACTGAGTCAGTGGAAAATAAACAAAAACCAAACATATCAATCTCTGTTTTAAAATGGAGCTGCATAAGATGCAAGAACAGTTTTTTAAGGTGATGGTTCATATGGAATATTTGTGAACAGGCCAGGTTAATTGTGGTCTGTGCTTTCAAGATTGTTTTACCACTGCAGAGATAGTTTGAGCCTCCAAATGGAGCTACTGTTATAGTAGACACAAAAGCTCAATTTAACCCCTCTGCACTGGAGGCACTTGATTAAAAAGCAAAATTAGAATCTTAGTTAGAATCATTGTTTTCCTGTCATTTTAGAGAAAAAAGTTTCCAAAAATCAAATAAATTTCATATTTTAGTTGCCTCACGAGATCTGTCTCTACTGACTAGTAAAGAAGAGCATTGAAACTCCAAGCCTAACAACCTCATTTTCATGCCTAGAATTAATTAAGATCTATCCAGAGAAAGACACAAAAGGTGCAACTCAAGGGACAGCTAAATGAAATAAACAGATGATAGTTTTCAGATACTGATCAGTATGAAAAAAATATTCACAGACTTTATGGCAGAGGGAAAAAACTCAATCATACAACCCATTTTAAATCTCCAATCATTTATTTGTATATTCCCTGTGATATAACGGTCAGTGTAAATCAATGTAACTGTAAATTTCTGTAAAGTTATGTTAATCCCAGTTTATATCAGTTGAATGATAACAACTCTTTTAATGAAGACTGAAGTAAAATATTATATTCAAATAATTTTGGTCAATATAGTTCAGTATGATACTTTCTTTGGTTAGATCCACCTCCTTAAATTTTTCTTTGCATATCATGTCCAAACTCAGTGTTTAGACATAGATGTCAATTGAGCCTGGATAGCTTCTAAATCAAGACCAGGTGTGGGATTCATTCTCTCCAGATTTAAAAGGAGAAAGGTTACGATCCCAGGAAAAGCCAGTCTTTGACCCTCTCTGAGAGAATAGAGAGAGCACAGTTCTGCCAAATTGTGACAAAACCTGTCTAAAAATAAGAGCTTGAAACTGATGGGATAAATCCTGCCCACTGAGGGGGAATCAGCTGCAAGAATTGACAGGGTAGAGATGTGTTTCTAAGCTCACTATCTAAATTGAAAGTAAAGTCAAGGAAGAATTGGCTTCAAATATTTGTTCTATTTCACTGTGTAATGAACAGCTAGAGCAGGAAGTTGGTCCCATTTTTCTCTGCCTAGTGGAGCAGGACTCAGACATGGTAGTCAGGTGGCTGGTTAGGTGTCTACATTACAGATGTCCATATCGGTCAGATGAGACTTATCCTTAGTTCTTTATAGTTCTGGAACTAATAAATGATAATCAGCTGATTTTAATCTGATTCAAATACTAACTCATAATGTTTTTTGTTTTCTGGCTATGTTGCAGAATCTTCTCTGCAGTCATTCTTTTGTTGAAGCAGCCTTTCACAGCTCCCCGGTTGCCACACGCACAGAAACAACTACTGGTGGAGTTGTGGTTTAGCATGGAATATTAAAAACCTGTTTCCCTGACTTTTGGGGGAATCTGAACTGACAAGCAGTTACCCTGCTGCCTTTTTCAAACAGGAAAGAAGTGGAGAGTTTTATAAACACAGTTGAGAACATTTTAACCATGATACACACACCCGCCCTCTAAATGAACCACACGTTGCTTAAAAAATCTTACAAATGCAAGGACTGTTTGAATGGGGGGATTTATCTTTCATGAAAAAATCAACACTAATTAATTAATAACACTGAGAACTGGAATTTTCAGTGAGAAAAATAGATTCATATATTTCATTTCAGGAAAATGCCTGATTTATTTTCACACTAAGTTCAAGTGATTAACCCTTAATATCAAATAACTACTTAGTAGTTTTCACTTCGCTCTGGTTTCAGCTGGGATAAAGTTAGTTTTCTCTTAGTAGCTGGTACAGTGCTCTGTTTTGGATTTAGTATGAGAACAGCATTGAGAACACACCAGTGTTTTGGTTCTTCCCATAAACAGCTACATTAAGTCAAGGACTTCTCAGCCTCTCCACACTCTGCCAGTGGGTAGGTGCACAAGAAGTTGAGAGGGAACATGGCCAGGACAGCTGACCCAAACTGTCCAAATTACACATAAGAAATCTTTTCAGAGACTTCTGTATGTTGTAAATCAGAACCGAACAAAACAAGGAACTTCTGACAGCAGTGGTAAATCTCTGCACGTAAATGAGGTGGTTAAGATGGAACTGAAGTATTTTCAGACATCAGTAAGCAATCCATGCACGTAGTAAGTAATAGGGGTCAAGTTAGCTCAAAAACATATTTTATATTGAGAGAGTAAACAAACAGCAAACAAACCAGTCCCTCCTACCTTACATCTCTGTGAATGTTCTTTTATAGTCTCCAGGCTTTGAGTATCCACAAATCTTCATGTCAGTTTAAATAGCACATAAAAGAGTAAAAGTAGTTTAATATTCTAAAGAGGCGTGTAGAGCAGATCTGTATGAGGATGTATTTTATTAGAACTGCACATCACATGCCCATGCTTTCTCTGAAAAATAAAATATAAAGACATCATTGACAAAAAAATCCCATTATCTGGGCTGGCATCAGGGTATATTTTTAGCAATGTTTAAATAAAGCTACATTCACCCTAACAAAAAATGAGATAGCATACTAATTTTTTTCTTTTTAATCTTTCTTGGAAATATGCATTGTGAAAGTTGATAAAAGCCCAGAAATTTTGAACATCCAAATGAGGAAAACAGAGCTGGTGAAGAGTCTGGAGAACAATTCATGTAAAGAGAGGTTGAGAGGACTAGGGTTGTTTAATCTGGAGAAAAGAAGGCTAAGGAGAGACCTCATCTCTCTTTCAAACTCCCTGAAATGAGGCTGTAGACAGCTGGGTGTTGGCCTCTTCTCCCAGCCACAAGTGACAAGACAATAGGAAATGGCTTTAAACTGTGCCAGGGGAGCTTTCTTGACATTCAGTATCAGGATAAATTTCTTCACTGAAAAAGTGGTCATGCATTGAAACAGGCTGCCAAGGGAAGTGGCAGAGTCACTGTGTCTGGAAGTATTCAAAAGACACAGGGATGTGGCACTGGGCAACCTGGTTTAGGGGTAAAAAGATGGTGCTGGCTTTACCACTAGACTTGATGATCTTTGAGGTCTTTCCTCACATTAAATATTTTATGATCATATGAAAGTCAAACTCATACAATATGAGGCATTACCTTCCAGAGTGAATTTCCTCTAAGCAGTTATGCCAACATAAAAAAGCATTAAAAAAAGTGCCCAGAATATCCAGGAGAGAACACAGAGAGAGCTAGCAAAGTGCCAGTAAAGCAAAAATATGGAATCTTTAATGCTGACAGCACACATTGAAGCCAAATTTTCAATGCCACATGGAACCAGATGAAAAAGACTTGGTTTTGACTTTTTACTACTGCTCTCTCCTAATGAGCCTTCAAGGTAAGTTGAAATTCTAGCTGAAGTATCTAAGAAACAGAAAAAAGAGGACAGTATGAAAGAGGATCTGCTATCATGACCAGCAGCAGAGGAGACTGCAGTTGTGTTAATTTGGCATATTTTTCTTTTTTTCTTCCGTCATGGTTACTAACTTATAGTGTAGAGTACGTGGGGATTTTGTGCAACATTTGCAACTTGTTTCCTGGTAACTGAAGCCACTGACAGACATTCACTTCGGAATCTGTTAGGCTGAAAGAGTTTACTGCCTCTGCCCCTGCTTTACTGGTTTTCCCCTTCGTATAACCAATCCCATCACTCAGCCTGCAAAAACTTTCATGAGTAGTACATGGTTAAATTCAAGAAAAATTACTTAGGTGAACTGTAATGGCTGGTTAGTCTCAAAAAATTGGTAATATTATCAGTTTATGAGAAAGCACTTAAATAAACTAGTCTGTAGATTTTGGAGGGGTATAGCCTGTACCTGTTGAGCAGTAATGAGCAGTCAAGAATGATGGCATTTTCTTATGTCACAACTCCCTCCAGGGAAGTGCAGCTGTCTTCCATGTGAATAATCTTAACAACTCAAATGAGTAAGCAAA
Source organism: Hirundo rustica (assembly GCF_015227805.2). Lineage (NCBI taxonomy): Eukaryota > Metazoa > Chordata > Aves > Passeriformes > Hirundinidae > Hirundo > Hirundo rustica. The sequence goes on from NC_053450.1 coordinate 5,704,489, forward strand.
AGTTTCAGGCAACATGAATATCTTCTCAGTGTATTCTTATTTAAGTTTTGGTTGTGCTGTCAAGAAATAACATACTACTAATAAAACACAGACATGCAATAGATAGATAGATAGATAGATAGATATAATTCTATTAAGAAATTTTTGAGGAATCATAGTATGGTGATTCCCTGGTGATTAGAAATAGTAACGTGTAAGTAGTGGTCTAAATGTAAAAGTCTTTTGCTGACTGTTTCCTCAGGGTGCAATCTTTGACTCACCAAAGGTGCCTTATTGCCATTTAAGAGACCATAGGGCAGCTCCTCATAGAGCTGATGGCAAGCTATGAGTGTATTGGGCTAAAAATTCCTTTTCCATATTATTGTAAAAGTCTAGTTTCATTGAAGGTGAGTCTCTTTATGCACTGCTGGTTGTCAGCTTTTGATAATGGTTCAACAGCACAATGAACAAGTGATAGGAAGAGCCTTTTGACACCGTAACTGATACAGTATGTGTGGGATATCCTGTATCTTGCACAAAGAAAACAAGGAGATTTTGTCTCACTGGAAAGTAGTTGGAATAGTCAAATGTGAACAGATAGAATTTATATTAAAATTGTGTAAAAGTGAAAACCTGTATGACACAGACCAAATGGTTATAAACACAATGGAACAAAATTTCCCTTTTCCCTTACTTGCTTCAAGATTTGTGTTACAAATTTGGGGGCCAGAATTGGCTGTCCCACTCCTGAGAAAAGAGAGGTGTAAGTGGAGTGACTGAAATGTTGATATTGGGCTAATTTATATTGCTGAAATTGCCAGCTACACTTATAATGAGTTTAGCAAAACCAGAAAGGGTTGAAAAGGGGAAAAGAAAGGGTGAAGAAAAGAAAAAAATGATGTCACTCACTAGTAGCAATGTCAGTACCTGTTTTAGCATCAATAGGTCCACAGATCTCGATGTGAAAAGACCAAAAGCCTAAATAGCAAAGGATGGAAACGGGTTCTATTCAAGATTTAAAGCAGAGAACAGAGGGTTTGCTTTTTAAAGTCTGTATGTAATAGAAAGAAAGACTGTGTTACTAAGGAGAATTTCAATTCTGGAGACATATTAAAGGTCTCACACGGACAGTAGTTAGCCATTAGAGTTCTTGAATGCATGTACATACAGGTGAGGTTTTTTTCCTTTTTCTTCCTCACTGGAGGTGTCACGTTTAACACATGCCAGCTCTATTTTAGACCTCATTATATGGATAAAGATGAATTAATTGCTGGATAAGTGTCTGTCTGTTGCTTAGAGACCAGTGATTATAACCTGCTTATATTTAATAAAAGAAGATAAAAGATAGTCCAAATCACTTTTATTTTGTTTCACTGATTGTAAGATGGTCCTGACCATCACTTCCTAGGAAACTACCAGCTTGCAAACTAGTGATTAACGTGTCTCTATGAATCATATATGGCATTTCAAACAAGCTCAGTTCCCAAGCTGAGGAGAATTTAGTAGAAAGAAGAAGACAAAAAAAAAGAAAAAAAGGAAACAAGAGTATCTGAATATCTCTGACCAACCTGGTCTAGTGAAAGGTGTACCTGCCCAAAACAGGGGTTTGGAATTAGATAATCTTCAAGGTCAGTTCCATCCCAGACCATTCTATGGTTCTATGATTGCATGACCTTTGAAAAATAGAGCTTTATGAAAAGAATTTTTGAACCTATTTTACTATTTATTTGAGAAGTATTGATTCAATATTTGTTAAAAAGACCATTTTTGTTTAGCTCTTAGCCTGTCTTAGTGGATAAATTAGGGAAATACATAGGAAAAAAAAAATCAGTATCTAACAAAAGAAATAAATGAAAAATATATTAATTGATATAAATAAAAAATCACCAAAAAGTAAATTTTGATTCAAAAAGCTAAGCACAAAAAGGAAAATTAATGGCTCAAATAAAAAAAGACTATGCAAATGAGAAACAGATTCTGAGGATATGTCTACCAGTATTATATATTTTTAAGAAAACACTGAAATTTTCTTCTGTAGTTGAAAAAACAACAACAACAACAACAACAAAAAAACCAGAAAACCACCACCACAAAATACCTGCTATTGAACCTCATGTGCAGAATAGGTAATTCTGAGTTACTGGTTACTGAAGAAGACACTGTCTTCATTAAAACACAATGCCTCCACAATCAGGTGCAAGTTTTTTAAGGAATTTTTTGAGCAGATCTCTGGATATAGAATTAGATATTTATTAAGAGATTTAAAAATAGAACTTTACAAAAACCTGAAGAAAACCAATATTTGCCAGTGTACCAGTATTCAAAACAAAAACAAAAAGAGTAGGACAATTTGGTGATTATAAATTGGTTAAACTAAGGGAAAGTATCACTTAATTTTCACACTAATTTAAGAGACAGAACATTATTCCAGAAATTCCAGAACATAATTCCAGAAATGGAATTAATAAGAGTAAAACACCATCTTCTAGATAGAGGTTTTGTGAAAAAGATACTGAGAGGATGCTGGCTGTCTCAACCATTCACAGCCTCTCTTGACAGAGACCAACCTGCAGAGCACCCTGCCAACATCCTGACATGGACACACAGTACAGCAGTCCACTGTTGTGTTTTGGGGGTTTTTTGGGTTTTTTTTTTTGTTTTTTTTTGGTTTTTTTGTTTGGTTGGGGTTTTTTTGTTTTGTTTTGTTTTGTTTTGTTTTGTTTGTGGTGTTTTTTTGTTGTGGTTTTTTTTGTTTGTTTGTTTGTTTGTTTGTTTTTTAATTCTAGTGCAGAGAAACTTTAAATTAATTCCTGGCTGCAAGATGGAGGCAGAGAAATAAAAAAGTAGAAATTGGGATTTAAGCTGCTAACACCAGAAGATGATGAACATCCAGAAGGAACTGCCTGGTGTTGATTTAGTACCTACTGATGCCTTCAAAGTACACCTGGATAACTGCCTGGAAGTTAACTGAATTTGCCATTAGTCTAGTATTAACTCTTAGACTCTGTCCACAGGTACATGAAACTTAGTGTGTAGAGTGAGATTTTATTAAAATATCACGTGCTCTTTTCTAATGCTTGGATTTGCAAGTAATGAAATTGAACTCTCCTTGCTTTATTTTTTTACCTTTAAAAAAGGGGAGGAGAAATAGAATATCATCCAGAGAATGATAAGTGTACCAGAAGAATGGAAACAATTAGAAATACTGTTTTGGTGGGCAGGACAGGCTGTCTGCCTATATGTGTGTTTTTTTCTTGTGTTCCCTCCTTCTGAGTCTTGTTTTGATAGTTGAAAGTTCAAGCAGTGAAACACTGTCAGACTAAAACCATTTGTCACTGAAAGCCAGCACTGGGCTGTGTACAGATACTGGGTCTGAGTCATGTCTTTTCTTTTGACAGGGATGTCAGTGCTATTTGTCACAGACTTGTTTATCTGCCAGATCTGCTACCCCAGGTCAGCGCTCAGAGAAGCAGCTCACCTCCACTAACACTGTCAAATTACCCTCAGCAGAAAGATGCCGAAGCTGGGGCCTTCATAATTTTTAATGTCAATGAGACAGGATCAGAAGGAGCAATTTGGCAAGTCCTACAGGAAGATTCAGAATGCTAAGGCATTTGAAATGGCTTTAATCTTTGTTTCAAAGACAAATCATCAGAAATGACCATTTTGATCTTTCCTGTATAGTTATGTTTTGGCACATCTGATGATCAACTCATATTTGGCTGCTAAACTGTGCCTTTTGAGGCTGGAAACTAATCCTTCCTTTAATCTTCATGTTAACAGAGATCTGAATTGCAAATGTAGCCATAAATGGTTGGACCTGGTCCCATTATTGGGTTTATAAACATTAATACGGGGATTTTTTTTAATCTAAAGATTGAAGGATTTTAGGATTTATGTAGTTCTCTTGTTCTCCAGAGTCTTTTGTTGCATTTCAAACATGAATTACACAGACAAGGGCAGAAGACATCAGAAACATACTGCAAAGTATTATTAAAAATGCTGCATTTGAACTGGAAAGAGATTACTATGCTAATATTAGAAGAGTGGGGTAAAGAGTAGATAAATATTTCAGATCCAGATTTGTTCTTGATAAGCACTATTATCACTAAGGATTAGTTTAATTTGTAAGTATACTTTAGCAACTACTCATATGTTCCAAAGTTTCCCAAATAGCCTGGAGTTTTGATGCCAATAGAGTCTGAAGATTAGTAATTATGAATGTTGAACAGTACGAGTGAAGCGGATAAAACCAGAAAGGCATTTCCTCTTTCCTTGGGCAAGTGTACTTTAATTTTGGTCCCAGGTTTGAACTAGAAACATTTTAAAGCTCTAATGGCTCAGATGTCCAGAGCAGTTATGGACTTCCATCCCCTAACATGTTCAATGTCAGGTTAGATGGCGCTCTGAGCAACCTAGTCTGGTGGGGGATGTGTCTACACGTGTCAGGGGATTTGGAACTACCACATCTTTGAGGTCCTTTCCAACATAAACTTCCATGACTTCATGGTTTTCCTTTTAATACTCTTTTATCCCACATTTCCATTGACTTTTTGGCTCACTTTGCTCTTCTTTTTCCCTGAATTAACAACAGAGACAAGTGGGAGAGGCAGGATGTATATTACTTGAGCTAGCTGAAAGATGAGATGTATAGATCAGATATTCTTTTCCTACAAGCCCCAAATCCTCTTTCTGTGCAATGAAAAGACAGAACAGAACACTGAAGTACTCCTATTTCAGTCCTCTATGTTAGGGTCTTGATGTTCGCAGCAAGACTGAAGGAGCAGAGTGAAATCTGTGGGAAATAAAGCCCGTGTGAGAATTCTGCAACCCTGAAATGTCTAAGAGAAACTTTGTTCACACTCAGTGAAGTCAGTTGGACTGCATGGGTGGAACTCAAGGTACAATTTTGCATAGCTCATAGATTTGTCTCAGTTTAACAACAGAGAATTTTGAGGTTTCACTACTATGATCTTGCCAACCAGGCTGTGAAGTGCAGGTGTTTCCTCAATTTTTTTTAAGTCAGATGAATTTCCTTCAGGTCTGTGTTGTTAAAAGAACACTTGATGTTTCTATACTTGCCATTTATTTTAATTTCTGATTTTAGTTTTTCTTTAACATCTCTCCCACTCACTCTCTTAGGAATTCAGAAGAAAAGTCTATGTTCTATGAAATTCCAAATAACTATGAACAAGTACTTGTCCTATCCAGTATGTTAACTGACTTAAGTTGAAGAACTTATTTACATGTGATTCAGAACACAGCCTTGTTCATTATTGTAAACTTCAAACAAACCTGCCAGTGAGACTCGTTATAAAGGAGTAAAAAACCACAAAAACCAAAACCAAAACCAAAACCAAAACCAAAACCAAACCCAAACCAAACCAAACCAAACCAAACCAAACCAAACCCAACCAAAAATTTGCAGTTATTAATATGATAACTTCTGATGGGGAATTTTTTTTTCCACTTTTATTAAACTGATATTGACTGAAGTAAAGGAGGAACAAGGGATTTGGACTCCATATGTACCATAATGATCTGGGCTATTCATCATTGAAGGAAAAGTTCTCTGGTGCACATTTTCATCTTCAACCTCAGGAAATTCCCAAACACAACCAAGATAAGGCATTCCCAGTAAAATTTTCCTTGGCATGACTAAGCCTTTTCTGATGAATCGGGTTAAAAAACAAAACAAAACAAAACAAAACCAAAAACAAACAAACAAAAAAACCCCAACAACAACAACAACAGCTGCAAGAAAACAATTGCTGGAAAGTTAAAAGTTTTTCTTAGCAAAAATTACTGCACTGGCTTCTAGTAGGATAAAAATTCCTGCTGAGTTTTCTTGCAGAGGAAGGAAGGGAACACACAAGTGCCAAGGGGAGATAAAAAGAAATTTGGTGCTGATTTTCTCTTTAGTGCAGAGCAGAGCTTTCATGAGAGAATGGTAATGGATCTTCAGGCTTTTTTCTTTGTTTTCAGAGAGCAGCCCAGCCAACCTCCAAAGATAATGCTAACACATATTAATAATGTTAGACACTTCTGATAGCACATTCCTGGCATGAGCTGTCTCAGGAATTACAGACAACTCTACTAAGGACCTATAACAGACTTCACCATATACCATGGAGAAACTATGATGATCAATAAGTCTTTTACCCAATTGTTCTTAGAATCCATACTGATTAAACTAGATTCTGTTCATAAGAGAACAGCTGGGCATGACCATTTTTAGAAGAAAGAAGCCTGAGGGCCTGAGGAGGTGTGAAGCTTTGCAAAAACTCTGGATAGGACACATGCAACTCACTGCCTCTTTTCTGGAAGAGTTCAAGGCCAGATTGGATGGGGCTTTGACCAATTTGTTTTAATGAGTGGCATCCTTGTCCATGGCAGGGGTATTGGAAACTAAATGATCTATAAAGTCTCTTCCAAAGCAGACAATTCTGTGATTTCATATCAAGCATTCTGTTTTCATAAGCTCTTTGTAAGAATTAAGACAAGTAAAACAGAAAAAAAATTTAAATCACTAACCTTTGACTACAGATTGGGACAAGAAGAAAAGGGGAATTATTTTCTTGAAGAAGTGTTGCACTGAGCATTGTAGTTTTCTGATGGTCTGCCTTGTAAAGCATTGTTGGGTTTATACAAGGAGCAGTTAACGCTGTGTACTTATCTGAACAAGAAAGGTTTGGAAATTAAAAGCAGTACAATTTATTCGCTGCTGCATTTTTGTGGTATTGTATCTCTGCCAACAGAGGGTGTGGGACGCCATTCACAACAAGCACAACTAGGCTGCTTTTAAGTCCAGACAGGTAAAATCATAAATGCTGTGCATAATCATATTGAATTTCTTAGGTTTCTACTGAATTGAAGGTCTCTTCATTACACTCATTTACTCCACATGAATGTGTTCACATTCAAAAGTAAGCTATTCTTAATAACATTATTCTGTGGCTCAGGGATGGGCTAAGATTAACTGGGTTCTCTCTGCGCATCCTCAGTGCCCAGGAGATGCTCTAAATTTGCAACATCTTCTGCTTCAGCTGATCTTCCAGTCCTCATGTTGTATTTCTAGGCTGTCCAGAACTCTTTGTTGTCATCTTCAGCCAACAATTGTACATCCCACGTAATCTTCTGTCCAGATTGTTAATAAAATTAATAAATTAATAAATTGTGTAAGGACAAGTGGAAAAAAGTCAGAGGTTGCAAAAGACAGAAAACACATTAACTGCAGTTGTGTGGCACTGTAATGTAACAAAGTCAGTAAGGTATAAAACCTGAGTACTCATTTTTTAAGCAAACCCTTCCTTGTAATTAAACCAATAGAGCAGAGAGACCCAGCTATGGTGATCTGTGGCCATGGATACACAGGTACTGGGGATGTCAGTCAGCTGCAGAAAGCATTTCTGAATGAGGGCTCTGATGCTCTTTAACAACAAGCTTCTGCTTGCCAAAGCCACAATATCTAGCAAATCCCTGCTAGCAGAAAAATCCTTTATATGAACTCAGGTCCACTGCAGTAGAAGGTTGTCACTCACATACTGTTTCAAAGAGTAAGAAATACCAAAAAGGAGGAAACCTAAACTGTTCTAAAAGTACTGATACTGCTGAACTATTCACTATTCAGCGCAGACATAAGCAAGTACCCAGGGATGAAGTCTGCCCTCTCTGAGAGCAGAGAGAAGGGTTCAAATGAGTAACAGAGAGGTTTGTGTTGGAAGGAACCTTAAACATTCCCTTCTTCCAACTTATTGCTATGGACAGGGACTCCTTCCACTAGACCAGGTATCTCCAAACCCCATCCAGCCTGGCCTTGGACACTTCCAGGGATGGGGAAGCCACAACTTCTCTGGGTAACCTCTGCTGAGGTCTTATCACCCTCACAGTAAAGATTTTCTTTCTAATATCCAAATGATCCATCACAAACTTTCCTCCAGTGTGGATGACAGTCTAAACTTTGCTAATATTTGTTTCTGCATTAATAGGAATGGGGGAAATTTCTGGAAAGAAGACCCAAGATTATGATTATGTCTCTATATCAGGTCAAGGAAATTAATTTGGAAATGCCAAGACCTGTTTATTATACCTGTTATATAAATCCCTTGGTTCCAATTGAGTTCACATAGGATGAATGTCAGTCATAAAAACAAAGCTATTAGGGATGTCCTTGTCATACTGCCAAAAGTAAGGCTGTTCTGACTCAAAAAGTGGTTCATAACACAAAGTCTTTTATTTATTAATATTCAATCTTTTGATGAAGGGTCTTGTTTGGAAACCTGTTCTAACTATGAGTTTAAGGAATTAATTTTTAGCTTTCATTTATTATTTTAACAATGAAAATGATGAATTTTCATAGAATTTTGTCTATAAGCTATGTAAGGAGATTAAGTTTCAATTTAGAAACTATACCATATTTAGCTACGTTTGCCATTAGCATGGCCTGTATAAGCCATGTTGGCCTGTTCTTGTGTTTAAACTGGACTACAGATTAGTCCCTGAAGTCCCAAGCTAAGAACAGATGGGTTTACCTGGCAGAAACAAACCAGGATAAAGGCTTTGCAAATTTAAGTATTTCTGTGGAGGTTTAAAAAAATGATTCCTAAGAAGTCTGAATCAATATCTCTCCTGTATCATTCATTAACTCTTAATGAATTGCAAAATAATAATCGACATTATGTTTATAACCTTAAAACATAGCTCAGAAAATGTATATTTAAAACATATACATTATAAGAGACAGTGTTATACTGGTATAAAGGAGAGCTCTATGCATTCAAAAGAAGTACTGAGATTTTATTTTTTAAAAAAATTAATCTTCTTAACCAAATGCATAATTGAATTGTGGTAGCTATTTTCAGAAGACACCATATTACTTTATAAAGGGCTTATAAAAATTCATGGAGGATTAGTTAATTAAAGAAATATTGAACATATTTGGCCCAGGAATTTCCTAAATTTCAGGCTGTTAACAAGCAGGGTGCCATTCAGGGGCAGGAGTTATTCCTTATTTCCCCATGTCCTCTACCCTTTCCTTATTCAGACACTATCTCTAGAGAGGGAGTGCCTTGTTCACATTTCTGGATCAAAAGAAGTACACCTTACATATAGATCTAAGAACTTATGGTTACTGAAATTGACACAGAGCTAGTATAATCAAATGCAATAGTTACTACAGGACAGTTTGTTAACACAACACATTTAGCTAGTAACAGAGTTAAGACTGATCAAATCTTTCTAGGATCTATACATCCTTCTGTGGTGTTATGCTCACCTCTGCAGTGTTCATTTGCCTCTAAAGGTAGTCACCTTTGGTCCTTCTCTAGAAGGATACTCTCATTCTTCCAGTGACTCACCCTGTACTTCATTGCTTTCCAGTACAGCAGTAGACTTGTTTTCCTGTTTTCTTGCTATCTTTGAAACTCTTTCACCTTACTCATACCTGTTTATTTACATGTTTGCTTGTACCTTTGGTCACCAGTGCCTGGCCACCATGATTCATTTGTAAAGCCCTACTAATTATGTACTCTTGTTCCTGTCTTCACCTAAACCCTATGATTTTATTCTGGAGCTATGAGATAGTTCTTCAGCATGTGAAGAGTACTTGTTTTACTACTTATCCATGAACAACAGGCAGTACACCACACAAAGCTAAACTAAAGCTTAAACAAATTTAGATGACACTTACTTGATGGCTGGACAATTGTCATGAGTGAAAGAAGGTAAAATAAGCACGAGCTAAGCCAAGGCCAGACAAGCCATACAATCTTCTTTTTCTGAATTTCTATTTTCTTCCCTGTAAGACTAAAATGACTTTGTTTGGATCAATACAGATATCTTGCTTGTGCAGTTGGACTGCTTATGCTGTTCAACAATGCATGCCTTTGGAATTGTTTTCATCATTTTCCAATGAAGAGCATTTAAATGGCAGCACAGATTCTCCTATTATTCACATGACATAAATCAGAAGCTGTTCTACTATGTCAAGCAAAATCTGCTCTGAGCAAATGCTGAAAACATAATTTAAAATTAATACATTCAGCATAAGCTCTTTTTGTATCCCCTGCTTTCAATTCATTAAACATTTCTTTTTTATTTAGGATATGAGCCATGTCTCTCAAGGGTTATGCTTTATTCTCTAAAACAGTAAACATATTGACCACTGCTAAGAATCTTGTAAGACAATTTGCACTACATTAGCAGGCCATGAATCTCCCCAAAAATCCATATTACAAAGCAGAAGTTTAAGCAAGAACATGGCATTATATTGATTTCTTGGGAGGTAATATTCACAAATATGTGTTTTCACACAAAGATACATGTGCACATGCAAACAGATACATAGAGTTGCGTGAACATCATGTATTGCACAAAACAGATAATTAGTTTCTCAGCTAAGTTGTCGTTCTCTTAGATTTGGTACAATTCCACTTGTATGAAATATTGATTTTTAATCAATCCAAAAAGAATATGGGCCTCAGATTGTTCTTACCAGCCTAAGTATATTTTTTTTCCTCTTCTCAGCTGATTGTCATCTTTGATTTTTCCACATTTTCCTGCAGCTTGTAACATTTTCATGATGTTTTCTTTCTCTTAGAGGATGCTGCATTGCCAGTTGCTAACTGTTCTCTAACTGAGTTACAAGGATTTCTATGGCATTCATTTGTTCTTGCAGCCAGTTCAGACCACTGCCACTCAGAACAAGGATGCTGGCACTCATCAATTGCATACTGAAGCAAAAGGAATCAAAGCAGATTATTTGAAAGGATTGTCTCTTTTCCTTATGAAGTATTAACAGCATTTTTAGACCTGCACTAAGGGAGAGGTCTTCCCACAACATTTGGTGTTAGTTATTAGCCTTGAGTTCTGTGGTCAACAAAAGAAAATTTTATTTGAAGTGGGAGAACTTGTATTTTATTTTTGAAAATATATATTAAAAAATAATCCTTTTATTGTTTTTTGAAGAGACTGTCCACTGTGGACAATTTTGGAGTGCACTGTACATAAGTTTTTGGTTTAGGAAATTTGAGTAATTTTTACGAATTTTCTTTTTGTCCTCTTCTATGTTTTCCTGGAAACAATGAAACAAAGTCCCCAAAACCCCAAAACAAATCCAATTACATTTTTTTTTTTTTAAGTGAAAGACAAAACATTGGGAATGTATGGAGCTGTAGGATTTTAACAAATGGTTCAATCTGTTGGACAGATTTTTAAAAATTTCTTAATGCTTATGACCTTCAGTTGATCTGAGACACCTCAAATGAAATTAAAACCTAAGGTTATTTAAATGTTCAAATTTTCTTTCTTTATAGGTTATTTTTCAGGTAGCACCCATGCAGAAAACCTGGGAAAAATGATTATGAGACTTGGTCATATTTTATTTAAATGAGCTCTCAGAACATGTCCCCTTATTTATTAAAAACAAACAAACAAACAAACAAACCCCACTCCATTTAAATATATTATATATATATTAAAAACTAAAAAATTATGTAAGTGCTATTAAATTTGAAATATATTTTCCATCATTCTTAAAAATTTTATAAAATATATTTTTTCTGCAAAAATCCTCAGTTTTTGCTGGGTGTCTGAGAAACCCACTAGTTCTTCCCTGCTACTGTTCTGCATCTGACTTCTTAAAGGGTAAATGATGCTTGAAACAATAATACAGTTTTCACTCTGAATTTCTGGTACAACTGGTGCAACTAATCTTTGTGTTACACTGATCTGTGTGCTCAAGGGCAAGTGAGACCAGGTTCCAATGATCTTCTTCACCAAAATACAATGCCATGCTCTGGTCTTTTTTTTTTTTTTTTCCCTTATTCTTACTCTTATTCTATGGTTTCTAGTAGTGACTTAATAAAAGGTGTTAATTTGTATTACAATTTATTTGCTATTGATTGTGCTCCTCTTAGAAGTTATGAAATCTGGATATGGTATATAGGTAAAGCTAAGCTTTTTTTTCCCCAAGCCCTTGTGTCTTGGTTTGCAAAGACAGGGGTATGCCAGGGAAAGCTAGAGCTTCATTTGGAATGGAGACTGTAAACTGCCCCAACCCCCCCTCCAATTATTATAATTTTACAATTAGGGGTTTTCAGGCAAAGATATGGGAATAGGAATAACAGTTTCTTTACTAGGAATATTAACAATACAAATGCAGTAGTACAAAAAACAAGCAAACAAAACAAACAAAAATCCTAGAAACCCTGAGAGAGTCAGAATGCAACCTGACACCTGTTGATCAGGGTGTTGGTAGCAGTCCAAATAAGTCCTCTTGGAGTAACAGATGTGGTTCTGTTGGAGTGGAGATGATCCTGTATGAGGGTCCAGTAGTGACGAGATGGGTTCAGCCTTCCTCTGGAAAATCCAGTGGAAAAACTGGCTGTCCTGTAGTTCTGAATTGCAGGTTTTATCCAGGTAGGAATGCTTGGTTCCTCCCATTGGGTGGAGCTTCTCACAGTGGGATGACGTAATGTTATCAGTCATGTGAGCCTTAATGGCCCATTAACAGAAGACATCCCACGGAGGGAGGATGGGTCGTGGAAGAGATAAGAAACATTGCTCCACCTGGTTATTGACAGCCAGCCCATTAACAGAAGACATCCTCCCCCTCCTCCCCAGAGTTAAAAGAAAAAAACACCTCTTCAACTGGTTTCAACAGACTGGGAATAGAATATATGCTTTTGGTTATATATTGCAACCCAAGGCACCTTGGTTTTTTAATCTGGAAGCTAGGCTAGTGAAACATTGCCAGCATATTATCTAATATCAGACAAACATGAAAACGTTTATTCCTTGATTAGAATTCTGAACTCTAAACTTCAATAATTTGTCAGGGAATTTTAGTACCAGGTATCTCTAAGATTACTGCAAAAGATAGATATATTTTATCCTTTTACGCAGAGTAGCTGAAGATTTTTTTCCATAAAAGTCAATTTAAAAAGATGTAAATCTACTGTTCTTCAGCAGCTGCAAACCAAATTTCCATGATTTTCTATTGATGGTTTAAAAAATGGCACCTGCTATGGCATGGCTTCCTTGCTTTAAAACTTTACAGGAATCAATGAACCTGTCTCTTCCACACAATTATTGAACATCTTTACTCTTTTACCCAAAACTATTGGCTCCAAGAGCTGCTTAAGTACTTCTTAAATTTGTGCTTTCATATTGGCTTTATTCACTAGCTTGAGTTGAGGCTTCTCAGACTCCTGGGCAGGCCACATTGTGATCTTTACAGGAGACACAGTCGGAAAAAAAAACCACAAACAGCCAACCAACCAACCAAAACCATAACAAACCAAACAAAAAAAACCCCAACAAATAAAAAACAACCACTAAACAACAAATCAAAACAAACAAACAAAAAAATCAAAGAAACCCTGCCTGAAAGCAAATATTGAGGGAGTGTCCTCGAGATCATCCACACCAAGCGAAGGACATGTTCCAACACAATCTAAACCTTAAGGATTCTCCAACCTGGTTTGTCTCTGAACAGTAAGACAGGAACAGCTGACATGTCAGCTTTGTGGATAATCACAAACTGAGTATTGTCGCGGTGCTGTTCCTTGCGCTGATGAGCGCGGCCACGGGCTAGCTCAGTCTCCTGCACCGCGGCAACGGGTGAGGTCGGGGTGGCAAGTCGGGTGAGCCACCTCCTCCCTGTGGGTCTTGGTTCCCCTCTCAGCGACGGCCAGCAGATGGCGTATGCAACCCACGGCAGCTAATCAAAAGGCGGACTCCTCTGGGCTCAGTTAAACAGGATTTTATTCGGGGGGAGAGGCAGCACGGGGCTCAGCACTCTCTAACCCACAGCCCAGAAGAGACCCTGGGGGCAGGCGTGCACGAGCTTTTAAAGTGGGGTGGAAACAGGGGTGGTGACAACCGGTCAGCCAGTCACAGGGATCGGGGGGGTTAACCGGGGGTGTGAACCATGGAACTGGGGACCAATCACAAAATGAGGGGAGGGGGTCTCCCGGGCCCCAGCCTATCACTTGGCACCCTTCCCGGAGGATTCTAGAAGCCAGGGAAGGGTCTCTGAGTGGCAGGCAGGCGACCACGAGGAGGGGGGGGGCGGGGATTGACAGCGACAGGTGCAGGGAAGGGATGAATGACAGAAAACGTCGGGTTTTACAATAGACAAAACAACAGATGCAGAAGGGAAAACCAATGCAGAACACAGGGGTATACAGCGAACTAAACCATTATAAAATAACTTAAAAATCTTACAAAAATAACTTCATAACTTAATAAAACAATTCTCACACCACCACATCTCCCCCTTTTTTGTTTTTTCAAGAGGAGTGGGACTGGAACGGAGGAGGGAGGTCAGTGATGCTGTGTTGGGTACCCCAGTTCATGCTCTTCTTCATCCGGATTTCTTTCTTCGTCTTCTGGGGTCCCCTCCAGCACCTCTTCCAACTCCAGTCCTTCCTCCTCATGGTCCTCTTCTGATGGCATGGTGACATGGTTAACTGTGGGGGAGTGTGAGGTGGCGGAAACCAAATTATACAACATCTTTTTTTAAAAGTCCGAAAGCAAGGATAACAAGTAATAAAACAAACAAACACAGCAACCCAGTCTTTATGATGGAGGAAACCCAGCCGGAGATTCCCCAGTTGGTAAAGAGTCCGCTCAGCCAGTCGTCTGTTTCTCTTTTGATGTTGGTCACTTGTCGGATGGTGGTGTAGTTGTTCGGTTGGTGGACCAGCCATCCGACGACTGGGAGACTCAGGCTGAGCACTGCCAAAGCTCCGAGGGCTAGGTGGAACCTCCTCGGAGCGGGGAATCCGGCTCGGGTTGCTGTTATGAAAAACTGAAAGACACTAAACAAATATGTTACTTAAATTTGACAACAGCAGGGAAAGGGATGGCTCTGCCCGGAGCTGATGTTCAGCTCTCCTCGTTCGATGTTTTCCTTTTTCGCCTCCACGCTGCTACGGTGACTTGCGGACTGTTGATTTTGCCAGACCCTGGGCTTTTGGGAACATAGGGCCTCACCCACTTAGCTGGAATCCATTTTGGTCCCGTGGGGGTGGACACGCAGGCGTACCCACGTCCCCACGTGACCAGATCGTGTGGCCCTTCTGTCCCTCCAGACCCAGGATCTCTGACCACGACCTGCGGTCGTTCTTTGACCCCAAACAGCGAGCTCGCGCCGAAGTGTCGGACAATGGGCGGATTGAGACCTTCGTAAGAACAATTCAGGAAATTAATGGTAAACAAAGCTCTGGCCAGCCTGACTGATGGTGACTCTGTCTTGAGGACCCTCTGCTGCTGATGTAGTACACGCTTGATGGTCCCATGGGTCCTCTCAACCATTGCTTGGCCTGTGGGGGAGTGGGGGATGCCGGTCTTGTGCTCCACCCCCCATTGCTGCAGGAAGCTACGAAGCTCCCTGGATTTATACGCCGGGCCGTTATCGGTTTTCAGTTCCCTCGGAATGCCCATGAAGGAGAAGGCGTGGATGAGGTGTTTTATGGCATCCCCGGCCTTCTCCCCTGTGTGGGCAGAGGCGAACACGGCTCCAGAAAAGGTATCCACGGATACATGAACATACTTTTGTCGTCCAAATTGTGGGAAGTGTGTGACATCCGTTTGCCACACCTCACAGCTCCTCAGCCCTCGAGGATTAACCCCTGCATGTAAAGTTGGAACAGCCTGCTGGGAGCATGATGGACACGCGGCCACGATCGCTCTGGCCTGTTCCCGCGTAAGGTGGAAACAGCGAACAAGGCCAGGCGCGTTTTGGTGGAAGAGCTGGTGGCTGAGTTTCGCCTGCATAAAGATGTTTGGCAGGGTGGCCATCTCAGCGGGGGCAGCAAGGGCATCAGCCTTCCTGTTCCCCTCTGCGATGAACCCTGGCAAATCGGTGTGTGATCTCGTATGCATCACAAAATAGGGTTGCTCTCGGTGGGAAACCAATCTAACTAATTTCGAGAGCAAGTCATAAAGTGCTATGTTGGACACCTCCTGTAAAATCGCCTGATCTGCTCTGGATACCACCCCCGCCACATAGGCGGAGTCTGTGACCAGATTAAAGGGTTCGGGAAACCGCTCAAATGCCCTAACGACAGCGGCCAACTCAGCGACTTGAGGTGATCCTTCCACCTCGGCAATATCAGCCTCCCACTGCTGAGTTTGAGGGTCCTTCCAAGTCAGGACTGACTTGTGGGACCTTCCGGACGCGTCTGTAAAAACGGTTAGAGCCTTGAGGGGCCTCCTACTGCGAACGTCTTTGAGTGATAATATAAATTTAGTTTCCGAATTAAAAATTTTGTGGGCAGGCCGATGAATAGAAATTTGCCCAGTGAAGGAGTCCAGAGCGAATTGGAGTGCTTCATTCTCCTGAAGCAAATGCTCCAACATAGCTTTTGAAATTTGGCCCGATCTCAAGCCAATTGGGATGTGAATACATTCGAAGTCACAGCCGGCCAATTCTGTGATCCGGAACCTTGCCTTCCGGATCAGCTCAGCAACCAACTCCTGTGGCCGGGTCATCCTCTTGGACCGATGATGACTCAGGAAGACCCACTCTATGATCAAGAGTGGATCATTCCCTTCACGGTCCTTCTTCGGGATGCTCTTCCATTGGAAGATCATCCCATGGAGGTGTGGCAACTTTCCCATTATTATGAATTTGAAAGGAAGCTCTGGGTCAATTCTGTGAGCTTGTCTTTTGGACATAGCGTCCTGCACCTTTTCCAAAGCCTTTTCTGCCTCAGGGGTAAGCACCCTAGGAGAACTCAGCTCCTCTCCCCCTTTCAATAAATTAAAAAGGGGGGCTAGGTCGTTGGTGGTGAGACCTAGCCAGGGCCTTACCCAATTCAAACTCCCACACAGCTGGTGGACATCTGCAAGGGAACTTACTTTTGTTCGAATTGCCAATTTTTGGGGAACAATGGTCCGCCTTCCGATTTCGAGCCCGAGGTACTTCCAGGGCGGCATCCGCTGAACCTTTTCTTCCTGTAGCTCAAACCCTGCAGCAACCAGTGCATCGACTGTCAGACCAAGCACATGGGAAAGCATGTCATCATTCGGGGCGCACACCAGGACATCATCCATGTAGTGGTAGATGATGGCCTGTCCCGCGGCTGCGCGGACAGGGGACAGCAAGGAGGCCACATACCACTGGCAGATAACAGGTGAGTTCTTCATCCCTTGCGGGAGAACTCGCCAGTGATAGCGTCTCCTCGGGGCTTCCCGGTTGATGGTGGGAACCGAGAAAGCAAAACGTGGGGCATCGTCAGGGTGCAGAGGAATTTGAAAGAAGCAATCTTTTATATCTATTACAGCCAATTGCCAATTTTGGGGGAGCATAGTCGGGGAAGGCATCCCAGGTTGGAGAGACCCCATGTCTTTGATAACATTATTAATTTGGCGGAGGTCCTGAAGGAGCCGCCACTTGTCCTTCCCCGGCTTTTGAATCACAAAAACTGGGGAATTCCAAGGGCTGTCGGTTTCTACAATGTGGCCCTTGGCCAATTGCTCCTTCACGAGCTCCTCGAGCGCTTTTAATTTAGGTTTTGAAAGCGGCCATTGCTCCACCCAAACTGGTTTGTTCGTCAGCCAATTAAGTTTCTTGGTGGGATGCTCGTCAATGGACGCTGCGGAAATTTCCACTGAGGGGTCGGGTATGTCGATTTTGACCCCCCATTGTGACATGAGATCTCTGCCAAGCAGAGGCTCCTTATAATCTAAAACAAAAGGACGGATGTTAGCCAATTGTCCTTTTGGCCCCTTAATTTGCACTATGCTCCTGGATTGTCTCGCCAATTGCAACCCTCCGACACCTTGAACGTGTCCAGCCACGTCCTGCAGAGCCCAATGTGACGGCCAATCCTGGGCTGGCACAACAGTCACATCTGCCCCGGTGTCTAAAAGACCAGTGATGTTAATTGTTTCCCCGCCCACCCTGAACTCACAGTCTACCCGGGGCCTTTCTTCAGTGATGGCTTGCACAGGGCAAGCCACCGGGGTGTTGTTCGGTCCCCGGGTAGGGATGATTTGTGCGATCACCTGTCCCTTAGGAATAAATGTGGGTGGATGGGTGCAGCGCAGCCAGAGGACGAGATTTCCGGGGTTGTTGATGAGAACCCCTGGAAGAATCTCGACCTCTTGCGGGGTGTACTTACAGTCCCCGATGATGACAAGCTCCTTTCCTTGGACTGGCCAGGCTCCTTGTTCTTTGGTGTTTATGGAAAGGAAGGTCCAATCCGCCGTCCTCAGATAGAGCGCTTCGGTGAGCCGCAACCGATAAGGTTCATGCCTTGATGATGTTACTAAAATTGACTTTGAAAGGTCATGGTCAGTACTGTATGTCAAATTCGGTGTGTCACGTCCGGTATTATTGCCTGTCTCAGTGAAAGGCAGCGTATCATTGGCGCTAGATGTTTCTTCCCCCTCCCCCGCTGCTCGGTCCGCCCTATTTCTATCTTCGCGCCGGGCGGACCTGCGCTCCCCCCTTAGTTTAACTGTTGGGAGCTATCTCCCGACCCTCCCCTGTTCCCACTCCCCCCGCCTTCCCTCCTTTTCTTTTTCAAAACTTCCACGGCATCCCGCAGTGGGCAGGTGTTCGCCCAGTGCCCGGGCTCCCGGCAGATTAGACACCGGTTCTTCTGGGGCACATATGGTCCGCGTGTCGGTCCCTGGGTGCCAGACACTGCTGAAACTCTCGGTGTTATTGATTTCCCTTCCCGGTCGTTTCCCTGCATGTAGGGGACCTTTAGCTGACACACCCTGAGCATATCTGGAAGGGTCGGAGGGGGGTCCAGAGGGAGACTCAAAATTGCACTCCGGCACATATTATTTGCATTTGCAAACACCATCTCCCTCAAGATCCCATCCCTTACCGCCACTTCCGTTACTTGCACCTCGATTGCTCGGGTGAGCCGCTCGACAAACTTAGTGAAACTTTCCTTGGCCCCCTGCATGATCTTGTAATAGGGTACGACCGGGCCGTCTGGCACCATTCCAAAAAATGCGGAGACCGCATGCTCCCTGGCAATCTGGAGGGCTTTGATGGGGATATCTGAGGTTTGGTCCGATGGGTCGGCCCATCTCCCCTCACCCATAAGGTGTTCTAAAGTGAGGGGGTTCCCGTTGTCGTCCACCGCAGTCTCCGGGTCTCGGAGGAGACTGGGCAAGGCCTCCCTGAGTTGCTGCCTCCATGCTGCCACCCACAGTTTGAACTCTGTTGAGTCAAGCAGGCAGGAGAACAGCTGCTTCAGGTCCGCAGGAATAACGACAGCAGCATCGAGATCTGAACGGAGCAAACCCCTGAAATAGGGGCTGTCCCGCCCATAATCTCGATGGGCCTTGCACAGATCCCGGATGGTGGACTGGGGGAACGGGTGATGGATCGCTCGGACCCGCTGCCCTCCTCGGGAGCCTTTATAAACGACTGGGGATACCAAAGGAACAGGGGAAGGCTCATGCATCCCTGCAGGCTCAGGCCCTGGCCCCGCCCCCTCCAGGCCCAGACCGTGGGAACCGGAAGGGGGAGCGTGGGAACCAGCAGGGGGAGCGTGGGAACCAGCAGGGGGAGCGTGGGAACCAGCAGGGGGAGCGTGGGAACCAGAAGCCCAGGAGGCAGGTCTTCTGGCAGGGGGCGTGGTTTGGGAACCCGATGATGTCATGTGGGCGTTCCCGTGGGAGGAGTAGCTGGGAGGAGCTGTGGGAGTGGTCTTGGAAGAGGGAGGAAGCATGGGTGGAGTCTTTTGGGGGATAGGAGGGGCTGAGGAGAGGAAGGGGTTGGGCTTATCAAGGGCGGGAAGAAAGGGATTGAAGGAAGGAGGGTAGGGGGATGGGGAAGACCGTGCCATGCGGTCTCCTCCATCTTGGGGATAAGGGGTAGGGAAGCCATTTTGTGGTTGGGGAGTCTCAGCTAGACTAAATCTAACACGAGGTTTATTAACTGGGTAAGATGGGGAAGGGTGGAATTCTTGAGCATCCCAGCCAGGGCTGCCCAAGAAACCCCGAGCAGTCTGGCTAGGACTGCCCGGGCGGGGGGGTTGAGAATTCTTGGGGGAGCCTGAGCCAGCAGGTTGGGGTCCTGCTGCTCCCTTCAGAATTCCCTTCTGGGGACAAGGGGAAGGGGAACGGGGACAGGGAGAACAGGGGGAGGTTTGCCTAAAACTGGGCTTTTTCTGCACTCCCTTGTTGGTAGTTGAAGCAGCTGCTGAGAGCTGCACAGCCAGATTAAGGAATTTTGTGGCTTGCTTGTCCCCTTGGAGCACCAGATCATGGATTTTGTTTTGTACAACCGTCCAAAACTTGAGGCTGTACACCTGCTCCGGGGACACACGAGGAAAGTGCAGGAAAAGCCACCTCACAAACCCCTTGAGCTCGCCCCTCGAAACCTTTAACTGGGCGAGCTCCACAACCAACTTAAAACTATAATACACACCTTTTTGGGCAGCGGAGAGTTTTGCGCCCATCTCTCCGAAACCGAAACTAAAATCAGGGGCTCGGGGACACCTAACAAATCCCCCTTGCCTGCTGCCCACCCGATGACACCCAGACAAAAGCAAACTTAACAGAAAACGAACGCGGAGGTCACTCCCCTAAAACCGGGCAAAACCTGAAACCCAAACCCGGGGGGTCCGCACCGAAAAATAAAATTGCAGTGTCTAAAACCCCTGTGGACACTTCCACCCAAAAGACAACTGCCCGAAACTTAAAGTTTACAAAACGAAAAAGAACAAAAGAGCACCCCGAGGAGAGTAATCCGCAGGGGGATGAGGCTAACCACCACCCCCCCGAGCTGCGCAGCCTGGGATCCCCCCCACTCCTGGAGGATCCCTCCCGAAATTAGGGTCTCCACACCGGGAGCACCCTCCGAAAGTAAGCCCCCTCACGAAGAAGGCTTACCCCCTCCTGGGATGCGATAAAGCCTGGGGTCTCGAGATTAGCTGCCTGAAGAGGACCTGCTGGGCGCTTCAGGCTGTCCTCTTCGTCCCTTGGGAGCGTGATCTTACGAAGCCGCTCGACCAAGGGTAGCGGGGCGTCCAAGGACTTTTCTTCAGGCTCTTGCAGCCTCAGTCCGTGCCGCGGGGTCCGCCTCGTGACCGGGGGGTGCCCCACGTTGGGCGCCAACCGCTGTCGCGGTGCTGTTCCTTGCGCTGATGAGCGCGGCCACGGGCTAGCTCAGTCTCCTGCACCGCGGCAACGGGTGAGGTCGGGGTGGCAAGTCGGGTGAGCCACCTCCTCCCTGTGGGTCTTGGTTCCCCTCTCAGCGACGGCCAGCAGATGGCGTATGCAACCCACGGCAGCTAATCAAAAGGCGGACTCCTCTGGGCTCAGTTAAACAGGATTTTATTCGGGGGGAGAGGCAGCACGGGGCTCAGCACTCTCTAACCCACAGCCCAGAAGAGACCCTGGGGGCAGGCGTGCACGAGCTTTTAAAGTGGGGTGGAAACAGGGGTGGTGACAACCGGTCAGCCAGTCACAGGGATCGGGGGGGTTAACCGGGGGTGTGAACCATGGAACTGGGGACCAATCACAAAATGAGGGGAGGGGGTCTCCCGGGCCCCAGCCTATCACTTGGCACCCTTCCCGGAGGATTCTAGAAGCCAGGGAAGGGTCTCTGAGTGGCAGGCAGGCGACCACGAGGAGGGGGGGGCGGGGATTGACAGCGACAGGTGCAGGGAAGGGATGAATGACAGAAAACGTCGGGTTTTACAATAGACAAAACAACAGATGCAGAAGGGAAAACCAATGCAGAACACAGGGGTATACAGCGAACTAAACCATTATAAAATAACTTAAAAATCTTACAAAAATAACTTCATAACTTAATAAAACAATTCTCACACCACCACAGAGTATTAAACCCATACATAGATGTTTTGAATGTTAGTAGCTGGGATTATGCAAGAGAAAAAACACTCCTGCAGGGCTGCACAAAATGAGCCACTCCTGTGCCATTTACAGAACACCAAAAGTAGCAAAGTACAGTTCCAATTTTAAATCAAATTAAGTAGCACCTTTTTACAATCACAAAATTCTCTCCAAGTATTTCAGGTATCTGAATAACATTCTCAATTTTACCAATACAAAACTATAATGAGAACGAGTTAGGCTTGTATCTTTTGCAATCATCTTCAGAATAGATTCAATTTAATGCCATTTTCTATCCTCATTACAGTATTTGTCAGGCAGAGGCATCAGAATTTTAATGGCTAGTAAAATCTGTTTAAAAACTAGAAACTCTTAATGGATTTACACACAGAATTTAACCTTTTAAATATTCTGGATGCATCTCACTCTCTTCTTAGAGAGTTCAGGCGACACAAACAGGGGACAATAGAGAAGGCAAAAAGAGAACACCATCCATTTTAGAAAGAAAATTAGGGTAACTAAAATGAAAAATACATAGGGATGAGGATCCAGAAGTTACATTCCTTGAGAGCCATGTTGACCTTGGATAAACTTAAACTGGTATTTTCAAAAAACTGTGAAATCCCCAAAAAGACAGAAGGCAGTAGTCAAAGCTGACCTGGCATTCTGAGTAACTAAATTTTTTGTCAGCTCTTAGATGTACATTTGGATTGCTTATCCAAAAAGGTCAACAGCAACAGACTTTTCCTGGCTTGTGCTGAGTTTATGTCCATCAGAAACCAAGGATCAACAAAATGTTGATGGTCTGCTAATCACAGGTCCACTGATACAAGATGAACCAGAACATACCATGCTATTTTGGGCAGCTTTTTTCCTTCAAAATGACATCTCATAGAGTCCCGACTTTTCTTTATAAAAATGAAATGCCCACAGAAAAGAAAACTCCAAATACAAATTTACAACTAATTTGTGGCTTTATCACTGTAAAAATAAATATTTGTGTAATGGTGCATAGATTTCAGAGAACATGGGTTAGGGAAGCTCAAACTGATGTCTATAGAGCTCAGTGCAGCACTGTGTGGACACAAGCTTGTGGCAGCATATTCTTTGCAGCTGTGTAGTTCTCCATACAAGTTAATCCATTTTCTTATTGAATAAATAAGAAAGATAAGACTTATTTAAGCAAGTGTGTCTGTGTCTTAACCTGATATAGTCATAGGAATAAATAAGGACTTCTCAATGAAATTACTTGAAGATGTGCATCTAAAACTGCTTAGATAAAATGTGTGAATTTCAAAGCCTGTGTTTAACTCCATTTATGGTGCTATAGAACCAAATTAGGTAGTTTGACATTCCATCACTGCTCTAACCAATGCAGTGAGAGGCTGTTGACCTTTCTATTGCCAGGGAATGCTGCTCATGTGCAGCTTGGTGTACCCCATGACCTTCATATTTTTCTTTACAGACCTGGTCCCTGGTCTGTACTGATGAATGGGGTTATTCCTCCTTTGGAGCAGGACTTGGCTTTTCCCTTTGTAGAACTTCAGAAGGGTCTATCACCCAATTTCTCCAGCCTGACAAGGTCTTCCTGAATGGCAGCATGACCATATGGTGAACAAGCCGCTCCTCCCAGCTTTGTGTAGTCTACAATCCAGCCTTGCCTTGTGTTAAGGAGACTTGTAGTTTTAACATCACCAATTAAAATTAGTGATTCTAGAAAATATCAAATGTCCAGCCAAACCCCAGTGATTGTTACATCCTTGAAAAAATATACGAAAGGTGGGGTAGTTTGGCTACAGCTGAAAAGCCTGGGTTTTTCAGCAATTTTTGCTAATTTCAGGCCAGCTTCCAGAAAAAAAATTCTTTATTGTTCTGACATTTCACAAAATAAGTCAGAGATATTTTTGAGCAAAACATGTTGATCATAGCCGTCAGTTGTTTTTTTGGAAAAGACCTGTCACCTGGCAAAAAACAGCAACTACTTTTTTTTTTTTTTTTTAAACTCATTCATATATAAATGTCAGAGGGATAAAAATATAACCACTGCACTATAAGTCTACTCAAACTCTGGACAAATTGTTCCTTTATTCTTCTTGAATCTGGCGTTGCAACATTTCCAATGCAAAAGCTAAAGTAACTATGTTTGAGCCTGTATCCTGTGAGCATTCAACCAAGTTATTGGTAATTAAATACATTAATTTACTCATTCAGGTATGGTATATTGATCAAGAGCAGTCTTATAGCTATCAGATCACCCTTATTCATCAATTTGTTTTAAGAATATATACATATATATATATATATATATGTGTGTGTGTGTGTGTGTGTGTGTGTGTATCTTTAAGGAAAAAATACAGTTAACCAAAAAAACCATTTAAAAAGGAACATGCTCTGTTGGGTTTGTGTGGCCAGGGTTTGGTAGGGGGAGGCTGAGCTCTGTAAGATGTCAGAAACTTCTCCCCATGTCTGATAGAGCCAGTGGCAGCCAGCTGCAAGACTGACCCACTGCTGGTCAAAGGCTGAGGCCATCCGTGATGGCGGTGATGCCTCTGAGGTAACATTTTTAATAAGAGGAAGAAAACTCTGCTGTTAGAGCAGCTGGGAGAAAGCAGTGATAACATGTGAGAGAAACAACTCTACAGATACCCCAGTGAGTGCACAAGGAGGGGCAGGAGGTGCTCCAGGTGCCAGAGCTGAGGTTCCCCTGCAAACCCTGGTGCAGCCCAGGTGAGGCAGCTTTGTTCCTGCAGCCCATGGGGGTCCATCGGGGAGCAGAGATCCCCCTGCAGGACCCCACACCAGGGGGGTGCACAAAGTAGGCTGTGACCTGGTGGGAAACGAATGCTGGAGCAGGGGAAGAGAGTGCAGAAGAAGGAGCAGTAAACACAACATGTGTGATTAACTGAGTGAAGTTGAACTGGGAAGAAGGGAGGGCTAGGTTAAGGTTTGGTTTTATTTTTCAGCACACTATGAGGTGATTTGTAATACATTCAAATAAATTCCCGAAACAGAGTCTATTTTGCCCATAAAGGTAATTGGTGAGTGATCTTCCCTTGTCCTTACCTGAACCCATGAGTCTTTCATGATATTTTTTCTCCTCTGTTCAGACGAGGAGGGGAAGGGCAGGGCAGCTAAGTGGGCATCCAGCCAGGATCAACCCACCACACACACATCTATATGTTTTAGAAGCAGATTTTACCTTATATATTCCATTTAGCATTCTTTTGAAGTACAGAAAAAGAGTTTATCTGAGAACTCAAACTATCTTCTAAGCAGCAAGGGTTGAATGTGTCTCCACTGAATTCAGCATTGTAAGGGAAACAGAGAATGCTTGGTCTTGGGTATTTCCCTGTTCCTAATTAAGTTTGAACACCCGTCTTTATTCTTATTTTTCAGACAAAAACATAAATAATAGTTTTTTACTGTTTGGGAGATGTTCTGCATTTAATGTAACTGCTAATGCTATTTATTGATTTTTGATGCCTTTTCAATACATTCTGTGTTAGCTAATAAAAGAGCTTTTTTAGTCTGGTCTTAAACGGGATTCTACTACACTTTAAAGTTGATACCAACCTTAAATTTTTTTATGACAAAGCTAGTTGCAGCTACAAACAATTAGCATTCATTCTCTTTATGAGTATTCAACTGAGCCTAAAAGCAGATTGCATAGAACATTGCACTACTGGTAAGAGACCAAGACAGGAGAAAACCGCATTAAATCATTCTTTAAAATGTTTCTAGGAATTGAATTAAAAGTGATAGAAATGACAGTCCGTTTTTTACTTCTTTTTTTTTTTTTTTTTTTTAAATTAATGAATTAAAACTATGGTCACCTTCCCAACTAATCAGTTTGCAAATAAAATTTTTAACTCATTTCAGCAAGTCTTTTGAAAAAGCTTGAAGGCATACTAAATAAAAAATACTCCTACTTCTAACTGTGATCAGTAAATTCTATAATACATATTACAACAAAAGCCATTGCAGTCCCATTCTTCTGGCCTTCAAATACAAAATTCAAAATTATCAATGTGGAAAGAGCTATGGAATTTTAGTTTTAAGTTTGACTCATGTTTTCCTATTAATATGGGAAATCTTGTGTGTGCTCAGGGCATTTACCTCATTGATCCTTAGGGTGGCCAGGAACTTCTCCGCTTGTCATTCTTGTGAGCTCCTAAGTGTCTTCTCAGTATGGGTGAGACAATGGATGGGTGTAAAACAATAAACCGACCTGAGACATGGTGGGTGACCAGCCTCCTAACCTGCTTCACAATGAAGTACTTGATTCAGGTGTTTGAAAGATGTGAATTTCAGACTATCCCAGACTCCCCCCAGGGAGCTCAGCCTGTGTCAAGACCTATTTTTGTGCCGAAAGGTGTGACTAATATTCCATGTGGATAGGATGGACATTACACAGATTTCATTATGCTGCATAAGTATTAATGCATATTCTTCAATGACCCTTAATTTCTAAAAGCTTTTTTTTCTAACTAAAATAACTTTTGATACCCTATTTACAGAAAGAGAAGTGGTCAAGGAACATGGCTTATCTCAATAGGCTGTAAACCTCATGAAATATAGTAAAAAAATGAAAAACTTGTAGGTTATTGTAAATAGCAATTTTGTTAAGAGCTGAAAGTGATTCATATCAATGTATATAGAAGATTCCTTCTGTTTTGTTTGTTTGTTTTTGGTTGGTTGGGGTTTTTTTGTTTGTTTTTTGTTTGTTTGTTTTGTTAATGATGGCTTGGCCTGCATTGGTATTTTTTCAATGCACTCCCTTAGATACACTCTTATCATTGTATCTAACAGCTGCATATTACTGCATGCATTAAAATAAGAAAATTATTTTTCCTCATTATTTAACTGTTGAATTAGATTAACAGGTAAATTCTCAGTCCTTAAAAATGCTTGAATATCTTGACAACACAGTATTTTGAGATGCTTCTAAGAAAGGTTCAGTCCTCATATGTACAATTGTGGCGGTGCTTCTTCCGCACCGGGCGGACGCTGGCCCCTGGCTGGCTCAGATCTGCACAGCGACCAGGACGCTTTCAGTCCGGATATGCAAGCAAGTTATCTTTACCTGCTGGTTTGGCTTCTCAGCAGCAGCTGGACCAAATAGTGTCGTGAGAGCAGCGGCAGTAAGAAAAGGATGGCGCTTGGCTAAGCAGGTTAAAAGATGGTTTTATTCAGGCCGGGCTGCGGGAAGTCCACAGCTGGTCCAAACCGCAGGCCAGAGAGAGTTTGAATCTCCCTCTCTTCATCTTATAAGCGGGGGAGGGATCAGGGGAGGTTACAACAAGACAACGAATCAGGGGATTCGGGTGGCAACAAGGAGTGACCACCTCCAAGCCTTTAACCATTGACACCAAGGGCAAAGGAATTTGCCCCAGGGCGACCTATCACTTGACACTCTCCCTCTGAGATTTCCCAGTCTTGGGAGGTGTCCCGAAGTGATAGACAGGCTGCCCCAGAGTGGGGAGGGGGGGAGAGGAGATGGACACGGATAGGTGGGGGGTGGGATGATTGACTACAACACCTTGTTATACAGAAAACTCAAGGGGATGGTCTGTTACAAAACTGGGGATACAGTGAACTGAACTATAACATAAAACTTCTTATAAAAACCTAATAAAACAATTCTCACACCACCACATACAATCAATAACTCTGCATTGGGAATTAGAAATGAAGGTAAAGTCTTACTTGCAGGTAGAGTATTACAAATTTCCAAGGAATTCATTATAGCTACCACTACAAGTGTAGAATTTCCTTTTGTTGTCTCAGCTTGTTTTCATTAACTAGATTACGTTTGTCTTAAAATAAAAAGCTGCATTCAGATAAGATCTGTTGATTAAATACCAATAAACTCTAGGAATGAAGGCTGGGATTTTTATTGCTGAACTTATACCATCTAAAAGTCAAATCTAAGCCAATCACTGAAGTTCGCTCTACAGTCCACAGAGTTCAAAGGGCAGTTCTCTTTTAAAAGTAGCATTCATCTTACATCAAATGGCTCCCTGGGGTATCCATTTCAATCAATTGTAGAACAAGTCAAATTTACATTTTATGCCTAACTTTAAAACCAATTTCTTTGGGACTGACTTCCAGGGCAACTGTTGATTTTGAAAGAATTGCAGATGCTAATGTCTATATCAGCAAAATTCAGCAGTTTAACTGATGAGCAGCTGGTACCAGACTGATGAGCTGGATGATTGCAATTCATCAAAGGACTAATGACGTTCTGTGTAAGACACCTCTGGTACTTTCTTGAGGAGAATATGAAACCCAGGAAATAGCTAAATACAGAATTTCAAAATACACAACTGAACAGAATGTGCTGCAAATGGCTGAAAGTTGTGTGCAAGCTCATTGTGTAGGTAACCGGTTCATCCTGAGTGCCATCACACAGCACACAGATGATGGGCAGGGGATCAGATCTGGCTACATGGATTTGAGAAAGGCAGCTCCTGATTGACTGACCTGATCTCCCTCTATGACAAAGTGATTCCCCCAGTGGATGAGGAAAAATCTGTGGATGTGTCTACAAGCCTTTGACACTTTCCCACAACATTCTCCTGGAGACACCGGCTGCTCGAGGCTTGAATGGGTGCACTGCTCTCTGAGTTAGGAACCCTTTGTCTTTTTAGACCATTCTGGTTTCAAAATCAATGCATTGATGAACAAATGCAGTAAACAACCATGAGCAAACATTTTGAACTTTTTTATTTAAGAAATGTTATTTTAATAATTTAAATTTAATGCAGAAAATTCTACTACAGCTCACGTGCAATGCAAAAGGCTGATTTAAGATTATTTTCTGGTTTTTAGCAGTACAATATTTCATGAGTATAAATATAAATTAAAGAACTCAGACCTGGATGATCTAGACCTCATAGGACTAAGTGCTACAAAGCACCCTGAAGCATTGGTCACAGTCTTCAAATTTTATTGAGGAGAGCAAATTGTTCTTACTTTCACAGAGTTTTGCTAAAGGAAAATTTAAAGTATCCTCGACTGAGGTGTATGCAAGTGGCACTCATTGCTCTGTGATGAAAGCACTCTGTTGGATTGTAATATTTTTTATTTCTCAACTCTGTTTTGATAGAATATTACTTCTGTGACTAAACAATCAGTCTCCAGCAGAAAGAGCACTGGCAATACAACCACAGCACCTGGATTTTATTTTGATGCAAGAGTTTTAAATATTACATGTTATTCTCTGCTACAAGACATTTTCTTCAATATTCTTTCCAGAGGAAAAATGACACCAGTTTAACCAGGGACATTACCAGCTGTGTGCTGGTCCTCCATCCTTTTCTACCACACCTAAATTCAGTCCAGCTTTAGCTACTGGAATCTGAAAGACTTGCACCACAGACATCAGTGTTGCAAAAAAAGAGGGAAAATTTAATTTTGTTTACCCCTTTACCCAGCTGTAAATGCAATACACGCTTTTAGTTTTCTATTTTCTTTCTTTCCAAAGTATGATGCAGCAATGCAATAGCTACATGCTAGAGATTCTTTTATTTTGATAATTTCATTGCATCTTTGTGTTGCCCATGGCACCATTTAGCTCGTGGTCTTGCAGATGGTCACAGTGGGGACACGAAGGTTTCTCATCTCTGATAACTTGAGAACTCAAAGGCAAGAACTAACCAATTTGGGATGACTGGAGTTCTTGGTAACTGAAATTTCTTTGAAGATTTGTGAAAGACAAAGGAGACATTTAATTTATTTTGCCATATTGCCATCCCCAGTATCTTTACATGGTTCAGCTAAATGGAAGCACTGAGGTCCTCACAGAGCTAGCAAGTGTTCCCTTGCAAATTTTGAAATGAACATGTCAGTTTTTATGACCATACCTCCTACTTCTGATACAAAACAATAGCAGCAGTTTATGAGCTATATGTGCTTTATGTGCTATACCAGTCTAAATGGAAGTTTGACTATCTATTGTAATCTATAAATACCATTTCAGGAATAAAAGGATTTTTCATTCTTGTTACTGAAACCTGAACAGTTAATGCATCTTCTAAATTGACACATTATAGTAATCACAGCAATACTTAATGTGGGAGGGCAGATAAGTAAAATACTTTTATTTTAAGTTGCTGTTATTCACAACTCACAATCTTATTCCAATAGAAAGTTTTTTCTTTCCTCTCTCTTCTCATTTGTTTTTCTGCTGCTTTTGCCATTATGTTTGTTTGTTTGTTTGTTTGTTTTTAAAACATTTTATCTTTATTATAAAATGCCATTCTTAGCCTCCCTGTAAACAAATGACTGAGACATACATAATCATATTCCAGAAAATCTCTAATCAGGATTTTTTTTTTTTTTCTGGAAAAATATTTTTTTATTTCTCTGAAATTTCACATAAATGCAAGTTCAAGGCCGTCTCAATCTTGCAAAATTACATTTAATATCCTGAACTTGATATAATCTAGTTTCAGACCAGCACATGAAAGGTCTTGGTGACATGATAGATGGTTTGCTATCATCAGGGATGATTAACAGGGAGACATTCTTATCTTTGACCTCCCTGAGTCATTTGACACATCTGTCAAATTTCCAAGACAATGTTTTCATACTGAAGTACATTCAAAGAATGTGTTGGTAAAGGGTTACAAATGTCAACCATCTCCCTGGTGCTGTGTGGCATTTAAATGCAGACATAAAATGATATAGACTCATATCAGCAGCCTCTCACTAGATAGTCTACACTAGTTCAGTACACATGGCAAAAAACTTGGAAAGCAGACCCAGGTCTGAGCCAAAAAACAGTTTGTTGAAATAATAGCCAAAAAGGCCAGGGATGATGCAGATGAGGGAAAAAAAAGCACATTAAGAAGCTTCTACTAAGAAACAGCTCTTGTTTGAAGAGTTCATCTCTGTGCTCAGGCAAGACAGTCTATAGTTTATTCCCCTTTATGTATTCCTGGATGATTTATGCTCTTACTGACCCACACTTCTCTGTAATGTCGTTTTTTGGTCACCATCTGACCAAAGAGACTCAGTGCTACTATAGAAATGACTGTGATATTCATGCTTTTTCCACTTCTTGACTGAGTTACAACCATGAAATATAGTTTAGAATTAAATCATTAATTGCAGATCCTGTCTGCATTAGATCTGGTGTGTCCAGGAGACATAACAAACTTAATTGTCTGGTTTTATCACTTTTAACTGTTGACACCAAATAAAATTCAGAATCCTGAGCCTTATTTACAGTCCTCAAGTGAAAGAGATTATATTTATGTTGACTAACAGTAAAATTTGCATCATATATATGTGTGTATTTGCGTCAAGTGTTTCTGTAGCCTTTGGAGAGAAACAGGCTTTTGTGGAAAACAGAGGTTGTGAGACTGATCAATTGCTCTGCTCTGATGTCAGCACTAAACTTTCTATATAACTGTCAAGTTCATGGAGTTTCATGAGATTATTCCTAAATAATACAAAGAACTCCCCTAAAAGTAAAGAAACATAATAGAATCATAAAATGGTTTGGATCGGAAGGAATCTTAGAGATAATTTAGTTCCAGACTCTCTGTCATGGGCAGGGGTGCAGCTCGCTAGGTGAGGTTGCTCAGGGCCCCGTCCAGCCTGGCCCTGAACACTTCCAGGGATGGGGCATCCATGGCCTGTCAGGACAATAATGAACCTGTCCATCTCCTACTGCATCTGCTTGACCTACTGCCTCTTTCATAAATATATTTTAGAAACCTTCCAATCAAAATGCTTCATCACATTCACAATTCTCTCCCCTGGGAGAAGATGAGAAAGAAAATGATTTACAGCTGACACCTATGAGTCACTTTACTCAAGGTGTTAATGAAAGACACTCCCACCTTGTGGGTGATGAGGGCTGCATAAGAATTGATCTAGGGGAATAGGAATGGCTTGCTTTCAATGGGCAGAGAGGAGACATTCTGAATAGGACTAGATTTATTTTATCATCCACACAGCAGTCAAAGCTGTTTCAATGAAGATAAATTAAGAACTCTATCATCTTACTTTGTAGATTATTTAACCAACAGACTGCCTTCTCTATGATTGGTGATCGTTTTACACATTAGAAACTAACTGAGATACATCATGACTGTCAAATCCTGGTATTCCTGTGGGTTTCACGTAGAGTACAATAGAACCTCTTTCATTATCTTCGTGTAACAGATAATGGATAATAAACCATCTTACAGTACTCAGCGGAAAGCCTCTTGGAGTATAGAAACACTCTAAATACATTAAACACATTTTAAACCCTTTTTTTTTTTCTGAAAAATTGTTTGAATCAAAATGAAGATGACTTCATCTTTTAAAAATGACACATATTTTTTCTTTCCTTTTTTTTTTTTTTTTTTTTTTAATGGAATGACTACTTTAGCTACCCTACTAACAGTAACAGTGCAGTTCTTTCTTACTAAAGCACATGCCTTTCAGTAGTTGGAAAAGTTTAAGGGTTTCAGATTCCAAATAAATCTCTCAACAATTCCAACAGTCAACAGCAAAACCTGATTTTCTACTTCCCCCATTTGACCTCTACATTAGTGGTTCCCCTTTGCATGTAAAGCTCTTCTATTTTTTGTTCTTCCAAGTGCTGAAGGATTACAGCTCTTTCCTCCCTTTTCCCAGTCATTCCCACCTCTCTCCCACTCTCATAGAACTCCCTATATGTCCTTTACTTGATTCCCATAATTCAAAATGAAAATTGCCTCCAAAACAGGCAACCCCCAGAGTAAGCAGCAACATCTATGGGATGGAGCAACACCATTCAGTCATGAGACAGCATTACAGCATTTCAGTTTACTGAAAATGGAAACACTGTCTCAGATCTCACCAGAGACTGCAAATGACTGTTCAGACCAATATTAACATTCCATAAGTTCTGTGTCATTTTGCCATTCATGTGTGGCAGTCAGATGCTTTTGGGCAACCCAAGTGACACAAGATGCCTGTGTTTCTTCCTAGCTCTCATTTTCTTCTATATACCTTCTGTTGTGAAGTGACTCTGTCACACCCAAGCTAGAAAAGACATTTTTCATTGAGATTTGTATATTCCTGCAAGGGATCATTCCTTCAAGGTTTCCTGGCTGCCATGGCAGCTCTTTAGAAGGTAAATGTAGCTTTATTTCCACTTTGTAATGTTTTTTTATCCCTATTTCATTCATTAATTTTATCATTTAGAGTAGTTTCCTTGGTGGCACATGGGATACAACAGAGGCAAGGTTTGTGGGAGTGGTGCTATTTTTAATGACATCAATTCACAGAGTAAGGGCAAGGAGACATTGAAGAGCACAGGGGTTTTACAAAATCATCTCCAGGTCACAAGAAGGAACAGCAGTTTTCAAGTCCAAGAATAAACTGAGGATAAAATCTCCAGGCTGGGACAACTATGTCAACTCATTAACCTCTGAGGGAAGCATGTGCCTATTCCTTGTACAACATATGGAGCTGTAACTATGGCATTTGTTAATCCTGCAATTGGTTTTCATGGCAAGGCTTTGGTAGCAGGGGAGCTACAGGGGTGGTTTCTGTGAGGAGCTGGAGGAGCTCAGATGCTCTGGCTGCGGGGAGAAGTGGTCCTTTCTGCAAAGACTGTTTAGGGTACTATTTAAATAGATTTACCTGTGCATGAATATCTTATATAAAGCTTCAAACTCTCCTGGGAACGTGCACCCTAAATACTTGCAAGTTGACTAGCTCACTTTGATCATGCAGTTATTGCCATAAAGGTAATAAGCTCATGTTCGTATTAGCTGGTTCACTTCAGTGTGCATTTGTGATATTTAATAAATATTGAACTGTCTACTGTGAAATAATTAATCACTTCAGCTTTCCTTTTAAAAGTCTTTCTGTTAAAGCTGTAAGGCAGTTTTATCTCCACAATAAATTTTCCTCTCCAAAAGGCAAGCTGTGTCAGAGAGTTCCTCTACCTCCACTGTAATCCAACCCTACAATATGTATTTGTTCAGAGTGCACAAATAATTGCTTGACAGAAGGAGAACAAAGAATTTGAGACATTCAGGAAAAATAAAACCCAATAAAAAAACAAAGGCAGGCAGTAGTTGAAACAGAATCAACAGGATCAGAGGTGCAGTTTAAAAGTATATCTTGAGGGTATGATGAATTTGTAACTGGACCTTCATCAATTACATGAAAAACATCAGCTTTGGTCTCAGTGATAGTCCTGTGTGGCATTTCCTTTCAGCCCTTTGTGACCCTGTGTCACTGGATCTACCAGTAAGATAAGGTTGCCATTAGATTCAAAGAATATACAGGAGCTGTGGAAACTACACCAACATTCTGTATCTGCAGTGTGGAATTTAATAGTGTTTGGAAAACAGAGAATATCTACACAAAGGATTGCACACACTTAGAAGCTTAGAAGTATCTCTATTTCTTGCATATTCCTTCATAAAATACATAGAGACAAAACGCTTTACATTTGGGCATCCTCTTTATTTCCTAAGGAAAAAAAAATATGTTTAAGCCAGTCATCCATCACTATAGTAATTGCAAAGAACAAATATACATTTTCTTATATATTCTGCCTCTGGAGTTCAAGTCTTTCAGCCTTTTGTTTGCCATCCTAAACTGGGGTCAAATATTTGATGCATCTCTTTCAAAAATCATAGTACTTTTTCCAGAACAATGCAGAAGATGGTGGCTTCCCCCTTCTGGCTCTGTCATGGAAGATATATGTTTAGTTCTGTTGTTTCTCAGTTTTTTATTTCATTTTCCATCTAAGACTTTTTAAAGTAATAGAGCTGTAATAGGAGGGAATGGGATTCCCCAGCTTCCAGTCAGCTATGAGATCTTATACTCAGTCTGTTGTAACATTCTTCAGAGAGAATTTGGCAGCAAATTTCTCCATGATTCAAAGTTCTCTCTTCTGGTCCTTTCCTTTTTTTCTCTTCCTCAACATAGAGACAGAGTTTTCTTGGATACTTATAAAGGTGGTTACTGTCCCTGTGCCTTTCACAGAGTCTAAAATCCTAGGGAAATCCTGAAAATGACAGTGAGATTGAGGTCTGTGGGCAAGGCAGAGGGGTGTCTGAACTTCAGGTTCCTCAGAGGTCTGGGGAGAGAAAGTCCAGCTGGTTAACAGTGGTGGGATATGTGATATAAAGTTTGTCCAGATACACACGGAGGAGCTCAGAGGCACAAAAAAGGTAGAAAAACTCTAATGCTCTAGTCAGAGACATGAGTCCCTGCCCCTGCTGTCCCAGGAATGCCTCAGTCCCATGGGCCAGGAAGGGCACCCACAGTCTGGGTTCACTGCCCAGAGTCATGGGACATATTATGGGATACAGAGGAAGAGCTTCCTGGGACGGTGCATGACTTATTATGTGGGTTTTACAGGGGGAAAAAGGTAGCAAAATGGATAGGTCTGTATGATCCTAAGAGTATGGTAAAACTGAGAGACAAGGGGATAAAAGTGTCACATGTTAACAAGTTCCTTGTCAATGAGTTTATCTGACTGTGTCTGGAAGTTTTATTGCCTTATTAAATTTCTTTCTGATTTTTTTTTTTTTTTTTTTCCTGGATGAAGGACTCTCTCCTTCCTGTGTGTGCTTATGAGACCTTGGCTGGCAGTCAGAAACCCCACTCGGCTGCACCCTCACTCCCTCTGCCTACAGTACACAAGGAGAAAACAGAATGAGGAATCTCATGGGTTGAGATACAGGGAGATCATGTACCAGTGACCATCATAGACAGACTAGGCCTAGGAATATTAATTGCTTTTATCACCAATCAAAATAGATTTGGCTAGTAAGAAACCAAGTAAAAATTAAACTCTGTATATCCCCCTTTCCCATCTTTCCCTCTTTGGTCCCAGGCCCTCTCCCCCAAGGGATGCAGGCTTTGGGATAGGGCTGTGGTCAGTTCCTTACTAAAACCCAGCTTCTTAATGCATGAAAAGAGAGGCAAAGAAAGAACTGCTGGAGCAGAAAGTATTTAGATTCTTTCTTTGATTGTAGCTGATGAAATTAAAAAATAAGAATACCGATGTCTAACAAATGAGAATTTGAGGGACTTTTTTGCATGTTTGATTCACATTTTTTTTAATCCTATTGTCAACTAACTACCTAGTTGGTTCTACTTTGTAGATACATTTAAAATATAAACTTTCTGCCAATGTAGCTCACCATCTCATTAGAAAAGCCCAGTGGAGGGAACCAGAAATTAATCCAAAATTAAACGTTAATTAGAAATGTGTGTGAATTGATGTGCTGAATACTGTGGGTTTGAGTAGCACTTTATATCTTGCCCTGAGCAGAGCATCATGTAGAAGCTAAGCACTCAGGGGAGATGTACACCTCCCTGTAAATTCATAGCACATAAACAAGCTTGTCCCAAAGTGTTCACAAATTACAGAGAAGAAAAAAAAACAGAGATAGAGAAAACAAAACAAACAAAAAAAACCAACCAACAAATCAAAAACAAAACAAAATGAAACAAAACAAAACCACAAACAAAACCAAAACAAAATAAAACAACAACAAAAAAACCCCACAACCTCTCTTTTATTTTTCCTTATTCTTTATTTTCATGCCTGCATGGTCCAATAATCAGTCTTCCGATAGCACAAACTACAGTAAAAAAATGCAGGTTAATTCAGAGATTAATCTGTAGGGAGGTTTTTTTCAGCAGGTTTGTACAATATCTGGTGTGGATGCAGAGCTTAAAATGATGGGAAAAGCAGAGATGTGTCACTGGAGAGTTTAGGCAGGGTGTCAACTAGAATCTCGTGCAAGTGGTCTTAGAGAATGGATACCTGCAGGGAAACAAGATTGCTGAGGGAGAAAGACAAGTTGGTTGATACTTGATTGATCAAGGCTAATATTCCTTCATTAGGTCCTCTACTATGGCCAATTATTTGCTAGACAAGTGACAATTGGTGTGTAGGACTTAAGCTACAGTCAGGATACTGACAGCTCTTAGCACAACACCAGAAAAGGATTACTGGAAACATCAAATATCATTACAACAACAAACAAACATACAAACAAACACAACCAAAACTGTATGAGATTTAGGAAAACAAAACAAAACCCAAACAACATTCCAGATAACTGAGAAAAAGCTTCTACTGTTATTACTTTATAAACCAAAGTCAAGCATATAACAGTCGATTACTGAACCTCTACTCCTGGTAATATACTATTCACTCACTTCTCATTTAACACCTGCTCCACCAAAATAAGCATTTCTTTATTCTGAAACCACAGAAATTACAAACAGATAAATTCCAGGAAGAAAAGTACTACTACTAAGAAACCACTATTTTTTATATCTAATGCTCTCTCTGCTCTCTAGCATACTATTATCACTGCTAATATTAATCAAATATACAGATCTGCCAGAATTTTTTCTTAGCATCAAAACACTTGGTTTTCTCTCATAGCAGGATATCTCCTCATAGAGGCAAGTGAAAAAACTCCTCCTTCTGAGGCAGAAAAACTTGTCTTAAGAACACCTTTGTAAGAAATCTGGAAGAATTTGTAAATTTAGTATGGAGTTGCAAGACAAAAACTGATAAACTAGCAAAGTTAGACTTTGTTAGAAGTTTTGTGGCTTTTGCATTCATGGCTAGGGGTCATTTCCCCTCATAATAGAAGATTCTTTGCCCTGAAGTAAAATATTTTGCAGAAAGGTATGTTCTCTCCTGTCTTTTCCTTGCTCACCTTCTATCTTTGTTCATATCATGTGACTTGTTAGATCAAAGTTTCCATTTTATCTCCATATGCATATTACATGAGTGCCATGTCCTGACTTTTTTGCTTCTAAAGTTAATGGGAAAAATCATTTTTCAAGTGTCTGGGGCACATACAAATTGTGATCCCAAGAGGAAATATCCAGACATAGATGCCTGTTGGACATTCAGAAAATGAGTTATTCCTGTTTTCAAAAGGATTTGGATACCAACTAATGTATAAAATTAATGAGAATTTGGCATACTTAGCCCTAAGTAGCTTTGAAAATCTTGTCCTTAAAATCCATACTGGTAAATAATGATGGCTTTTAGCTAGGGAGTTTCTAGTTAATTTCAGCACATACATCATAACAGCATCCTTTTCTGGGTACTTATTTCATTAGAGAAATTAATTTGTGTTGTAAAAGACTACCAGTATCTGAACTGTTTCTGGAGAATTAAAGTTGTTTGATTTGCAGATATCTGTTCATAATATAGTTAAATACCTGCCTAACACTTAGCTCCCTAAATCCAGCATTTTGAAAATTGCTTTCTAAACAGAACGTTCAAAGGACATAATTGAAGCTGAAGAAGGGCCAACAAAATACTGGTCAGTAACCCCTTATCTGTGGGGACACTTTCATCTTGATAATCTATGGCTTTTGCAGACCTGTCATTATCACTGACGCCCTGTGCATCCTCTCTGGGACATCCTGAAAGGCAAGAACATTTAGACATCACTTGTCTAACTTATTATAATATTCTTTCACTTGATTAATTGTTCCAAGTATTAAATATGACCGAAAGTAGTTTTTGGTACAGCCGAATTCTCCATGTACAAGAAATTGAAAGATTCTAATTTAAATAAACAACTAATGAATATATACAGTTAACATTTTTTTAATCTTTTTAAGCAGTATGAAAAGTTAAAGATGCCTACAAGCCAAATTAGTGAAATAGAGATATAAGTTTTTGCTTAGTAAATCCAAAATAAATCTGGGATAATTCTCTTCTTTGTGTATCTCTGCCAATAAACTGATAATGAATGATAATTTTATGTAGTTACATAATGCTAATTGTTAGAAGCACAAATAGAACTGTCCTGTTATTTTTATTTACATTTCTTTCCTCAAAAGCTTTTAAAATAGTAGTCTAATCCAAATTGTGTTGCTGCTGGCAGTGATTTGGGATTATAAGAAAATGAGAGTAGCTGTCTTGTATCACCCATTTAATGCCATAGCCCATTGCTGACAATGGCCTGAAACAAGAGCTTAGAGAACAAAGGTGATATCACAGAAATAATGAAATTACTCAGTTTGTGGTGAAACTTCTTGACTTTCAGCAACTTGTAGCACAGTTGTTGCTGAAACTGTGAAGAAAACAGAGCAGGTGTGTGGCAAAAAAGGGTTATGAGATGTTCTCTTCCTCAGTGTACAACTGGGAACTGAGGTTGTAAGGAAATTTAAAAATTTTCCTAGTTCCCAGTATACAGTTGCAGCAACCAGAGCTATTAAAGGGGTGGGCAGGACTTGGCTTGTAGCTGCTGTGAATTTTAATACTAAGAAGATTAAATTAGGTAATAGATTGCTTGAAACTCATGATAAGAAATACCAATTAAGCAGAGTTTAAACTGTTTGCAGACATCAGAAAGCATGTATTTTAGGTGAAAATAGAAATATTTAAAAAAATAGGAAGGGTTTTAATTTTTCAATACTTACTCATAGTCACATCTCCAAATGAGACTTTGGGAACTGTTTTGTAGATTTAATAATTAGAAACCAACTCTAAATCATGGGCACTTCCCCGCCCCACAACTTTTCTCTCAGAAATACATAGTAGACTACTGAATATTTCTTTGGCATCTTTGTCAAAATAATATTTCCTTGTAGTTGGTTTGCTGATAAATATGATAGGTAATGGTCCAAAGAAAAAAATATCATGACCCTAATTATATGACTATATTTTTTTCTAAATTTGTTTGAAAATGCATCTAATAATCAGGTCACAAATATGTTATAGCCTGGTCTCAATATTAGTGCTTTCTCTTTCACCAAGAGAGTTTTCAGTTATAATAACACCACACATAATAGTTCATGCAAAAGTTTTACTTTTTAAATTAACTTGGTCGAGCCAAAATATCATTTTTTTAAAAAGTGTTGAAATAGCCAACTCCTTGTTCTTTGGGGAGAAAAATAGTTGATGCTTAGAATAGAAAATTCTCATTCCAAGAGGTCCAGTGAAATGTGGATCTTATTTGTGGAGCTACAATTGGGAAAAAAAAAAAAAAAAAAAAAAAAAAAAAAAAAAAAAAAAAAAAAAAAACAACCCAAAAAACACCACAACCACTAAATTTATTTTGCTGCATGTCAAGGTTTGGATTCAAAGTAATGCACTTGCACTGCGGATGAACAAAAGACTGGAAAAGATACATAAGTGACATGAGGGGAGCCCAAAAAGAGTGGGAATTGTTGTTTTCTCCTTGGAAAGAGAAAGCTGAGTGAAGATATTGTGTTCTGTCTTGATCTACCCAACAGCAAGGTGTAAAGAAAACAGAATGGAACTCTTCTCACAAATGCAGCGATGGGACAGGAGGCAACAAGACACCACAAGACACGATGCTGTAGGCAGGAAGTTGGACTGTCTGACCTTTTGTAACATTATTGTGGAATCCTTTTCTGAAGTTAAGTTTTGTTAAATATTCAATGAAAACAAACAAAATACCAAACCAAACCAAACCAAACCAACAAAAAACCAAACAAACAAAAAAACAAACAAACAAAAAAAAAACCCACACAAAAAAAAAAAAAGCCCACAAAACCCCAGAAAGAACAAACCAAAAAACCCAAAAACCCAACAAAACAAAACAAAACCAAAACAAACAAACCAACAAACCACAGATTAAAGTACTAAATGTGTGTAAAGAAATCACAGGTTTCTGACAGAAACTGTCAAAACAAAACCCAGGGGATGCATCTCCTGGCACAGAACCCCTGAGTCATGCCTCATGAGATAAAAAAAAGAGAGAAGAAATGCCTCACCAATACATAGTCACATTTAGCTAAAGAGGGTTTTTTGTTATTACTTATTTCTCTATGAAGAAAATTTGGAGAAAAAAAGTCTTTCTGACAAAGTTTTGTGCTTCAATGTAAAATTACAATTTCTTATAAAAATGATTGCAAGTTGATACTGATTTATTTTGCATGAATTTTGGTGGGGCAAGAGTCAGTATAGAACTATTTTAATGAAGCATAAAATGTTGGGGTTTTAAAATTTTTTAAACTCCATCTTTGTGGACCAATATTAACTCAAATATTAAACAGCCATTTTGAGTTTTCTATGGATATGTTACAATAATGGTGTTGTGGTCCTGTATCAAAGGAAAATTAGGTCCCAGTTTCCCCTGCTGCCCAGAATAATTTCTAAATCTACACTACTCTGCTGAGTTTCCAAGGGAAAAGAGCTGAAATGTACTCCCACAGTCATAGAGATGATTATTCCAGAGATGAAAAGTAAATTGAATATACGGAAACATTCATTGAAATGTTTGCTATTTGTAGTGTTTGAGACAAAATGTTGGTGCCATTACTGTTTACTGTATTCAGCCACTCCACGTTTATGTTCCTCTGAAAGGAAATAACAATGCATTTCTCTTTCTGAGACATGCTCAGGAGTCTTTTGTTGCACATAACTCAGGTACAAACCAAAGACAAATTACACACTGGGAGATTTTTTCTTTTGTTTTTTTGTTAAATTCTTTTTAGTGTAAGACCCAACCTTGTGAAATATTGAGTCCTTTCAACTTCTTTGACCTTAGAAGGAGATGATGTCACACATCACTTTAGCACCCCCAAAGACCAGGCTTTGATTTGGACTTTCAAGACCTTCAGAGCC
Source organism: Hirundo rustica (assembly GCF_015227805.2). NCBI lineage: Eukaryota > Metazoa > Chordata > Aves > Passeriformes > Hirundinidae > Hirundo > Hirundo rustica. The sequence continues at coordinate 5,745,896 of NC_053450.1, forward strand.
CTTGGTGGTAAATCAGCAGCACCTGACAACTTTTAACATCTCTTCTGCTCTTACAATTAAAATACAAAAAAACTGTTCCATACAGAAATTGTTCCTGTATTAATGATCAATTAGGAACAAAAAGAAGAGGAAAAAGAAGAAGACTGTACTTTGGCACATGATTATTTATTCATGCTAGAAGCTGATGGAACTACATTAGGGGAAAATATATTTTTTAAATGAACAAGAGAGGGATTGTTTTACCACCAGCTGATTCACATTTATCCTTGCAGTCTGCCTTGTTAGCTGTGAGGAATTGCAGAATTTCAATATTCAGTATTAAAACGTTTCACTGGGGTGTCTTCATGACTGTAAACAAATGGAGAAAGGAAGGTGCATTTGCCTAACATGGGAGAATTGGAACCCCTCTAGAAATGTCAATGTTGTATCTATTTACAGTAGATTTACACGTCATGCAAAGGATTCAGCAAGGTGGGATCATGCTTACTAATACTGACAGATTTATCTTTTCATGGATATATTTTATACCCAGATGTATTCAAGCATATCCTATCAAGCCTTCCCGTGTTATTCTTGAGAAAATAAAAAAAAAAAAAATAAAAGAAAGAAAAAAAGAAAGGAAAAAAAAAACCAAAAACAACAACAAAAAACCTGAGGATGTCTATATTGAAAGAAAGAAAAGTTTCTTTTCCCTGGATCTTGCTGAGGCCTTGGTTTTCACTTTTTCATCCTGTAGTAAATAGGAAAAATCCCTGCCCAGACGTAACATTTATGTGATTTTCTATTCTGCCAGACAAGTTCTTACTCTCTGATCATTTGAATACTTTGAGGAGCACCAGTTTTCTTAAAAGAAATTATCATGGCAAAAGGTTTTGTTTTCCCTTTAGACTATATTCTAGCTTTGAAGAGAAAGATTTAAATGTATTAGTGGAGTAAAAAAACCCTATATAACTCAGAATAAATACGAAAACTTTCATGTAAATCAATGGCATAATTCCCCATGGGAGAATCCTTGTCCTCACTAACAGTGATTGGAACTTGGGCATCAAATAAAAAATGCCACAGTTTCATATTCAAACATCAGTGATGCAAACCAAGGACCTGAAGGGTAATTCTTTGTTTTTTTTTTTTTTTTTCCAGACAACACTCACATTGTGAATTGCCCACTGCTCTGGTGTACAAAACTATGCTGCAGTCCACAGGCAAAAAATAAATGTTAATCTCCTATGGTTTAAATGGTGTTCAGCAGAGGACACTACAGAAATTGGGCTTCTTGACTTTCCACAGGAGCAGTGGCCTTACAGAAGCTAACCTGGCTATCCCCAAAAACAGAGATCAGATCACTGAATTGTTTTTCCTCTGCTTGAAAATACTGGTCCTGTTCCCATGAGGAGGCTCCTCATGTATGTACAAGTGGGGTAGTAAAGTAAATGCTGATGTGCACAGGCTTCACTTGGACATGATTTCTTTTTTCTATTAGCTTTACTTATTAATTACCAGACAGCTCCAGTACAAGGGTTCACAATCTTATTCTCATCTTAATTCTTGTTGTTTCAAATATTATGACACTCCCAAGTGCTGTCAGTTCACTATCAGTGACAGGTACAAACTGATGAATGGAGAAGGGATTCCCTGAGAATAAATGAGTTCAGGTTTTGAGACTCTTCACACCTAAAAATGGCATTGAATTGGATCCTCCCACACATCCAAAATGACTCTTCAAATCATGAAGCTATTTTGCAGAAAGATGAAGTCTGTTTTAATTCTGAAAAAGCAGCAGGAGATATTGGCCCTCGGGAAGACAATTTTCTGCCAACTTTGCTTCATTTTCAGTTTTGGAATGAGTATTAGAGTTGTACTCCTTTGGGAGAGGAATATAAATTTAAAATCACCTCTGGAATTGGTGTTTTCCTTTGTATTGCTCCAAAAGGTTCTATCTCAGGGATTTCTTCTTTGGGTGGTTTACAGGCCCCCCAAATCTCCTGACACAAAGACCCAGGCTGATTGCCATCGTGTTTTCCAGGTTCCAAGAGCCACCTAAGATATTCAGGCCCTATCTTCTGTGATTTTTATATCTTTATTGCATCTAGCCTTCAGATTTAGTTTATTAGGATGCTCTGATCTTGTCAGTCTGAGATGTCTGATATAGTACAAAACCCTGTACAAGTAAGCATTAAAAGCAGAATTTTATACCACAGACCGTCTTCATTTCGGCTCAGCAAATATGCAAATATTTTTCTTTTTTCTTCCCCTTGAAAATATTCTGCATTTCCCTACAGTGAAATATGCACAGCATTCCCTCATTCCCCAGTAGAGCTTGCTGAGTTTTATAGCTTGTTTTAACGTGCAGACTATTGTGATAAAGAGCAGGGGTGATATGACATTTGAAAAGCCTCTTGAGAGGAAAGCAGCAAAGTGGATGGCACTGAAAAATCATTCTGAACCTGAGATAATTTGAGCAGCTCTACACCAGTATTGTTCCACTGCTATCAGTGACAGGTGCTTCAGACAGCACGTTTGCTAAGTATCCAAATATATCAGTGGTTGTCTCTCTCAGGAGAGACAGTCTTATCTCTACTAGTGCTGACCCGTGGAAAGGTTATTCAGAGAAAATCATCAAGAATTATATCCTGCTGGCCACCATCACATCTCCAGTGAGTGAGAATGCCAGGGAGGATTAAGAGATCTGGATAAGCTAAAAAAGCAGCAGCCAGATCCCTTCTCAGCAATTTCTTCCCCAGAACTGGCACCTGCATTATCCCATTGTTGTCCTCATCTTAATGTGGAAAAGGTGACAGACTTGTGGCTGCAGGTAGTTTGAAGCATCACTTGATTATGTTCTCAGGTGCTGAGGCCGAAGATGCTGGGCTGCAGCATGGGCTTCCTCTGAGAGTTTGTGCAAGGGACACTTACCTGCCTCCTGCAGTCCTCTCTGTTTCTCTCTTTCCCAACCAGATAATCTGTATCCTTTGTATCCCCTCACCTAATAAACAACACATACACCTCCAAGATTGCAGGGACCAGAGGGATTCTTCTCTCCCAGATAAGTGTTGCTTTTTGTGTTTCAAGAGCACATAGCAGGGCAGGAATGTTCATGTAAGAGGGAGAGAGGCAGAGGTATTTTTTGAACAAGCACAGCTACTTCAAACTTACCCAGAAAGAACATTATATAACATTAAATAATTTAAAAGCTTTGGTTGTCCAGAAGATAGACAGTAATTTTTTTTTCTCCAGCTATGAAGTAGGAATTAGGTGGTCAAATTGAGGAATGGAATTTAGTAACCAGATTTTCAGAGATGATTACGATATTTTTACTTAGAATATAGGAACTATTCCATGAAATGAAGTAGCTAAAGTGTAAGTCCATGTCATAATGTGCCAGCTTTGCTGCTCCTGTACCAATGCATAGCAGGGAGGCAATAAAAAGCAGCTAAGAGGTAGTAACTTCCTAAGCCACCCTCATTGCCTGGTCAGAGAATATGAGATCATATGTATTGAAAATGCTTCTTACTCACTAGCCTTCTTGTGTTTAAAAACATTGAAGCAGAAATTTTATTCCTTTCTGCGTTCATCAGCTCCAGAGTAGAGATGCGCTGAACTTACAACCAATTTCATTTGGGTAAAAGCCAGGGCCCCTAAATAAATGAAGAATAATTTAAGCAACTGGAGTGATGTTCTTAGCTACTCTTCTACTAAGGAGTCATTCAAGTAGAATTATTTTTGGTGCTCATGATGCTGAATCCCTAATCTACTCTTTATCACACTTTTTCCTCTCTCCCTTCTTTACACTGATCCACATGGCAATTAGGATATAAAACACTTCTCACCAAATAACTTTGTAGACAAATAAGTTGATTTTTAATTTGATTGAATCTTATTGAATTTTCCAAGTAGGTTCACACTGCCTGCATTGGGATGTACATGGGTACGTGTTACTGATAGGTAAGACTTTATATAGGGAAGGCCTTGTAACACGGCTCTGGCCTGTTACTCAGGCTAAGTAGAAGGGAGCTATGGGAGAGTGACACAGCTGAAATAAGGGTAGGGAGATGTGAGAGATATGAGAGATGTGAGAGACGTGAGAGACGTGAGAGAGGTGCTGTGTGACTGCCGCATGTCCACATCCTGGTGTATGGTGGTTGGTTGACTTGGGCTTGTTGTACCTTAAAACTATGTAAACTGTTAATTGGCTAATTGCTTTAAAAGGCCAGGGTTTTGGCAATAAAGAGCTCTCCTTTGCATCTGCCTGGGGTCCCTACGTCGCTCATGACCACAACAGATATGCATGGATATCCCCACGCATGTACTGAAAGGAGATTGAGATGCCAGTAAACAGACCACAGGTTTTATCTCCTCATGGAGAGGGGAGAGCTAAGCAGAAGTGATTTGAGCTGCTAAAACAAATTATACCCTTACTACATATTTAGTTTCCAAACAGTATATGCCATTAAATATATATATATATATATGTAACTCTATATACAATATTGGACTCGGCAATCTCCACCATTGGAAAATGTCAGAGGAAAGTTGATGGTTGTGTAGAATTTCTTCTACCTTGTATTATTTGCCTGACATATTTAAGCACTTCAGATTTCTGCCATTTGAAAATATTTTGATTTCTGAGATTTTAATTCAACCCTTGTCTGTTTTATATGCTGCCTTTTCCCTGAAAATCCATCTTGGTTTATGGACCATGATATTGAGTGCATGTGTGATAGGAAAACCAAGGACAGGACATGAGAGGGATAAGGAAGCAACAAATTTTTAATTTTAAAAATTTTAAACATATTAAAATTTCTTTTTTTTTATCCCTATAGTCAGATACATTAGCTCATCCACTAAGATTAAATGTTTTCCCTTACTGATTCAAATATCCCTTTAAAGTCAGAATGTTCAAGTGTAAGCAAAAACATTATTTACATTATTGTTTACAAGATGTGAGAAACACACAAATCCTTACCAGTAGAGGCATCAACTACAACTTATAATAAGTAAATAATGGGGAGGAAGAGTTGCACCCTGATGCATTGATGCTGGTTCCAAAGAGACTTAATGGGATATACGCCTGCCTAACAGTAATGTGCAAGTTAAAAGACATGGGAACTGTGTTTAAATTTCCTTCATGAAAATGTTTAGACTTCCTTGCTCATTGTTCACATACAAATATATGCAGGTAAAAAAAGAGAAGGTGAAAGGGGATGTTTACAAAGCTGTTTGATCCAGATCTGTTCCAGCATTGAGGACTAAGACATGTTTTTTTCTCTACAAATTGACATCTCAGACTCTCCTTCAGAAAAAAACTATACATGTATCATTTTAACATACACTGGAAGATAGTTTCATGCTCAGCCAGATGAATTTCCTTATAGCTCTTCATTCTGGTAACCCACCAGTCTCAGTTATCAACAAAGATAATAGGTTTTATCACTGGAGTCTAGGTATCAGAACCAGCAGGGCTGTAGCAATAATTAAGGGGAACAACATCACTGATGCACAGACAGTTCTTTATCTCAAAACACAACCCCTGTGCACAGCCTCAGCTGTAACATAGCAATATATTACTCCCCTTCACTGTGGGACATTGGGGCCCGGGGACCACGAAAAAAATGCTTTCCTAATAGCACATGCACAATTTGACATTAGGGTTTTATTCTGCCAGACAAGCTAATGGGTCGTATAAGTGTCAGAGGTATTACCATCTACAATTATCACTAACAGCTTGCTTAACACAGCACATTTCCCTAAGACATGCCTTTCCACTTCATGGGGAGCCTTATGCCTGCCAATCCACAGCCAGTTACCATCTAATTAAACAAAGGTAAAACAGTCCTGACGATCCTGGGAACTGTTTGATTCAACTGCCAAACTTAGGTCTCCAGCATAATTTTAAACATCTTACTGAACCATGCTTGGCCTCCTGCTGCAGGTTTCCTGACAGTTCTCTGTCACATCTGCCAGTTCCTGCAGGTGTCTCAGGTATTCAGCGGATCAGCTGAACCAAACCTTGATAGCTGTGTTAAGCTAGAGCTTATACTACCTTATAGACTGAGTTTAATGATGTTGGAAAGATTCACAGTGCAATAAATTGAGGTTGATGTTAATGTTGGTTTTCAGAGGTCAGAGGTGAAACACAGAGTTCCAAGGACCCGACTGAACACACAGGTTCTGATTGTTCTGGCCAGCCTGAAAACATCTTCTGTAATCTTCCTCTGCAAACTCTCTCCTTCTTTTTAGCCTGAGTGTTTAACTGGTTGTGTTCAGAGTCGGCATTAATATGATGCAGATGTATAACTCTAGAGGAGGCTTAGGTGGAAAAACTAAATTGTGAGAAAGCCCTGGGGAAAACCTTAAAGGTAACCAGAAAGGGTATTGACCCTTTTTGCCTTGTCCAGGAGCTGGATTTTAGTCCAACCCTTGCCCTTGGCCTGTGTCTGAACTACTCTGCAGGTATGTCCATGCCTGGCCTGGAACTTTGCAGATCCTGACTTGCTGTCGAATTCAGAGCTAGCTCATCATTTGGCTTAATGTGGTGACTGATGCTTTGTGCTGGTTACTCTCAGCAAAGCTGCTCTGCTGTCCTGGTTTGGATAGGGGGACTTGTGGGACTTGACCCCTTGTCTTCCAGAGCACTGCCCTGCTTTCCTGGCTGTCACTTTCACCCCATGGTTCCCCTCCCCTTCCAGAGCAGCCCACTTTCACAGCTCTCTGACATAAAGTGTAAAGGACTTGTCCATTTAAGGCTCTGGAAAGCATCTGATGTGTGTCACGGACTCCTACTGCCGATTACAGCAATGTATTTGTGGAACAGACTCATTAAAGTGCTTATATCTAGCAAGAAAACAAAATTATTTAGGATCCTGCTACGTCTGTGCACTCTTCCTCATTTCCCCGTTGCTATGAGGCAAGCACAAACATGTAGCAGGATATAGATTAAGCAGTGTTAAAATATCAAGCAGTGATCTTGTGATAGTTTTTTTGAAACCAAACTTGTGACTTGTGCTGACACCTTGTGCTTTGTGTTTCCTCCGCACAAACTCAGAGGAGAAGGGAATATCACAAAGTCAAAACCTAATCCCGAAGAAAGAGGTGGGCCACTGCTAGCATCTGACAGAGGCCATGAAAAGAGACATGGTGGAGCTTAGAAAGGAGATTGGCAAACCTTGGCCACAGGAAATTTAAATCCCTTCCAATACAAGTAGTCTAGTCTAATTCTATTCTATTCAAATCTACTATAACTGCCTCTGTTCAATAAAAAAATTCATTACAGTCATGATCATTTGACCAACTGACAACATTTGACAGACCAATTTTAACATGCATTTTACATCTATAATAGCAGTGTGATGTGAGCAGAAGGTAGCATTACTTTTTCTGTCTGAAGATGTTAGATAATTCTACCTATCTCCTGACAGTTTCTGAGGCAAAGGAAAGGAGTAATTTCACTTTTGGCAATGACAATAGAAACAGAAATATTTGGGACAGAACTTTTCCCTAACAATTCTACAGTAAAATGGCAGCTATTTGTACATTTAGAAATCAAATTGAATGTCCATTACACAAGTTGCAAGTTCTCATGCCACATCTTAGCCAGGTGAAAATCTGATTTCTGTAAATGCAGATATAATTCCTGTGTCTTTTGTTCCCTCTATTACTGTACTCCCGGGGTGACTGAGCTGCTCATTTGAGAGGAAAAAAGTAAACGGAAGGAGGGGGAAGAAATTGATTAGGTCTTTAATTTTTGGTGGATGATTATCATCCTACTCTGACAGATGATTTCTATCAGGTCACTGAAGTTTGTACTTTCAGATAATCCCTGTTTTCTGGGCAATCACAAACAAAAAGAAGTGCAGGCAACAAGGATTAAGAATAGTATGAGAGCTGCAAACTATCAAGCCAGTTTATTACCCCTCTCAAAAAAGACACAGAAGATCTCTGAATGTACACAAGCAATTGACTCTCCTGTGAGAGCACCAAACAGAAGGAAATGTCTGCTCTTCTAGATAAGAAAAGGTCTCACTGTTTAAATACAAGACTCACAGGACACTAACCTAGAACATCCAAATTTTCACTTCATAGGTAGGTACTGTAGTTTTTACTTCTGGGTTTGCTAGCTTAAATATTCCAAAAGGACACTGTAGTAATGCCATGCTTGTGTTCCAATAGCACTTTGTGATTTGGTGGGCTGTAGACAAAAACAGCATGTGTCAGTCACCAGAATAGAGAACTGCCATGACTTTGTATTCTATAACATTACAGCCATATAGGGAATATTTTTAAAAGCACTTTTACCATTCCACAGTAATCCATGGTCAGCACAAGGGATAAATTTTGTCAACGCTGTGTTTTCTCTTCGTCTCAACTGAATGAAGGCTCCAAGCCTCTCGCTGAAAATGAAAGGTGAGTTCTTTGGGACAGAGTTAAATTACACAGTGTTTAATCTAATGTTGTATGCACCTGACACAGTCATACTAGATAAGACTGGGACATACAGATCAGTTGATCAAAGCCTTGGCTCATTTGTCTGGAAGTCATTTTTCCAGATGATCATTTCCAACTTGGCATATGATAAATGGCTAAAAACCATAAAGGGTCAACAGGCCTGTCATAAAATATTGGCAGTCAAGCTATTCAGAGAGACAGTGATGAATCTTCAGTGAATTAGTTGGTATTTTTAAGGCCAGATTCATATACAGTAGGTGACATTCCCTTTTCTGGATTCCCAAGAGCTGGATAAGCAGTTCCAGGAGAGAGCAGCATTAACCACCACCTGCTCTGAAACATCAGTGGTCACTGTCACAGAAATGAAGAGACACCAAGCCAATTTCTTAGCAAGTAAATTCAGTACAATACCACCCCTCCAGCTCAGGGGCAAAAGGAGGAGACCTTATGACACACTGGTGTTCATCTAAAGTCTGTTCTTCTTAACATCAGGACTAGAGATATGACTGAGACATACTCTTAGGAAAATTTCTCTGAGTATGGAGAATTTAGCCCAACCTTATTTTTATTCTTCCTTCCAGAGTGTAGTCTGCTGTCACTTGCAAGGCTAATGCTCTACATTCTCATGCTGACTTTCACTGCAGAATCTTGAAGCATTTTACTAGCATTAATGGATTAAGGTTCCCTCCATCTGAGGAGAGGATAGTAATGGTAATTATTACAGTGTTATTTGGTTGCTATCTCTCCATGATTGGGATAGTGTGATTTTAGATGGCCTAAAGCCCTGAGCATGTTTATGATGCTGTGATTCTACAGATGGGGAAAACAGAAAGAGATGTTTTCCCTGAACTGCTTCTTAATCCACTGGTGAGACTGAGAGCAAGGTGCAATCTGGCACACATTGCCAAGCTCTGAACCCTACCCCAGGCCCTCTCTTTCTGTGAGTGTTTGTCATAGAGAAAGGGCATTTTCTGTGCAGTCTGAGAACACATTTACCATTTAGTAAAAGAAAGGAGAAAAAAAAAAGTCAGCACAATCCATGATCATTTGGGAAGCTGGTTAAGATTTACTGTTTGTGATGTCTCAAGAGCTGGGACTCAGACCCAAGACTGATTTCTGCTTTTGGATTGCACAACGTTCTTGGTCTATCATATCCTCTCTGAAAAGTGTCAAACCTGCTTTTTGACTGGAGACTTAGCAAAGGTAGAACTTATTGTGGCCTTTCAGTACTTGGAGAGAGCCCAAAGAAAAGATGGGGAGAGGATTTTTAGCAAGGTTTGTTGCAATAAGTAATGGTTTTAAACTGAGAAAGGGTCAATTTAAATTTGATATAAGGAAGATTTTTATTATAAGGGTTGCAAAATACGGGAATAGATTGCACAGAGAAGTTGTAGATGTCCCAACACTGGAAACATTCAAGGTCAGGTTGGTCAGGGCTCTGAGCTACCTGATGAAGCTGATACTCATTGCAGGGAAGTTGGACTACATGGCCTTTAAAGGTCCCTTCAAACCCAAACTCGTCCATCATTCTATGAATCAGCCTTACAAAGAAGCTCGTAAGCCTGTTTCAAAAATAAATACAGGGGGTTTTTTGTTTGTTTTTGTTTTTGTGGTTTTTTTAATGAACATGTGAATGCCATGAGAGTTTGGATCTCACTGGAATATCTTTTCTTACTCTTGTTTCAGGGTATTCACATTTTGCCTTTAAAAATCTGCTTTCTCTGCAGCTACTTACTTTGTTTTGTTGCCATGTTGTAAAACACACCAGCTTTCATTACTTATGCTTTAAATTCTTTTAAACTCCTGTTCTCTAGCCTGTGAAGTCACTAAAATTGTTGATTTCATTTCCTGGGTGATTTGGTTATTACTGAGTTGTGTTTTGTATTTCTTTCCTTCTTTATGTCTATGAGAAACTAGAACATGATTTAACAAGATTAAAATCAATGAATGTCTGTTCAGAGACCAGTGCTTATTAGACTAGGTGTCATCTATCTTTCAGCTGGAAGTTTTGTGAATGTGTGAACCTCTATGGATACCCCTAAGATGCTAACATCTGCACAAAATGAGTCTGTGAAAGCTTTATATTTCTTTCTTTATTTCTTTTCCTCTTAGTTTTCTGCTTGCTGCTGAAATCTAGTTTTCAGCTGAGGGAAAGAAGGAAGCAAGTGAGAATGAATGTCAATCTGACAAGAATTACATCACTCTGTGCTAACAGAAACCTCTGTGGTCTGCACGGATGTCTCTACAGTCCTGAGCAATGAATCAGAGAATCACAGAATGGTTTAGATTGGAAACAACACAAAGACCACTGTACTCTGAACCCTCTGCCTTGGTCAGGGACACCTTCCACTATTCCAGGTTCCTCAGAGCCCCTGGCCTTGAACAGTTCCAGGGATGGGGCATCCATAGCTTCTCTGGGCAACCTGTGCCAGGGCCTCATCACCCTCAAGTAGCAGCACAGAATGAGAAAAAAAAAGGGAGGAGTAGAGTGGAGTGGAGTGGAGGGAAGGGAAGGTGCAGGAAGGGAAGGTGCGGGAAAGGAAGGGAAGGTACGGGAAGGTGCGGGAAGGGAAGGTGCAGGAAGGTGTGGGAAAGGAAGAGAAGGTGCAGAAAGGTGTGGGAAGGGCAGAGAAGATGCAGGAAGGGAAGGTGTGGGAAGGTGTGGGAAGGTGTGGGAAGGGAAGGGGCGGGAAGGGGCGGGAAGGGAAGGGGCGGGAAGGGAAGGGGTGGGAAGGGGCGGGAAGGGGCGGGAAGGGGCGGGAAGGGGCGGGAAGGGAAGGGAAGGGAAGGGAAGGGAAGGGAAGGGAAGGGAAGGGAAGGGAAGGGAAGGGAAGGGATGGAATACTTTCATTAGTATTTTATCTGACCATAAACTGATGAATTAAGATATATTTCACTAATGAACAGAGATGTTTAGATATTTCAGTAGTGGAAGGTAAATCTGCTGATATCTCATATTCAGGCTGTCAGAGATATTTTCCATTTTTTCCTCATCTTCTATGGCAAATATTTTACCCTATTAAAGATCTAGGTTTTATTATATATAAGCTATATTTTATTCTCATGTAGTTTGTGATACTCACAAAGCTGAAGTTATTAGACAGTAGATTAATTCACTATTAAGGTCCTTCTTCATTTTCACTCCTTAATTTGCAAGCAAGTTACGCAGGATTTTGGAATTTCTCTGCTATTTTGCTCTCAGGAAATTCTGGTTTGTATTCTTGTATTTCCATTTAAAATAGACTCTTCCTGAGATGTTTAAGCTAGAAGCCTGAAGGGTTTATTCATCCCCATCAAATTACATTTATTTAAACTTTGAGCATAAAGAAAATACAAGCATGAATAGGGACCAAGCTGTCAACTTGACTCATCATTTACAGCTAACAGGATTATCTGGGTACAGCAACCAATGTGAAAAACATCTCGGAGTACTGCCACAGGATAACAGGATATATTTTTCTATTGGCAACCTTCTCTCTTGTCTCGCTCTCTCTCCATATATTTTTTGCTGTTTAATTAAGCAATATAGTGTTTCTTTAGCACAGTCTCAAATTAGGCACAGTGTATTTTCTTACTTGCATGTTTCCATGACAGTATGGTGAAAGTTTCTGGTATACATAAGAGAAGATATATTCCCACCTACACCATACTCAGACTTTATGCTTTGGGGGCGGGGCGGGGGACGGGGCTGGGCAGGGAAGTAATTACTGTAAATGAAACACAGGTAGTGGAGCTGATCCACAACCTTTTTTCATCTGGACAATCAGACATTTTTGAGATGGTAAGAACTTCTCACTAGCACTCACCTGTGGTAGATTTGGCATAAAATCACAGGGGTAAAAGGAATTGCTGGAGCTGAAATCAGTTAATTGCTAATTAACCAACATTCTTGTTGGTTAATAAGCAAGTATTTTGAAAGGTAACAAAGAGGGGTTTTATTTCACAAAGTGCAATTTTACTTAAAATATCTGGTTAAAATCAACAGAGGATGTTCTGTGATTTGAATGAGTTTTGGCATGAAACCAGACCATTTTCAACAGGCATGGTGCTCTGAAATAGCTGTCAACAAATACTGTTCTTCAGTTATGTGCATGACTGACTGACTTTCTGTATTGCTGTAACCACTTTTGCTTCAAAACTTTTCTGTAAAAAAGAATGTGGATTTCACCCCAAAAGCCCATTCCAGCACAGTATCCTTCTCTCTGAAAATGGTCAGTATCAGAATAGAAGATGATAAGAATAGAAAATAAAGAGTTAATTGCTGTAGTGAAAGGGAAATTTTGCAAATATGTAGACTAACAAAACCCTCAGACACTCCTCAACATCTGATACTTTTCCTCCTCCCCAGGATCAGGATCAGTCAGGTCTGTACAATACAGCCTGTACCATGTTTAAAGAACTACCCGTAGAAGTGTGTGGGTACTTTCAAAAGCAGCAGAAATAAGCCCAAAGCATTCCTACATAAAATACCATCCATTAGCAAGTGCATAGATTATAGGTGTTTCTTTATTTTCAAACAAAACCTCAATGAGGCCATGCTGAGTTTTGTTCTCTGCTTTGGAGGTTTAGTTAGAATTTGAATTGAATTGTGTCTGTGTACAAGGGTTGAAAATATATTTTTCCTTATGATTAAAAATCAAAACTATTTTCTTTTCTTTAAATTAAAAAAAATCACTACTAGCTTATGTGCTTAGCCATATTTAATCCATGTTCCTTATTAGGACAGCAAATGACAGAGTGTTTGTGGCCAGATGGAGGAATTATGATGATGTTCCTTCAAGCTCTCCCCACAGTGTTTCAGTGCCCCTTTGAGGAATTAATGTTTTTCTTGACTTATGACCTTGAATCTAGAAATTTCTCTGCAGACTGCAGCAGTAATGTATATTCTTTGCCTTTGTTGGCTTACTATAACTCAGATCACAGATGTCTCTCATTTTGTACCTAGGCAGTAAGTAGGGATACAGTCATTACCTGAAAAGAAAAGAAGGCAGAATGTCTGGAAGGCATAAAATGAGCTGTTAAATATCAGAAAACAGATCTTGTCAAAGATAAATCTTTTATGAGAACATTTTAATTTTGGTGTCTGAATATGAAATCACTGGGTAAAGGAAATTGACGGATGTGAAACATGTATGAGAATAACATGGTTTTAGGATCCACAGACTGAAATTCCTCCCCTCCTGATCCAGACTAATTAATTACCACACTCATACATTGTGTTGCCATTTGGAGGTACCTCAACAAGATGGAGAACTGGGCTGATAGTAGCACTGTCAGTTTCAACAAAATAAAAACAAAGTCTTGCTCTTGGAGGGGAACAACCCCCTGCAGCAATACTTGCTGAAAGCTGAGAAGCTGAAAAGCTGCAAAGCGGCCTTGTAGAAAAAGTCACAAGGTGAACAGCAACTGATCCAGAAATGTGGCCTCACAATAGAAGTGTCCAACAGTTTCCTGGGCTGAGTTAGGAAGAGCATTGCCCCAAAATTCGGCGCTGCCCATCTGGTTGGGGGACACTCGTGGAAAATGCGAATAAAGCCAGCGAACTAACCGTTTTAATTTGCTTTTTTAAACTTTTAACTGAGCATTCTGTGAAACTGAAATAAATGTATAATACACACCCTTTTGAGCCACTGAGAGTTTTACACCCATCTATCTTGATACGTGTCGCTCCCAACTAACAGCCAGGCAAACTGAAACCGAAAGTAAAACCCAACCGTGGTTTTTATCTCCCTAAAACCGAGCCACGGTCCTCTCCACCCACTTTGGAGAATCCGCAAAAGCAAGCCGGTGGCTACAGAAACCTGGAAAAATGCCACCGTGCAAATCCAATTCGCGCCGAACTAAAAGATTGAATAACAAAAGTAACTAAAGACGGTTCTCAGGAGGGTTTCCAACAGAGGTCTGGGGCAAACCCCAAGCCTCTGGACTGGGCAACCTAAATCCTTTATCAGGATTCCTGAGGAATATTCCTCTAAATTGGGTCTCCCCCCCTGGGGGAACACCACCAAAAGCAAGTACTGCTTGTGGGTGACACTCAACCCCTCCGGGGAATCTAGAAAGCCTGGAGTTGTCAGTCCATCGCCTGAAGAAGACTCTGGGGGTGCTCTGGAGCTGCCTTCTTCTTCCCCTGGGAGCGAGTTTCTGCAGAAACCGCTCTTACCAGAGGTAGCACGACGTCCCAGGACTGCTTTGGGCTCTTCGAAGCCCCAGTCCATGCTGCACGGTCCACTCCATCCGGGTGGCCCCAAGTTGGGCACCAACACTCTGTCTCAGTGTCCCTCACGCTTGGCAGGCTTTGACCACAGGCTAGCTCAGTTCTGCACTGCAGCAATGTGGATTGGTTGGGGTTACAGGCAGGGCAAGTAACCTCCTCCCGGTGGGTTCTTGGTTCCCCACAAAGGTGATTGGACCTGATGGAGTTGCGACTGCAGCGATGGAAAAAGAGTCATCTCTCTTTACACAGGGTAGAAGGTAGTTTATTAAGGGGAGTCCGGCAAGGAGCTCCGCCTCAGACCACTGCTGCCCAGAGAAAGCAGAGATCAAAGCCTTGCGGCCACTTATAAACGGGGGAGGATCCAGGGGTGGTGACAATGGGTCAGCCAACCAGGGAACACAGGGCTGTAACAGGGGGTGTCAACTTCTAAACAATTAACAAATCACAAGAGGGGAGGAGGGGATTCCCCGGGCACCAGCCTATCACTCGACGCCTCCCCTGGATCTTTCCAGAATCCAGGGAAGGGTCTCAAAGTGACAGACAGAGAGACCAAGAGGAGAGAGGGGGAATTGACAGGGACAGGTGCAGGGGAGGAATGATTGACATATAATGTCTGGTTATATAACTAACTCATGGGGGGGAAACTATTACAGAACACAGGGGGGTACAGTGGACTGAACCATTACAAAAAACAACTTATAAATCTTACAAAAATAACTTAATAACTTAATAAAACAACTCTTGCACCACTACAGAAATGTGAATCCATATGTGGACAAGAGAGACATGGACATATAGGAGGGAATGCAATTGATATGCAAAAATGGTGAATGGACAGGAGATCTTTCTGCAAGGAAAAGCTGAGAGAATTGGGGTTGTTCAGCCTGTAGAAGGATCAGGGGATTCTTATTCATGTGTATACATAACTGAAGCGAGCATACAAAGAGGATAGAGCCAGGCTCTCAGTATTTATACTCATTGACAGGACCAGAGGCAATGGGCACAAACACAGGAGGCTCCCTCTGAACATGAGGACACATTTTCTCCTGTGAGGGTGATTGCCACTCGCACAGTTTTCCCAGGAAGGCTGTGAAATCTCCATCCTTGGAAATACTAAAAGGTTGTCTGAACACAGTCCTGAACAATTCTCTGTAGGTGTTCCTGCTTGAAAAGGGAGGTTGGACCAGTTGACCTCCAGAGGTCCTGTCCAATATTAGTGGTACTATACAATTTCATCACTGTAAAGATTTTCTTGTTTTGTTTTGTTTTGTTTATTTGGTTTTGGTTTTTTTACCATTTGTTTTCTTAAGTTAGCAAGAAAGGCTTTTCCTTCTAACACTTTGGTAAGGAAATTATATGCCTTCTGGGCATCATTTTGTACAGTCAGCTCATATTTCTGAATCATATAGAAATGTTTTAGCAGTCCATGTTTTGGTTTTTTTCCTCAAAAGTACAAATCTGGCTGATCCTGCAGAAAAAGCTGTTTCCTTTATGTTCTCTCTTACTTTGTTGACAATCTCCTAGTTATCTCTTTTTTTCTATTGCATTCTCAGTGACATCCTGCCTTACCATTAGACAGTCCTTCTCTTCCAGAGGTATGGCCCTTTTCAAAAAGGTGGATCTTGTCATAGGCATTTTACAATACAGATAAAATCGCACACTCAAGAAAGCAGCAAGTTTAAAATAAATAGTTACAGGACTTAGCAACTAATCTGTGAGGCTGCTTGTAAGGAGCAACAATAAGCATTGGGAACATTGGCAAATTAGAGAGCTGACTGAAATAACAAGAGGAACCACACAGGGTCTGGTTTCTGGGAACTAGAAGGATTAGTACTATAGCAGTTATGGCTACACTGGTGAGGAAAAAATGTGTCCACATCTACAAAAATCACCTGGACTTATGGAAATCACAAAGCTTACAGGACTCTTGGAATTTTCTCCTCAGTTGTAATCACTTACAAGTAGCATCGTTGAATCTTTCTCTGAATTAAAGAGATTATATTAACATCCTAACACTAATGATGTTTTATAATAAGGAATAAATTTAATTCCAGTTCTTAATGATGTTTTATATGAAGTGATAAATTTAAAGAAAGAAGTGTTGATTTACATTATGAATACTCAGAGGACATTTTATTGAATGCACAAGAAACCATGATTTCACAAACACAGAGAATCTTTCATTACACACACAAAAATGTCTTGATTAAAAGGAGAGGTGAAAATTACTGTTCTATTTTAATATGCGATATGATATGGAAAAAGAGCCACTGCAATATAATGAATTCAAATGGAATATTCAATGCAGGCAGCTGATAAAGAAAGCAAAATGATCACTGAAGTTTAAATGGCCCAGTAAAACCATGGGTCATGGCCCAGTAAAACCATGGGTCATGGCCCAGTAAGTAGATATATTGCAATGGAAGGGAGCTCCTAAGTAATGTGTGCAACCCCTGTTACATTTGAATAGAAATATAAGAGGTAAGAATGCACAATAAGGTAAGAAAAAGTATTCAATATATATTTTGCTTTGCGTAATGCTGTGCATAAAATAGAAAGCATGGCATTGATAATAAAGTTGGGTAAAAGTAGCAATTGCTGAAATACAAAATTTTATAGCCTGAAGTTCTTCTCTTATAAGATCTACTTTGAGAAGTCTCCCAAGCAAGAAACAGAAACAAACAAACAAACAAACAAACAAACAAACAAACAAACAAACTGGAGTTGTGAGACTTCTTGAGCAAAAAGCCACCAGCCTCATGGGTAGAATTAAGCAGGGCAGACAAATTTAGCAAAAAATTAGAGTGCATTGCTTGATGTCAGTCCCAGAGTAAACTGTAATGATAAAACAGTTATCTAATACACAAAGCATCAAACCACTTGATTAATGTCTATCCACATCTCTCATCAAGTAAACATGTAACTTTTGTCATCAAAGTATAACTACTGAAAATAATTTCTGTGAAAATACAAGAAAAAATAATTTTCTTGCTATCCCAAGAGTAAAACAATTGAGATTTACTTACCTGGGGGTGATACATGACTTTTAAGAGTTAAGATTTTAGTTAAGGGTTAGAAGCAATTTATATTGATCAAGATGTAAGTTAGATTAGTAAATGGTAGGTTAATGATTATTAGATGCCCAAGCTAGAGCTAACTGTTGTATTATGAGTTTGTTTATAGAAAAAGTGGAGTAAGTGAACCGTCATAAGAACAGACTGAAACCACTAAGAACAATGGCCAGCACCTGGACTTGGTATCAATCAATCACGAAGCAGGGGACCTTGGATACTGCCAGAGGGTCACAGAGACCTGATGAAGACTCTCCTGACTTCATCCTTTGAGACCACTGACCCAATTCGAGACCACCAACCCAATTCAAGAGAAGAACTGCTCACGCGTGAAGGACTGATAGCCTCATTTTAATACAGAGTGGGGATGGGAGGTGCTGGGGTTATGCATATGTATTGTATGTAAGATCTTGGAAAATAAATAGAGAGCAAAGAGCCTTGTTCAGGGTGGCCACGCCTTTCGGAGATGACTCCCGTGCCGCCCGCCGGTGAATAAACATACCACTCTCTAACTTTAATTAGTTAGAGGGTCTTTGTCCGTGACTATATCGGTTTTCAATGACTTGGGGGAGGGGAAAAAAAAAACAAAAAAAACAAAACAACAAACCCACACCACAACAAAAACCTGGAGAATTCATTCTGTTTAGAAATATCTGGGGATAAATATCAAGATGACAGAAAAACTCTTATAGGAAAAGGGCAAATTTGCCACAAGGAAGTATGATTATAATTAATTAAGCTATAATTTAGAAGGAAGTTTTTAGTGTTAACAGTAATGAGGTTTTGATACACCAGGATAACTATAGCAGTCAGGCAGATATCCTTGTTTGTTTATAGAACAGTCTATAGAATGTATTACATAACATCATTGTTTATAACAAAACAAAATTATAATTCAATAACATGGAATGTCTCTTTGTATTCTATGCTGTTATAATTCATTAATCTCATCAAGATAAACATATTGATGTAGCACACTGGAATATTTGCAGGGCATTTGAGAATGTACTACATGCTGTTTTACTTTCGATGGAACAAATAAGACATCAAATGGATTAATGTCACTCTTAGCAGCTGTTAAAGGAAAGTCATCCATGAAGTGACCAATTTATAATGCTTTTAGTAAAGTTTTTAATAATCTTATCAGATATTTACAGAAAAATCTTGGAGGTATGAAAAAAAGGTGAGATAAATAAATGGAGATATGGTTCTTCAACAAGATATTGTAAAGTACCTCACAATTTTTTTCCCAGTGATCAGCTGCTCAATAGCATGTGCAAGAGCAGGAAATTCATGCTGAATTTACTTTATAAGGGATCTTAGAGAAAAAAGTGGTAAGTTGTAAAAAAAACCCCTTTTGTTCAACAAGAAAATATCATCTCAACATGCTGGCAGTGAAGCACTGTAACAGAAAGGACTAATATTTTCTTCAGAAGTATAAAAAGCAGGACTGTCAAACAAAAATAAAGAAATTACCTTGTCTCTGTACAAGATCTGTCAAGATGCCCAACAGTTCTGTGGTGCAGTCTTTTAAATCATGCAGAAAAATACTCATGTAAGAAGGAATATGACAGAAGGGCAGTAAAAATGCTCTATAGATCATATTTTATGTTGAAAATGTAGGAGCTCAATCTATTTAGCTTAATAAAGAAATTGGTTTTGGCACTGTATTGGTAATGAGGCAAGTGCAAAGAAAAATTCGTAACATTATTCAGTGAACAATGAGACCAGTTTAAGTTTGTGCATCCCTGAGATGAAAAAAAAAAAAAAAAAAAAAGCCTAGAAATTATAATGTGTGGTTTCCAAGCAATTAGAGTAATCAGGCACTGTAACAGTTCAGAAAAAAGGACAGAGAGGTCAGAAGGACTGGTGCCAGGAGAGTTTTGAGTGCACTGATGATTGATGTGCACTACACCATCATGTACATTGATACAGGGTTTTACCTCCAGGTTGTCCTCAGTTAATTGGAGCTCTGTGAGCCCCTGGTGCACACTGAAGTCACTCCCTGTGCTCTGCACCAAAATAATCCATATTGTATCATTTCCTTATGAATCTTTTCCCACTACAACATAAAACCAATGTGGATATATTACCAAGGGAAATATGTCATATAAACATGCTTTTTCTAGTTTCCTTTTCTTTTAATATCAATAAATAAATAGTTTGTGATTTATTACTAAAGGAGACATCTAGCATAAATAAATCAGCTGCAAGATTATAGTTTCTGGAGTTCTTCTCTGGAATCCAAACAACTCAAATCTAAACATGATGAAGATGTATCCTAGTACAGGTAATTAATCTTTCTTTCCAGGTCTGTATCTACAAACAGAGGACAAAACCACAACATTTTAGGGATTGCAATTGGAAAATTTCATGGATCTAAGGCATGCAAATATAAATACGAAGAATTCTGTATTATGAATATGTGAGCTAAACAAGTATATTTTGCAATATATGTGATCAGTAGGTAAAAAATTTAAATTATTTCTTAATATTTGAACTTTATATCCTTTTGATGAAGATGAGATGTTTTTCTTTACATTTGATGATGTACCCTCATTTCTGGAACACAAAATATCTATTATTTTTGTACTCGGGAGACAAAGTCAAAGGTCCTGGTTAACACCTGTGGTCTCTATATATCTCCTCCTTTACTTATTGATCTTGCAGAGGTTTTACATTTTATTGGGAAACTCATATTTCTTACACTTTTGGTTTAAAGCAATAACTGCAGACCTTGTTTGGGTTTCCATTGGTAACTGATGAAAGTCAAGGGAAAATGTATTTTATACAAAAGAAACTATACTACAGAAGTTAGTGAGTTAAGGTTGATTTTTTTTTTTTTTTTTTTCGGCTTAGTTGGTTTTCCTTAATATCAAAGAGGTTCTGTATCCTATAAGTCAGAAAATTTCCTTCAAATGCTTGACTTACTTGTTTATCATTATATTATGGTGATGGTGGACATTAATAATAATAACAACAATAATAATTTGAAACTAGGCCTGTTTTTTCCACATGTTAAACTAAGGGCACTCTGAGATTTTCCTGCTTTGGACAAAGAACTACATTTTGTCTTATATCTGTCCTGCAAGCCCTTCAGAATATATAGGGGCCCAGTTTCTTCTTCTCTCTGTTTGTACAAGAAAGAGTAAATAACAGCCTATGATGTATCTGGATACCAGGGTTTACTTTAGATGGAGGTAAGAGTTTGTCCCTACCTGATTTTCCAGCTCACTCCCCCTCTCCTGTGGCTTTGTGCTCACCAGACCTTGACTCTCCTTCCCCGCAGGGAGGTCACTGCTGGTCCCTCATGCTCAGGGAGAAGGTCACATTCGTCCAGGCTCTGCTGCTGCTGCAGTCACCAGCCACAGATGCTACTGGCTGAGGTTCCTGGGTCCCTCAGAGATTCATCTCCATGCATCTTATCCATCTCCCAGAGCTCTTCCCACTTCCACAATAGTTATTCCCACCAGGACCTTTGCATTCTTATTTCTGGACCCTGTTTCTTTCCCCCTCTGCTTCTTTTCAGGGATATATCTTTTTGCCACCACTTCTTTCCAGGCCCTAAGAGCAAAATCACAACGTGTGACCAGTCTTCTAACTGGTGGTACTTTCTCATGTCCCAACAAGTTCAGGACAATATTGAAATTTGAATTTCTAAGAAGTTTCCAAGATGACACTTGAACCACAAGATATTGGATCTCTGAACTCAAAAGTTTCTTGCCGAGTGAGATCAGACTAAATGATAAAAATGACCTTAGAACCTGTTTATCTATGAACACACCAGATGTTATCCCACCAGGTGTCTTTCTTTTGTGATGCAAAGTCTGAGTAGGTAGCAGAAAATCACATCATTCTCTGTTTTTTAGTTGCAACATTTCCCACATTAATCTTTTTTATTTAATTTTTACCTATTATCAACTCCAGATTTTTAGTACCATTATTTGATTGTGTTTTCTCTCGTTTCTTAAATACTATTTTCCTTAAGTTAATTGTCTTGCATTTCCTAAGGTAAATACACTGTCATTTTCTTTTCCTTCTTGGTTCTTCTTGATAACTTCTTAAATTTTTTGTTTGTTTGTTTGTTTGTCTTTTGCATCACTGATGTTTTAAAGATCTCTTTGAGTTGCCTTTCTCAGACATTCCATTAGAGTTTCAGCAAAAGAACTCTAGGATATCACCAGTATCCTAATCACGCTCTTATGTTGGAACTGATCATTATGCAGTTTTCACACTCTTTTGGATCGTTTTCCTCACAAAATTATGTTTATATAAGATTATTTACAGTAAAATGTCCTATCAAAGAACCATGGATTCTCAGAATAGTTGAAGCTGGAGGGGACCTTTAGAGATTGTCTGGTCCAGCCACCAGCACTGGACATGGCACACTGGGTCTGTGTCACTACAGAGGGACAATGTCAGCTCCCATGACTTCACCAGCAGCAAATTGCACCTGACGAATCTATCAGCCTCCCACAACCACCCGCAATGGAGTGACTGCATCAGTGGACAGGGGATGAGGTACTGATGTCACCTGCACTGTTGTACAGCCTTTGGAACGCACCCCAACAACAACCTTGCTACTTAAGTGCAGAGATAAGGATTGGATGGATGGACTTTTAGATGAAAAAGGAATTATCTGGATGCCCATATCCAAAATGCTGTGTCTATTCAGGGTCTGTACTGGGATCAAAATTGCTTAGTGTCTGCATTTACGGGAGAGACAGTGAGATTAAGTTCCATTTCAAACTGAAAGATGTTTGGTTAAGTTTTATGTTAGGCCGAAATTCTTATGATGAGCATGGGGAGGCTGTAGAACGGGTTGCCCAGAGAAATTGTGGATGTCCTATCCTTGGAGGTGTTCAAGGTCAGGTTGGCTCAGGCTTTAAACTTCATCTAGTGAAGGGAATTCCTGCCTCTGTCAGGTGAGTTGAGGCAGATGATTTCTAAATGTCTCTTCCACACCATTTTGTGACTCCATGATTTACTATCAAAGCCCTCCCTAATGCAGCCCAGGCGATGTCTGACCTTCATTGTTGCCAGGGCACACTGCTGAATTACACACGGCCTGCTGTCCACAAGGATTCCTGGGATAATATCTGCAAAGTTGCTTTCTTGCTGTACAGGTGCACAGGTTTATTCTTCCCAGGGGCGGGATTTTGCACTCTGTTTATGCTGAGCTTCACAAGGTTTCTGCCAACCCATTTCTCCAGCCTGTTCGGGTTCCTCCTGATGCAGCACAACCCTCTGGTGTTTCAGCCACCCCTTGTGGTGTTACATCCTCTGCAGGCTTGGTGAGAGTACACTAATAATGAGGAGCTCAAACAGCACAGAGCCCTGGGGTACCTCTTAAAACTGTCCTCCAGATGGATTTTGTGCAGCTAATCACAACCCTTTATGCCCAGCTCTTCATCCACCTTTCAGAGCATCTCATGATTCATTCACCTTGTCCTTACTTCATAGATTATCTAAGGAAGTTGAGTGAATGTGTGAACATCTGAATTCAAAATAAAAAACTTCTATTGCTCCCCTCTTGCCCACCAAGACAGACCTTTTTGTAGAAATATATAAGGCTGGTCAGTCATGATTTTACCTTTCTAAAACTGTTTTTAATATTCTCAATCACCTTCTTCCCCTCATATATTTGGAAATGGTTTTTAGCAGGATTTGCTTCATCACCTTGCCAGAGACTGAAATAAAGTTACAACTCAGTATTTCTACAAATCCCCCTTCTTGCTGTTCTTCAAAATAGGAGTGGTGTGTTTTTTACTTCCAATCCTCAGGAGCCTCCCTTGATTGCAATGATCCTTAAAGACAATCAAGACTGGCTTTCCTATTGCATGAGCCAACTCCCTTCTTGAGTGAATTATTAAACATACACTTCAGAGGGGCTCTCAGTCATGACTATTTTCCTGAAAAGATATGAGAGCTTCTCTCACACTTAGGCCCTCTAGGCACTTCTTTCTTGGTGTGCATTTTCTTGGGGTGGAGCCCCTTCAGCCCTGTTATTTTTTCCAAGGTCTCACTATTCCACGCCACACTGCAAACTTTGCTTGCCAACCTAGTCCTCACTTCTTTGTGTGTAATCTCCCCAATCTCATTATATAAAAATGTTTTGGATCACCTTGTTCTGCTTTCCATAGCAATGTAGGCAGCTTACAATTAGTTTTTGCTGCTTTGCTTAGCGCAGTTTACGAAGCACACTTTGCATTATGTGTGCAAAGTGGAAGCAAAATGTTTGATTTTTTTCCTTATAGGGCTATTGTCCTTGGAGCTTGCACAGGTTGTCATCACATAAATGCAGCCATTGAGTGGGCAAAGAGAATAAACCACTACATACACATGTTTTGAACTCCCCAGAATGATGTTATTCTTGATAAAAAGTTTTGCTGACAAAGCTAAATAAGTATTCACCTAAGACACCAGCTATTGCAATGTAAGAAGAACAAACTAATTTTCTAGCAAATAGTGTTTTCTTCAAGACTCTTTCAGCAACCATTGTAAAGTTTGTCCAAAATTGTTCTATAAGTTTTTGTTGGTTTTGTTTGTTTTTTGTTTGTTTGTTTGTTTGTTTTCTTCCAAATAAACCAGTGGTTATAGCTCTGTTGATATTTGGGGTGAGGGTACACATAACTACTTAGGTGGCTACTTATTTTTAGTATCACCCATAAAATAAGTAATGAATTGTACATCAAAAAGCCAAATTTACAAAACCTGGAAGAAAAAAGAGTATCACAATCTCTGCAGGAGGATTTTTTGTGTTTATTGGATATTTTAGTTGTGCTGGGGAACAAAGAAATAAACATATCCGGATTCATCAGCAAGTCTGCATTTATCTTTAAAAAATATACAATACAACACTCAGCACATCAAATCTGCTGGAATTTTATTTCATAATATTAAACTTTTGCAGAATCTGCTGCTTTATTGTCCTGTTGTTCTGACAGCAATTGACATAGCTGTCCAAGAGGGATCTTGTGCATTTAGTGGGTACCCAACACGTCTGATGTAAGCTGACTTTTACAAGGTTTGGTACAGACTCGGTGCCATTTACAGCAAATCCCAGCAGCTTTATTACTGCCTCAATTTGTTTTATGTTCTGTCAGCTTTATTGTTTGTTGTTCAACTCTCCCATACGATCTGTTGAATCTGCAACCTGTCCTGTGGTGAATGGTGATAGGAGCTGGGAAGATTCAACAAGGAATTTTAAGGCTGATATTTCCTTTAAGGAACAGTACAGGGTAAGCTGTTGTTGACCACTTTCTATTCATCCAAAATTATTTTCTTGTACATTTCAATGACAGGTCTTTATTATCAACTTGTCATCAGTCCTTGCTGACACATGTGACAAGCTTTACCATGCAAGCAAAGCCAGTGACGGCACTAGAACCTCTTATGTCTTTAAAGCTGGGATTAAGCACTTTAGTTGCCTAAATGATATTTTTCTCCCACTTTTCATCAAAGATAAGCACAATGAAATGTTGTACAGGAAGGAAGGGGAAAAAAAGAAAAATTAATCTCCCCCTTATCCCTAGGTCTACTTGCTTCCATTAACCCAGAAAGGCTTAGTAACTCTTGGTAATGCACATTTCTCCAAGAGCACACCATCCTCACAAATCTGAATGCTCTTTCAGAGGCAGCCTATATAACAATATTTGCTTTATAACTGTCACAGCTAAGCTGTAAGAAAGGCAAAGCAATTTTTCAAATCACAGTGCAGCTGTGTCTGTCCATGCCAAACCATGCATTCTGATATGGCCAGTCCGTCCATCACATAGGATGTCTTCCCTTTTGGAAGCTTTTCCTTTTATCTTCAGTGGCCCTCACTGAAGAATGAAATTTTGGGGACTAGCTTATGAAGCATCATAAAAACTGAAATAAAAAAAAAGTTATAAAGATAAATTTAGTTAAAATTATTGTATGTAAGAGATGTATGTTTAAGTAAATTTTAATAAAAAAACCTCATAGTCCTTTCAATACTTGCTATAGAAGGAACACGGGATTGTGCTTATTGAGTAAAGTCTGCTGTAATTTTGTGAGTTTACAGCCAACTAAATCAGTTGATAATAGGAATTAATTCCAAAAAGGATGTTCTCGCTATCTATTTTCCTTCACAAGCACGTGTTGGGGGTTAAGTTTTCCTGTGGAATTTCACACCCCCCCCCACCTTAGGTTGCTAGGAGACTAAATGCTGATAGTTAAAGGGTGCTCAACCTGGACAAAAGAAGTTGATCACTTAGTTTTGGGGGAGGGAAAAGGCTCCCAGGAGCTGAGGGTAGTGGACTCACTGCTCTCAGTTTTCCAGGGAGGATGGTCGAGCGACCGGTAGCTGCGTAAAGTCCACGGTTAACGGAAGAGTCTGCTCCTGGGAATTCTATCATCTGTTAAAGCACCCAGGAATTTGGAGTTTCTTTGCTGCCCTGCTAGATTTTGGGTCAGCCCGGGTCCAGCCGCTGAGGGGTCTCCGGAACTGCCCACTTCATCTGCCAGTACACCCCCCTGCCTGCTGGGACAATCCACCGCTTCCAGCCACCAGCGCCGGACTTTCCACTGTTTGCCCCTCGGGGTTCTTGGTTCTGTTTTAGTATTATTATAATTGCTGTTGGTTGTTTGTCTGTCCTGTTATATTTACTAGTAAAGGACTGTTATGCCTTTCCCCATAGCTCTGACTAAAAAGTTTTTTTTAATCTTCCAAATTATAATAACACGGAGAGAAAGATTTGAATTCCTCGTTCCTAGAGAGGCCTGCCTCTCCTTAGCAGACACCTGTCTTTTCAAACCAAGACAGAATTTGGCGCCCAAATCATGGGGCATGAGGGCATTGAGAGAAAAAGGAATAACAGTTCTTAAGTGCCTACATTGTTGTGTACTGGATATCATGTGGTCTGGCTTAACCTGGTTCGGGTGGCATGTGGTGGTGGCGGTATTTCTCCCATTTGCAGGCCCTTATTTACACATGGGCCCTGTAACTAAGGCTACTGTGGCTGTCATCCAGTTTGCTATATGGGTTAACAGGGTGCGGAATTCGTGGATTTTTAATTTCCTCTGGAAGGCAGGCACATGGATTCAGGGCTATCATACACTAACTGTGTGTTTCTGGGGTTACTTTAACAACGGTACCTACTGTGAAGAAATGACACCAGGGGAAATTTTTTCACAACCCTTCACCCAGCTCTTTGGGCCTACCCCACCAGTCTTTGAAGGGTTCAAATCTCTGAATGTTAATGACATCATACAGTGGCTGGTGTTGCTGGTATGCCTGTTCTGTTTACCATTTAGAGATAAGGGGAGACTGACCTGGATAACCACCCTGATACCTACCCCTGAGAATAAGGATACTGCCCCACAGCCTGAGCCCGTCCCACAGCCTGACCCTGCCCCACAGCCTGACCCTGCCCCACAGCCTGAGCCCATCCCACAGCCTGACACTGCCCCACAGCCTGACACTGTCCCACAGCCTGACCCTGCCCCACAGCCTGACCCTGCCCCACAGCCTGAGCCCATCCCACAGCCTGACACTGCCCCACAGCCTGACACTGTCCCACAGCCTGACCCTGCCCCACAGCCTGACCCCATCCCACAGCCTGACCCTGCCCCACAGCCTGACCCTGCCCCACAGCCTGAGCCCACCCCACAGCCTGAGCCCGTCCCACAGCCTGACCCTGCCCCACAGCCTGACCCTGCCCCACAGCCTGAGCCCGTCCCACAGCCTGACCCTGCCCCACAACCTGACCCTGCCCCACAGCCTGACCCCATCCCACAGCCTGACACTGCCCCACAGCCTGACACTGTCCCACAGCCTGACCCTGCCCCACAACCTGACCCTTCCCCACAGCCTGACCCCGTCCCACAGCCTGACCCTGCCCCACAGCCTGACCCCATCCCACAGCCTGACCCCATCCCACAGCCTGACACTGCCCCACAGCCTGGCTCAGGAATAAACCACCTAGATTGGGTGAAGGAGATCTGTGAGATGGGCCAGATGCTGAGGGAGTACCTTTGCCCTGTAGTAGCCTCATTAGCCCCAGCTGGTGGGAAACCCTCCCCCTGCCCCGACAAAGGGGAGTCTGATGGTGCAGCAGCAGAACCCATAGACGTTACAACCATCCAGGTTCCAGCTGAACCGCAGGGGCAGCCACAGACAGCAGCAGTGGCCCCTGTGGAAACAAAGAAGTATAAGGTGAAACCAGAGCACCCAGGCAACACAGATAAGAAAGGAGAGCCCTCACAACCCGCAAGGGAGTCAGAAGTTAAGATCATCACTGAGTCCCTAACATATGAAAGTCTGCGTAATCTGCAAAAAGATCTTGCACGGCGGGGACATGAGGCTTATACAACCTGGTTACTTCAGGTCTGGGACCTTATAGGTACAGGCGTGCAGCTAGATAGTAGTGAGGCAAGGAATTTGGGACCCTTGACCCAGGACTCAGGTGTGAATCAGGTATTTGTAAGGGAGCCAGGGCCCCTTTCCCTTTAAAGCAAATCCTGTAGAGACATAGTACCCCTGAGAGAATTAAGTCTGACAACGGGACTCATTTCAAGAACAGCCTTATAAACACCTGGGCTAGAGAACATGGCATTGAGTAGGTGTACCATATTCCTTATAATGCGCCAGCAGCCGGAAAAGTTGAACAATGCAATAGCCTGCTTAAAACCACTTTAAAGGCACTAGGTGGATGGACTTTCAAGAACTGGGAGATTAATTTGGCAAAGGCCACCTCGTTAGTGAACACTCGAAGTTCCACCAACCAAGCAGGCCCTACCCAATCTGAGCCCCTAAAAACAAGAGATAAAGTTCCAGTAGTACACATAAGAAGAATGCTGGGAAAAACTGTTTAGATTAATTCTGCCTCCAGCAAAGACAATCCCGCTCCTAGAGCTGTTTTTGCTCAGAAACCTAGCTGCACATGGTGAGTAATGCAAAAGGATAGAGAGACCCGCTGCATACCTCAATGGGACCTTGTTTTTCAGTGAACACTGTGACTGTGTCTGTATTTATATTCACATGTATATATATGTATATTATTAAAAGGTTTAAATTCAATATAATATGTCAGTATGGGAAAAAATTCGGGGTGGATAATGTTGGGGGTTAAGCTTTCCTGTGGAATTCCCCCCCCCCCCCCTCCAAGTTGCTAGGAGACTAAATACTGATAGTTAAAGGGTGCTCAACCTGGACAAAAGAAGTTGATCACTTAGTTTTGGGGGAGGGAAAAGGCTCCCGGGAGCTGAGGGTAGTGGACTCACTGCTCTCAGTTTTCCAGGGAGGATGGTCGAGCGACCGGTAGATGCGTAAAGTCCATGGTTAACGGAAGAGTCTGGTCCTGGGAATTCTATCATCTGTTAAAGCACCCAGGAATTTGGAGTTTCTTCGCTGCCCTGCTAGATTTTGGGTCAGCCCGGGTCCAGCCGCTGAGGGGTCTCCGGAACTGCCCACTTCGTCTGCCAGTACACCCCCCTGCCTGCCGAGGACAATCCACCGCTTCCAGCCACCAGCGCCGGACTTTCCACCGTTTGCCCCTCGGGGTTCTTGGTTCTGTTTTAGTATTATTATAATTGCTGTTGTTGTTTGTCTGTCCTGTTATATTTACTAGTAAAAAACTGTTATTCCTTTTCCCATAGCTCTGACTAAAAAGTTTTTTTTAATCTTCCAAATTATAATAACACGGAGGGAAAGATTTGAATTCCTCATTCCTAGAGAGGCCTGCCTCTCCTTAGCAGACACCTGTCTTTTCAGACCAAGACAGCATGTTACATCTTTTATGTAACTCCAGTGATAATACTCCTGTAAGATCAGTAATTCACTAACTGATCCAAAAGAAAACTATTTTGTTCATGGTCCATTTTCTGAGTTAGCTTTCAGGCAGATCAGCAAATTTGGCCAATTCATTCAATACTCTGAGATAGGCAGAAACTAAAAAATAAGATGCACCATGAATTTCCTGCCTGCTGATTTTATATTCTCCAGTAATTAACAACATAATGCCTTTGGCGGAGGTGGGGGCAGGAAAGATATGGAGGTAGGAAGAGAGGCTATTGTAAATTCCCCCCTGTCCTTAGGGGATGATCCATCAGCCCATAGGAGAGGTTCACTTTGCTCTCATTCTGACATGACACATGGGCAAAATCACAAAGGGTACTCAAGAAATATGCATTAAACTGCCACTGAAGTCACAAAATATCTGATCACAGAGCAAAACCAGCAATTGCAATGTATAGAGATGCTTTCTGCTGGGCACTTAGTGCAAATGAAAAGGATGAAGATAGGTATGATTATGACAGATTTAGACAGATGAATCTGCATTAAAGGGCCTTACTTTCAGGTTCAGATACTCTGGTGTGTTATTATCTCACAAAATAGCCTTTTTCACTAAACTTTCCATGTGTTGTTCAGTTCTACTCCTGAAAAGATAATAAATGTAATGTAATGCACACTAAGTAGCACAGCATTGGAAGGTATTAGGCAAAAAAAACACAGGTGATGGTCTCTTCTTAAATTTCACTGTCACAAAAATTTATAGTCTTTAGTAGAGGAAAACATTGATCTGCCACTTCAGCATGCTGCAAGTCAAGGGGAAGAGCTACAGACAGAAACAAATGATCAGGCAAATAATTTTATTGTAGAAATGGACTCTTATATCTGATGTGGTTGTTTTGTTCTTAGATGTGCTGCTGCAGGCCACTTGCATTTCCTGATATTATTTTAACATTTCTTTTTTTATATATATACCTATGATTTTATATTGTGCCATTTAATATATATTTACTCCTATATGAATACATGTGCTCTTGAGATTTCTCTCTGGTGTGCTTCTAGTGTAATGGAGGGTTCTCCTTTTTCCATTGCATTATTTGAATAATGCACAACTTGGATATTTCAAAGCTGTCTTATGATAAAATAAATACTACTGTAACCCATGAGTTTTCAGATTATACAAAAAATTACAAATACCTCTTTCCATGTAAGTATTTAATTATTATTACACAAAAAATATTTAGTATCCTATTTCTTACATGGAAAGATTAAAAAAAAAATCACAATCCTGATATATTTTTATCCCATGAAACAGGAGAGTGCTCTTATCTTCTGTCTACAGATGAACTGAGGAGTGTAGACTAATACAAAATGAAAATTATATATTGGGTATTCTGTGATGTTTATCAAGAGGTTCATGTGCCATTTGTGTACATGAAAACTTTGCCTAAATGTTAAATGCCTAAAACTTTAGGCACAAATTTACATGTCCCATAACTTAAACCACCTTTTGTTAAAAGGTTTATTCAAAGTTTGAAAGGAAGTCTGCAGAAGTACAAGGAATTTAATCTAGGACTTATAAATACTTTTTATATAATACCAGGGTTCCCAGTAAGAGCAGCCAGAGGGTGGGAACAGTTGTGTCAGCAGAAGATCTCTTTGTACTGAAGAGATGCCCCTAAGATGATTTAACTCAGTGTTGTGAGATCCTGCTCTTTTTTGTAAACTCAGGGATTCAAAGTTGCCCACATGCAGCATCTCCCAGACAGGTTAATGAGACACTTGCCAACCCCCTTCAGGATCAGCCCTCCTGAAACAGTATTCAGTGTTAGTTTTAAAACATAGAGATTGCTCCTTAAGGGATGTTTCATATCAAGTGCAATATTATGTGAGTGCTCAAAGGCAGGCAGGCAGACAGGAAGAGCAGTTATCAGGTCATACACTCATAGAAGGATTTATGTTGGAGAGAACCTTTCAAGATCATCTTGTTCCAACCCCTCTGCCATGGTCAGGGACACCTTTTACTAGATCAGGTTGCTCAGAGCCCCATCCAACCTGGCCTTGAACTCTTCCAGGGATGGGGCATCTGCAGCTTCTCTGTATAACTTATTCCTGTGCTTTACCAGCCTTATAGCAAAGAATTCCTTCCTTATGTTTAGTCTAAATCCAACATCTTTCAGCTTAAAACTGCTGAAGTTTGTCCTTCTTGGGTGGGACTTCATTCTCCAAGTGTCTTGCATTCTGTCTACTTGAAAGCTGTGGGAAGAGCAATTCTCAGTGAAAAATGACCTTCTCCATGTCACCTGCCACCAGTTCGGCTGTCTCACTTATTGCTACAGTGAAGTTTCTATTGTCTTGCTTTTTCTGGCTAATCCACCTGTAGCAAACCTTCTTATTATTCTCACATTCCTTACCAAATTTAGCTTCAGCTGTACCTTATCAATGCTGACTCCACCCTTTCAGTCCCAGGCAGTTATTCCTATGTTCTTCCCAGAATGCAAGTCTCAACTTTTGCTGTTTAATCATTTCCCTACTGAGTCTCAGCCTGACCAGGTGGTCCTCACTTGACCATGCTGGGCTCCTGCCCCCCCTGACCAATTTCTTGAACATGGGAATTGAGAGTTCTTCTTGTGCTTTAAGGAAAATCACATTAAACAGTTAGTAGCTTTCTTTTTCTTCTATTTCCCCGAAGACAGTTTCCCAGGGGGTCCAATCCATTAGTTCTTTAAAAAAATAGAAATTACTTTCTTAAGATTCAGGTTATGTCTACACTTTTTGCCCAGTCTATATCCCTTGAGGTCATGAATTCCACCAAGGCATTATCTCTCCACTGTCATTAGAAGACACAGTTGGCTTAGGAAAGCAAATCTTGTTTGTGGCTGTTCTAGAGAGGTTTTTTTTTAAATTTGAACCCAACCATAATTATGCAAAACAGCCAGACAGATCCTTCTGATGAAGAGCAATGCACTAATTAATTACATTACATTAGGAAAGTATTGGGTGTATTTTCTGCCTTGGGGACAAAACATTTATTCAATCTTCTGCAATCTGACACGTTTGCAAAAGTTCACATAAAGACTAAATGTCATATTATAGGAGACAATTCTTCTGGAAAAAAGCTGTACACAGTTCTTTTTGACCCTTACTGACACAGAAACATCTCAGGAACCCTTTCTTGCACGCATTTTATCTCTGTCAGCCAAGAAACGGTAATGCCACCCCTGAATTCAGCGGTGTTGATCCTCTCAAGATCAACATAGTGTGCCATCAGTTTTATTTCAAACACCACTCAGAAGCACAGTCCTGTGGGGAGAGGCAGCACAGTGTGATGTGGAGACATACATTAGCTGTACTGAAGGCAGAGCAGAGACAAAACCTTTGCTACCCACATGTTCAAATTGTTTAAACAGTGTGGTCAGTTTAATGCTCTTTCATGTGGCACATCCTCTGCCCTCTAAAAATACTTACCCATACCATTAAAATCTCTGTTTTTCCAGGCTCCTGATAAATTCACTCAACCTGCTGATTTGCTTCATAACTTGTAGTTATCATTCCTTCTAAAAAGTCTTTATACTTTTTTTTTTTTTTAATGGTAAACAAGTTATCAGATTACTTTTTTAGTGCCTTGAGAACAGGTAGAAGACTTCACTAAAGAAATTTCATAAGCCTTCCACAGAAAAGCATAATTACCTCTCTCTTGAGCTCTGCAGTACTTCATTAATATGTATAAGGCATGGGAATCACCTGTTTTTTTCAAATGATGTCAAATCTTTTCATCACATCCTAATAAATTGAAGTATTAAATTCAAGTGACCACTGAGCTCTATTTACTGACACATTTCCCACACATAAAATAGATCAGAAAACCAGCAACACTGGTAAGGAAAAACACTTGATTGAATTCACCTTGGGAAACACAAAAGGAAACCTCACACAAGTAAACATTCCTTCATTTATATTCTTAATGCAGACAATAGGAAATCTAGAAGAGAAACAGACAAATGTAGTTTTTCTCCATGAGACTAGATGGCTGCCGATGGCAAAAGTAAAAGAGTCTGCCCTCTGGCGTGGATGGGATTTTACAGCTTTTATTCTCAAGTCCTGCCCTGCTTTGCTGGAGGTCTTCCCCGATTGCTTCCCAGGCCAGAGAGAGCTTGCCCGTCCCCCTTCGGGGCTTTTTCCCCCAGGGGGCAGGGCCCAGAGGCACCACCCAATCAGGGAGAAGTGGGAGGGGAACAGGGCTGGGTTACACTTCAGCGTGGGGGATGGGCAGATCATAGGACAGATGCATAGGAAAAACATTACAAATCCGATGAAATATAAACCCAATTAATGCATTACAATATTTCCCCTTCTCTCATTAAACTAAGAAGGAGGACGGCTCGGTTTGTGGGAGATGCTCAAAGTTCGGACCTTGAGTACCTTTAAAGTTGCAAAAGAAAAATGACCTTTAGTGCAAACAAAACGGTCTAGAAAAACACTGTTAAGGAATAATGATAATTAGAAGGAGAAGGTTCGGCGCTTTCTCCTCCTCCAGGCAGCACTGGCCACTTGTGAGCCCTCTGCAGGCGGTTTTGCAGTTTTAGGGATGTAAGGTTTCACTCAGTTGGCGGGCACCTGCTTGGGACCTGAGGGAGTGGACACGCAGGCGTACCCACGACGCCAGGTGATCAGATCATGAGGACCCTCTGTTTCCCTGGTTGCTGGATCCTTTACCATTACCGGAGGCTTTGCTTTCAGCTGCAGTTGGCAGTTCTTTCTGAAATGGCGCACAGTTGGTGGGTTAAGATTTTCAAACGTACAATTTAAAAAGTTCAGAGTGAACAAGGCCTTGGACAACTGGATTTGGGGTGTTTCTAGTTTTAGAGACGGATGTTGTTGGTTGAGGACCCTTTTGAGATTTTGGTGGGTCCTTTCCACGATGGCCTGACCTGTCGGGGAGTAGGGGATGCCTGTTTTGTGCTCTACTCCCCATTGCTGCAGGAAGCTTCTGAACTCCTTGGATGTGTACGTGGGTCCATTATCAGTTTTTATTGATTTGGGGATGTCCAGGAAGGAGAAGGCCTGTATTAGGTGCTTCATGGCATCGCTAGACTTCTCCCCTGTGTAGGCAGAGGCATAGACAGCTCCAGAAAAGGTGTCCACAGATACATGGACATACCTTTGTCTACCAAAGGACATGATGTGTGTCATGTCCATCTGCCATACCTCACAGCTGTTCAATCCCCTGGGGTTTGCTCCTGCACTTAGGGCTGGGAGTGCGTGTTGCTGGCACAAGAGACACATTGACACAATTGCCCGAGCCTGCTCCTGAATTAGGTGGAACTGGCAGACTAGGCCTGGCGCATTCTGGTGAAAAAGCTGATGGCTGATTTTGGCTTGTCCAAAGATGTCTGGGAGTGGGGCCATCTCCACAGGCGCAGCAAGAGCATCAGCCCTTCTGTTGCCCTTGGCTATTGTGGTGGTTTCAGGCAGATTTTGAGAGAAACCCTCCCACGGGGTCCCCCTCCCCTCCTCCAACCGGTTCGGGAAAAAAGATTTCCTCAGAGAGAAGTGGAAAAAAACTGTTTATTAAACAGGCAAAGCACTCCCAGCACAATACCCGATGACAAGAGCTTCGTGCTGCTTACGGAGGGATAACAAACTTAAAGAAACTCTCCTCTTGAGGGTCGTCACTGTGCTCCACCGCTCCGTCTCCGCTGACGTTGGGAGAAAAGGAGATGTACAGGGCTGGTCTTGGTGGGGTGGGTCCCCTGTGGAGGCCCCCGGTGCTTCCCCGGGTCCTTAGTCCGGAGAGGTTGGAACAGTTCCGAGGAGAGGGCGAAAAAAAGCAAAAAGGAAGGAAAAAAGGACAAAAAAAGAAAAAGAAAAAAAAGGCAAAAAGCTTCAGCTATTCTACAGCGTCTAACTACGCTAGCACTAAACTAACTAACTGCCGGGGAAAAAACAACAGAGCTTCTTTCATCTTGCCGTGTTCCAACTCCCCCGCTTCAAGGTCACTCCGATGAGCGGAGTTTTCCTGGGGAAAAACAAACCGCGCTTGCCCTCCCCCCCTGCACCCAACAGACGATTGGGGATACACAGTCACCCCAGGACATCTTCCACCCCTTATCCCCATATCGTTGACTTACAGACAGAACTAATATATATTCCACATAAAACTTCCATCCATTCTCCCCCCCCAAAAAAAAAAAAAAAAAAATAAAATAAAAAAGAAAAAAAAATAAAATACAAGCAATACCCATCATGCTCCTGTCACGTTCCACACTGAGCCACTGAATCCAGGCCCCAGGCTGCAGGGCAGAAGGATTCCTCTCTCACTTACTCATACCTTCAACACTTGCTCATATTTTCAACACTTAACATATACCCTCTCACTTACACATTTCCTTCTATTTCATTCTGCGTGGTTTAATGTACAGACAATGGCAATAGCATTCAGCAGACAGTGATGTTTGTAAATGATTCTCACCCAACAATCAGATCTCCCTGAGGTACACATTGTGTTGTTCCATCTTTCTGCATTATCCACCATGTGCAACCTGGTCCCTGAGCAAAGACAACCCCACGAATGGGTTTGTCTGTACTTGAGGCAGACTTGATCCACACTGTCTTCCCTAACAGACCTCTGACATGCACCACTGGGACTTTATCTCCATCTATTGTATGCAGAGGCTCAGCCTGCGCAGGGCCTGCTTGGTTGGTGGAGCCTCGGGTGTTGACCAACCGTCAGCGGAGACGGAGCGGTGGAGCTTTGCCAAATGCTGCTCCCAATTCTTGAAAGATCCCCCACCCAATGCTTTCAACTGGGTTTTTAACAATGCATTGTGCCTCTCCACTTTGCCTGCAGCGGGTGTATGGTAGGGAATATGGTACACCCACTCAATGCCATGTTCCCTAGCCCAGGTGTTAATAAGGCTGTTCTTGAAATGAGTCCCGTTGTCTGACTCTATTCTCTCGGGGGTACCATGCCTCCACAGGACTTGCTTTTCAAGGCCCAGGATGGTGTTTCGGGCAGTAGCATGGGGCACAGGGTAGGTCTCCAGCCACTCCGTGGTGGCTTCCACCATTGTGAGCACGTAGCGCTTGCCTTGGCGGGTTTGGGGAAGGGTGATGTAGTCAACCTGCCAGGCTTCCCCGTACTTATACTTGGACCATCGCCCGCCATACCATAGTGGCTTCACCCGCTTGGCCTGCTTGATGGCAGCACACGTCTCACAGTCATGGATAACCTGAGAAATACTGTCCAAGGTTAGATCCACCCCTCGGTCTCGGGCCCACTTATAGGTGGCATCTCTGCCCTGATGGCCTGAGGCATCATAGGCCCATCGAGCTAAAAACAACTCTCCCTTGTGTTCCCAATCTAAATCAATCTTTGAGACTTCTATTTTTGCTGCCCGATCTACCTGCTCGTTGTTTCGATGCTCCTCATTAGCTCTACTCTTGGGGATGTGGGCATCTACGTGGCGGACTTTCACAGGTAGTCTCTCTACCCTGGTAGCAATGTCTTTCCACTCCTTAGCAGCCCAAATTGGTTTCCCTCCACGCTGCCAATTAGCCTTTTTCCACCTCTCCAGCCATCCCCACAGAGCATTGGCTACCATCCATGAATCGGTATAGAGGTAGAGCCTCGGCCACCCCTCTCTTTCAGCAATATCCAAGGCCAATTGAACAGCCTTGAGTTCTGCAAGTTGACTTGATCCACCCTCTCCTTCAGTGGCCTCAGCAACCTGTCGTGTGGGGCTCCACACGGCTGCTTTCCACTTCCAGTTCATCCCTACAATACGACAGGAACCGCCAGTGAAAAGGGCATAATGCGTCTCCTCTGCTGGCAATTGGTTGTATGGTGGAGCCTCTTCAGTCCATGTCACTTGCTCTTGTTCTTCATCTGTGAGGCCAAAATTTTCACCCTCAGGCCAATTGGTAATTATTTCCAAAATCCCAGGGCAATTCAATTTACCCATACAGGCGCGCTGCGTAATAAGAGCAATCCACTTGCTCCATGTGGCATCAGTGGCATGATGGGTGGAGGGAACCTCCCCTTTGAACATCCACCCTAGCACAGGCAGTCGAGGTGCCAGGAGGAGTTGCGTCTCTGTACCAATCACCTCTGAAGCGGCTTGAACTCCTTCATAGGCTGCTAAGATTTCCTTCTCAGTTGGGGTGTAATTGGCTTCAGACCCTCTGTAACTTCAGCTCCAGAATCCCAGTGGTCGGCTTCGAGTCTCACCAGGCCCCTTCTGCCAAAGGCTCCAGGACAGGCCATTGTTCCCTGAGTAGAGCACGTTCTTCACATCTGGTCCCGTCCTGACTGGGCCAAGGGCCACTGCATGAGCGATCTCCTGCTTGATCTGGGCAAAAGCTTGTTGCTGCTCAGGGCCCCAGTGGAAATCATTCTTTTTGCAGGTGACCAGGTAAAGAGGGCTCACAATCTGACTATACTCGGGAATAGGCATCCTCCAGAAACCTATAGCACCTAGGAAAGCTTGTGTCTCCTTCTTATTGATTGGTGGGGACATCGCTGTAATCTTGTTGATGACTTCAGTGGGAATCTGCCGCCGTCCATCTTGCCACTTTACTCCCAGGAACTGGATCTCATGAGCTGGTCCCTTAACTTTACTCTTCTTGACAGCGAAACCGGCTTCCAGGAGGATCTGGATGATTTTCTTTCCCTTCTCAAACACTTCTGCTGCTGTGTTCCCCCACACAATGATGTCATCAATATACTGTAGATGTTCTGGAGCCTCACCCTTTTCCAGTGCAGCCTGGATCAGTCCAAGGCAGATGGTGGGGCTGTGTTTCCACCCCTGGGGTAATCGGTTCCAGGTGTACTGCATTCCCCTCCATGTGAAGGCAAACTGAGGCCTGCATTCTGCTGCCAAAGGAATGGAGAAAAATGCATTGGCAATATCAATCGTGGCATACCATTTTGCTGCCTTGGACTCCAGCTCGTACTGGAGCTCCAACATGTCTGGCACGGCAGCACTCAGTGGCGGTGTCACCTCATTCAATGCACGGTAGTCCACAGTCAATCTCCATTCTCCTTCAGATTTACGCACAGGCCAGATGGGGCTGTTGAAAGGTGAGTGGGTTTTACTAACCACCCCTTGGCTCTCCAGCTCTTGAATCATCTTATGGATGGGAATCACAGCATCTCAAGTTGTCCTATACTGTCGGCGGTGCACTATAGAAGTGGCAATTGGTACCCGTTGCTCTTGTACTTTCAGGAGTCCTACTGCAGATGGATTCTCAGACAGTCCAGGCAAGGTGTTCAATTGCCGGATGCCCTCTGTTACTACAGCCGCTATCCCGAATGCCCACCTGAGTCCTTTCGGGTCTTTGAAATACCCACTTCGGAGGTAATCTGTACCCAAAATGCATGGGGCCTCTGGGCCAGTCACAATAGGGTGTTTCTCCCACTCCTTTCCAGTTAGGCTCACATCTGCTTCCACCAAAGTAAAATCTTGTGATCCCCCTGTCACGCCAGCAATAGAGACAGATTTTGCCCCTACATGTCTTGATGGCATTAATGTGCACTGCGCACCAGTATCAACCAAGGCCTCATATTTTTGTGGTTCTGATGTGCCAGGCCAACGAATCCACACAGTCCAAAATACACGGTTTTCCCTAGCCTCTACCTGGCTAGAGGCAGGGCCCCTCTAAGCCTGGTTATCCTTCTTTCCTTGAGCATATGTCTTAGAGGTTCCTTCAAGGGGGTCAGACATGTCATCATCGTCATACCTGGCAGTTCGGCTATGGGCAACTGGAACCGCTTCCCTTTTGGTGGAACTCCCTCTTTGAGTCTTGACTTCCTTCAATTCACGCACCCGTTGTGCGAGGGCAGCTGTAGATTTTCCATCCCATCTGTTCATATTTTCTCCGCAATCCCGCAGGAAGAACCACAGCTCAGCACGTGGAGTGTATCCTCTCTCCCTAGCTGGGGAGCGTCTACGTTGGGTACCAGAACCTCTGATCTGTACTGCTGAGATTTGGAGAAGGTCCTCTCTAATCTCCTCCCTGAGTTTCTTATGATTCTCATCTATCTTATCCTCTAGTTTCTGTAGACGTGTTTCTACAGCTGCGATTCTGGCGTGTGTTGGACCATGCACAGCATCTGCATATGCTTGGAGCTTCTTTGCCATATCAAGCACCGTCTCCTCCATGTCCTCCCGCTTCATTACTGCTAAAGCAGAAGCGTATTCTAATGGCCCGAGTCATATAAATTTTCGCCACATCACAGATGTACATGATACCAAGTCTGGGTTCCTAGTGTTTATATCATCTGAGAAAACCATCTCTGCCACTGCCATTTCTCTCAAGCGTTGAATCCCTTGTTCTATGGTCTTCCATGGGGTTTGCTGCATATAGAGATCATCTGCACACAAGTATCTTTCTGCCATACTTCCTAGGACCCGTATCCAGAGACTGCAAGGACTAGCCTTTCTCATCATCCCCTGGTCGATGACTGGATGATGTGACAGGGATCCCAGATGCCTCGCTTCAGTGCCGTCCAGAATTGTAGCCTCGCCTGCAGCATCCCAAAGACGGACTAACCAACTAATTATAGATTCATCAGGTTGTCGCCGGTAATCTTTTCTTAGGCCCCGAAGGTCCGTCAGGGAAAAGGAATCAATATTTGCTTCTGATCCTGTGCTAGAAGCTTTGGCTTCTGATTTTGGTGAAGGTCCTTCTCTTGGGTCATCATCGTCCACTGGTCGATCGGTTTTGACTGTGTGCTTCTTTGCGGGAGCAACTGCCAGGGGCTTTGGCTTACTGTCTGGTTTAGCTGCCAACTCAGGCTCAGGTTCTAGTTTAGCTGCTGACTTCATAACTGGGGTGTTGGCTGTAGCCTGAGTGACTGGGGTGGCTGTTGATTTGTATCCCTTCCCCCCTGCCTCTGTCTGCTGCCCTACAGTCTCTAGCAATGTGCGATAAGCATATGCCAGGGCCCAGCTTACTGCAGCCATCTTCTCCCCCTTAGAGCCATCATGGTACCTCTCTTTCAGGTATTTCCCCAGCTCCGCTGGATTCTGAATTTGTTCCCGTGGAAAATCCCAGACTACAGGGTCAGAGAATTCCTTGAGGAGTTGGCCCATATCCTCCCATTCTCCACACCACTCAGGATTTCCTCTGCCTGGGTCAGGAGTTTTATCAGCCCCTCTAGAAATCTCAGCCCATATTCTAGAGAAGCTGCAGACCATATAGAGGAGGCTTACCAGATGACATACCAGAAAGATGGTCTCTTTAACACTCAGGGGAAACTCAACATTCTCCAACAATGATTTAACCGATTCAGAGGAGAAGAAGGAAACGAAAGACTGCAACGCTTCATCCTCTGCTCCTCCTCCCACAAAC
The DNA here is from genome assembly GCF_015227805.2 of Hirundo rustica. Taxonomy (NCBI): domain Eukaryota; kingdom Metazoa; phylum Chordata; class Aves; order Passeriformes; family Hirundinidae; genus Hirundo; species Hirundo rustica. The sequence continues at coordinate 5,786,733 of NC_053450.1, forward strand.
AGGGTGAATAACCATAACCATGACCCATACATAGTAGGAAAAGATCTCAGCACCTTTATAAACTTCCTACAAATTATTATGATTAAACCAAGGCCAATAGCTACTCTAATCCGTGTCCCTCTACTGTAAAAACTGCGTATTAATGACAATATTTGGGCTATTTCTGGATATGCAAATAAACCTAAGGACCACAAAGGTATTAAGACCTCAAAGAAGCCTAAGGATCCAAAACACATCAAGGCCCCCACCCCAAGAGACATGAGGTCAAACAGCATAGTTACTGACTACTAAATACTAATCAGTACAGGGTTTTTCCACTCTCTCGAGCCCCATGTATGGGCGCCAATAAGTTTGTGGTGGTTTCAGGCAGATTTTGAGAGAAACCCTCCCACGGGGCCCCCCTCCCCTCCTCCAACCGGTTCAGGAAAAAAGATTTCCTCAGAGAGAAGTGGAAAAAAACTGTTTATTAAACAGGCAAAGCACTCCCAGCACAATACCCGATGACAAGAGCTTCGTGCCGCTTACGGAGGGATAACAAACTTAAAGAAACTCTCCTCTTGAGGGTCGTCACTGTGCTCCACCGCTCCGTCTCCGCTGACGTTGGGAGAAAAGGAGATGTACAGGGCTGGTCTTGGTGGGGTGGGTCCCCTGTGGAGGCCCCCGGTGCTTCCCCAGGTCCTTAGTCCGGAGAGGTAGGAACAGTTCCGAGGAGAGGGCGAAAAAAAGCAAAAAGGAAGGAAAAAAAGGACAAAAAAAGAAAAAGAAAAAAAAGGCAAAAAGCTTCAGCTATTCTACAGCGTCTAACTACGCTAGCACTAAACTAACTAACTGCCGGGGAAAAAAACGGGGAAAAAACAACAGAGCTTCTTTCGTCTTGCCGTGTTCCAACTCCCCCGCTTCAAGGTCACTCCGATGAGCAGAGTTTTCCTGGGGAAAAACAAACCGCGCTTGCCCTCCCCCCTGCACCCAACAGACGATTGGGGATACACAGTCACCCCAGGACAGCTATGAATCCTGGTAAATCGGTGTGTGATCTGATGTGCATCACATAAAATTGTTGCTCTCAGTGGGAGATCAGATTTACTAGTTTTGAGAGCAAGTCGAAAAGTGCAGAATTGGAGACCTCACTCAGTACAACTTGTTCAGCTCTGGATACTACACCTGCTACATAGGCCGAATCAATCAAATTGAATGGTTCAGGAAACTTTTCAAAAGCTCTAACAACTGCAGCCAACTCAGCTACTTGAGATGATCCTTCCACCTCGACAATATTTTTCTCCCACTGAGAAAAAGGATTTTGAGTTTGAGGATTTTTCCATGTTATTACTGATTAATGAGATGTTCCAGATGCATCTGTAAAAACGGTTAAAGCCTTTAAAGGCCTCCTGCTCTGAACACTTTTTAATGATAATTTGAACTGAATTTGTTCTCTAAATAATTTTTGAGCAGGCCGATGAATTGAAATTTGACCTGTGTAGCTATCCAAAGCAAACTGCAAAGCTTCATTTACATGAATCAGGTGCTCCAACATTGCTTTTGTGATTTGGCCCGATTTTATCTCAATTGGGATGTGAATACACCCAAAATCACATCCTGCCAACTCCCTGATCTGGGTCCTGGCTTTCCGGATCAATTCTGCTACCAGTTCCTGTGGCCTGGTCATTCTTTTGGACCAGTGGTGACTGAGGAAGTCCCACTCTATGATTAAGAGGGGATCCCTACAGTCTTTGTCCTTTTTTGATTTTTCCACTCTTTCCCACTGAAAAATCATCCCGTGTGAGTGTGGCAATTTGCCTAAAATGATGAATTTGAATGACAAGTCTGATTTGCACCTGTTGGCCTGTCTGGTGGCCATACAGTCCTGTACCTTTTCTAGGGCTGCCCTTGCCTCTTGGGTGAGTGTCCTTGGAGAACTTAGCTCCTCTCCCCCTTTTAAAAGATTAAAGAGGGGGTCTAGGTCTTCAGTGGTCAGACATAGCCAAAGTCTTATCCAATTTAAGGACCCACACAACTCCTGGACATCTGCTAAGTACCTGATGTTATTTTTGACAACCAATTTTTGCGGCACAATGGTCTGCTTACCAATCTCCAGACCCAGGTACTTCCAAGGTGGCATCCTTTGAATCTTTTCTTCCTGAAGCTCGAACCCTGCAGCAACCAAAGAATTGATTGTCAACCAAAAAGGTCAACTGGATGGGACAGTAAGTCATCATTGGGGGCACACACGAGCACATCATCCATGTACTGCAGGATGATGGCTTCTCCTACCGCTGCGCGCACTGGGGGCAGCAGGGAAGAGAGGTACCACTGACAAATAGATGGTGAGTTTTTCATCCCTTGAGGAAGAAATTTCTGTGGTATCTTTTCCTCGGGGCTTCTCAGTTGAGGGTAGGAACCGAGAAGGCAAAATGTGGGGCATCATCCGGGTGCAGAGGGATCTGGAAAAAACAATCTTTGATATCAATAATTGCCAAATTCCAATTTTGGGGGAGCATCACTGGGGATGGCATCCCTGGTTGGAGAGAACCCATGTCTTCAATGGCATTATTAATTTGATGGAGATCATGGAGGAGCCGCCACTTGCCTTTGTTTGCCTTTTTTATAACAAAGACTGGGGAATTCCATGGAGATGTGGTTTCCACCATGTGGCCTTTAGCTAGCTGTTCATCCACTAGCTCCTGAAGAACCTTCAATTTTTCTTTACTGAGCAGCCACTGCTCTACCCAGACTGGTGAATCAGTTTTCCAACTGAGTTTCTGGGTAGGGTGCTCTTCAGTGGCCGCAGCCTGAAAAACCAGGGGGGGCATCTGGAATGCCAATCGTGACCCCCGCACTGGGCCATCAGGTCTCTCCCCCACAAGGGCTCTGAATAATCTGAAACAAATGGACATAGTGTAGCTAATTGTCCGTTTGGCCCCTAAACTTCCACAACACCTTTTGATTGTTTTGCCTATTTCATTCCCCCTATACCTTCTACGTGCCTGGCCACATTTTACAGTTCCCAGTGTGAGGGCCACATCCTTTTTGGTACAATCGTTACATCGGCGCCTGTGTCCAAAACTCTTTTGAGGTTAATTACTTCCCCACTGTGACGGACCTCACACCCTATTATGAGTTTGTCCCTCCCAATTACTGGTGTTTGTTCCTTGTTCTGTTTTTTTCAGGGAACAGGTCAGGTGCTGGAATTGCCTGAGCTATTATCTGCCCCTTAGGCAGAAACAAAGGTGGACGGACACAGCGCAGCCAAAGAACTAGTTGTTTAGGGTTTGATGAGGCAAGACTCAGAAGGATCTCAATCTCTCTTGGTGTGTACTTGGTGTCCCCAAGGATGACATACTTACTGTCAACATGTTGCCAGGAGCCTAGCACTTGTAGATCCAATGAACCTAAATGCCAGTCTGTGTCACTTAGGTGCAAGGATTCTGTCAGTTGCAACCTAAAAGGCTCTTGGAGACATTCTGTGGTTAGACAGGGTCTGCTTACATCCTGATCTGAAAGGGTCATATCTGGTGACTTCTGCTGAAAGGTAGAACTGGTTATAACAGGATTATTTAATTTAACATCTGCATTTTTTTAGTTCTTCCCCCCCCCCCCCGCCCCGCCCCGGATTTGCCCTATTTATGTCTGCACGCTGGGCAAGTAAGCACTGACATTTTAGTTTTTTGAAAAATTCCCTTTGAACTCTTGAAACCTCCCACTCCCATTGTCCCGAAAGTCCAGAATTTGCTTCTTTAAAGGGCATTGAGATGCCCAATGTCCAGCCTGATCACACAGGAGACACGTTCTTATTTTGGGTGGTGGCTGTGGTGCAGGCAAAGGTGGCATGGCATCTGCTGCGGCAGCTCTTTGCGGTGGTCTGAATGCATCTCTGGAACTGTGATTAAGGTGTGCAGTCATGAAAGGGACTTTCTGTGTGCAAACATGCAGCATGTCATCTAAGGTTGGAGCCGGTTCCATGGGCAGGCTGAGGATGGCTGCCTTGCACTGTTTGTTCGCATTGGTCAGTGCCATCTCTTCCAGCACCTGTTCCTGGGCTCCTTCATTCTTAAACTGTAACTCAATAGCTTGGGTTAATCGCTCAACAAACATTACAAAAGGTTCTGATGGAAGCTGCTTTATTTTACTGTAAGGTTGGAAGGACCCATCGGGCTGGATTGAAAAGAATGCTTTTAAAGCAGTCTCTTTAATGTGTTCTAAAACAGCTAAAGGAATTTCTTGAGCTTGCTTTAGTGCTGCGACCTATTCACCATCACCACATAGATGTTCTAACCGAACTGGCAAATTATTATTATCAACAGCCGTTTCAGGATTTTGCCAAAGCTCCAGGACTAAATCTCTTCATCTTTTTTTCCATGTGGAGTCCCAAAGCCTAAACTGTGTGGATGAATGGAGGGCAGAAAAAATCTGCCAGAGGTCAAAGGGAACAACAGGATTCCCTGCTAAATTTGCTTTTAAAAGGCTGCAAAAGTGTTCACTTTCAAGTCCAAATTTGGCCTGAGTTTTGCACAAATCCTGAATCGCTTGTTGGGGGAAGGGGCCCCAATTACTGAGGACAGCACCCCCTCTTTTTGACCGTCGGTATGTGACAGGGGTGGCCGAGAAGCCAGGATAATTTCCTGCTTCTGAGTTCCTGGCTCCGCTCCCCACACCCCCACCCCTTTCCCCGGGGCGTGGGAATTGGGACTGGGGGCGGGGAAACTGCGGGAACCAGGGGCAGGGAGGGGCTGGAGGCTTGAGGCACATGGGGCGGAGTTGGAGGGCGGAGGTTTGAGGGTAGGGGGCAGAGTCAGAGGAGAGGGCAGTGCCTGGGGCGGCGCTGAAGGGAAAGGGGGTTCTGGGGGGAGGAAGGGATTGTGAAAGGGATTGCGGGAAAGAGGGACAAAGAAGGAGAGAGGCTCCTTATGACTCGAGAGCACATGGCTTCAGCCATTTTGGGGAACAAAGGAGTCCCCTCCATCTTGTGACCCCCCCTTCCAAACTAAGACTAGCTTGGGATTCACTAAGATGGGGTTTTTGTGCATTCAAACTGCCCACAAAAGTAAACCTAACCTGGGTTTTACCAGCTGGGGAAGAAGGGAGTTTTGGGGAAAGTTTAGGGGTTTCTTGAGGAATATCCGATTTTGGGGAAGGGATTTTGGGGTCAGGATCGGGAGAAACAGAGGAAACTGGGGAAAGTCTACAAGACACTGGCTTTTTATTATTTTCATTTTGTTTTTGCATTGCAACTAGAATCTGCAGGCTCCAAAGGGCAAAATTTGCTTTTTCTTCATCGTTAGGGGAGCTTGATTGAGACAATTCTTTTACAACAGTTTCCCAAAATTCTGGGGAGCTTATTTGCTCAGATGATGCATCTGGAAATTGAGCAAATAACCACCAAAGGAAATTTTTTATTTGCTTCTTGGAAAAATGGGTTTTCCCGTCATCCAAGGCATTTAAAATGTGGTAATAGACTCTCTTTTGAGACTCAGACAGTCTTGCACCCATTTTTGGCTCAGATTTTGAGTTTCTGTGTCCTCTTTATTGTGTCTGAGAAACTGAAAGGAAAAAAAAAACCCTCACTGGAGAGAAAAGAAAGCCAAAAGGGGGAAACAGTTTCCTTTTTCACCCCCCCCACGCTGCCAAAAACACTTTGAAGGTTTACTCTGAAAGCAAAACCTTCCCTGAAAAAGAAAAAAAACTTTTTCCCTGAGGAACATCGCCTCTGAAAAAGATTTTCCCTTAGAAAACCGAAAGTGGTACTCACCAAAATTCCAGCGTTCCTTTCCTTCCTTTCCCAATCACTCCTTTTGCCTGAGACTGACCCTTTTTGGTGCAAAAAGAGCTTCCAGTCTCTGTCCCCAGGATAAATTTTCCATGAACATGTGGTCACTTTCTCTGAGAGTGGCTTGCCAGTCGGGATCTTCTTCGCAGCACTCCGATGGCATTTTTGAGTCCAAGGGAGAAAACTGCAGCCCTGGCCTGTAGAGTCCTGTGTTTCGGAGACTCCACATCGAACACCAAGCCTGACGGGTCTGTGTCTCTGCGTGGGATTCCTCGGCCACGTGCTCCCCAAGTGGTTCTTCCAGCTTTTTGGAAACCTTTTGTGGCTTTGAGCCGCACGTTGGGGACCAGTTGTAGTTTTTCCCCAAGAGACTAGATGGCCACCGATGGCAAAAGTAAAAGGGTCTGCTCTCTGGCTTCGGGTGGGATATTACAGCTTTTATTCTCAAGTCCTGCCCTGCTTGGCTGGAGGTCTTCCCCGATTGCTTCCCGGGCCAGAGAGAGCTCGCCCCTCCCCGTGTCAGGGCCTTTTCCCCCAGAGGGCAGGGCCCAGAGGCACCACCCAATCAGGGAGAAGTGGGAGGGAACAGGGCTGGGTTACACTTCAGCGTGGGGGATGGGCAGATCATAGGACAGATACATAGGAAAAACATTACAAATCTGATGAAATATAAACCAAATTAATGCATTACAAAAGACAAATATATACAAAAACAGAAGAAGAGAAGGAATACAGTGAAGTAAAAGGTCTCACCATGTGCTGTCTTATTTCTTAAGATGAAAATTGTTATTTATATTTGCTTTTGCTTCTTATTTTCTTACTTGCATTTCATCAATACCTTAGATGAATGTAGTAATAATTCTTTCACATTAAGGATTACAATTTGCTACTCCTCCTGGGCCAAGCTGGTGAATCTTCAATATTTTCTATGGACTAAATTGTCATCTGTAAATCCTTTATTTTCTTATTAATAAATTGTGTAGTTTTTTTCTGTCATTTATAGTTTTATTTCTCATCTGCTGTTTCTTCATTAGTGAGGGATAGAGAGCACTTTTCATATTTCAGGTATATGTGTTGGAATTCTGTTCTGTAATTGTGCTTCAGCCTAGGTGTCTTGTGAAAATGCATGGGCAACTTGGAGGAAAAAAAAGGACAAAACAGAAATATTTTCCCAAGCATAGAGGGGCACTTGAAAAAGGGTCATGTTCCAAGGACTCAGCAAAGCTTGATGGGGATTTGCTTCAGCAAAATGCAGTGAAACCTTGTCATGTTAATTTGGTGTTCACAATGACAATGCCCTGAGAAAAAATATTTATTGGTTCCCTCACCTTCTCCTGTTTTTATACCTGTAGCATTTTAAGGGAATGAGTTACCACCTCCTCCCAGCACTCCACAGTGCTGCACAGCCATGGTGACCCTGTATCAGAAGGGAGACCTTCCATCACAAACCACATGGGCTGGGGCAAGCAGGAGAACCTGTGTTTGTCCTCAAATTGTCACCCAACATCTGATGTTACAGAGAACAGCTTTTAACCACTTTAGATATTTACTTGTCCACAAACACAATTGGTTTTCGCTTACACTGAGCACAACAATGGGGATTTGAAATGCAACAAAATATAACAATGTGTGAATAGAGCATTTTGGCTCAGTGTGCATAATGAGAAACACTCGCCAAAAACTCATTCACACCAGATCCCAGTTACATCCTCTGACTTGTTGTCAACAGGTAAGCAATGGCAAAGTAAAATCTAGTAAAATGCAATGTATAGTTTCAGTTAATTTCTCAGCCCAAAAGAAAAAGCTGGAGTATCAGTATGAAACCCCTGTATCTTCAAAGATTGGTTATGATGTACAAACTGCCTGGCTGTAGCCAATATGTTAATTCACAATTTTTCTTATTAATATATTAGTATATATATTCAATATATATATATTATTTTATATATATTAAATGAGAGATTCATTCAGATGCCTTGATCCTTTTTTAAGACTCTTTTTATAAATGATAAAAAGTGTTTCTAAGTGTTCTCTTTGGTCTTAAGTACAAAGTGTTCCTACAGAATGTAGTTTAAATGAAATGAGACAACAAATAAGTGCCAGTGAGGCTGCAAGCAAATTATATTTAGGAAAATTGGCACTACTGTTGTTTACATGGTGTGATAACAATAGCTTCTTCAACTGAAAAAAGAAACAAAACTCCCAACCAAAACCCAGGCCAGAGCTTGCAAACAAAACCTTTCAACTATTGATGGACTAAGCACCAGCTTGTTGCTAATTGGATGTCTGTTCCACACAAACACAGAGATATTTTGTGTGCCAATGTGACAGTTTTCAGGGGGGAAAAAATATTACATGAATGCAAAAGCTGAGTGTTCTGCTCCAAAACCTGTATTTTGAGATGTTTCCAACATTTCCCCCCCAAAAAAAAAAAAAAAAACCAGCACTTTCTCCTGGCAAATGTTCAGTAAAACGTAGCAATGATCTTGGTCCATCTAGAGCACGATGGAAAGGATGTGCAATTAAAGAGAGACAGGATCTAACAAATACAACACAAGCAGAAAAATTCTTGTAGCCTGGTAAAAGTCTTAGACTGCACAATGAAAGGTCTTTGCATTTATATATGTAATATACATTTATTTTTGTGCTCTCTTTAAAGTGAAACTCATGCTGTGGCTTTGGTAGGGCCACAAAACAGGAAAATATGAAAATAGTCCCATGTAACCTTCATTCTGCCCTTGGGAATCTGATCTGAAGTGACAACGAATAATATCCAACTGTTTTTTCCATTTTAGATCATTCATGCAGCAAATCAACAATTAGCTCTTAATAACAACAGCACTTTCTTCAGGAGCCACAGACAGATGAAGTGTTCACTCTCATTCTGGAACTGCTTCTCAGCTCTCATCCCTTCAGCTTATTCCTGTGCCCAGCCCTCAATAGCTGGTAGAATAGATAAATTCTGATGTTCCCCAGTACTCCTGATTTTGTCTTGCCCTCAAGAAGGCAAAGACTTTAGACCCATGTGGCGCTGCATTTTGGATTTGTGGCTAAAACACTGCTGATGACTGTTGCAAATCTGCCTCTGAGGCAGAGCAACCAGGTTCATTGCTGACACTTTGAGCTGGGTTACAGCAAAACAACACTAAGTAACATATAAAAAAGATTTTTATTAGAACAACTGAACTGAGAAAAAAGTAACAGAATGGAAAAGGAGTGTATAGATGTTCTGGAGTGTATGATCACCCTAAGAGAGGAAAATTGGAAAGAGAAGAACAGAGAGAGATAGATATCACCACCCATGGCTCCAGCAATGTGTGGGTGACCAAGGTCCATGTTTGTAACGTGCAGTCCTAGTCTGTCAGAGCTGGAGGCCCATGTACACATTTTTACAGCTTCAGTTCTTCCAATATCTCTTCCAGGAGTTCAGGGCATGGGCATTCATATTCCTGGAAGACTGTGGAACTTGGGCAGTGTTGGTGGAGGAGTTAGTGTCTGTGTGTCTGTCTGTGCCAGGACAAAGTTTCTGAACAAAGTCTGTCAATAAGCCTTTCTGAGGTTTATGGCTGCACAGTGGTGGCTCATGGTGCAGGAGAGAAACCAGCACGAAAAAAATCTGCTATGCTGCCTCTTCAGGATCCATGGCAATGGTGCTTTCTACTTTGGTTTGAAAACAGCTGGTTTAGGGCAAAATTTAGCCACTAAGTCTGAATGGTTCACTACTATGACACAACAGTGTTTTGTGTATTACTGAACAGAGCTTGCTCAGTAGCAAGGCTTTCTCTTTTCCCCACCCTTCTCATGCAGGGAATAGGCTGGGGATGAGCAAAAGACTTGGACAGCTGATCCAAACTGTCCAAAGGTCTTTTCCATACCACACAACAACATGCTCGACAATAAAACCTGGGGCAGAGGAAGAAGGGGATGACAGGTGGGCGCTTTTTTTTTTTTTTTTTTTTTTTTTTTTTTTTTTTTTTTTCCCTCCATAAACCCATCCTTCACTTATTAAACTGTCATTACCTCAACCCACAAATTGTCTCACTTTTGTTCTTAATCTCTCCCCCGTCCTGTGGAGAGGCGGGAGTGAGAGGGGAGTGATCAAGTGGCTGTGTGGGTGTGTGGCTGCTGGCCAAGGCCAGCCCACAGCAGACCTTTACTTGAGAAAAGTGAGGATTCACAATTCAAATAGAATAAAAACACAGCCAAATCCCCCATAGCCATGGGAAAGTGTGAAGAGATTGCATCATACTGAGAAACATGAAGGCACACAAGGTGTTGTGAGCAGTGTGAAACCATTGATCAGTTTTGCATGACTTATTTCAGCAAGCCACTTTCTCAGTGAAAGGTGTTTGCTGAGACTTTTTCTTTATGATTCCAGTCCAAAGTTCATTAAAGGTAGTGGAAAGCTTCCAATTACCATCTTGCTGCCTTAAATTAATGTCTTATGGTACCAGTACACTTTCTTCTTCTCAGCCAGAGGCCGGAAGATGTGAAATAATAAAATCACAAGAACCTTCTTCCTATGGTGGAATGCAACTAATTATGAGAGGAGAAATGCATGGGCAGGCTAGGTAGCAGTCAAAAGGACGGTGTCAAAAGACTGAATTTGCCACAAAGTTTCGTTCTGGTTTAATTACATTTGTTAGACGTATGGAGCATTAAGCATTGAAACAGGTAGATCTTCAGGGTAAACAGATGAAGGTTTGTGAAATGAGCACTAACATGATCTACCTGACAATGAGATGTCCTTTAATGTTTTTATTAAGAGGATTGCAGAAACCCAAGGTATCTACAGTGAAGATGCCAATATCTGAGTTTTCTGAAATATTTTTAGCAGCAGAGGAGGGAACTGGGGACATCTCATCCCAATGTAAACACCTGAAATAAATCAAACATACTGTATCCATTCCTGCTTGTAAATGTTCAGTAAGGAAACTAACTTGGAAATAGAAATATATATTGTGTAAGTTTACTTAGGGAAAATGGATTCAGCCCTGGAGGCTCAATTCATTTGCCCACACAGAGGCACTTAGTGCTGTTTGCTGTGCCTGAGGGGTTCCCACAAGTCCAGATTCAGCTGTCACACCTGAAAGTCATGGTAGTGAGAAGTATCTCATGCCTCAGATACCCAGGCACACTCCAAATGACACCAGCTGCCTGTGTTTAAGCAACTGAGACCTGATTTCCTGTAAGTCCATTGACACCCATGGAAGGATTACCTCAGGCAAACTCTGTGGCAATGGGTTATGGTTCTAAAATGATCTGACTTAATACTATCACTATCCCACTTCCTGATCACATCATCCACACACACCAAGCAGAGTACCCTTAAATGGAAACAGTGCCCAAGGCAGTACAAATGAATAAAGCTTTCTTTTAAAGCTTCTTTTCAGTTCAGTTTCTTTGGAAATCTTCCAAATCAGAAAACAGGGATACCAGAATCCATTATTTATTTATTTATTATTTGTTTGTTTATTTATTTATTTATTTATTTCCCCCTGTTGGATTCAGTTTTTAAATCATCCTTCTGGATTATAATCAGTAAGTCAGATATTTCACTTAGCTCTTTATTTGGAACATAGTGTTTCATATATGGCATTAGGAAATGGGAATTGACTAACTAACTGAAACATAAGGTGAAGAATTTCAATTATCTTTCTTCCATGCTTGCATAAGTGTTCAAAAATCTGTTATATATTACACTTACACATAGGAAACATAATTTGAATAAATCTGTTCCCATAATTATTATACTTTAATTACAGCAGAATGTAGTATCAGTTGCTTTTTTTGCAGTATGGCACAAAATTTCATATTTAAATGTTCTATTGCTAACTATAGCTATTCTCTATAATTATTTATTTCTACAAAATCTAGCATCGTGGTGGATAAATTTAGAAAAACAAGTTATCTGAATTCAGAAAATAGTAATTTGCATGAAAAGGAGGAAATCATAAATTAAGATACACAAGAAGATCAGATAATTATGGCTGTATTTATGTATGTTTTTAATTGCACTTTACTGATTTATGGGAATGGCTCTGAAACTTCATATTTTGTTGTAAGACCAACACAGTGATCTACAGCACACAGTTCTAATTACATATTGACACTCCACAAAGGGGTTATCATTACAGAGGAATGACTCATCATTCAAAAGAAAATTCTCAGATCTGCAGATACAGACAGAAAGGTTAGGGTCACAGAGGGGTTTCTTTTATTTAGTTCTGTACCCAAAATCAATATTTGGTCACAAAGTGACTCTGTAAATTTCTGGCCCATTTTTTCATTTCACCTTCACTGCAGAACCTGGTGCTGCATTTCCTGGGTGATTAAGAGAGAGGAATTGGAATTGCAAGCACACAGTGACCCTTTTGCAGTGCAGCTTCAGGGACAGGGCTCAAGGTGTGCTCCACAATAGGCCTGTGCCCAGTCCCCCAGGGTCACCAGGAGTCTGTTGTACCCTCACTATCTTTAGGCCACCCCAGCTGGGAGGAATCCATCAGCTGTGATCCAAAAGGGTGTCTCCCCAGGACACCTCAGGAAGTGTTCCTCTGTGCTGCAGATGAACAGCACCTGGGGTGCTCAGGAAAGGTTTGGTACATCACCACTGGCAAAGAGGGGAGGACACAGTTACACTCCTAAATGCACAGGAGCATGCCTTGATGCTCATACAAGTGTAATACAGCCTGTTTACACTCTACCTTTACAGTATCGGTACCTTACCTTGTAAAACTGAAACAAGAAAACATCTGAAGTGTCCTGAATTAATCTGACCCTAAGACATTTAAAAGATGTGCTGCTCCACTCCACATCCATAACCAGACCTATTAAAGTAAAATAAAGCCTGTAAACAGACAACACAAAATTAATTCTATGATTATCTAGTGCAAAATATCATATGCAACAGCATTTCTCTTAGTAAAACCATGCCAATAATTCCACAGAATTACTGGTTTAAAACAGAAAGCCTGTGATAATGTGCATAAAAGAATTTAGGCATGTAATTGCTTCCTTAGACTTATTTTACACTATGAAAGTGATTGCATAGCCAGCTTTAGGAAAATGTAGGTCTTGATCTCTCTTTGATTGCTAACCCTCTTAAGAATCCAGTGCAGTGGTCTGACTAAGAAGTCACTATTTAATTCTAACAAAAAGATATTTTCCCTCCCTTTGGTCAAATGTGTCAATGTACCACAATGTGAAACATATGAACTATTAATCTTTCATTTACACTCTCAGTGTAGCTGCCTGGATAATACATTGTATTTTTCTCTGACTTTTTAATACCATTTCCAATTAATAAGATATTACTTTCCTTCCAACATCTCTGATGAACTGAAATTGATGCAGCTGGACCTGTATGTTTTTGTTTATTTCTCTTTAGGAGAGAGTAGAGATAAAATTAATCTATAAAGGACTACATAAAATACTCTTTTGCTGTCAAGAATGACCAGCTCCTCTGAATAATCATTCTGCTGAAGTGAGATATGATTGCAAACCATCTAAATTAACAAGAAAAATAAAGTATTTAAAATAACACACCTATTCAGAGAATAAAAGACTATGATCTAAGATTTATTTCTTTCTTATAGGAGGTTTGTTACAGAGAATATTTCTGTAACTATACAGTGATGTTCCTTGAGCACACTTGGATACAAATGTCAAAGGTTCAAACTATGCATAAGACAACCTCTATTCAATCTCTTTGAAACAACAGTGGAATGCCAGATTTAATAGGAATGCAGTCATAAGGAGCATAGGGTGAAAGCCTTGAAGGTATTTAAGCAGACAGACATGAACATGAAGATTAAAGTTCACAATGAAGTTGCAAAGAAACATGAAGCTGCTCTGCTGCTTATCAAAAGCAGGCACATCTCCTGAATTGCACAGATCTGCCCTCAGCTGTAGCTACAGAAACCTGTTGTTTCAGGATAGGATTGGGAGCATTGGTTAACAAAAGTAGTAGAGAGATTATTTTAGTTTTTTAAAAGTTTTGTTTGTTTGTTTTCTTGTTTGTTTGTGTGTTTTTTAACATTTAGTGGTTTTGTGTTTAGGTGTTCTTTGTTGTTGTTGTTGTTGGTTTTTTGCTTGTTTTGTTTTGGTTTGGTTTGTTTTTGTTTTTGTTTTGTTTTGGTTTTTTTTTTTAAGTTTGGATTTCTCTGGATTCTTCTGTAACATCTAAATATTTTCAAACTGCTAAAATGTTTTGACTGTAGATGCAACTTCTCTGAAAACAGCATTTCAAAACAAGCTTTCCCTCTGTCTTCCTTCAACCCTCTACTCCAACTTCATATTTATCATGAACTGTAAGAAAGCATAGGTCTTAGAGAAGCCTTTTCTCCTCCATCTGTATCTGGATGACATGGATAGTATATGCATTATTATAGTTTATACTGTTTAGTACTAAAAGTAAACTTGTCTTTATTTTTCTGTCTTATTAGGTGTTTGAGGTGGTTTTAAATGTCAATCCAGAACTCAAAGGACATTATTGAGCTGGGACTGGGAGGACAGAGGTTGTCTGTTCTCTGCTCATGGTGACTGTATCTCATGGACTGTTTTTAGCTACTAAAGAGATAAGGTAGATCTTCATTCCAAAATAATTAAAAATACTTTTGTATCTTTTACAGAGAATAAAAGAGGCTTAAGTCAAAGCATATCCTGTTCACCATGACCAGTTACTAAAGTTCAGCCAATAAATCAACTCACTATAACTTTTTGTGTCAAAAGCCCTGAAAACTCCCAAATATAGGGAAAGGGCATAAGCTTCCCTTTTGCAATAGCATGTTCTAGGGATGGAGGTGCTTTCCTTCTTCATGCTGTCACTTTGCTTTTCCTCTTCAACTTCAGCTTCATCCTCTTCATTCTGTGGAGCTCTTGCTCTGATCAGGTGACTCATGTCATCATCAGCTTGTCAACACCTCCATCCCTTTTTGAAGTAGGTAGATACTTATTCTTGAGATATATAATTAGCAGGAGTTATGGAAATCTGTTTCTTATCCAGGGTCATGAATCTCAGCTGCACCACTGAACCTGGCACTCAGTAAAAATTCAGAAGAAGTGCTCTGGAATCAGCTGCTTTGTGACCCCAGAAGACAGGACCAAACAGCGCAGAAAGCCTTGTGGCATGAGGGAATGGACAGACCAAATGGTTGCTTCTGCCTTACCAAAGCAACTTCTCCTTAACTTGGATGTGCCTACACTGCCCAGAAATCACAGCAGCATCTGCCACAGTCCAGTCTCCTACAGAGTGAAAGAAAACAAGGATGCCTAATAACTTTTCATGGTGATTCTCCTCTACTAAAACACAAATGCAGTTTTCAGGTTCTTAGATGGAGGATTTGACTGCACATAGGTACAAGGGCAGCCCAAAAAACTTTAAAAGGCAACCCAGTGTGATGTTACTCAAAGTTAGGGGGAGGAAGGGGGGACATCCTATTGTTCTAACCTACAGAAGGTGACAGCAAAGCCCTCTGAGGATATCTGAATATGAGTTCAGCAGGGAGAAGACTATTTTCTGAAAGAAAGAACATTTTCTTGGCATTCTTGCAACAAAACAAAGTACTTGGGGGAAAAACTGTGTCTGCCAAAAGTGATCAAGTCACTCTGCTTTCAGAGACAGGCAAACTTACTGACAAAGCTTCAGGAAAAGCACACTGGAACTCAGAAGCACCCTAAGCCTGATGGCTATATTTCCTACCACATCCCTGCCAAGCAGACCTTCACAGTCAAATGAATAATAAAACAGACTAAGAATTTAGAGATGTTATGCACCAAAACAGCATGAATTCTAGTGATGCTTAAACTCTGAGTATAAGCTGCTTTGCTGATTACTTGAGTGCTACTTGAAACCAATCTCCATACAGTCAGTACAGAGTCTAATCCATGTCCTTCCATAAGGGTCTCACCATCGCCCTTTGGTGAGAAGAACTTATGGAGATAGGCAGAGAAGAGTTGCACAATCCTGGTTAAATATCTATCCTGTGTGGGCCAGATGTGGTTGTCATAGCAGAGGTGCCAACAAAAATGTCAGATTTTCAAAATGCTAAGTATACTGCAAAGATCCCTTGCCCATCACATTAGGACACGAAGACTTTATGCCACTAAAAATAAGCAAAATCTTTAAACAAATGGTCCTTTTTGCTTCTCCAGCCTTCCTGTGGCTCTGTTTAAAGTTTCAGTACTTAATAGCACTCAATTTTCTCCTCTTACAGAGTCAAAGAGTATAATTTTCAATTTTATTATTTTTGATTGTACGCAACAGAAATCTTACAATTATCGCTGAATTATTTGTTACATACAGGTAGGATTCACCATACCTAACTTCACTGGACTGGGATGATTTAAACCAGTTTTCTAGACTCCTACTCTGATTAAACTCATAAAAGTGTTCAGGTGTTTATTTTTAGTAAGTTGAACTACTCTTTGGAAATGCCTAAGCAAAAAAACTAGGTAAATTACATTAACTGGCTGTCTAACTTTAAAATGGAAGAAATTCAGGTGAAATGCAGACATTCTGAAGGTTGTAAAAGCTACATAATGCAGAGTTTCTGCTGCTTGAGCAAGAGCTTGCAAGCAATATTAGCTCAGACATGCCACCAAACTGGAAGATCAGTGGTGGCTTTGTCACCTGAGACAAAGTTATTGTATGTCAATATACTAAATATGCCAGTTTATTGATGGAAATATTAGGGGTCTTTAATACACTGTGTATTGCAGATATGTGCTAAGAGATGAGATCTGTTATAGGTAAAAAATTAATTAATTGTAAAATATTTTTATAATATTGAATAAAACCCCTTCAGGCTCAGAGCCCATCAAACTCTATGGAAGTTATTAGACAGAATATAGGACAGTATTTATTAGACAAAATGGGAAAGGGACAAAATCTGACTCTCTCTGTATGGAAGAGCCACACCTGACAGCAGATGAGAATGACAGCATCACCCCCTTCCTCCCATCACTCCATGCAAATGATGGTTCTGCATCAGCAACTCGTCTGAAACTGCGTGGTGAGAGCAGCAAAGCTTCCTCTGCATATTCTTCATGTATGGGATGGATGAGAGATTTCATTTCATACATCATTTGCTGTTGGCTGCAGTTATTTCACAAAGACCTATTTTGACTTTGCTAGAAATGTGAAAAAGAGTTTCCAAGTTTGGAAATTTCTGCAAAAAACAAGCTGAAATGTAGCCCCAACTGATGTGAGTCATCAGAGACCCTTGACTTCAACAACATTGCACACTTATGTTATTTGTCTACTGGGTGTAGTTTTGAAGTCAAGTGAAGCTGTGTTAACATGGTAGAAGTGGGAATAAGACTATTTTTCTACCTGGAACTGAATTTTATAGAAAGATGTTTTACATTTGATATTTTAACCAGTATAGTTTTATCAATGAATGTTTTCACACTTTTCCACTGGTTTTGTCTGTCTCTGAGAAATCTTCTCTCACTAACTCAGTAACATGGTCCTTCAAAAACTTGGTCTAAATTATCTGCTATTTAGAGCAAGAGAGATGACAGTTGAGTGTTCATGAGATTAAACTGGGCCCAAATATTGACCAGAAACTTTCAGAAACCATTTAGAAGCACATTATCATTGATAAACAGTTCTTTTTTATACCTCTTCCCAAAATGGGCTTCCTTATGTTTGAGGGAAAAAAAAAAAAAAAAAAAAAAAAATTCAATACACTCTTTCTTTTCCTCCATTAGTCTTTTTATTTGAATCATAGGAAAAAAATAGGCTACAGTTCACACAGTATATGAGGGATTAACTCCTTTCTTATCCTTGGCAAGAACTAAGGAAGAAAGTAGTATCTGATCCACTCCTGTACCATAGAAATAATTTTCTGAGGAAATGTTTTCACCTCTTTTTTCCCCAGTACACCGTATATATGGCTTGACAGCCATATATAAATATTATGGTATTTAAATAGAAATTAGAAGGTATTTGAATATAAATTGCTAATAATTAAAAGAAATTGAGATATTTTTAATGTCTACATTGAAAAATAATTTGATACAAAATTTAAAGCAAGAGTTGTATGATGTGACTTGCAATATGCTACCACATCACTGGTCTTAATATTTCATGTAGCACTTCCCAGTTTTTGGTTTCCTAATATAAAACTTCTAAATGTACTTTAACATCAGAAAATAATGACAATTTAAAATAGAGCCTAACAGTTTTCCTGTCATCCCCCTTCTAACAGCTGAAGTGTTTGAGAGGAAAAATAAATTGTGATTTGTTTTGGAACAGCACAGAATCCTAGACCAGTTTAATTCTCATGATGAGCCTTGTTACATTCTTCTTCCATTCACTTTGAAGAGAAAGCTGCAAAAATAAAAGGCTGGACAGTCAGCATCCAAATCTTTTCTTGTGATTGTGAATGAATTTACAGGCGAGTAATGCTGTGTGAAACAGAAAACAGAGAGCACATTGCAAATCCTCCATCTGCCTGGGCTGGAAATAAGGACATTACAGAGCTCATCTGCAGACGGATGTTGCTATTTAATGTCATTTCCAACAAACCATTCATTAAATTCATAGCTGCACCTGATACCCATTCATGTGTTCCTGCTTACAAGTTCTCTCAAAATAGGCTGTCCCACAACCTTTGGAAGCTTTACGCACCAGATTACAGCAAACTGCAAGAAATGGAGGATGGATGCTATAAGGGGGAAATTAACTGTGAGTTTCTGAGACCATGGTGAACACTTAATGATATATTTAACATCTGAAATAGAAGGGGTTTCCAGCCTCCTAAGTAGCTTTGAACTTCCCCTGTCAAATAAACTTTGGTGTGGATGCAGGAACACACAGATAACAAGCAAAGTGGAAAAATGCTCTATGTAAATAGGCAGCACTCTGATTTCAGGAATGTGGAAAAGGCTGCAGTCTAACCTGCCATATGCAAGGAACTGGAGCAGTCATCAGAGAACCTGTACTCCTAGAGGTCTGTAAAAATATCTGTAATATCACCCTAATGGCTTCAACAGATCTTTTCTCATTTTGGATGCTTTTAATTTCATTAACACTATTTCCAGATTAGTAATAATCAGACATTATGTAAACTGGAAACAACTTTCTGGCTTTTACCAAATAACTTGGTCAATGCACAGTAACATAGGTACTAAAATAGTAATAGTACAATGACAGAATGAAGACTTATTAACAACAAAATTTCACCTTTTTGAATCTTTGGACTGAACTAAAGAAAGCATTAAAGCTTATTATGCATGTAAAATCTTGAAGTGTTGAAAGCAATACAAATAATTATAGTAGTAATAAAAAAATCTCTGGGAGTAAATATCAAACAATTTAAATTCTGTCTTCCCTATTGTGTTTAAAGATTTCATCTCACTCTTCATTTGTATAGAGCCTTCCTGCAAATTGACAAGATCTTGAGTATGCTCAATTATAAATGAGAAATCCCTGCCTTTAAGATATATCATTTCAGGGATGTAAAAATCAGACATTTTCAGGCCATTGAGCTGATATAATGTTTCAACATATATTGTTTATCGATGATCATTGTGTAGAACCTCATATTGCACCTTGTATAAAATGAGATAGAATTTCCAGTGTGAAGTGACACTTAGATTTTTTTTTCTCCACTTGTATTTCCACCTGTTTTTTGTCTTTCTATTCCCTGTCTCCTCTGAAATGTCTCTGTATTTTTCTACCAGTACTCATGTTTGATAAGTAAGCAAAATTTCCCAAGTACATGAGGGATTTTGCTTTTTTTCACCTTCTCTGTAAGGATCATCTTGCTGATCTCCTTGAAGACCCCACTGACAGGTTGAAAATGTTACAGAAATTATCTGCCTTAGATGGTAATGGCATCCGACCCCAGTGTGCAACACTTATGACCTTGTTCCCATGTACCCACTGAGCACCAAGGTGATGAACTCTAACTCTCTCTTTTCTTTTCACACAGTTACTGGAGCTTTACTTGTGGATGAGCTCCTCATAGCCTGAAATCACATATTGGAGTTACCTGGCGGTGACACTTTTGTGTGTAGATCTTCCAGGAATTTTGACACTTCTTTCTTTCAATCTTTGTTTCTTTGCTTATTCATGTTTCTTCTGGCAAGAGTCAGAGAAAAATTCAGAAGAATACAGGACTGCCATTCCTGGAAAATCTGGAATCACATCATGGACAACTCTGGAGCATAGAATCTGTAGTCCAAAGTCCTTCAAAGAGAATGCTAAGTATCACAAAAATTCAGTGACTTTGCAAATGTAGTCCTGAAAGTTGTTCTGACTGTTTTGCTGTGGAACAGATATCCAAACCATACACAGCCTAGTGTCTTATCAGACATAATAAACGTGATCTCAAAATTAGCAGCTCAACATCTAAATTAAGATTATGATCTCAGAAATATACGCAGACAATTGTGATTTATCATGGCTGTGATCACTTTTACATGCTCTTAATCTGGATAATTCAGTCACTGTGGTCCCCCCTGTACAGGAAGAAAGGATCTATAAAGGGTTATACTCATAAGCCAAGGAGACATGGTTGAATATCTGACTTAAGAGATATCAGTGAGATCTTCTGACATCCCTACTGACTTTGCTGTGTAGATAACATCAAATAAAAATGCTGATTCCTTTGTCTGCATAAATCCCTGTTTTGTCAAGATCAGTAAAACCACAGAGATACAGTGAAGGCCTTATAGGTTTTTTGGTTTTTTTTTTAAATGATTAATCTTTAAATGGTTTATCATTATGATAATTATGCCTTGACATTATTTTTTGATATTTATTCATTGCACCAGAATACTGGAATGGGGAAGGTATTGTATCTTCCCAAGAAGAGCAAGATCTACGAGGCTGGGTAGTAACGAGCTGGACACAAAACATTAAAACAGGTTCAAGCTTAAGGCTTGTATTCAGCACAACCAAAGAGCATACACCTGAGATGCCTAATTTACTGGCCTGTCTGCTCTGGGTTTCTTATTAAAATTATCACCCTTAACAGCTGCTTGGCTTTCTCCATAGGCTAGTGGAGAGTGCAGGGTATCTCTTCTCTGGTTAAATGACACAGTTAAAAGCCTGAGAAATACCCAAAGGTGGCACCACTTATCTCAGATTCTTACATAATCCCCTTTAGGCATCAGGGCTCCCTTGGCTGCTGCTGATTCATATCTCACTTGAAGTGTGTCCTGGTGGGTGGCTGTAGGGACATTTTGTTCTTTGTGCCTTCCTTCCTTCCTCTTCCCCCTCCCCATCACACTGAATTCTCTGGCAATTCAGCTGCAATATCTCTTCATAGTGGCATCTTCCCAGGGACAGAACATGCTGTAGATATTTGCAATATATTTAATAGAAACCAACATTCACCCATATCATTACAGCAGTTCTAGGAGCAGGCTTTAGATGAAATGCTGAATCCCAAATACGCCAACCTGCTTCACCCTGTGTCTCTAGAATCACAAATTCCTTTAGCAGCTGGGAGAAAAAGATGTAAGGTCTGATTCTGCCACTCATACCAGATTTCTCTTGCCCTTCAAAGTGAAAATTCCAGTCATAAATAGGTGTGGATTCATATGTGACTATGAATATCTGTGGAACTGCAGCTAATGCAATTCGTCCCTTCTCCATCAAAGTGCTAAAACCTCAAAAAATTAGAGGGCTCACACTTTTGAAATATATTCTTTCCCAAAGAATATCTTATGTGATACATAATGCTCAGTAAGATTTATTGTTTTGTGTTATCCTAACTTGTAAATAAATATGCCTTCCCTCTTGCTGGTATAGAAGTATGAGACACGGAAAACTGAAAAGGAATTCCAGTTCCCAGCAAAAATCATTATGATTATCACTGAAACCAACACTTATACAAACAGACATCAGCACTGTTGCTGGCACAATTATATCCTCTTAGAGTAGTGCTTAGAGGCCTCTAGAAGTAGGTGAATTGTTATTCAGGACACACCTATAATACAAATTCCTCCATTTAAAAAAAGGAAAAAAAAAATCTAATTGACAACAACCAGTCAGAAAAATGAATGAAAGTCATACTAAGGTCCAGGAGATAGGTAACACCAAAAATCACAGTGTAAAATAAAATGAAGATGCCTTAAATGTAACAGGGACAAAATGTGTGTTTCAGATTGTGTTCTAAAGATTGTTGAGACTGGATAGCTCCTGCTCCTCTACTTTTGGGAGCCATTTTCTATAAGTGTTTAATACCCTACTGCTCTCTGACACTATGTCACCAGCTTTTATTTGGAGGTGAGAATCTAGGCACTTACCTAAGGGTGTCTGGAAATTTAAATGTCTAAATCACCTGAGGGCCCCTTTGGCCAGCCTTGCTCAGATCAGGGCTCAAACATTCCTGCCAAACTCAGCACAGGATGCAGAAATAACTGCACCTTTGAAAAACATCTGCCCATTAGGGAGCAGCTAGGGCTTAGGTCTCTCCCTTAGAGACATTGAGCTGAGAGCCAAGAGTGGCCTCAGCACAGGGGGTCTGTCCCTCCACGTGCTGATGACAGTGTCCAGGAGCAGTGGCAGACACAGCAGGGAGTGAACCAGGTCTGGGATCCATCCAGTGAGCCCAGACAGGAGCTAAAGGAGATGGAGCTAGAAAAAGGAATGGAGACAAGGCCAAGGATGAATCCATGATACAGGGACAAAGGCAGCCCTGGAGGTGAGTTCCAAGGCACACACAAAGAATTTACCCAGGAGAAAGCTGCTCTATGGGCTGGTGCCCAGGAAAGAGCCTGGGGCAAAACTGCAGAGGTGGAGCAACAACACAGGAAAATCCAAACATGGGCCGACCTGGCCAAGAGTAAACAATTGTTTGAAAGTGTTTCTGGTCCCCTTGTAGTGGTGTGAGAGTGGTTTTATTAAGTTATTAAGTTATTTCTGTAAGATTTTTAAGTTATTTTTGTAATGGTTCATTCCACTGTATACCCGTGTTCTGTATTGGTTTTCCCCCTTTTGAGTTAGGTATATAACCAGACGTTTTCTGTCAGTCATTCCTTCCCTGCACCTGTCCCTGTCAATCCCCCCCTCTCCTCGTGGTCGCCCTGTCTGTCACATCAAGACCCTTCCCTGGATTCTGGAAAGATCCAGGAGAGGTGTCGAGTGGTAGGATGGTGCCTGGGGAATCCCCTCCTACCCTCCTGTGATTTGTTAATTGTTCAAAGGTTGACACCCCTGTTACCACCCCCGTGTTCCCTGGTTGGCTGACCCGTTGTCAGCCCTCCCCCATTTATAACTGGCTGTCAAGCTTTGATCTCTGCTCTCTCTGGGCAGCAGTTGTCTGAGGTGGAGCTCTTTGCCGGACTCCCCTTAATAAACTACCTTCTACCCTGCCTAAAGAGAGACAACTCTTTTTCTGTCGCCGCTGTCACAACTCCATCTGGTCCACTCGCTGGTGTGGGGAACCAAGAACCTACCGGGAGGAGGTTACTCACCCTGCCTGTAACCCAGACCAATCCTCGTAGTAGCAGTGCAGAACTGAGCTAGCCTGTGCGCCTGCCAGGCGTGAGGGGACACTGCTATATCCACTGCTGCAGGTGATGGATCCAGGCAAGGCTGGCCAAGGCCATTGAACCCTAGTCAGTGTTCATTACTGATTTTTTCTGTGAGGTTAGGAACCAGACAACCAAGCCTTTTTTTGTGTTGAATTAAGAAAAATATCTTAAATAAATTTTAAAAACCTTCTGAAGGAACTAATGTTCTCCAGAAAGTTAAATTCCTAAAATCCAGAACCTGAGATTTATGCTGTTTTTGGCATAACAGCCCAGTAGTTACAGCATTCTTCAGGAACTGGGAGACCTGGTGTCAGAGACCTGACTTAATTGGAAGGGAGGTAAGATCTTCATATCAAAGCATTACTCTAACCAGTATTTTATCTGCTGTTGGGAGATGTTGGATCTGTTTTAGGGCATTTTCTGCATAAATTCAACTTCTGAGATCAGAGCTAAGATACCAGTAAGGGACTAACTTTGGAGGAGTTTGATTTCACCAATATGATTTAAATGCTTTATTTGGAGGGTGTGTCTGTTCTGATTAATATGCTCGTGGTGGAGCAGCAGAGAAGGAGGGGGGTGCTTTTCTTGATCTGGCTGCCAAGTTTGAGGTTAATTGAGATGCTTTCACATGGAGGAATATTGTACGTTCTCAGTTTGTCATCATGGCTACAATGCAGAGGCAACAGACATTTTCATAGAAGACCATGTAGAGCTTTTTGTAGTTCAATATGTCCTTGGGAGTCTTAGCTTGAGACAAAGACTTAAAAAAGAACCCATCTCACAAAGGTATGTGTCAGCAAGGATATTTTTCTGTTGGTAATTCTTTCACTTTTTCGTATCTGACAGGGGAAATTTGAATTTCTTTATTTTTTATGAATCTCACTTTCCTTTGTTTTCAGATAAAACAGAACTTCACAACACTTAATGGTCTATGCTTTTGTTATGCTCTTCTTAGAAAGACAATCAAGATCTTTTTACACAGTGTTTTGGTTACTCTGGGATTTTGGCCCAAAGGCACAGACTGAACCTTTTTTCCTCTGCTTCTTGGCTTGTTTTAGTCCTCCTGTGAAAGAGAGATAGAGCTCAGGACATGGATATCCTATTCAAACATTCCTGTAACTTGCTTCCCCCTCTTTCTCAGCTTGAACTTTAATTCCTGTTCCACAACAGCAATTATATATCTAAACACCTTTATGGATCTCAGCACAGATGTCTTAAATTTCCTATAAATAAATACATCAGGATCCAATGTCTCTTTGGCATAAAAGCATATTTTTTTCTGTTAATCTTAGACAATTTTTCTTTCATTTCCAAAGAAAACATATTTCAAAAGCTAACACTGCCTGTCATTTATTTCAAAAATGCTGTGTTTCAGCCACTTATTAATCTGAAAAAAAAATGTTGGTATTAATGGCTTGTTTTTGTTCTAAATTGGTTATTTAATATACTGCTGCACTGTAGCATATTTATCAGAATTTAGTGCCAAATCTGAAATGATTTCATCTGATACAACAGGAATCTACTCCTGTTTACATCGGTGTTACTCCAATATGATTACATTCCTTAGGGTGGAGCTGCTCCTGAGTTCCACCCTGACAGGATCAGGCTGGGATGTTTATTTTTACATTTTACTACAATTGCCTTTCAACCCTTCCAGTAAGTCTACATCCAGGACTGTTCTCTTTGACTGATTAAGATTAAATCACAGGTATAAACTACAAATTAGGCATCAGAACTTCTTAATACATAATAAATGATAGCAGGGTACTTTGTTTGTTTGTTGAAAATATAATATTTTTCAAATAACAAAATCTATTTTTTTCCTGTAATTTCCAAATTAAAAATTTTGTGAGGTACATCTGGCCCAGCTTTGGATAATTTTCTGTGCTGTTTTCTCATGTTTTTCCAATAAAATTCAGCTTCTAAAACCTGTGACTTTTTAAGGAAGCACATGGAAATACATGGAAAAGAATATGAAAAGATGAGTGAATGGGAGGACCAAAGGAATGGAAATATAAAGTAGGACATAGAGAATGTGTTTTACCCATCTGTATGGCATCAGTGACACCAGGTGCAGTGCTTCAGGCTGTGAAAGTACAGGTGGAGTTTTTTCTTTCTCTTTGGTTTTTGGATTTGTTTTGTTGTCACTGTTTGTTTATTTTTGAGGGGGTTGGGAGGATTTTTTGTTTGTTTAGTTGTTTTTTTGGTTGGTGTCTGTCTTTTTTCAGTGGAAGTTCACTCTCTTAATTCCAAGTCTCTTCCAAACCCTTGTGCAACTGGATAAATGTATGCGAATATTTGTGCACAGTATCTACCACATTAAAACCTGAATTCCAAATGGACCTGATGTGTTTTATTACAAGTTATTAGAATCTGTAAAACAGCTGATGCATCCTTTTCTTCCCTGGAATGTATGCCTGTGTGGGTGTCAAATTTTCTCCTTCACCTTATTTCTCCTAATCCTACAATTTCACTTTATTATATCTCCGGATAGAAATGCTTCCATCACAGCCAGCCTAAGATAGTTTCTGATGAATGGACTGCAAATTAACTACAGCTTATTCAGTGAAATAAAGTCTATTAGGTAATGATGGTTTCATTTTCTCACAGATTTAATTCTTATCTCTTTTAAATCATTCATACTTTTCCAGGTGCAAAGTGCATTTGTTATAATTTAATTCCTCTCCATCATAGTTTTAGGAAATTGTTTTCATAATGGCATTTTTCACCTGTTAAAGGATCTATTTTTAGAGTATCCTTCTATAAGTTTTCATTAAACATATATATATTTTTATATCTAGGTACAAGATGTTGACTGTGTAAACTGGAAGTGCTTAATGTCTCAGAGCAGTGCCGGGGAGGCAGCATGTTCTGACCTTTATCTGGTAATTCTAAAACTACAGATAAAGCTGTGAATTGTGCACCTGGGAAAACTTTCATACAGAAGAGAACAAAGAAGAAATTGCAAGAGCCAAATTCTCAGTGGATGGAAATTTAGTCCTTCATATCAATGGCACCACCTCAATTTACATCAGCTGTGAATTTGGAAGAAATTATTAAATGTTTGTTGGACAGCGTTTTAAGATCTAGTCATTGCCTTTTAAAATCTCATGAGACTAATATTTCTGCAAAAGACTGACCCTAAATCATAAGCAGTTATGATTAGAGTCTCAGGAGAGATCTGTGAACTGAAATGGGTCTGTGAATTAACCTTGGTGCAATGTAAAGTCAAGGAAATTGCTTGATTCAGAACTATACAGGCAAAATCTGCTTTTGAAAAAATCACTCTGCTATTGTACCTTACAGTGTAACTTCAGCATCTACTGAAACAGGAGCAGACAACTGTTCTGAGAGCAAAACTTAATGTGTTTTTACATGAATAGAAATAATGGAATACTTCTCTCTTTGGCTGAACAACCTAGGACAGCAAAGAGATGAGGATGAGCGCTTGGATTTCTCTGGAAAATCATTCTTTTTAAGAAAACTGGGGTTTTTTTCCACACCTAAGGAATAATAAACTGCTATTCTAGCTCCTCTACTCCACCCACACATATATTTTCCAGGTAACAAGTAAGGGGAGAGTACAGCTGAACTTACGGGGGTATCATTCTTTTCAAGAGGAGTTACATTACTGGCATTTAAGCAGGGTCAGGCTTCTGACAAACTAGAGAATAAAAATCAAAACAGAATATGAAAATGTTTCTAAGTTGATCTTTAAAATTATTTTCTTAGGTTTGTCAGACCAACCATAATTAAAGAGTAGAACTAAAGATAAGGAAAATATTAAAGATTATGTTGGAGGGAAGCACAGCTGTATTGCTGAGAGAAAACCTTTTCAGTCACTGAACTGCAGAAACAATTGAAATTTCTGGTTCAACTCTTATACCTTGTACAGGTTGCTGCTTGTGGTTTTAGAAAAATAAATCTTGCTGTGTTGTTGCTTTTTTTTTTTTTTTTTTTTTTTTTTTTTTTTTTTTTTTTGTAAGAGGGCTATGCCTTGTTTGGAGTGGAAGGACATATAATAAAAATCACACGATGATAGATGTTTTCTTTTTATGTTTTCTTTTTAAAGTTAGAGCACAGATAGTAATATTTAGGATAATGCTGGGAGTGTTTGGAATGATGCAGTTGTCAACTCCTGTAGGCAAGTTTGTCTTTGGTACTCCTCAGCCTTTTGCAATTAGGTAAGCATATCTTTCTAAACCATTTCAATGAAATTTTATAGTGAATTTAGTGATTGCAGCACCAATGCAATGAATTCTGAAAAGTTAATCTGGATAAACATACAGGTTTAATGAACTTGTAAACTCATCCAGACACTGAGCACCAGGAGAATCTATATCTCCTTAACTGAAACATAAACATTTTGTAACAAATATATTTTTAAAACCAGAGTTGTATATTTGGGGGCAAAATACTAGTTCTGTACAGATTTCTCTTCGATTTTTGACTGTCTCTATGTGATTCAGTTTCTTTCCTGTTAATTAGTTGTAACGGTTATATTTTAAGTAACTTATTTTCCACCACAAAACAAACATTATTTAGTAACACACTAAATGTTAACCTTGCCCCTCTTCTCTCTATTTAGGACTGCCTTTTTTCTCTTTTTTATTTGCTTTTTAGTCACTGTCCAGCAGAGGATATCTTGTACCATATATCTGTACAGTGCCCAGTGGAATTGCCTTTGAGATTGTTTGAAGTTTCTATAATAAATGTGTAATTAATATTGCATCCTCTCAGATGTATGGCATACAGACCTCATTTCCTTCTGCTTCCAAAGTGGACTGAACAGTAGGAATAAACATAATACTTCAGCCTATATTTTTCTTCTTTTGGCACCCAAATCTTCACATGAGTACTGGAACAAATGGAACTTGGGTTTCCCAGGGCTTCCTGCATGTTGGTTGCATCCTCTGGTATTTATAAAGATGCCTGATCAATTCTTTAGGATTCAAACTCTCTGTCATGTTGCTGACAAAGGCTGAATTCCCAAGCTCTTTCCAATGGTACATTCCAAAAACCATTTCCATGATATTTCCAGAAGACAGTACCATTGTTGTCTGTTTCCCTTTAACAAATCAGATTTCATTTGGATTGTGGGTTCCAAGAATGTGACAGAGAGGTGTGCAGTGAGATCGTACATATTATTCTCAGAGAACTACTTTAATCACCTTGCCTCTGACCCACTAGTTCTGAGTCAACCTTGCAAAGACCAGAGATCCATATTTTCTACTGTGACTTTTCTCTCACTCTTCATTGTTTTTAAACTGGAGTGGAGATTCTGGAAATATTTTGCCAATTTACTTTCAAATTCAGTTTCTGAAGCCATGCATCTATTTGGGTCTGTAGCTACATCCAAGTCCCCCAAACGGAAAAATTCCATTTACTTTTTTTTTTTTTGGCAATTTCTTAAAATAGATATTTTTATTATTAATGGCCTGTGAAGAAATAAAGTATAAAAAAGTGAAATAATTTGTCTCCTGCCTTTGTCCTTTGTAACTATGACATTGTTGAGCTTTTGTTGGCTGATAGAAGGGACTGCTCTCATACTGTTAGATGTGGGATCATAGTAATTTATGATTTTCAGTACTAATTTCAGGTTGTATCCTGTGATTCTCAGTTAGCTCAGAATCTGCACTAATGCTTTTATTATTCTCACTGCAAAGCATTTCTGCTGCCTTAAGGACCTCAGTAAGATCTTAGTAGTTCATTGCAGAGAAATTGCAGCTGAAATCGGCAGAGGCAAAAGCCAGCCAGCCTAAGACATGCTGTGCCAAATGCATCACACCCAGAAACTGCACAGTCCTTGGACAGTCCTGAAATTGAGTAGAAAAACAAATACAGAATGAAAAACTATAAACTCAAATAATAAAAACAATGTTATTTATGATTGACCCTGCTACAACCCCTAAACTGACAGATGATGGGAAAGGGGGAGAATGTCCTCTAAACTATACATAAAGGTCAAAAAATGGGAAATGATAGAGGGAAAGGTGGAGATGAGAGATAATAACACTGGTTGCTTCTTCCCACCAAGGATGAATTCTGCCATGCTCTGCAGTTTCTCAGCACATGTGTATTTTCTTCCTGCTTGTCTAGATGATCTGTCAGATGGAGACTCAAAACGCTAATGACACA
Source organism: Hirundo rustica (assembly GCF_015227805.2). NCBI lineage: Eukaryota > Metazoa > Chordata > Aves > Passeriformes > Hirundinidae > Hirundo > Hirundo rustica. The sequence goes on from NC_053450.1 coordinate 5,816,125, forward strand.
GTAATTAATGGGTGTCTCTGTTACTTTAATTAATTATAGAGCAAAAATGATCAATCTTTACTGAGCCTATGATTTGTTATTCACAATTTTGTGCTCCCAAAAAAATGCTCAGGAAATGCTCTCATCTTCTCACGGCTTTTTGTTAACTTTTCTGTAGCAAGATTTAGTGGTGCAAAATTGCATCATCTTGAAATAGCTTTTTGGAGCTAAGGGTTATCCATTAGAACTATTCCTAAGAAATCATTTCAGTACAAGTCTGCAGGTCTGCCTAGAAAAGTAGGCACTAAATTTCAAAAACTGGAATTTAAGATTTGTCAGCCATATAAGATAGGGTTCAGCTCTGGATCATCTGGCTGTTAAATCACTCATACAAACAGAGAGCCTCCAGACTAGTAGTAGACACTGTAAATAGGTCTACATAATTCAAATGGATTCAAAAGAAAAAAAAATCATCTGAGAAGATTTAAGTAGAAAAGATGGTGAAATAAATAAAAGGTAATACCCACAATTTTTTGGATAAGCATTCTGTGAAATACTTCCCTGTTGATTTTATTTGTAGTCTTAATTAGACTCCATTAAAATGATGGCTGAGCCCCTAAGAAAGTAAATTAAAATTATTACTTTGACTATTTGATAATTAGGCTATTGTTTGTTCAGTTAACAGCATTGTGGAAGTAAAGCAATGCCCTGAACCTTGTAGAGATATGCTCTGATAGGTCTCTTGCCAAATTTACAGTGCATTCCACTGTGAGATAATAGGAAGTACTTTCTTGCTCTGTGCACACAAGTTGAACATCAGTAGTTTGGCCCATTAGCAGCTTACAGGGAAATGCATAATACCCAGCAAGTTAATTCAGAAATAATTATTAAAATATTATAAGTTATTCTGAGTATGCAGTGTTTGTGGATTTATAGTATACACATTCTAGTATGCTCCAAGAAATACTTTGACTTTTTAATAAAAATTCTATACAAAAATTGGAAATCATTGCTTTTCTTCTCAAGTTAAAAAAAAGTAACATAAAGAAGGTTTTAGTTTCCTTATATGTGATGCTTAAATGTCAGTTTGCAATAGTTTCTAGGATACCAGTTATATATGTGAAAGCTTCATTACCAGAAATAAGAAAGAACAACCTTCTTTGAAGCCCACATAAAAATGTGAAAGCACCAGCACCTACCAGTTTGACCTGTTCTGTGAAAAATTTCATTATTTATTAGTATGATCAACTTCCCTCCCAGCAATCAAATATATTGTGATAAAAGATTTGAATACTGTAGCTTGATACAGACACCTTAAGGTTAACTAGATAAAACAAAAAACTATGTATATATTTTAATGTTATTTCTATATTTAATCATATGGTAAGTATGCATAACACTAATATATCCTTCAGCTATTGTGAGTTCTTGAGGCACTTAGGTGTGAAAATCACAGGATGAATCAGGTGCAAAGGAATCTCAGGTCTCTAGCCCAAACTCCTTCTCCAAGAGGGTCAGTTATGGGGTCAGGGTGCTCAGGGCTCAACTCCACTGAGTCTTGAAAACCTTTGAGGATGGAGCTAGCACAACCTCTGTAGCCCGTCTACAGCTTGACTGTCCCTAAGGGGAAACTTTTTCTCATTATATCCAGTCTTAGGGTTTTTTTCATCTTAGGTCCTCTGTCTCTCAGCCTTCCAACAAACATCACAGTAAAAACCGTGGGTCCATCTTCTTGGTCATCTCCCCAGAATGTGCTGGGGGCTGATGGGAGGTGACCCCCGGTGCCACATCTTCTTCAGGCTGAACAAGCACTTGGTCCTCAGCCTCTGCTCACAGACTGAGTGTTCCAGTCTCAGTATCCTGTGGCCTCTGCTGAGCTTCCTGCATTTTATTGATGCTAGATCAAAGATTCTGGAAGTCAAATTTCCCTTGGCTTCAAAAGGGCTGAAGCTGGACCATTCATTGTGTGGATATTTTTGGGTGCTGTGGCTACCTCTTTATCCTGAGGTCATATTTTAGAGTTAAGGCTACAGATTGTACATTTTTACTGTCCAAATCATGAAAGAAGGTAGGATCACAAAAGAGGGACTCAAAAGTTCATGCACGCAGAACTAGTGCATTCAAAGGAGATAAAAGGGGGGTGTAGTTCGTGCAGGTATTTTCTCTATTCTTACAATATCTTTTCTGTATTCACAAATACATGCAGAATTTGCACTCATCTGATCCCCATCAAGTATTTTTTGGTCCCTCCAAGTTATCTGTGGGAATCAGTAGTATAATCCACAGTTTTTTGCACAGCTGAAAAAATAACACAGTTTGCACCATGCCTACTTTGAAAAGCAAAGCCACATATTCCTTTGTGTGGAGAGAGTAATCACTGTAAAGGTAAAGTGTATGCAATTTCCAAATGCCAAATCCTATAGAGAGAAAAATACTACTTTGCTTTTGGCTTTTCAGCTAGCTGAGGCCTTCTCATATGACAGGCCATAATCAATAAATCATGTGCCAGTTGTGTCGATTCTGTATGTCGGGTCATATCTCTCTATTTCAGTATCCAGTTTCTTACAGAGTATTCACTCCTGTTCTGTTGTCACATCTTTCCTCCTTCTCAGCGTCAATTTAAAAAGCTGTTATTTTTAGGCTATAGAATTTGCAACCCACCTGCCCCTCTCTCCTCAAAAAAACCATATACCATTGTCCAGCTTCAAAATAGGGACAAGGAAAGAGGCAAGTCCTCTGTCTGGACTCTGTGATATACCAAGGAGCCAAAATTCTTGTTGTGCACACCTTGCCCATGGTCAGCAAAGAGATGGCATGATGACAGCTTGTCAAGACTGATCAGTAATAAAGACTTCAGAATTAAAAAAAAAAAAAAAAAAAAAAAAAAAAAAAAAAAAAAAAAAGCTCTTTGTGATGGGAAGATGCTTATTTCTCACTTACATAAGGAATTATTTGCTCAAATGAGGCAATTTGACACCTCTAGTCTTGCTAAGGAGATGTCTGATTTGGGAAGTTTCCTGGCACAGACCACTTAGCCAGAGCAGGATTTACCAGAATTATTTTATCTATCAGAAATCTGTCATTCTGGGCTGTGGGTCACTCCAGAACAAACCTACATTCAGTGGATTGCTCCAAACTCATTAAAACTCTTCCATGGGCTGCATTGCTATTGGCTCTGTTCTAAACTTAGTGCTCACTCTTCCCTCTCTTGTCTCCAGAGTTCCCCATGTAACTTCAGGCAAAATCTGTCCCCTCTCTATTCCTCATTTCTCATGGAAGGGATACTAATTGCTTACAGCTCAGTGGCATTTTGAATATTGGTCAGTATTACTGTGTTTTCACAATCACTAGACACAGAGGTAGCCTCATACTGCAGTTCCTAACTACTGTAAATAGGGAGTTTGAAATTAATTGGCATATCTATAAACAACAATGCTATTTTACTATGCTGACACTTTTTTTTTTTTTTTTTTTTTTTTTTCTTCCCCACTGTGAATGAACATTTAAATTTGGAGCAAAACCCCTTTCTGGATCTTTCAAGAACTGTCTTTGAACCATGTTCTCAGCTGATGAATTACATCGACAGGTTCACCTCCAGTGCTCCAAAGTGACTATGATGATTCAACTTGCAGATGACAAATGATTTGTGGCCATCTGGCTATTTCTTCCATCTTTCCTCATCCTCGCTTTTTTGTTTGGGTTTTGGGATTTTGTTGTGTTCCTTTTTTTCCCTCTGTACTGTTTAGAGCTCACTTTACATACAGCCTGTCCGCCTCCATCTCTTCACCCTCCTCTTCTATAACTCATCAAATTCTTCTTCAAGCTCAGTTTTTCTGCTCTGGGTTTAACTACAGGCTCCCATCAGTCAAGAAATTGAGTTTTGAAGCTCCAGCAACTATCACAGTTGGCTCATCTCTTAATGTTTAGCTTTTCTGATGTGTTCTCTTAAGCAGAAAGAAATGGTACATTTATTTTTTGAATGGTTATAAACAAGAGGTTATTTTTGTCTTTTTTCCCCCCTTTCTTGCTGAATTCTGTTTCTTTAGTGCAGACAAGATTCTTTTTAATGTCTCCAATCAGTGTTAGAATATCTGTGTTCATAGTAAGGGCATTTTGCTCTTATTTTACCACTGTTTGGGTTAATTATTTTTCATTAAATAAAATGGCCACAATATAATGTGGAATTTCTTGAAAGTGTTCTCCTGTTCTCCAAAAACATTATTTTGTATGCCTACTTTATGTAAAAAGCTTGTTGAAATGTGGACAATTTTCTTGCCATAACATATCAGACTCATCTTGCCTATGAAAGTGGCACCAGCTGCCTCTGTTGGGACAGAGTTTCTCCCCATCACATTCCTTTGCATTTCTCTTTATGTAGATTTGCCATCTGCTCTCCCATTATATTTGAGGGAAGTTCAGAAGTGTGGTCAATACAGTAACCACAAGTTATTATGAGATTCCCTGCATAAAAAGATATTTCAGAAGGATCCTCATCTTCATTGTCTCTGCTGGTCACAGTGCTGTTCACTGCAAAGGGAATTATTGTGACTTTCTTCTCATGGAAGGACCTACTCTGTGAATTCCAAAATTTATTCAGACAGATCCCATCTAGACTGAGACTGCAGTTGGTGAGAGCTTTCCAAACCTGTGTAAAGTGTGACTGTTAACAGACATTGTTGAGGGAGAAGGAAGTATCAAGAATATCACAGAAATTAAGGAAAAGGGCTTTCCAGTGAAAATTCTAATCACTTCATATGGTTTTTTGGTGGGTTTTTTTGGTTTTGTTTTTGGTGGTGTTTTTTTTTTTTTTTTTTTTTTTTTTTTTACATTCCTATTTTTTTCTGCCTTGTGATGCTTCCCTGTTCAACTAATGATAATAATTCAGACACAGAAGACATTCTTGCACTACCTTGCAAAATGCACTTGCCCAATCCTTCAAGATGATTTAACAATGCAGGACTTCCCAACCTACTTGAGGTTTCTGCTGAGCTTTATGGTGTAAAAGGACTGAAGAATATTCTCTTCAAGATTTTATTAGCTGTAGGTGTGGAAGGAGGGAACTTTTCCAGCTGAGGGTAATTTCCTGTGCCTACATTTGACAGGTGTCTGCTGGTTTTAGTTTTATTTTTTCCTAAAAGATTTCAAGAAAATCTCCATACACATGCATTTTCTTATTTTGTAAATCACTCTATTATTGTTAAAGCTGTTATTTACTCTCTACATCCCCAAAATGGACCAAACAAGCAAACAGAATACCTTGTTGTTGGTGTTGTTATTTAGGTGCTAAATAGAAAGTGATCAACACTAAGGGCTGGATCCTCATCCTCATAAAAAAACTTTCCATATGATGAGCACCCTGAAGCTGTAAGGATTAAAAACATAGACTGAGGGACCAGCAACTCTTAATTATAGTTGAAGAACTGCAGGCAGCCATAAACAACTGCAAGCTTAACAGAGTAATGTATGTCATTAAAGTCACACATATGAAATAAGAACTTTTTTTTTTCTCCCTAGAAGAGATACCCATACACTTCACATTTTATGTTGCATGGGGAAAAAAAAAAAAAAAAAAAAAAAAAAAAAAAAAAAAAAAAAAAAAAAAAAAAAAAAAAAAACAACACAAAAAACAAACAAACCAATCTGTTTTATCTGCACTTTTAGATTAAAAAAAGAGCTGCATCTTGCATTTTGATATACATACAAAATATATAACAGTCCCTAGAGCATGAGACAGTATTTAATGAATGTGACTTGGACAATAAGATACTTCCTACAGAGACAGCAGAGTGCAGAATTTTTAGGATTGCATCAGTTTACCTGTCAGAAAAGCTACGATTTTGCTGGCAGTGTTCATTGGGTGGCATGTGCTATAAGGTACAGACTCATCTGAAGAGACTGAATTTACAATTTAAAAAAGATATAGTGACCAGAATTGGTGAAAAAAAATTTCTGATGGGATTTCTTTCTAACAGAAGATTTGAATTGTGTTGTTAGGATCTGAAAATTTAATATATAATAAATTTATGAAAAACTTTCTTAGAAGTTAAAGTAATAAAAGAAGCAAGCTATGTTGTAACATGGAAAATTAAAACTCTGACTTTTTTTTTAGAATTTGAAAAATATCAAAGAACAAATTTAGTGCAGTGTTTGAGGCAAAGCAGTAAGAGTTATACAATAAAAATAAAATATTGTAGAATAATTTTCTCCCCATAAGTGTTCAAGGCCAGGCTGGATGGGGCTTTGAACAGCCTGTTCTAGTGGAAAATGTCCCTGGCCATTACAGGGGGGCTGTTACTAGATGATCTTTGAGGTGTTTTCCTATCCAGAGCAGTCTATAAAATATTTCTAATATTAGATCTCACTCTTTAATTATAATCATTCTTATAATCATACGAATATAATAATATATTCTTAAGTAATGAAAGGAGCCTAAAGCCCATGATTCAGCTGAAACAATAGAAGACAAATTTGCTTTTAAAGAATATTTCATTATGGCTGTATTTTGAGGATCCTGCAGGTGATTCTTTAAAGGGAAAGATTTTTAAAAACATGTCCTTAGTAATTCCTGAACATATGGCTCATTCTATGGGTCCTTTCTGGACTTCTTCCCTTTCTTGCCCAAATTGCTAGATGCCTGTGAAGTATAGATCCTCACATTATGGGAAACATGATACATGTCTAACATCTGATGCTCAGAGTAATTTGGGACAGTACAATGCCCTACAGTAATTAGGTTTTCTACATTATGTCTGTCCTTTAATTATGATATCATGAACTACTGTTGACTTTTTTGTTCTTACTTCTTTGAGCTTACATTACACAAAATATGATCCAGTAACCTCCCTCTTGTTTCTATTCATCCTGTAAACATAAGACTGTAGAATGCCTCTTTTTAGAATGCCTCTTTTCTATGGAATAAACAAGATGACAATGTCAATTATGAGCATTAAATTGTAATTTTTTTATTTTTTTTTTTGCAAGTAACATCATCAGAGAACAATCTAGAGTTGCAAAATATTTTTTGGGACATAGTCTCTTAATATTTTCTTTTTCACTAACACAAATGAAAATTTTACAACTTAGAGAATTTTGTTTTACTATATCTAAAAGTACTGTAAGAAAGAGATCTTGTATGTCCACGCAAATGACCAAGCCATAAACTGATTTATGGCTAACATTTCTGAAATGACAGAAGAGTTAAAAAAAAATAAAAAAAATAAAAGTTATTAAATAGAATAGGCATTAAAATTTGGAACAGAAAATTGTTTTAATTAGTGAGTCTGCAACCTCTCAAAGATATTACATATATATATAGAATTATATATATTTATATATACATGTATAATTATCATAAAATCATAGAATGAGTGGTGTTGAAAGGACTTGAAAGATCCTCTAGTTACAATCTCCCTGTCCTGGTAGGGAAACTGAACATCACAGTGACTAAGTTTTAGACAACAGGCTCCTAGACAGATCTCTCTAAAGAACAAAATTAGGGAAAAGCAAAGTACCTCTGAGTGTCTACTCAGATCCATCTTTATTCTGAGAGAGAAGATACAGCAAATCTGGCAATGGGAAACACAGCCAAATGACTGGGTCTAAAAGCTTAAAATTTCAGGACTGTATAGTTCTGGAACAAAAATTTACTCCAATATCTGAAGCCTAATTCCCCTAGGTGTATATCAGTAACAACTCTTCCAAAAGAGTGAGAAAGTTTCACTCTTCCTCCTAAAACACATTGGCAGTAGCACTCCCTTTGTTCAACTTTATGTCATAGTTCATAGTGTATCTTTACTTCTCCTCTCTGGCTCTGTCTTCCTTATTTCCCTGAACTTAAGTAAGTAACGTACCTGGACTCCCTTCAAAAACAAAAACAAAAACAAAACAAAAATATATAAATATAAATATATAAATACATATATATATATATAAAAAAACTTGCAGAATAGCACATGAAAAAATGCACCCAAAAGAGTAAACAGGGCAGCACAATCACCCAGTATCCACAGATAACTTTTGTTACCTAAAGATATCCTAAATCATTATTCATCTTCCACACTGAGCACTAGAAAATCTGCTCAGCAATATTCTCACCAGGGACAGCTGCACAGCCAGACATTTGTGCATTTCCACTGTCTGCAAGGCTGAGCCTGCAACCTGGTTGTTGATATATTTCCCCAATAAGCAGAAGCTCTGCCTTCAGTGAGCAATTTGGTCTTACTGCTTAGTCCACTACCTCTTGTTTTCTGTGCTGTTTCTTAGTCCACTACCTCTTGTTTTCTGTGCTGTTTCTAACTGTGCTGGGTTCCTGTAGCATAGACTGTGGATTACAAAACCTGGCAGCACTCACTGAATAGCAACGGCCCCTGAGCCTGCCTCGTGAGATAAGCTGCTGTGAGAAAAGCTTGTGGGGTCAGAGGATGAGTGAGTAAGAAAGAACCTGACACTGCGTTTTCATGGTTAGATGGAAAATTTGGGACAGAGCAGGGCAGGTTTCCAGTCAGGCATGTGTCTAAGTCCCATTAGACATTAAGTGCCTTGTTCAATCCAAACCTTAATTAGAAACTGTCTTTACTGAATGTCAAAATGTTCCTTTTCCCTTCATAAAACATTAACAACCACTAGAGATGGAGAAAATGGGCTTCATAATTCCCCTCTGTTAACATATCAGGACTCCAGTCCACATGACTTCCTCTGCACTGACTTGCAGGGGGTCTTGCATGCAGAGCACAAATGAGGTAAATAAAGTGTCTGGTTTTGTTTTGTTTTTTAATAATACTGAACACCACTTCTGTGTTTCAGTAAAAATCTAAAATACTTGAAAAGGAAATGTTACTACATGCATCAAACACAATAAAAATAACTAGTTCTCCTGAGACTCTCTCTGAACCTTATGAATTGCTTGTGGAAATAATATTAAGCACCTCTGCCTCTATAAACATGCCTTTATGTTAGAGTAATTTTACCGTAATAACAGTGCCAAGAAAAAACACTGTAATTTCTTAAAATAGATTTGCTGTTATTAATGTGCTATTTTTTTTTCTAAACATCACAGCCTTGAAGGCATAAGCAGAAGAAATTTATTCAAAAGTGTGAATGCTGCTTGAGGACTTCACTCAGGTGAAAAAGTCTTCGCATTAGACCTTCAACTGGTCTAAATTGAAACAACTCCTTTGAAATTATTTTCCCTAATTACCTGGCCCATATGGTTAATATCTCTAAGACCACCCAATAATGTGGGTTAACTCACTACCACCCTCACTGACTCTGACAAGAGCTGTAGCTGGTTGCTGCTCCAAGAAATACAGTTTTTAAAACTGCTTCATATGGAATAGCAAAATGCAGAAACAATGAAAATAAGTTAATTCTTTTTGAAAATAACCCATTTCATTTAGTGACAACCTCCAGAGATAATTACTATGTCGTCCAAAAGACAGTGATCCATTTGCCCATAGGATGAATAACATATTAAAATGTTTTTACTGTCTTAAATGTGACAAAAACAGTAATCAAGAGAAAGATGCCCTTTATAGTAAGGTAGCACTATTCTCCCTGTCTCTTTTGAGTTAGGGAAAAAAGAAGCTTTTAAAGCAGTCATAATATAAGAGTTGCTAAAAAAGATCAGAACACTTTTTTTTTTTTTTTTTTTTTTTTTTTTTTTTTTTTTAGAGCACAACTATTTCACAAACAATGGTGTTACAGACATCTTAAAATTACTTCGATGATTTGACCTTAATTCACTGAATAATTTCAAACAGGGTTTGGTGAGAGAGTAAAAACATAGTTCACATCTGAATTCATAAAAGTACTAGAGCAAACTTTGTATCTTTTTTATCTGGTGACTGAACGTCTTGTGTAGTACCAGTCCTAGTTCTCCGTAAATGGTCTGGAGCTCTTCACCATTACCCTAAGGAGAGAGAGCGGTCCAACTGTGTTCGGTCTTTTTTTTTTTTTTTTTTTATGTTTTGCATTTCCTCTGAAACTGCATGAAATATTACCTGAAAAGGGACTGGTATCTGAGCAGTTTGTCCCTCAAGATGGTATTTTGACCACTACCAGGCACTGCAGAATGAACAGTAAAACAGATACACAAAGCAGAACTGCTTTAACAGGACAGATCAAGAAGAACTTTCCTTAAACCTCTCTAGTTTTTGGATTTGGATCTACTGGGAACAGCACTATGCAAGTCCTCTGTCTGAGCACAGAAATGTTCGAAACAATCTTTCTTGTGTCCTCATAAAACCTTCCCAAGCGTCTGTGTGTGCCTCAATCTCTCTTAATGACTCTGTCCCATTTGCTATGAAATATTTAAATCCCAATTGAGTCAGAAACTTATGCAACTTCATTGTCACTTGAGATCATGAGGTTGACTTCACTCCCTGAAAAAAATGAGGAGAGGACTGGATTTCTCACTTTGTTATGAAAGTATCTTAAGAAGAACACCATAGACTGTAAGTAGCACATTAGAGTTCACTTTTTCTTCTCCTGATTTTTATTACAAATGTTTATCTTTCAACTACTGCACTTTCAGCTATACAAAATATTTTTCCTCATTCAAATATCACAGGTTTGTCAGGAAAAAAACCACTGATGCATGCATACATGCACTTCAGTTTTGGATGACATGAAATATTTGGTTTATTGTTTTTACCTTAGCACTGAAGTGATGAAGTAATTTTTTCATTATCTAACTGAGATTAATCTTTTTATTTTAAGAAGACACAATTAAAAAAAAAAAATCTTCAATAGAATTTAATGTATTAAGCCTTTTATCTGACCTTTGATTCTTAAAGATTTTCTCAAAAGGTGGCTGTCTGCCTAAACCTTGAAATTGCAATCCACAGATGGCTCTGCCTCTCCTCAGGCACACAACACTGTCAGCCACTTGTGAATGAAACACTCCCTTGCTTGGCTTGTCCTCAGGCTATAAAATGAACTCCAGCAGGATCCTTGGCCTGTCACAAACATCACTACTCCCATTGCCAGCTGAAAGAGCAAAACTTGTTCTCTCTGTCTCTGAGCAAATAAAAGGAAGAGGGAAGGGAAGACTATTCAAATTTATTTTTCCATGGGATAAGATTAAAGTGAAACAAACCTCACACAGAAGAATCACGGCACTTAACGTACCATTGGAAGAGGCCCAGATGCCTGTGTCTTTGCAGAACATTTGTGAAATAGTTCCTGGTTTGTTTGGAGAATGTATGTTACTTAAAAATCAAAGTTATATGATGCAACAGACCAACCTGATCTGATTTTTTAGCATCTTGCTGTTTCATATGGTGCAAATAATCATAAAATCAAATGGCATCTACTTATAATTTCATAGTAATTACTTCTTTAACACTTGCCAGTTTTTTCACAATAAGATCATGTATAATTAGTACGTAATTTTCAGGCATAAATAACACTCTAATTAGTCTATAATCTGTAATTGTTACATACTTACAGACTAGTTATTTGCTTATTTGTATTCTGCAGAAAACAAAAAAACAAAACAAACAAACAAACAAACAAAACCAAAACCCAACAACAATAAAAAAACCATAACCTCCCTGATAAAACACTGAAGTGTGTAGACTTTGTGTTTGAAAATTATTCTTAGAGCTGTCAGGAGAAAAAAAAAAAAACAAAACAAGATGTAATACAGTTATTGAAATTAGAAACTGTTCATCAGTTGCTACATGTTTATGGTGATGATAAACGAGGAGATGCAGATAAAGAATAAAAAAGCAATGCAAAGATTTATTGAAATCCTACAAAAGTAAACAGACACTTTTCAATTTCCTCTGGATTCAGATAACAGGGAGCTTTGGGTTGAGAAACACCAAGTCAGCGTGTCAAGACAGTGGTTTTTTTCAGCTGTTTCCCTAAATCCTGGCCTTGTCTTCCTTTTTCTCCTGTCCCTTCCACTCCTCTTTCACCTTCAGTTCCATTTCCTTTCATTCTCTTTCCTCCCTTTACTTTCTTTTTTCCTCTTCCCTTTGCTTCTCCCTTTCCTTTTGGCTTTCCCCTTCCCTTTCCCCTTGCCTTTATCATGACCTTTTCGTTTCCCCTTAAACTTTTTCACTTCTTCAATGAATCACAGAAACAAAAAGAATGCTGTTTGATAATCAGATAAATATCTGACTGGCATGAAATACATGAGCTGAATCTTGGGAGAGGAAAGCCTCAGATGAAAGGATTTATTCAAAAATCGCATATCTCACATGACAATAAATCTTGGATAAATGAGTTGGTACATTGCATTCCAGGAGGATAGTTTTGTAACAACTTTAAAACTGTGATATGGTAGCTATAAATCACTTTCCCTAAGATTATTATTTTTTTTCCTAAGAACTTTTCTGAGGTATTTGCAGACAATGCAATGTGAATAATATCACTCTTTAGCATGTTTGCCTGAATTTCTGCAATGATGTGGGGCAATCCTGAGCACAAGTGCAGGCTGGGATAAAAATGGATTGAGAGCACTGCCAGGGAGAAGGACTTGTAGGTGTTGGTTGATGAGAGGCTCAACATGACCCATCAATGTGCACTTGCAACCAAGAAAGTCACATGCCCTGGGCTGCATCCAAAGCCCTGTGGGGAGCAGGTGAGGGAGGCGATTCTGTTCCTCTGCTTTGCTCTGGTGAGACCCCACCTGCAGTGCTGCATCCAGCTCTGGGGTCCCCAGAACATGAAGGACATGGAGCTGTTGGAGTGAGTCTAGAAGAGGCCACAAAGATGATCAGAGGGTTGGAGAACCTCTCCTTTGACAATATGAGAGTTGTCTGGAAAAGAGAAAGCTCCAGAGAGGTCTTATTATACTTTCAGTGCCTGAAAGAACTGCAAGAAAGCTGGAGATGGACGTTTTTATGCGGACATGGAGTGATAAGACAAGGGGGAAAGGATTTAAACTGAAGGATACTAGGTTTAGATTAGATATGAGGAATTCTGTATGGTGAAGGTGGTAAGGCACTGGAACAATATTCCCAGAGAAGCTGTGGAAGACCCACCCCTGGAAGTGTTCAGGGCCAGGCTGGATGGGGCTTTGAGTTATCTGGTCAAAAAAATAAGGTCTCCGTGCCCATAGCAAAGGAATTGGAACTGCATGATCTAAGAGGTCTTTTCCAATCCAAATCTATCCTTGGTTCTATGATTTTATTATAAATATTTGTAAATTTGTACTTTTACTATTAGGATCTAAATACTACACATCAGCATAAGAGAAGAAAATATCATCTCAGTCTGGTGAAAACCAATTGAAGACATACTATTTAACCTGGAACTGATCCATATGGTGCAACTTGTGATGTTTCAACATTCCTTTAACATCTAATGACTGATTTGTCAGATTATTTTCCTTCTTTCTCATAAGAAATGCAACATATAAAACAAGAAGAAAAATAAACTAAGTAGGATGGATAAAATAATTTCCTTAATGTTAAATAGAAAATTGTGAAATAGAACAAAAACTGGAATACAGTTTGGAAGCTATTGAACTCCAGAATCTTATGAGCCTTTGAATGGGTGTTATGAATTAGTCAAGCTCCCTAAAGAGGTGAAAGGATTTCTTGGTAGGGAAAATTCTGTGTCTAGAGCCAGGCTTTATGCTGGAAGATGAAGAAAATTAAAGAGGAACATGAAATAAACTACCTTTGGAATTGGAATAATTGTGAAGGTGATTCATAGAATCACTGAAGGGTTGGGGCTGGAAGGCACCTCTGGAATTCATGTGGTTTAACTCACATGCCCAAAGAAGGATCTGCTGGTGAAACTTCTGTAGGTTTCCCAGAGCCACATCTGCTTGGGGGGTTTTTAATATCTCAAAATACAAAGAATCTGAAAGCTCTCTGAGCATGCTATTCCTTGCTTCCTTTCACTCTCCTCATCAGATTCAGCTCCAGGTGTGTTTTGGCTTTTCTAATCCCACCCATACATCATCCTTGGATAGTCTCTCTATTTTGCACTAGGCAGTTCCCAGTTTCTGTTACTTGCACACTCCCATTTATTGTTTGAATTTGCTTGGAGAAGCTTGTTTACCCATCCAGGCTTCCTGCCATCTTTGCCTGATTTTCTTCTTCTCATGATGGTCCAATCTTGAGTTCAGTGGCGATATTTGAAAATAAACAAACTCTCCTGGACCTGGGTCTTTTCGGGACTGTTTTTGATGGGATTCTTCCAAGCAGAACACTACAGTCACCAAAGCGTACTTTCCTTTGGACCATGGTCCTGATTTTGGGGATTTTTTGGACCCATTTCCTCCTCTCCAGATACTGAGCTCAACCATGTTTGGTCCTTGTTTGCAAGTATGAGGTCAGGCAGTGTTTCTTCCCTCATCAGCTCCTAGATTGTCTGTACCAAGAAGTTTTCATTCTTCCAGAAAATTTCTGGGTTTGTTGTGCTCTGCCATTTTGGTCTACAAACAGATACTGGAAGAGTTAAAATCCCTCAGGAGGACCAGGGCCTAAACATGTGAGAATACTTCCAATCACCTGGAAGATTGAATTTACACAAAAGAAGATGAACAACAAACATATTAGTTTGTACAGTGCATAATACTGATATGAGATATGAAATAATTGAGATAATTTGTTAATTTATAATTGTTGTTATTGGGCTTGATCATTAAAAATGCAGACAAAATCATAATTTCAGTTCTGATCTTATTAAATTTCTACACAGCTGCAGAATTTTATTTTGAATGCCATTTTATACTGTAATATACAGTCACAAATAAAGACAGAAAAACATTTTCATAATAATGGAAAAGTGTTCTATATTGTGGGTGAGGATATAAGAAGTCAACATGAAACATTTTCTTTCATTTAATATTATTAAAGAAAAATATTCTTATAGAATGGTTTGAATATCATTAAATATGAGCTTTTCAGGATAAAAAGATTTGTTGAAAAGAACAATTCCATTTGTATTCAGTAACAATTGTGCAGAAGTTTAATTACTGGTGACCAACACTGTCATTGAAGTACTTCACAGTGGTCAGGTAATTGTGCCCCACTGAGTGAAAAATACAGTTGAGGAAGAAAACAGAAGACAAGCAATTTCATGTTCTTCTGTGGTACTCCCAGACAGCTTCAATTGGTGGTATGAATGCCAAATAGGGGCTGGTTGTACTTCACCCTGAGGCTGCACACAGACACTTACTCCATGTTGTTGTCTTTCATGGTATGCCCTGGAATTTTCTGACTCTTGGAGAAGGCACAGTCAAATCAGCCCTTCTTTGGATCCAACCTCAAAGTCTTCTTTCAAAAACAGTCCTGCACGCAAACTGAAATCTGTCTGTGTCTCCAGTAAATAAAGGCTAGAGCTAGAGGAAATAAATGCTGAGGTCAAAATATTGCTCAGGAAGAAATCTTTACTGGAAAAGAAAAAAGAAAAAAAAAAAAAAAAAAGAAAAAAAAAGGGGGAAAAACCCAGCCAAATAAAGTCTTCTTAATATTTATCTGAAACACCTCTTTCTTATGACTTCAGATAAAATCTTCTTTCAGATCCAACACAAAAGCTCTCTGCTCTCTGTCTTTATTGAGCTAACACTGAGACATTATCTTTACATTTCAGAATGTCCAAACCAATCACACCTGAAACAAGGACTCTTGACAAGTCCAATTTCTTTTCTAAATGCAACACTTGTGAAATTATTTATGTTAAAATGCAATTGAATAAGAAACTAGACTTTTTTATTTCTAGAGGGTGAGATATTTAGGTTCTACAACAGTCTCACACTGATTTTCACATCTCAACACATTAGAAAAGCCTGAAAAAATGTCTTACTAATGGCTTGCTTCCCAAGCTCACTCAGAACTAGACTACTGAATAGTTAGAAATAAAAAAAAAATGTTAAGGATATGAGAGATGAAGATGTAAGCAAGGGCTTCTTTAAGTAAGGATGTCCAAAAAGAATACAAATCAATGATGAAACATCACAGACATTTCTGATTATGTTTTAAAAATAGTTTATCAATGTATTAAACATTGAGTAGACAAGAATGAAATGTTAGCCTTCCTCAGATGAGTTTTGGACACTTCAGACTTCACAGTTTGACCTGTAAGTCCTTGAAAATGCTCACAAATCGGGCCTTGCTATGGCCCAAGTTGAACAAGGCACAGGTTGAAAAAGGATGCAAGTCTCAGTTTATCTTAGAGCATCACTCTGAGAGTTGCTGGCAGAGGTCAGGTATCCATGAATCACCGAGCAGAGCAGATTTCTTGGTACATATTCCAAATAATGCATCACAATCTTCAGTAAAGGTGTAACAAAGCCCAGCAGGTCTGAAATATTATACTTTCATTGAGCTCTCTGGGCTACTCTCCTGTGCTTTCTCTTGAGTGTTCTTCTGTGGCAGGACAAATAGATAAAACCATGAAAGTTAAAATTCTGCTGTACAGATAGGACTGCTTTTAGGGAGAGGATATAAATCCGAAGCTAACAGCATATTTAATTTTTCAGCCTCCTTGATTTAACATTCATCATACTATTAACCATTTAGTTCACAAGTCATTTCCTACCCACTCAAGATTTGCTTTCCCAGAGACAAATCTTTTCTTTCTAAAAGTTAAGATCTTGTTTGTGGTTAAAAAATAAACAGTAACTGTCCAAAAAAGAAAAAAAGAAAAGAAAAAGGAAAAAAACAAAAACAAAACAAAACAAACAAACAAACAAACAAACAAACAAACAAACAAACAAAAACCCACAAACCACCACCAAAACCAAACCAAACAAACAAACAAACATACTGGTTTATAATGAATCACTTATGATACTATGAAAACAAAGGGAGGAAGCAAATAACCCAAGGATAAGTTTTCACATATAATTTTTATGAAGAAGAAAAAAAAAAATCTTTATGAAGAAGAAAAAAATCAAAATTCACACTACAGAGTTAAAAGGCTGCCAGCTCATTTAAACCTCCAATATCTTAGATCAGCTCTGCACAGGAATCACAGTAGAGTTGCAGGCTGCTATTTGCTCCATCTTTAAATGTTATTTAAAGCTGCCTACAACCGGAGCTCCAACTCTCAGAGATTTAAAAGAAGGAGCATGAAACAGCTGTTCATTCTTCCATTTCCAAGAAACACATTTCAGATGATCCATGCTTTCATTTAAAGTTGAAAGGCCCAGAATAAATATGCCTTGTAGGCTAACCAAAAGTTAATTTGCTATCAGTTGCCAAGGCAGCCACTTGCCAATGCTCTCAGTTTTAGCAAAATGCTGGGCAGAAACTGTAGCAAAAGTAAGGGGGAAGTAGGATTCATGAATAGCATTACCTCAGAGAAAAGCATAATTTCTAAACAGACTTTGCTTCCAATCTTTCAATAAGGAACTGAGTTCTAAAAACACCTTGGAATTACATTTATAGACAATTGTGTGGAACAAATCTAATTATATTCACAATTATAACACTTATTTATAGCAGAGACAAACTGCTAAAATGCATAATGTAAACCATAGCAAAAAGAGTGAGAAATAAATTCAAAGACTACAGGAAAAAAAAAAAACAACACTATTTTATCTGAAGTTAAAATGCAAGGAAGAAAGAAAATACAGAATTTCAAAACATTGTTTAGAAGGGTGTTCTTTTGGGTATGTATTTTTGTTGGTGGTGTGGTTTTTTGTTTTTGTTTGTTTGTTTTGTTTTGTTTTGCGTTTGTTTTGTTTTTCCCCAAGGTTTGTGAATTATTTTGTTTAGTGAAAACAAAACTACTCTAGATATTTGTATGAAATAATTATACCACACAGCTGGATAAACAGACCACCAGAAATCGAGCAAGATCTGTCCAGTCTCTGGTCAGGAGCACACAGCCAGGAGGCATCATAGAAAGGCGTTAACACAGTCTTGGGCACACTGGAAGGACACATGCTGCTTTGTCTCAGAACGTCAGCCTAAAGGCTGATCTAGACTAGGGCTGCTGACTTTGTACTTAAGAGATGGAAAGAATTAGCTCCAAAGGCACCTTGCTAATTTCAAGCACCTGTTACAGGAGGCAATTATTATTTTAAAAACATTTCTGTAACCTCATTAAGGAATTTGCCCACACTGAAAGCTTACATTGTAAGTATCTATGATAAATAAATTAAAATCTTATCTTTTGCAAGCACTGAGGAACCAATCTATTGAGAAATTAAGTTTCAGAACATGAGGCAGAATATCTGTCTGTCTTGGTTTTGAGAGACAGTTGTCTGCCAGGGAAAACTAGAGTCTCCCTTGGAATGGAGAATGTAAACCCCCTTCCCTCCAATTATTATAATTTTGCAATTGGGGGCTTTCAGGCAAAGATATGGGAATAGGAGTAACAGTTCTTTACTAGGAATATTAAAAATAAAATTAAAAAAAAAAAAAAAAAAAAATCCAGGAAAAACCCTGACAGAGTTGTGGAGTAGAGATGATCCTGTAGAAAGTCCAGTGGTGACAAGATGGGTCCAGTCTTCCTCCAGGAATCCAGTGGAAAATACAGACACCTTGTGTTCTTCAGTCCCAGTTTTTATCTATCTAGGAACAGCTGTCTCCTCCCCCACTGTGTGGAGCATCTCCCAATGGGATGATGGAATGTGTCATGTCATTGGTAGGCCCTAATGGCCCATTATCAGAAGATGTCCCCCTGGAGGATGGAGGGGTCATGAAAGACATAAGAAACACTGCCCCACCTGGTTTTAATGGCTGGGCCATTATCAGAAGGCATCCACCCCCCTCCCCCCTGGAGTTACAAGAGAAGGAATAAAACATCTCCCAAAAACCAGCTTTCAACCGATGAAATAGAATACACATTTTTTTAGGTTACATAATCCAAGACACTGGCTGGCTGATCTGAACATTAAGCCATTTGGTGGAGTCCTTCCACAGACACGTTTAACCATTCATATTTTCCTAAAATTACTTATCACTAGTACCTTTTACAGCAATATATCTGTAGTATTTTTGAAAACTCATAGGCAGGGTACAGGGGAGAAACAATTAATTTCTTTTATGACTTTGATAACATGGAAAATCTTGGTTTATGAGTAGTCCCTATGACCTATCTAGCCCTCCTAAACAATTGTGTATGAGGGGCATGGGGGGGAATTCTTGCTTGCCACAGCAAATAATCTTTTCATATCCTGACGGCCAATATACCCCTCAACTAAAATCCCAAAACACAGGGAATTATCTCTCACAAAAGCTCCTAATCCAGGAGTTCTTTCATCTATTGCAGAAAGCCACTTAAACCTGACAGGGTGCCTGCAGCGCACCAACTTAACATGGTTTACAATTAGTTGTTGATTTCCACAGTGGTTTCCTGGGCGCTAAGTCCATAAACCCATCATCCTAAGTGCTACCTAAGACAACCTCGAAATCCCAAAGTAACCCCACACACTGTGGCTGCTGGCAGTCCCTGAATGGGAGGGAGGATCCACGTGTGTACTGAACTCCAGATCACTTCCAAAGCACAACTTAGGAGCAGATGTTCCCCATTAGCAACATTATGAAATCCTCAGCAGCTAAATGAGTGGCACCTTTGCCTGAACTTGCTGAGATAACAAATCCACAATGAGTAAGCAAAGCCTCTTGTTCTGCGGAGCTTGCTAAATTGCCATAAGACCTGATATAATGTCACCTCTCAAAAACCAAGTTCATCCAAGAGTACAGGTCAGGACCAGAGACACCTGCACTAGTGTAGTGTGATGTATTGCGGTAGTGTAACATTGTATAGTGTAAATATTTCAATTTTTGCCTACACTTGCTATTCACTACTTGCAAAACCTTCTAATTTCCCCCATCCTCAGATTCACACAGAACAGTTAATTTCTGACAAAGACACAGAAAAGACATCAGGAGTGTACTTTATAGTTTTTCTATTGTGATGTATGTTTTCAGAAATAAATATGTACTTTGCAAAAGTGCCGAGAAAACACTTGAACCACTGAGAGAAACAGAGCAGACCTAGCTGATTATTCAGTGTAAATAAAGGTAGCACATCCTGAATCTATAAGTTCTCTTTTGGACTAATAAACTACTTGCAGCAGAATTGACAGTAAAGAAAAAGAGATGGGATATTACATGGGTGACTGAACTGTGGCTCGTGAGCATTTGGTGTGTAGCTGGACCAGGATGAGATGTCATGATCTGGTGTATTCTCAGGCAATAAAAGCCTGAGATTCTCTGGGTAAAAAGAATGAAATCACTTCCAGAAATGCTGTTGAAGGCAAAAACTGTTGTCAGCCCTGGCAGGTGATGGTGTATTCAACTTCACAGGAACACAGCTAGATTAACTTCTTCCTCCCAAGACTATGTTATCCTCCCTTTAGAGGAATGAAGTGTGTCATGGATCTTATAGAGATCAGGATATGTGACTGATTCTGGCAGTATGGCCACCAGTAACACTGATTCCCAGTGTACTTGAAGTGACCCTGAAATAAGAACATATCTTAGTCCAGTTCTCCAAATGGTTTAAGTCCATGAAGTTGAATTTTTAAAATGAAACTGAATGCAAAGCACCAAAATAGTAATTTGGAAGCAAACCCCAAATGGATATTGAGCATATTTTATACAGATTCTGTGTCTGGTCCCGTCCCGCACCGGGCGGGAGATGAGCTCTGGCTAGCTCGAGTCAACACAGCCACAGAATGGTCCCGGTTCGTTTCGCTTCTTGGCTTAGCAGCTGGACCCAAAAGTGTTGTGACAGCAACAGCAGCAGAAGAGAAAAGGCTGGCTCTCAGCTTAGCAGGTTAAAAGCTGTTTATTAGCTCCAGAGTTGAGGAGCAGAGAGGCTCCGAGCTGAGAGCTCCGAGGCTGAGACGCTGAGAGAGCAACTTTGAATCCCCCTCCTACCCCTTATAAGTGGGGGAGGGGTTCCAGGGGGGTACCACAAGACAACAAATCAGGGAATTCAGGGGGTAACAAGGTGTGCCCACCCCCAAGCCTTGGACCACTAAAATCCAAAGTGAAAGGAATTCCCCCCAGAGGGCCTATCACCTGAAGCCCTCTCCCTGAGATTTCGCAACCTGGGAGGGTTCCTCAAAGTGATAGACAGGCTGCCCCAGAGGAAGGGGGGTGGGAGGACTGACACAAAACACCTTGTTATACAGACAACACAAAAAGGGATACAGAATTTGGGATACAGTGAAATGAACCATAACATAAACTTCTTATAAAAACCTAATAAAACAGTTCTGCACCACCACAAGATTCTACTTCATTTCAAATGATACAGGTTCTAAGTACCTATAATTGGGAAATTATGAAAGAGATAAAAGAATGATAGTTTATGTGTAAGCGTTATAGAACAATGATAGACCATTAACTGAAGTGCTAATTACCGTTCATAAGTGTTTTATGAGAAGATAGCTTCAAATATACTGCTGTGAGCAACACTTGGGGCATTATTTCCATCAAAGCTTTTAGGCTGAATTGAACTATTGTTTTTAGGTGCTCTATCTCCCTTCAAACAGCGTGCACATTTAGATACTTGTTTCCATGGAGCAATCTCCCATTTTTATCTTGCATTTATATTCTCAATGCAGAAACTCTTTCCCGCCCCTGCTACTCATATTTTTTGGAAGTTTACTCTGTAGTAGAACTTTAGCTGGATGAGAAAAACTGCACTGGCTGAGAATTTCACAATAAAACATAAAAAACCCAAAAAGAGTGAAACCACCCTCAGAAGTGTTTGCCAGGATTCCAATGATGTTTCAGGACTCATCCAATGAAGGCAAGACACCCATGAAGGTAATTATGATTCTTCATGAGAATAAAGATAGGATACTCAAGAGTCTGAACTAAATGTCTTCCTTGAAAATGAACGAAAGTATGAGTACAATTAATATTTACAAAACCAAGTTAATCATATTTACAAAACCAAATTCATCATAGAATGAGAATTTTTTGAAATCTCAGAGATTATTTTTTAACTCTGTGTACTTCTTTATTGATAGAAATGAATGCTACATGTTTATTGTAAATGAATTTACACCTTGCACTGGTTCATTATCCCTTCTCTTGTCTCTGCTGCCACACATTGCATTCTTTGAGACTAGGAATTATGACAAGTGATGATTTTCACCTCCTATTACCTTTTTTTGGTGGTCTTTGTCCCAAGGCCTTCGATTTGAATGCAGTTTTGGCTCATATGAAATCAGTTTCCCAGAAACATAAAGATGGACAGATGCTTTGGACCGCTTATTTGCATATGAGGTTTTCTGTGCATATACATGCAAATGAGTGTGTTTTTGTGCATATGTTTGGTAGTGTGATTCTGTTATGAAGTTCCATCATTGACTGGATTTGCATTTTAACTATTCTCAATAATTACTCGGTATTTGGAACAATCATATAAAAGTATTGTTTATGTTTTAATGTGCTGACATTAGACAGTACAAATTTGGTGACTTGGGAAACTTAGTGTCTTAAGGACTGGTCCAAGAAATTAAGCAATTTTACAGAGAAACAATTGTCATAAGTTGATTGTTGATAAATATCCAAGGACACAAAGAGGACAAAGACTTATTTTTGATGGATAGAAAGTAGTAGAGGAACTAGCAAGGGTATTGGCAACATCTGACTAAAGAAATAGCTGGAGAAATAATTTCTTCTCATCACAGTGTTTATTCAAGTGGAGGTTGCATGCACACCTCCTAGAGAATGTTCATTCTTATTGGAGGTAATAAGTGGCTTATATTAAGGATGCCCATCAGAGAGAATCTGGGGAAGGCCCTGATATGGCCTATCATGGTGCCAGGGACAGCAGTGCTGTGGTGTTTACCCAAAGCCATCTGGAAAAGAACAGAGAGATGAAGATTCTGTCATTATTTTCTTAGATTGAGTTGTCAATGCAGGTAAGAGACACACACTATACACACACCATAAGTTATAAATGTGTTTTACATGCCCAGTGCCAAGTGTTGAAGATCCCAGGACCCACCTAACAAAATAAGTCATCAAGAAAGGACATGAGGTTGGCCTAGCAATCAATAGTTGTAAAGACTTGCAACAAGTAGGAAAGAAACAGAAGTTCAAAAGAAAAAAAGTGGAAAGTAAATCTGAAATTAGTATTGAAAATAACAAAATCCAAGTGATGATGAGGGTCTCTTGCCTAAATTGCAGATTTGACTTTAGAAAGGAGAAGAAATCAGAACAAGGTTTTTCTGCTTTTAATTGCAATTATGAGGAAAAATGCCAACATGGTCGTTGTTTTTCCAGACTGGTATTCCCTACTTTTTTTTTCTTCTTTTTTTTTTTTTTTTTCTTTTTTTTAAACACTAACATTTTTGTGATTGAAATACAGAAATGCAGAAATTGTTCTGTATTTATGATGTAGACTCTCACTTCCTGGCCAGGGAATTTAAAGTAAATTTAGGAATGGATCAAGTAGATTCTGATATATTGAATGATTTCCTAATAAGAGTGAGGGGAGGGAAGGGAGGATAAATCAGCAAAATTAGGTTTTTGTCTTTGAAAAATGAGTTATCCATTGTAGAACCTTTCAAATGATCAACCAGTCCCACAAGGTATTGTATACACAGAGGTCATGCTTGGGTGTTACTTTGGTGCAGCACAGATAACTGTGCGTGTCCCAATGGGTTTAACATTTATTCCCTCAGCCTTTATTAAGCTGCCTAAAGAAGCAGAAAATCTTTTCATTGACATCAGTGAGCTCTGTCAAT
Source organism: Hirundo rustica (assembly GCF_015227805.2). NCBI lineage: Eukaryota > Metazoa > Chordata > Aves > Passeriformes > Hirundinidae > Hirundo > Hirundo rustica. Next base: position 5,839,736 of record NC_053450.1, read on the forward strand.
GCCCCAAAGCTGTGTTGTAAACTGTTTCACACAGGTCGATTCTTGTATCTGTCTAAGGTTACCAGTAAGCAAGGTGTGTATTCTATGCAGTCAGACTGCAGAAGGAACCCTCCAGTCAAAAAGACATCTGGACAGAACTCATGAAGGTCATTTATCCAGACACTGTTGAATAAAATACAGCTGAAGTGCTAAACAATCTTCTGCCACCCTGAGCCTGGTGTACACAAATATCCCCAGAAGAGTAGTGTATGTATAGGGTCAGATTCCAGATAATGGCTCCACTCTCCCCAAGGAAAAATATTAATGGCCACAGGCTCTGATGAACTGGTGCTCACACAGCAGGAGGGAAAAGAAAAGGAGAGGAAAAAAGCACAATGAATCAAGCACCTCATCGGTATCAGAAGGCAGACAAAGCCAGCATGTGACATATATTACAGTTCTGCTTTTGCAACATTTTTATTTATTAGTCAAACTAAAACAGCAGATTCTCTGAGTTTTGCTATACTGCTCTCCTCTCATTCCTCCTCTCATGGTGCAGTTTCTACTGTGTCTCTTCAGTCTCCTACTGAGATAAATGGGAAAAGCTGATCCTGCTGTACAAAATTAAAACAGAAAAATATTAGAGAAAAGGATTACAGCCAAATAATTCTGTGTTGTGTCAGGTTCCACAGGAGAGGGAAATATGCAAAAGTGGGAGAAAAATGTACAAGACTAAGGCAGAAGAGAATCATAGATTCAGAGGCTAAAAGCCCTTATGGTAATCATCCAGTCTTACCCATGTAACACAGGTGATAAAATTTTACCCAATAGTTAACTCCCAAAGCAAACTCAAGAGCTTAGAGTTGGCCTGCCAAAGATAGCTCGACTATCTTTTAGAGGTATAATCTGTTCTGAAAAGATTGGATGGAGGGAGAACTGTCCTTACCTCTGTGGTGGTGTATAGAGGGGGTTGACAACTGGCTTGCAAGCCAAACTGAATTAGTAGAAGAAACAGCAATTGATTAATTCTGAGTATATCCACAGCAAGGAAGAAGACATGACCATTAGCACAGAAACTGATTAAAAAAGATACATGAAGGATTTTTGTAGTTAAGCTATGTGCATAAGTAAAAATGCATATACACCTTATCAACTTTTTGCAAAACTTTTGCCAAATATATTGATGCTAATTGCTTTGCACCAATGAATATAATAAGTTATTATGAGGTAGTCAATGATTTAAAGAATATGCTTTGTTAAGAGTATGTTAACTGGAGAACACACAGACTAAACAAAGGACAATGCCATTGTTATTCTGTTCAATTGTGTGTGTGTGTGTGTGTGTATGTCACGTCCGACCCGACGGTGACATTTGGTGATACCCTGGTGATGAACTGCCAGGTGAGGGGCAGTGGCGTTGGAGCCCAGTGAAGCTGAGGATAGCAGGGGGCAGCGGCCAATCCGGACCTGATTCTGACACCCGGAGATAAGGTGAGCCACTGGGAACAATGGGAAATAATCTAACAAGCGAAGAACAGACTGTTTCATCTACATGGAAATCTTTGTTAAAAAGAAAAGGAGTTAAAAAACTGTGGACTATGTTCTTGCTAGTGTTTTAATCTCGGCAAAGTCACAAAATTTGAAGACTGATGCAACTACTGCTTTTAGTGTTAGAGCTTGGAAAGAAGCTGGAGAAAGACTCTGGGATGTAATTTCAAAAAAGGATAAAGCATCTGCAGGTCTATCTCCTACTTGAAGATATCTTTATGGCGGCCTAGAAGAATGGAAAACGGAGCAGGATGAGACTCGGAGGAGGTGGTAGAAGGGGAATTGGAGGAAGAACTCAAAGTTGTTGAGGAGTAGAAGAGGGGAGAAGCTCAGCCTGAGAATATATCCCTTCCTGAAGTAAATCTTGCTGGAGTTGCTTCTGCAGAGACTTGCTGGGTCTGTTGCTATGGGAAATGAGCGACAAGCTGATAATATCTCTCCATATCTGTCCATGAAAGGCTCTAAATCAGTGTATCCCTCCCCTGCACAGCAACTAACTGAACTTAGTGTTAAATCTAACTATGAGTCTCTAACACAGCAGCTGGCTAAGATGAACTTGGAAAAGAAACTGTCTTGGTGTGAAAAGACAGGTATCTGCTAGGGAGAGGCAGGCCTCTCTAGGAATGGGGAATTCAAATCCTTCTCTCTGTGTTATTATAATTTGTAAGATTAAAAAAAACTTCAGTCAGAGCTATGGGGAAAGGAATAACAGTCCTTTACTAGTAAATATAACAGGACAGACAAACAACAGCAATTATAATAATAGTAAAACAGAACCAAGAACCCCGAGGGGCAAACGGTGGAAACTCCGGCGGTGATGGCTGGAAACAGCGGGTTGTCCCCAGCAGCCAGGGGGGTGTCCTGGCAGGCGAAGTGAGCAGTGCCAGAGAAGCCGGTGGTGGCTGGACCCAGGCTGACCCAAATCCAGCAGGGCAGGAGAGAAAACTCCGAATTCCTGGGTGCTCCAACAGATGATAGAATTCTCAGGACTGAACCCTCCCGTTAACCATGGAATCCACGCAGCCACCAGTCGCTCGACCATCCTCCTCCCGGAAAACCAAGAGCTGAAAAAAAACAACGCCTCCCCCCCTCCCCCCCCACCCCGAGCTCCTAGGAGCCTTTTCTTTCTCCTAAACTAAGTGATCAACTCCCTTTTGTCCGGGTCAAGCACCCTTTAACTATCAATATTTAGTCTCCTAGCAACTTCTAGGGGGAAAAATTCCACAGGAAAACTTAACCCCCAACAGAAACAAATTGAGCCATCTGCTCCTCTGCTTGTTTCTGCTCCTGAACTGCACAAAGAAATGAAAGCATTAACTCTTTACACCCCATTTCTTTCTGATATTTATAATGACAGTGAGGAAATGACAGAGATTAAAAGGTCTGAATTATCATATAATGTGGTGGTGCAGAACTGTTTTATTAGGTCTTTATAAGAAGTTTAGATTATGGTTCATTTCACTGTATCCCCAATGTTGTATCCCTTTTGTGTTGTCTATATAATAAGGTGTTTTGTGTCAGTCCTCCCACTCCTCACCTGACTTGTAACATCCCCTCTGCCCCAACCCCCCTCTCTGGGGCAGCTTGTCTATCACTTTGAGGAGCCCTCCCAGGTTGCGAAATCTCAGGGAGAGGGCTTCAGGTGATAGGCCCCCTGGGGGGAATTCCTTTAGCTTTGGATTTTAGTGGTCCAAGGCTTGGGGGTGGGCACACCTTGTTACCCCCTGAATTCCCTGATCTGTTGTTTTGTTGTATCCTCCCTGGAACCCCTCCCCCGCTTACGAGGTGGCAGAGACACTCTCTCAGCCTCTCGGCTGCTCAGCCGCTCAGCTCGGAGCTCTGAGCCTCTCTGCTCCTCAGCTCTTGAGCTAATAAACATCTTTTAACCTGCTAAGCTGAGAGCCAGCCTTTTCTCTTCTGCTGCTGTTGGCTGTCACAACACTATTGGGTCCAGCTGCTAAGCCGAGAAGCCGAAATGAACTGGGACCATCTGTGGCTGTGTTGACCCGAGCTAGCCGGAGGTCATCTCCCGCCCGGTGCGGGACGGAACCAGACACAATATAAATCTGTTTGTTGTAAAACTAGTAATAGATATAAGCTTGGTGTTTTAAAAACTCTGCCTTTCTTGCCATGTTTTTGCAACTGCTTGACAGCCTTTACAATTCTGGGACCATGTTGAAAGGAAAGCAGCAGAAGTGGGAGATTGGGATTTATTGGAAAAAACAGGCCCACCAAAGACATTGGATATGCAGAATGTTGATATGGATGTTGCCGAATATAAAATGGCTTTTCTTGTGTTTAAAGCAGTTCCTAACTCAGGACAAAATGATAGCCATCAGGGTTTTGCATGGAATTTGTGCAGGACCTCCGAGTGAAAGTGGCTATATTTGGTATTAATTCTCCCGAAGTAAAGCAATTAATTAATGTTATTAATGCATATCTGTTGGCTCCTTATGATATTATGCATTTGGCTACATTTCTGTTTCAACCAGTACAGCATGGAGTGTTTCAAAACACCTGGAGGCATCTAGCTGAGGAACAGCTTTAAATATATGCAACTACCTCAGCACAACTGTCCTCATGCTGTAGGAGTTGATGCTTTGCTCGACAATAGGCCTTTGCTAATCCAGACTTACAGGCACGGTGGGATCCTCTGGTTTTAACACGGGCTCAACAAATAGGTATGAATGCTATAATTAAAACAACGGAAATGACAGCTCCAAAACCGAGATATGTCACTGTAAGGCAAGGTATTAAAGAGCCTTTTCTGCAATTTGTAAAAAAAATTGCTGCAGTGATTGAAAAACAGATAGACAATGAATATTTAAGACAAATACTATGTAAAAATTGGCCAGAAACAATGCAAATGAGAACTGCCAAAAAATTATTGAAGCTCGACCAGGAGATCCCTCTTTTCCAGAGATGGTAATGGCTTGTTCAAAAGTTGGCACAGTCCAGCATTGCTGTTCTTTAGAGAGACCCAGACGACTGCTGATGGCAAAAGGAAAGAGCCTGCTCTTTGTCCAGGGTGGGGATTATAGCTTTATTTGGTCCAGAGTTATTTTAGCTCCTTTCCCGTCCTCGCCAGTGCCAGAGAGAGCCCCGCCCCGCCTGTCCCGTGGCTTTTTCCTGGGAGGGACTGGCCTAGAGGCAGAGACAAGCCACTACCCAATCAGGGATAAGGTGGGAGTGGATCAGAGTTGGGTTACATTCCAGTGTGGGGGATGGGCACAGCTGAGCAGGGACAAACCACGTGATACAGTTTCTAAGGGGAACAGGGGAAACATTACAAATCCTGTACAACACAATACAAACCCAATTAATGCATTACAACACGGCATAAAATGTCTGCATTAGCAACAGTCCTGAGGCCTCCGCAAAAATGTTTCTCTTGTGGAGAACAAGGACATTCAAAAGCACAGTGCCCTAGAAATGTTGAACAAAAAGTGAAACCTAAAATGAATCCAGATAATAAATTTACTTGTAATTGTTGTGGTAAAACTGGACACTTTGCAAAACAGTGTAAATCAAAATATCATGCAAATGGACAATTACTGCAGAGAAATGGGAAAAAGAATGCAAAGGAGCATGTGTGGGACACAAATACCTCAGCAACCACAAGCCCTCCCAGCACTTCAAAGTTATCCATTTGTGAACAGTACTCAGGGGCAACAATTGGTTCAGCAGGAATTAATATACCCACTGCACACACAGTAACTATTAATATTCATGATGTTGTTAAAGTACCCTTGGAAACATGGAGACCTATTGGCAAAGGTCTCCGTGCTCTTTTGATTGGAAGATTTACTGCCACCTTATTGGCACTTAATGTACATATTGGGGTAATTGATGCTGACTATACGGGACAAATTTATGCTAAGATTTCAACTAATTATCCACCAGTTACTATACCTAAAGGAACTTGTCTTGCTCAAATTGTTCCTTTTTTGAGCTGCATTCCCCAAACAGAAAATTGACTACCTTCCACTGGAGGCTTTGGATCTACTGGGACACCGCAAGTTTTTTCGGCAAACTGACCACTCAGCTACCCACAGTGACCTGCACCTTGACTTCTGAGAATGGAAGACCTCAACGGATACAATTGAATGTTTTGCTGGATACTGGGGCTAATGTGACAATTGTGTCTTTACAGTCATGACCCCACAATGGCCTGTGCAAGCAAGTGACACTGGGGTGTTTGGGCTGGGGGGCGCCACAATGGGTGGAATTTCAGTTAACACTATTTTAATTACAAACTCTGAAGGGCAAAAAGCAACTGTAATGCCATATGTTACCGCTGCTCCTTTGAATCTATGCGGTTGGGATTGCCTCAGCCAATGGGGAAAGAAAATTACTATGGATTTTTAACAGGGGTCACTGTGTTGCAGGATATTAAGCAACCCACTCTTGTCTGGACCTGGTTAACCACCAAACCTGTGTGGGTTTGTCATTGGCCCCTGCCTAGAGAAAAATTAATTGTCCTGTAAACATTGGTTCAGGAAAAATTAACTACAGGACATTTTGAACCTTCACACAGTCCATGAAACATTCCCATGTTTGTTATAAAAAAGAAATCTGGCAAGTGGCAACTTTTACATGACCTGAGGCAAATTGATGCTGTAATGGCTACAATGGGAGCTTTACAAACTGGTTTACCATCCCCTACCATGATTCCTATGGGATGGAATATTGTGATGGATTTAAAAAATTGTTTTTTCACAATTCCTTTAGCAAACAGGACAAGGAGAAATTTGCATTCACAGTGCCAAAAGTTAATCATTCTAAACCAATACAGAGGTATCAGTGGAAATTTCTTTCCCAAGGCATGAAAAACTCCCCTACTATTTGTCAGTGGTTTGTAGCCTTAACAAGCCTTAACTGTGGTGAGAGAAAAATATCCTGATTGTTATTGTTATCATTACATGGATGTTATTTTGTTAGCAACTAAAGAGCAGAAGCAATTGACTGATGTTCAATCTTTTACAATAACTTCCTTACAATATTATGTCCTGAGTTTAGCCCCAGAAAAAAATCAAACTGTTGAACCTTGGAAATACTTAGGTCTCATTGTATCTCAGAAAGGAGTGAGACTTCAAAAAATACAATTACAAAACAAAGTTGAAAACTTGTCTGATGTGCAGAAATGAATGGGTTCAATTAATTGGATAAGATCTTATTTGGCATTACTAATTCACAATTACAGCCACCTTTAGAAATGTTGAAGGGGTCAGAAAATCCTACTGATGTTGGTGAGTCAACCCCAGAAGTCCTTTCTGTTCTTGAGATGGTTGAGAAAGCTTTGTGTGAGAAATTTGCTTCTTATATTGATCTGGCAAAAGTAGTACAACTATTTACTCTGATTGACAAGATAACTCTTTTTTGGAATTCTTGTGCAATGGAATGATCAATGGGAGGTTCCTTTACATATTTTAGGATGGTTGTTTTTACCTTTCAGACCTAGAAAAACTGCTCCTTGTCCTTTTGAATTAATTACTGAAATTATTATTAAAGCTTGTATATGATGTGTTGAATTACTAGGCCGAGATCCTGAAAGAATTCTTTTACCTGTTCAGAACTGGTATTTTGAGTGGTGTCTTGCCAACAATTATCAGTAACAAGCTGCTATGCTGCTTTTAAAGGACAGGTGTCTTATTATTTACTGTTACCCCGCCACTGAAATTTTTTCAGGAAGCACCAGTTGGTCAAAAACAGTTAAATATGGGAAGCTCTGTTGATGGACCCACTGTTTTTAAAGATGGTTCTGGAAAACCAAGGAAATCTGCAGTTACTTGGAACATCAATGGTGATTAGCAACATGTGGTAAAATTTCAAACAGGTTGCCCTCAAACTGTTAAATTGCGAGCCATGGTCACTGCATTTCAGTTGTTCCCTCAAGCCGTAAACATTGTGACAGATTCTGCTTATGTAGCAAATTTGACCCCAAAATTAGATAAGGTTGTTTTATCTGAAATTGATCATTGACCTTTACTTGATGTGTTGCTGGGATTGTGGAATACAATCCAGCAACACACTGAACCATATTTTGTACTGCACAGTCGCAGTCACATTTCTTTGCCAGGATTTTTCACAGAAGGAAATTCTGTAGTTGATGGTCATGTTGCCAATGCTGCCTTAGCAGTCCCTGATTGTAGGCAACAAGCAAACTTATCAATTTTATCATCAAGGTTTTCAAGCTTTACAGCTGCAATTTGGCCTCAGTAATAATGATGTTCGTTCAGTTGTTGCTACATGCTCTTGACTGTCAAAGTTTGCATGTTCCTGTATATCATGGCAACAATCCTAGAGGGCTGCCAGCATTGCAACTCTGGCAGACAGACATCACTTAGATTACTAATTTTGGAAGACTGAAACATCTACATGTATCAATTGATACTTTCTCTCATGCTATTGTAGCAATTGCACATGAAGGTGAAAAAGCTGTAGATGTTATTCATCATTTTCAAAGAACTTTTGTTGCTTTAGGAGTACCTCAGCAAATTAAGACTGATAATGGTTCTGGTTACATATCTCAGAAAACACGGCATTTTAGCTCCTTGGAGCATTGTAAGGGTATTCCTCATTCTTACACTGGACAAGCTATTGTTGAACATGCTCATGGCACACTGAAGTGTCAGCTTCAAAAACAAAAAGGAGGAATCCAAGGAGATACCCCCCAGGCATGACTGGACAAAGTTTATGTGCTGAACTTTTTATCCTACAAGGGGACAACTTCTTTACCTCATCTGTTTTCCCATTTTTCCTCTGTAATTTCAAATTTGGAGTTGCAAAACCCTGTTCTGGTGCAGGTAGGAGATTTGGTTAGTGGACTGGTCTTGTGGATTTAACCTGGGGAAAGGAGTATGCTTGTGTCTCTACAGAAAATGGACCACACTGGATTCCTGCTCACTGTGTTAAGTGTTACCTGAAGTGCACAGGAAGGAACAGGATGGAAGATTCCAACACAACTGATGCAGAATGTGTGGGTGACACTGGCTGAGGCTACACATCAGGACATGTTGTGTTTATCAGTCTCCAACCCTGAAAATTCATTCTCTACGTGTCTTGTGGGTATACCTCCTGACAACTGGCCGTCCCTCACAAGTGTGTAATTGTAAATCAATGAATCCTGTAAACAATGTAGATTTTTTGGGATAGTATCTATACACACTTGCCTCAGGTTACCATTGAGCCACAGGAACTAGAATTGCTGGGATCATTGCAAATGTATGCTTGTGTAATGCTTAGTTATAAGGGGAAAGACAAAACCATAGGGGGTGTGCCTCAGAATGTAAATGAAACATTAGATGTATAGAGAAATGCAAGCTTGGGGTGTAACTACACCTCATGCCATACATCATGTGCCTCCAATGCGTCTTTGCATCTGCCAAAAAGTGTGTTTTTAATCTCTGGTGATTGTTGCTTGGGTTGGTATTCCAAGCAGGATAATAAGAGGTCCCAGTAGTTTGGGGCGATTGACTCTACTGACACCCAACATTACAATGATGCATCAAAAAATATGAAGTAAAAGATAACTCCAACATAAATTAACTTCTCAAATTCAGGATGATGTGGCTTTTTGGGGACCTGCTTCTATTGCTTCAGCATCTACTTTTTTACCGAGAGTAGCTGCAGCTCATGGTTTATCTTCATTGAATAAACTTGGTTGTTGGTTAGCTAAACAAAACAATGACACATTTGTGGCTTTAAGTGGGTTACTACTATATATATATATATTATTAGACATGCCACTTTGCAAAATAGAGCACCTATTTATTTTTTGTTGTTAGCACACCATCATGGATGCCAGGATTTTGAAGGCATGTGTTGCATGAATTTATCAGATCACAGTGAATCAATCTACAAAAGTGCTGCAAATGTGAAAGAGGGAGTCAATCAATTACAGGTGGATGAAGGATGGGGATGGCTGAATAGTTTTTTCAAGAGTTGGAGCATCACTGGCTGGCTTAAAAACTTGTTGAAGACTGGATTGTTAATTTTGTTGGTGATTGTAATTATTGTTTTGTGTCTCTCCTAGCTGTTTGGATTTTTGCACAAGGTCCTGTGAAAATTCTTGGCATCTGTGTTTGTAGCTCAAATACAAAAAAGGGGAAGTATGGAGGGGCTTGACAGCTGGCCTATAAGCCAAACTGAGTTGGTAGAAGAAACAGCAATTGATGAATTCCAAATTTATCCATAGCAAGGAAGAAGACAAGGCCATTAGCTGTGGTGGTGCAGAACTGTGTTATTAGGTTTTTATAAGAAGTTTATGTTATGGTTCGTTTCACTGTATCCCAAATTCTGTATCCCTTTTGTGTTGTTTGTATAATAAGGTGTTTTGTGTCAGTCCTCCCACTCCTCACCTGACTTGTAACATCCCCTCTGCCCCAGTCCCCCTCTCTGGGGCAGCTTGCCTATCACTTTGAGGGGCCCTCCCAGGTTGCGAAATCTCAGGGAGAGGGCTTCAGGTGATAGGCCTCCTGGGGGGGATTCCTTTAGCTTTGGATTTTAGTGGTCCAAGGCTTGGGGGTGGGCACACCTTGTTACCCCCTGAATTCCCTGATCTGTTGTTTTGTTGTATCCTCCCTGGAACCCCTCCCCTGCTTATAGGGGGTAGGAGGGAGGAAAAAACTCTCTCAGCATCTGAGCCGCTCAGCTCTCAGCTCAGAGCTCTGAGCCTCTCTGCTCCTCAGCTCTTGAGCTAATAAACATCTTTTAACCTGCTAAGCTGAGAGCCAGCCTTTTCTCTTCTGCCGCTGTTGGCTGTCACAACACTATTGGGTCCAGCTGCTAAGCCGGGAAGCCGAAACGAACTGGGACCATCTGTGGCTGTGTTGACCCGAGCTAGCCGGAGGTCATCTCCCGCCCGGTGCGGGACAGAACCAGACACAGTTAGCAAGGAAACTGACTAAAAAAGATACATGAAGAATTTTTTTGTAATTAGGCTATGTGCATAAGAAAATGTGTATACATGCCTTATTAACTTTTTGCAAAACTTTTGCCAAATATATTGACGTAAATTGCTTTGCACCAATGAATATAATAAGTAATTGTGATGTAGTCAATGACTTAAGATCACACTTTGTTAAGAGTATAGAAACTGGAAAACATGCAGAATAAATGAAGGATGACACCACTGTAACTCTGTTCAAGTCTGTGTGTCTGTGTCTGTGTGTCTGTGTGTCACGTCCAACACAATGATGACAGTGATGTGTGCTCCTGCTGCCAGCTTCGTCCATAAACACGAGTGGAGACTGTGCTGGCTGGATCCAGTTTACTCTGGGTTTTGTGGGACAGATAGTTACATGGTAGACAAGGGCTGTCTGGAATGATGACCCAGATGATTTGCTGGTGTGCAAATATGACTTTATGACAATCACCTTACGTTCTAAACAGTGGACAGCCTAGGGCCCACTGAGCTCCCCCACAGGGCACTGGGCTGTACACCAGGACCTCCCCTTCAGTGGTGACACCTCTCTGGATTCCTCCTCAAGGCTGAGAGATTCCTTGCTGCACCTTGACTCCTATCAAAGAGACTTCAGAAAGCAAGGGATGTCCTTCTGGTTTTCAGAGGGAGGGTCTCCCTGAGAACCTCATCAGACCCTCTATGCCGTAAAGGATCAAGTGTACCTTGATGTCAAATCTTGTTAAACCAATGTGGCATTTACCATCAAATTTGTTAACTCACTGGTTTATATCACTGAGGTGTACTGCTGCTTCTCTCTTATGAGGGAAGTGCATGACATCCTCTGTGACAACCTCATAATTAAAGAAAGGGAAGGCAGAAAAACAGAACAAGGAAGAGAAATAGCCCTGCAGTGCAGGAGCATTGAGGAATCTGCACCAGAACTGGATTAGTATGATCTGAAAAGAGTGCTTTGAAACCCAATTCCTCTCAGTGAAAGGATAACAAGCAACGGGAAAACTGAAATACAGTAAGTTATATAAGAAAACATATTTTTACTGTGAGGATGGCGGAACACTAGAACGGTTCAGCCAAGAGAGGTTGTGGAACCTTAGATCCTTTTTATACTCAAAGCCAGACTGTATAATGTGACAAACAACCTGTTTTAATTGTCACTGCTTTGAACAGGAGATTAGCCTGGAGAATCTCCAGAAGTCCCTCCTCATTAAAAAAAAAAAAAAAAAAAAAAAAAAAAAAAAAAAAAAAAAAAAAGAAGATTCTTTGAATAAAAACAATGTTCTATAAATATATCTGATTATTGTTTATTTAACATATTTAACATAAAAACGAAGAGATGGACATAAATAATGAATCACACTTAGACACCCTAACTGACCCAGTCAGGAGATACCTCAGATCACAGGTTGAAAGACGTTATTGTTTGTTTGTTTGTTTGTTTGTTTTGACAAGGTTTTGATAGCATAGCCACATGTGTGGCTTTTGTGAGGAGACAAGAGGAGCTGCCCCCAGCATAAGAGAGAATCAGTTTCAACCAGCTCTGACAGACCTGCTGCAGACCATCACCAATTAAATTAATCTTTCTGAGTCTATTTTGACCATGACAGTATTAGATTGGTGATTTCCCTGTACTTGTATTCACCCATAAGATTTTTTTGTCTTGTTTTGTCCCCCTGTCCTGTTGAAGATGGGAGTGAGGGGAACAATTTGGTGGACACCTGGAAGTCAGCTGAGGTTAACCCCATGACCAGGAACTTCCCAAGCAACAAGAGTCTTCAACCAGAACCCTATGGGTCTTAGTGCCCACAAGACTTGTATTGCCTTAGCAATAAAGATGTAGCTCTAAATTTGGAATAACTTCCTGAATGTGTTGGTTTGACTGTTTCCCTGGTTGTCTTGTTTGAGGTATAGCTTATGCTCTGGCTTTTAAAAAGCCATGGTATGAGTGCACTGCAGTCAAGCACAACAGTGGTAGGAGTATTGAACAAATGCAGCAGTGGTTTTTATGGAGATCTTCAAAATACTTGTAAGTAAATAAGCGGTAAGATCTAATTAACGCATTTTGGGGATGCTCACCAGAGCACAACCTATTTTCTTCTAATCTGTGTTGGTATCAGCACATAGGTAGCACAATGCAGAGCTACAAAGATACATTGAAACTAGCTCTGCAACATGGAAACAATTTTTTTTTATCCAAAACTTTTATCAAACACATGGATTCTAGGGTGACTCAGCTCAGTGAAAGAGGCTGCAACCCCTTCTTGTGGGATTTCTTGGTAAGAGGTCTGTTCTTGTTGCCTCAGTGACTATTTGCAATCACCCACACATGCATCGTATTGCCACATGCCTAGTCTGTACACATACGACCCACCTTCATCTTGAATATTTTTTAAGGAGGAAACCACATCAATATGTTATATTCTCCTACTCAAGATAACTTGCTTTTTCTGTGGCTTGTAGAACAGAGCAGCCAGCAACAGCTTCTGTCCCTGCAGTGCAAAGAGAACAGCACAGATTTAGTATTGTGTGTTATTCCTGTATTCATTTTTTCCTTTCTTGATGGACAGTTGGTACCGAAGGACTTTTTTTTATGCAGTCTTTTTTTTTTTTTTTTTTTTAAGGGCAGCTGACCTTGTTTCTTTGTTTCTGGAAGATCCCATTTCATTGTGTATGGTTCCTCAGAACAAAGGTTTTGTTATTCATCAAAACAGAAGACTAGTCTCTTACTAAAGTCCAAGCCATTAAATTCTTCTGGTTTTGACCTTCAGGTTGAAGCTCCCTTTTTTCATTATTCACTTCATAAATCTTATGCTTTTACCTACACCGGAAGAAGGTTATTTCAAGGCTGGCATTTCTTACCGTGGTGGTCAGAGTTGGACTCAATGGGTTGTTTATAATTCTGTTCTCCTACTTTCTAAAGTGGTTCAGTCACTATGCTGTGAACACTTGCACACTGGGATTTTTTTGGTTTTATTCTGTTATTTCTCTAGATCTAGCACAGTGGCTTTCAACATTTGATTTGTGGAATTCCATGCCTGAGAGCCTTATAACCTCTAAGAGGTTATACCACATTTAACAGCTCATTCATCAGCTGTAAAAACGAGTTTTCCTCTGCCAAAGTGCATTTTTCTGGGACACATACCCACTGTCTAGACATTGTGATGTTCTTTAACTTGAGCCCTGAAAATGACATTTTAAATAAGAGAGAGGATATTGTACTGATTAAAAGCTATGCAACATCAGACTTTGATGCCTCACCAAAAGAAATGCAGCTTTTAAAAAATTCAATTGCATCTCTAGAGCAACCTCATCTTCTGTGAGTCCGATTTCCCCTGCTTTCTAAGATGGTCTCAGAACTGAACTGGCATGGTTGCCTTCTTTGCTTACATCTCAGGGCGAGCTTGTAAAATGAAAGTTATTTTGCAAGATAAGATTATATCCTGTGCTTTTCAAATTTTATGAAAGGTCTTAATTTGGTAATTTTACAAGAAAATAATTTAATTTCTAAGAAGAAGGGGAAAAAAGCTTTTAAGACAAACAAATCAGAGACCAAGAGAGAGAATTACTTTGCTTCACACAGAAAAATGTTCTTTATACTTGAGTTCATCTTTTTTGAAATAAGAGAGAAAAAGGAGGATTCACTTTTGGGTGGTCATGTTGGCTGTGTTTTTCATTAGAGCATCTTCAGAGACAGCTTCACTTCTTTATGAGGATTAAATAACATAAGGGAGATGTCTGTGCAAAGCAAAGCATTCCTTTCACTCTAGCCATGTATAGGCATGAAAAAGCATTACTGCCCTTCTCTGTCATTATTTGACCTGCTAGGTCTTGCACAGTGCCAAAACTGAAGTGTTTATTGGTCCTTGTTAGCACAATGTTTGAGCACCCAAGAGAATTAATGGCTTTTGTCTCCAAAACAAGAACGAATCAGAATAGAGCCATTAACTGGAGATGGGGAGCAGAGCACATCAGTTTGTCTCAGCATTGTACTGAAAGTCTGCACAAGAGTAGAGCCTGGAGTCAGACCTTCAGGCAGCTCTTTGGCAGGTATGCCGAAAGAAATAAGCCTACTTAATTCATGACAATATAAGGTATTCATTTGGGTTCTATATGTGTCTGTTGCACATGGACTGTATCTCAGGTCTGCAAAAGATATTCTGGATTTAAATTACTATCATTTAAGTTACCAAGTGTATGGTGAACTTTTTATGTAGGATTTTTTAAGTGACTGTAATCTCTAAATGCATTAGGATATAATGGAATTACAATTCATTCAACAAAGTTGGGAGAGAGGGCATCCTTCCTAAAAAGCATGAGAATGAAATTAAAGGTTGCTTGTTCAAGAATAACAGCACAGAGGGAGAAAATCATGAGAAGTAGATTGATTGTAATAAACTATTCCTGAAATGTTCATTAAGACAACAAAATTTCACTATTATGTTTATTTGTTTCCACTTCTAAATTGACATATTTTCCAAGGACAGGCAGGAGCCTTTGAAAGAATATATTCACCAAATAAGTTATATCACTTTAGCAACTTTTTCAGTCCACCTGCCCAAATCAGTTAAAATTCAACAGTATTCCTCAGAATGTCTAAATGTACATAAGATTGTTTTACATGCTATTATAGAGTAGAGCATATGTATGAAAAAGGAGACATTTGCTGGACTGAATCATGATTATTCTTTTGTTTCTGAGGTCTGAGGTGTTTCTCATAGCCAAGAAAGTGGCTGAGATTTGTTGGTTGTTGTCCTTTCTTATTTATTTATTTATTTATTTGTTTATTTATTTTTAAATCAGGATTTGGCCAACTCCAGTTTGAGCTTTACTTTTTTTCTCAGAACTCATGAAGTCTCACTTTTGCACTGGTGTGTCCAAGAGTTATGATCAATAAATATATATTTTTTTTTTCCACTGGAAAAAGACATGAACTACTATTTAATTTAGTTGGACTCAAATGGGAATAGAATTCACATTAGTCTAATTTCATTTTAATCAGAAGCAGAACTTCTACTGAATTGGAAATCTTCAACTACTTGTCCCTGATAGATTCAGAATGGAAAAATGCTAGAATTGCTGTTTAAATCAGAAATGTCAGCAATATGGACCTACTCACGGAAATACCAAAGATCTGCAAAGTTGATGCTTTGTTTTGTTTTCTCATTAACTATAAATGCATATAAAGCTACCATTTATTTTTCTTTCAAAAAGATCTGAACTGGTTGATGTGACTACAGAATTTGACCCAGCATTTGTAGTCTCAATTGGATGCCTGGAATTTTACATCCATTTACTTAAAAATGTTGATACACACATAGAATTTTAAATAAATGGTGCTAAAGACAATAAAATAATGTGGCTTGTTTTTACCCTAGAAATTTTAGCTGTTTTGTGGCTTTGTTTTCACTAATTACTGTGGCTTAGGGTTTGGGAGAAAAATCTAAATTACAACCTAGAAATACCTTTTATTGCCCCATTCTTCTTTATTTGAAACTATCTTATGTGAGATGAAGATTTTGCCCCAACTTTGTTATTACAAAAATAAGTTTTCAATGACAAGTGGCCTGCAAAGGTAATTTTTACTGTAATTGAAGCCCACTGTTTCATTTCAGGAAGCAGTGCATATGACTTTGTATTTTTTAAACACTGAATATTGTGGGGATATGATCATAGTAAACATAAATGGTGAAAGGTCTTTTTTCCCAACACAATGAATTTTCTTTCCTTAATCAATTAGTAAATTTTCTGTCTGCCTATCTATATATCTAGGTGGTACAAACATATGTATGTAGGCAAATACTGTAAATTTGTCCAGGCAAAATGTTTTATTTGCAAGAATGAGATTGGAAATGTTATTCGTGTCAATTAAGGTTAGCTATTTATATTTTTCATAATGTTACTGAAACATTGTTTCACCACTTGCATTCAAAGTCCATTCCATTTTCATTTGGGGTTTGCATCCTTTTTTTTTTTTTTTTTTTTTTTTTTCCCATTAAAAAAAAAAAAAAGTTTCTGAACCTCTCTATTTTTAGTCTGAACTAACCTCTCTATTTTTCCTCCTACAATTGTTTTTTTGTGTTGCTATTGTTGTAATTTGATTTAGATTTTCTCCAAAATTGTTTGAGGTTAGATGATCTGGGCATACTTTGATGGAAAGTCAAAATTTTTGATGGAAAGTCACATGACCAACAAAAACACTATTACTGGAAAAAACCCAAAGTTTTCTTGAAAAAGAAAAGCCCAGCCTGGTCTCTACTGAAAAATTCAAAATAGAGCTAATAGTTCTGAGAAAGGTGATCATCTCTCTATTCCTTGGATGCCCATAGCAATTAATAGCCATGCACAAGTTCTCAGAGGCCATGTAATTTCTTTCCTGAATATCATGAGACTTGGCTCAGCCCTCTCTGATGCCTGTGTTTTCTATATTTATAACCCTGAATACATTGCTGACCCCTGAGGGTGTGAAAGGGTCCTTTTTCCCTATCTGCTATAGAGTGACTTCTCTGCCACTCGTAGCCTAACTGAAATATCAGACAGAAAGCAAATCTGGGGAAGCAGAGAATGCACAAATGATGAAAGCATAGAAAATCTTTGTATGTATGCTGTGAAGGCTAAGTTTTGAACAGCTCTTATCTTTGTTTATAACACACAAGGAACTAGATCTAAATAACATACAACTTGGTCTAGCAGAAGATGTCCCTGTCCATGGCCAGGGGTGGAAACTGGAGGACTTTTAAGGTCCATTCCAACCCAAGACATTTAATGATTCTCTGAACATCTGGGCACAAACTCAGGCTGAATAAAGTAATGAAAACCTGATTTAAGACTTCCATAACACCATCAGCTCAAACCTGCTAGCCAGAGCATTTTTGAAGGCACTTTGTTAGATGGCTTTATAAATTACCTGATACCTTTCTCAAAATGAAAATACTACAAATTTCAAAAAGATTTTCTTCTTTGTGTTATGGTTGGGTTTTGTTTGTTTGTTTTAATTTTTTTATGTTCTCTTCTCCCAGCAGGATTCTTCTAGACATCACAAAACCAGCTTGATTGGCAGCAATACAATAAAGGGAACACCTGACCCCATTCCAAGAGAATCAGTGTTAACGCACTCAAAGAAATTAAGAGAAAATCACTCAGAACAAATAAAATCTTTTTTTATTTCCTTCTATTATTTTTTTTTTTTTTTCTCTTCTCTCCAGAGTTACCTGTCTTTGTGGTTCAGATTAATAGCTTGTCTCGTACATACACCCCTCTTGCATGGGGTAAAGGCAAGTGATGGTATTTGAAAAACAACAGGGGAAAAAAAAGAGCATGTAAGAAGTAAATATAAATCTGACTCAGAGGTAAAGATCAGGCTCCATTTGCCTTCAAAGGCCAAAAAAAATCTAATATGAAGGTTTTTCCAACACTATCTTATCATATGCATGAGTTTCTGTTTTCACCTTTCAAAAAATTTTATAGTGTAGCTGTGCATCTTCCTATAAAGTTCATGAGTGTCATGCATTTCAAACCCACAAGTTGGCTGCTTTGAGAATTTTAGCTCGTGTGTCTCCTTTTGATCAGAGCAGGTGTCTGTAGAAACAACCCCCAGCTTTGCAGCTCAGTTGCCTTAAATAAAGCTGAGAAATCCATAAGGAGGGCAGACTGCTAAGTACTTATTTACCAGCTACTCTGGTGATTGAATTAACAGCAAGCCCAAGATGTCATAAACAACAGTAAGTTAGTCTACATAGCGTTACAGTTTTGCAATAAGCAGAGAAGTAACATAATAAAATAACAAAATGACATTTTAGTTTCTCAGAATGCAGAGCACTGACTTCTATATTTCTCTTCATATGAAATAAAATTTAAGGGGAAAAAAAAAAAAAGAAACACACTTTAAAATATTTCAGGAATGTTCAAAGATATCAGGAAGTAAATAAATTCTCCTGAGCATCTGTTTTTATAAAGTTCAATCATCTTCAAGTACAATTTATGTGAGATGTAAAGCAATAATTAAGCTTTCTGATGTGGCATACCATTTCCCAAATGTTCCAAAATAGAACCATTAAAAATTTCCTTAGACATAACCACTAAAACCCCAGTAATCACATGGTTAGTATTTCACATGTTCCATGAACCTGCTTTCATTAGTGCTGATCTTTCAGGAAGAACCAACAATTTTTCTTTCACCCCTCACTATACCTGTTGGACAACATCACTCTGAGAAAGGACTTTTGTCTTCGAAAAATGTAGCCATTTATTTTAACTTCATAGGTGGAAGCAACACCTGTATTGAGTTTTATTTAAAAACAAGTGATTATTTGTCTCTTAATAACTTCCTGTTTGACTTCTCCAAAATGTGTTAAAGATTTAAATTATTGCTTTCCCCCATCCTCTTCTTATTTCCTGACCTTATAGGGAGGAAAAAGGAGCATTTAACCAGTACAGTCAAATAGAATGGATGTATATTCTCCAGGCTTTTCAATAATTATGTGATGAGCTGGCTTATGTACAAACAACCAGACCTGTGCCTGTACATTTGCTGGTATGTGGGAGGTAACTGCCCCCTTTGACTGAATATTATTGTTGTAGTTTTGAGAACTCATGTATATAAACTCTAAACATATAACTGAAAAAAAAAAAAAAAAAAATCACCTGGTAAGCTGAGAGAAATGTACTTTAGAAATACCTTCAAAATGCTTTTTCTATGTCAGATTTCTGTCATGTGTATCTCTTCCAACCATGGAGAGAAACCATCACCCACTACAAAATAAAAAACTAGTTTTGTTTCTGCATGTAACTTTCTCCAAGGCTTAGTCATTCAGTTTCACGTCTGACATGTTATAGTTCCTGACATGGCCAGTAGTTATTTCTGGAGTCAGATGATTACTTTCCATTTCTATGTCTTTATATTAAGCTGATGACCAAAAATATCTTCATTAAATTGTATTAATCTTTGCACTAATGATATAATTTCATTACTACCTTTTCCCCATAGGAGACAGCAATTCTTTAAAGGCAGCTTGAGTTTCCTGAATTAGAATGGCCTGAGTTTCTCTTTGGTTATTTAACGTAACCATCTCTAAAGTTTGCAATTATTTGGCAAATGGAATTTTGTTTCTGAAACTGTTAGCTGTTCTGGGAAATACAGCAAATGGGGAAACAACAATAACTTCCCCCTTAAATATTTTTCTCCACATAAGTAGATCCAGGTCATATAATTCCTTTTAAAATTAAATACAGCATCATTTATGTATTCTGGTTCCTCTCATCAATGAAGTGGCTATTTTTGTCCTAAGCTGCTTTACCAGTAGTTTGTGTTATAAAAGGAAGAATATTATTTTTTTCTGAAGAGATACAAAAGAAATTTAATAAAACAAACCAAAAATGCCTAAGGACTTTTTTTCAATTCCCCTCTATTGTGAAGTAGTTTTATATCAGCTGTCGCTTCTGAAACCCAGTTTGTATTTTAGGAGGTTAAAATTAAAACTGGTTGACAATGCTATACATTACTGGAATTAATTTTCTATCACATAGCCAAAAAAAGTACCAACAACAAGATACTTAGCCGTGACTATAAAATGACTTTTTTCTTAGTGGGTTCATCTCCTTTATTCTCACATGATTCCCCAAGCAAAAATTCTGACTATTAAAAAAGCAGAGATTTATGGGGCTTAGGTATTTTATATAGAACTGTTGATAAGCAAAGTCTATGGTGGCTCCCATTTCCGTCCCAGAATATTTTTGTTTGTTTGTTTGTTTGTTTTTGTTTTGTTTGTTTTGGGTTTTTTTGGTATTTTTTGTTTTCCCCATTACAGATGGAAGTTACCCCACATCCTTTGCAAGAGAGTGTAAGTGTGAAGTAAACTGCTTTATATTGCAGTACAGTATTTTGGAGAACTGGTGAGTGCCACAGCTGCTGCACAGTTACTGCAGTTGATCCTCAAAAACCTTCCAGGAGAGATGCCACACAGAAAATGGAGGAAAAAGGAAGTAAATAATTGTAACAAATGATGAATTATTTTATTTTGAGTTATCACTACCTAGAGTGGGGCAGATGAAAACTGCAGTAGGAGGAGAGCTGGAGCAGGATATATTGTCCACAGCAGCCTACAGGAGATGACAGAAATTGGTTTTGCACAACATGCATGAACTTATGAAGAGATGGTCTTGTCCTAAAAATGTCAAGGACTAGCACAGCACTTGAATCAGCACCCACCTACCAAGTAAATAGCACTAGCACCCAAACTGCTTGGCCATGATGTGCAAGAACTGCTCAGTCTTACCCACTGCAGCTTTGCTTTTTTTGTTGAAGGTGGTACGTAAATTTAATGTCCTGAATCTGCTGGAAGGTAATTGAAGCTCTGCGTGGGAGTCAGCAAGAGTAACCACCTTCCCACACTGTGGAGATCTCCTTCCCCTTTGGAACTGAGCTGAGTGGGTTCAGATGCACTCCCCTGCTAACAGGCATGACAGGCAGGTTCCATTGGGGAAGTGTTGTATTGCCCCACGAGACTAGACGACCACTGATGGCAAAAGTAATAGAGTCTGCTCTCTGGCTTCGGGTGGGATATTACAGCTTTTATTCTCAAGTCCTGCCCTGCTTGGCTGGAGCCGTCCCGTTGACTTGCTAGTGCCAGAGAGACCTCGCCACCCCCCTGTTGGGGCCTTTTTCCCCAGAGGCAGGGCCCAGAGGCACCACCCAATAAGGGAGAAGTGGGAGGGAACAGGGCTGGGTTACATTTCAGTGTGGGGGATGGGCAGATGGGATCATAGGACAGATACATATAAAAAAAATTACAAATCTGATGAAATATAAACCCAATTAATGCATTACAACAGGGAAGAGTCCATATTTAGACAGCTCTGGCACCAGGAACTCCTGAGGAGGATGAAATTCACTGCTGGGAGAAGGGAAAGGGAAAGGGAAAGGGAAAGGGAAAGGGAAAGGGAAAGGGAAAGGGAAAGGGAAAGGGAAAGGGAAAGGGAAAGGGAAAGGGAAAGGGAAAGGGAAGGAGGCAAGGAGAAGAGAGGAGAGGAGAGGAGAGGAGAGGAGAGGAGAGGAGAGGAGAGGAGAGGAGAGGAGAGGAGAGGAGAGGAGAGGAGAGGAGAGGAGAGGAGAGGAGAGGAGAGGAGAGGAGAGGAGAGGAGAGGAGAGGAGAGGAGAGGAGAGGAGAGGAGAGGAGAGGAGAGGAGAGGAGAGGAGAGGAGAGGAGAGGAGAGGAGAGGAGAGGAGAGGAGAGGAGAGGAGAGGAGAGGAGAGGAGCTGAATATCATGCAGGAAGAGAAGAAGACAGGAGGGAAAGTTAAGTTTTGAACTGGAAATTATAAAAAGGACTTTACAAGAGTGGGGTGATCCCTTACAAAGGTCTCTAAACAATCCTTGCAACCTCACAGTCAACTAAAACAAATCAGTGATATCAGTCTCCCTAGTAAAAGGAATTAATTAGAAGTCTAAATTACTACAGACACAATCAAAATACTTATTCCCCTGTAAGTGTAGAGGTTTTTTTCTTATTTGGCGAATAAAGAATATGAATAATTTTGTCAATTCAGCTTAGTGTTTGATCATCAAACATTCCATGCATACACCCTCAGCTGGCAGGAACCTTAAGAAATGTGCAAGACACTCATCCCAGCTAGGTGCCCTTTTGTCTTTTTCAAGATTCCCAAAAAGAACAAAATATTACTGTAGGTTATCATGGGAAACTTGAACCTATCAAGTGCAAGTGAATACATGTACTAGTGCAAATTGTTCCACCACCATTGGCTGATACGTTGTACAACTCTGCAATATGACCTTTTTTTAAATGAGAAGCTGTTAGCCACTGAGAGATTAATTAAGAGACAGATTCTCTCATTTCTGATTAATAGACAGGGATTATGTACACATTGCCAAGCAAAAGACATATGTAAAGAACATAAAGATTTATGTAGAAGTGTTTATTCTTCGTCTTTGATTGAGTTTTATTGTAACACAATAAACCTGCACAGTAGAGAAGACATCACTGTATCTTGTTCTTGGTTGATAGCTTCTGCCTTTTAGTAATTGTCTCATACTAAATTGCCACCTACGGCTTCAGCATTATTGAATTGGGCTATTCATGTAATGATAATAAAAATGCATTTATAAGCCCTGGGATTGGTCTGAAAACAGTACACAAAGAATAAAATAAATTAACAAAAGCCAACATCTTCATGAAATTAATC
Organism: Hirundo rustica; assembly: GCF_015227805.2. Lineage (NCBI taxonomy): Eukaryota > Metazoa > Chordata > Aves > Passeriformes > Hirundinidae > Hirundo > Hirundo rustica. The sequence goes on from NC_053450.1 coordinate 5,862,378, forward strand.
ACAAAGAATAATAGAGTCAGTTGTTGTCAAATGGATTTAAGTAAAAGCCAGGAGGAAAGGCTAACCCAATGCTTAAGAGAGTGACCTGTGATTTTACTTCTACCTCTGCCAAAGGTGTCCTGTCTGCCTTCATTTGACCACAAGCAATTTAATTTCTCTGTCTTCAGAATGTAAAATGAGGATGATGTTCTGTCTTTTCTGACTTTCAGTTTCCTTGATGTTATATCTTGCTTTAATCTACTTTTTGCTTGAGGTTTTTAGGTGCAAGGAAAGCAAGTAAACCTGCCCATGTGATGTACATTGATGAGACAGGTCTGCCGTGTTTAGAGCACAGTTTGGTTGTGTTCTCTACCCTCACCAAATTGGAAATGGGCTTACAAGGAAGTACTGGACACCATGTCCAAATTCCAAAGTCATTACACAAGGAGGAGAGAAAGGAACCCATTCTGGCTCTTATATGACAGAGAAAAAAAGTCTTCCAAGCTGTTTTTATGGGAAGGGAAGGCGTGGGAAGGGAAGGTGCAGAAAGGGAAGGAGCAGGAAGGTGTGGGAAGGGAAATTATTGGAAGGGAAGGGAAGGGAAGGGAAGGGAAGGGAAGGGAAGGGAAGGGAAGGGAAGGGAAGGGAAGGGAAGGGAAGGGAAGGGAAGGGAAGGGAAGGGAAGGGAAGGGAAGGGAAGGGAAGGGAAGGGAAGGGAAGGGAAGGGAAGGGAAGGGAAGGGAAGGGAAGGGAAGGGAAGGGAAGGGAAGGGAAGGGAAGGGAAGGGAAGGGAAGGGAAGGTGTGGGAAGGTGTGGGAAGGGGAGGGAAGGGGAGGGAAGGGGAGGGAATGGGAGGGGAGGGAAGGGGAGGGAAGGGGAGGGAAGGGGAGGGAAGGTGTGGGAAGGGAAGGTGTGGGAAGGTGTGGGAAGGTGTGGGATGGTGTGGGAAGGGAAGGGAAGGGAAGGGAAGGGAAGGGAAGGGAAGGGAAGGGAAGGGAAGGGAAGGGAAGGGAAGGGAAGGGAAGGGAAGGGAAGGGAAGGGAAGGGAAGGGAAGGGAAGGGAAGGGAAGGGAAGGGAAGGGAAGGGAAGGGAAGGGAAGGGACGGGAAGGGAAGGGAAGGGAAGGGAAGGGAAGGGAAGGGAAGGGAAATTCCTACAGGCCAGTAGATATTCAGGTACTTGATGCTTTCCCCTGAAATGAAAGACACTTAGTGTTTCTACTTGAAAAATACCTGGTTCAAGCATGAAATCTACTTGAAGTAGTTTTAGTTGTCAGAAGTTGTTAAGTTTCAAAGTCAAAACCTCCATGAGACCACAATTTCTAGCAAGTTTATTTGTTTGGTCAAAACTTGAACCCCATAAGTTTACATGCAGGTTGTATGTTTTTACGTTGTGTTTCTTTATATTATATTTAAGATCTATAACTACGCATATGAGAGGCATAATATTCTGAGGCTTTTCCTTACTATTATTTTTCTTGTGGTGTTTCTTCTGATATATAAGAAATTCACAGTTAAATCCCAATTCAACACATAGCTTGATCTTCCTCTGAAATAAAATGGGAGTAGAGGGAAAGCCAGTTCTCACTGAGATCTGCTGCTGCTTTTTATCTACCTTACTTTCCATTTTCTGTGGTGGGTTGACCTTGGCTGGACACCATGTACCTACCAAGCCACTTTATTACCCCCTTCCTCAGCAAAAACAATCTCATTGGTCAAGATAAAGGCTGTTTAATGAAGTAAAAGCAAATGTCATGCATGGAAGCAAAGGAAAACAAAAGATTTATTCTCTACTTCCCATCAGCAAATAAAATCCAGCCACATCCTGGGAAGTAGGGCTTCAGTACTCATTGTGATTTCTTCAGAAGAAAAACACAGAAATTAATTTCACCCTCTGCCTCCTATCTCTTAGGTTTTATTGCTCAGCAGACACCATATGATATAGGATATCCTTTGGATAAGACATCCTGGCTGTGACCCTGCCCAAGATTTTTCCCACCCTCAGCCAAAAGGGTGAAGGAAGAAATTTTGGAGAGATAGTGATGGTGCTGTGCCAGCTCTGCTCAGCAGGAGCCAAAACACTGGTGTGACATCAACACCTTTGTAGCCACCAATGCCCAGCACAGTAATGTGAGGATTGCCATGGGAAAGTTAACTCTATCTCAGCCAGGCCCAAGATATTTTTTGTAGTTGTCCTCAACCAGAGAGTAAAGGGGGCTATGAGGGAGATCATATGTTCTGTTTGAAAATATTGCACTACAAGATCTGAAAATAAACAAGTTCATTCCCTTGTTAGGGTAGTCTAACATACAGCTTTAATTAAAAGGCAATTCAGATAAAATTTTAGACTGTTTTCTCAAGGAAACCAGACCTATTCCCTTTTTCCATCAATTCCTATCAGCTTCTGATCTCCTAGTCCAATTTCTGTGAAATGCAACCAGGGAAAGTGGCCTTTAACATGCTGTATTCCTACATACCTTGTGAAAATAAACTGGTGTGGAGAGGAGACTCAAGTTCACAGTTTTTCTGAGGAAAGCCTTATCTGTACTTCAGTATTGGTTCACTCCATGTGGAACCCATCTGAAAGAAAGAAAATAATAACTCCCATTTTGAGGAAAAGCTTATCAGACAAAAAGTAAATCCAAACTGAAAGGAAACCAGGTCTTGCAAAACTTCAGAGCTAATTGTTAAAACAACATCTGTCTTTCAGAGGCAGCTATGCCCAAAAAAACCCCAGACTGATGTATTTTTTCCAGTAAATGCATCCAGGAGACTCAACATTCATTAGGAATTAGTACAAACCATTAGTGGAACTAAGTAACGTCTCCAAAGGACAGAGGCTACTGAATATTGTACAATTTCCTTGCACGTTATCCTTGCAAATAGCAAAGCTAGAAAATACTGCAGTAAATTAATCTGCTATTGTGGTGCTAAAAGCCTTTCTCACTCAGCAAGAGACAGCTTAAGACAAGCACTGTTTTCTGGGCCACCTAGAAACTAAAGAGAACAGTGGCCATCAGAGGTTTTTAGGAGCAAATCTAATTAATTAGCAGACTATTAATCACAGCTTCAAACCAAAAGGAAAATTTACTCTTATTTAATCTCCTAATTTTAGTTCATCTTGGAATTAGAAATCCTGAGGGGCAGTCATGAGAATAATCTGTGGAAAACCCCATGCATGACTGCTGTGATCCAGCAGGTTTCACTGGGCAGCCTGAGGAAACAAAACCAGAATAATTTTTTAAAAATAGGAGATATTTAGATATATTCTTTCACCTCTGCACTCACTTGCCATGGGGAAGATCCTGTTGTCTCACACAGGTGCATCAAAGCCCCTCAGACCTTTAGCTCCACAATTCTTGTATTGAACACTGCTTGTGTGTGAACCCATATGGGTGGCCAAGTGCAAAAAACTGCTTGTCCCATGTTGTGATCGGTTTTTACCATCTCCTGCTGTGGTGGTGCAGAACTGTTTTATTAGATTTTTGTAAGAAGTTTATGTTATGGTTCGTTTCACTGTATCCCCAATTCTGTATCCCTTTTGTGTTGTCTGTATAATAAGGTGTTTTGTGTCAATCATCCCATACCTCACATGACATGTAACATCCCCTCTGCCCCAACCCCCCTCTCTGGGGCAGCTTGTCTATCACTCCCGGGGTCCCTCCCAGATTGTGAAATCTCCGGCAGAGGGCTTCAGGTGATAGGTAGCCTGGGGGAAATTCCTTTGGCTCTGGATTTTAGTGGTCTGAAGCTTGGGGGTGGGCACACCTTGTTACCCCCTGAATCCCCTGATTTGTTGTCTTGTTGTATCCTCCCTGGGACACTCCCCCGCTTATAGGGGGTAGGAGGGAGGAAGAGGCTCTCTCAGCTGCTGGGCTCTCCACCTAGAAGCTCTCAGCTGCGGGGTTCTCAGCCTGGAAGCTCTCAGCCGCTCGCCTCGGAGCTTGGAGATCTCTGCTAATAAACATCTTTTAACCTGCTAAGCTGAGAGCCAGCCTTTTCTCTTCTGCTGCTGTTGACTGTCACCTTTGGGTCCAGCTGCTAAGCCGAGAAGCCAAAACGAACTGGAAACTTTGTGTCTGTGTTGACCCGAGCTAGCTGGGGGTCAGCTCCCACCCGGAGCGGGGACATAACCGGACACACCTGCTTACTGTAATCACCTCTCCTCACATATTCACATGAACCTACACATGTGCTATCCCATGTTATGGGAATGGCATCTATGCTCTGTGGATATCCAGGAAGTGGGCTGTATAAAAGTGGTATTTCCAGAAGAATGACTCATGGACCCCTATCACCAAGAAGACCAGAGGGAAGAAGGGACAGTGGGACATTGCAGGAATCCTCATGGTGGTGATTTTTCTACTTAATCCCTCTCTTGTTCTCACTCTCTCTCTCTTCCTCCATCTTCCCCCCATTTCTTTCTATCTCTCTACCTCACATGTACTGTTAAATAAAATTTGTACTATTGACTTTGGCATATTGTTTCTTTTGCACTTTAATTTGGGCGCAGGCATCTCTTATAATCAGATCATAACACTTGTTTGACTTTTGTCTATTGTTTCATTTGTTTGAAATAAAGGGTTTTTTAATGGGATAACTTTTAAAGAGACTTGATACTTCTAGATTATTTTCACATGCTTAAAGGGCATAATTTTAATTTTCTACTATATGGTATTTTATTAATTTTATACTCCTATTATAAAAATCCTTTGCTTCCTTCTTTATTTAAAACCTGAACCAAAGTGTACTCCATTTTTATACCCCTTTGGAAAAAAATAATTTATTTTTCTTTGTCCTAACCATATTATTTCTGGAGAAAATCATATGATAGGCTTACAGCATAGGTAGATAAGGACAACTGTCTGTGTTTGTTCAAAGTATTTGACATTGTCCCACAGGGCATTCTTGTCTCTAAGGTAGAGAGGCAGACAGAGTACTCAGTGGATTAGAAATTGGTGAATGGTTTCACTCAAAGAGGTGCTATCAACCTGTCAATGTCCAGGTGGAGACCAGTGACAAGTGGCCTTCCTTGGGAAAGGGTGTTGGGACTGGTGCTGTTTGATATCTTTGTTGGTGACACGGAACGAATGTACCCTCAGCAAGTTTGCTGGGAACACTAAACCATGTTGTGCAGTCAACACTCAGGAGGGAAGGGATGCCATCCAGAGTGACCTTGACAGGCTTGAGAGGTGGGGCTGTGTGAACCTCATGGAGAGTTCAACAAAGCCAAGAGCTGCATCCAGTTCTGAGGATATGGAACTGGAGCAAGTCCAGAGGAGATTCATTAAGATGATCAGAGGACTGGAGCATTTCCCTCATGGTACCAGGCTGAAAAAGTTTGGGTTGTTCAGACGGAAAAAGAGATGGCTCTGGAGAGACCTCGTAGTACTTTCTAGTACCTGAAGGGGCCACAAGACTGCTGGAGAGGGACATTGAGCAAGTATACGTAGTGGTGGAACAAGGGGAAATGTCCTTAAACTGAAAGATGGGATTAGAAGAGATATTAAGCAGAAATTCCTTACTATGAGGGTGATGAGGCACTGAAATATGTTCTTGCCTCATCCCTGGAGTGTTCAAGGCTGGATGTGGCTTTGAGCAACCTGGTCTAGTGGAATGGGCCCCTGTCCCTAGCAGAAGGGCTGGAATGAGATGAGCTTTAAAGTCTTTTTCAACTCAAATCATTCTATGATCCTTTGATATAGATGATCAGGGTAGAAGGCTTGCACTCATCCTACAGAGTTCTGGACTACAATAAGCCGTCTCTTTGCCTGACAATAAAGAGTGTCCAGCTTTCTCTCCCTTAGTCTTTTGGCCTGAGTCAAAGCACAAGCACGATCTCTCGCTCCCGATATGAAGACGTGGGTCTTCACGTTAGGAAAGCCTCCATCTCTATATTCTTGCCACCTGTGTGTCAGGTGTGATAAATTACCTTCTTGCTTTTTGAAACCTTTGTTTTTTGATGTCTCACATAATAATCCTCAGTCTTGCCAAGATTCCCTTTCTTTTTCCCAGCTCTCTTTTATTTCCTTGTTCTTTTGTTGTTGTTGTTGTTATTTTGGTTTGGTTTTTTGTTTGTTTTTGTTTGTTTGTTTGTTTTTGTTTTTGTTTTTTGTTTTTATGGGGTTTTTGTCTGGTTTTTGTGAAGGTAGATTTTTTCTTAGAAATTACTGGGAAAATGTTTATACTTGATGCTTACTTTTCACTGAAATATAGTCAAGTAGTCACAACACACAGAGTAACACTTATGCTGATGTATCATATTACTATGCAAAATAAAACCATGTGGTTGTTGTAGTTACTGTATACTCAAAGTGAGATATCAAGAGGGAATCATGTAAAAAAGGTGCATATATTCTTTTTCTTTCAGCTGATGTTGTGCAGAAACAAAGTTATCAGAACTGAATTGGTGAAAGAACCTTCCCATATATATCTTCTGGCTAGAGAGACTGAAAAAACTATCCTAATTGAAAAGAAAATGAAACCAAAAATCATCAAAACAACACCAAAAAACCTCAAAATCCTGATGTGTTGAACAAGTAAGATGGAAATGAACTGAAAATGTAGATCCAGTTAATCCTAAAGAACATTTAGACACGATCAAGTAGGATGCTATTATAATCAAAAGTGTAAAGAGCAGCACTCAAATCAAGCAATATTAAAACACTCCAATATCCAGAGTCAAAGTGCATTAATAAACCATTACAAAAATGTAGGCAGGAATACTCTCTGTGCTGAGACTGAGCAAGGAGAAGTGGAATTTAACAGAAATGCCCTTTTCCTGTAAGCAGTGAATGACTTTGCTAGGCAGATGTCTTCTAATTTCAGGATTTAAGGTTATAAGCCAATTCTGTTCTCAACAGTCATAAAATCACTGAATTCTGCCAGGGGATGTTCAAATCAAAGTATTTTTGTTTGTAAGATGAAGACAAGCTGGGAAATGTAGATTCATTGCTAAATGAATCCAAACTCCAGTAGTGCTGTGGTCCTAAGAAACTGCCATTAATATCTTTTTCAATGAAAAAAATATCAGTATGAGCTAGGTTGGAATCACTGAATGCTTCCCTTTGGCTTATTTCTGTTAATTGCATAAAGCTGGAGTTTTCATAGCCTATTAAATGGCAACAGATGCTGCAGATACACATGCAGACATATACAGACACATATACACAGATTTTGAGAGAGACACAGAACTTCCAATTCTTTATCAGTTTTGAACTCATTTTGAAAGTAATTATATGTCATATTAACAAAGCTAACATTTAGCAGTAACAAAATGAGAAAGAGTGTTGTATTAATCAATTTACCAGCAATAGCACTGAACTTGGAGAAAATGTTTAGAACATACAAGTGAGATAAGGTCAATAAGCCAACCCACAAACTGCAAATTTCTGACACATCTTCAGCATGTTTTATAAGGTGGCCTTTGTGCAGTTTGATAACAAATGTGCTCATTATCAGGAAGGGATAAGCAGCAGTTGCCTGGTAAAGGTTGAAATGTTGAGTTTCAGAAGACTTCTGCTGCAAACCTTTTTTTAACCTTTTACATTTCTCTGCATATCTGGAAAGGCTCCTGCCAATGCAGAACATTTTCAAAAGATAAGAACTGTAGCAAAGTCAAGCTCTGCTTCATCAATGAGTAAATCCCTAGAAAACGGATGCATCTGTAGTACATTTGCTCCAAGAGACTTCAGAATAAACCTATATGATTGTCAAAGGATTGCTTGGGCTCAGCATTGGAACCAACAGAGGCCAACAGCCTAAAGGTATCTATCATCTGACTTGTTGAAGAGCTGACAACTCAAGCCAACAAAATGCAAGGAAAATTTAATTTATTTGCCTTATCTCTGCAAAAAAGAAAATCTATCTGAATAAAGTTTTTCCTTGTGCCTTTGTTTAAATATTTTGTCATTGTATGAATGTAATCCCAGAATCAATACAAATCCTAAGAGTTTTCATGGGAAATCAAAAAAAACATGGGTGGGGAGAATGAGAAATCAACTCTTTTGTTTTCTTCATCAACAAACGTCTGAGTGTTGGCAGTACTTTGAATTCAGAAAGGAGTTGGTAAATTGAAGCCACTTCTCGTCTACCTGGGAGACAACCATTTCACCATTTCTGTCTGAAGAAACCTTGGGTGCAATTCTTTCTTCATTTTCTGGGCTACCACTATGTAAGCTGCCTCTCCTGCCATGGCCAGTCTGCAGGGGTTTAACCCACAGAATATATTAGAGCATAAATCAATTCTGGTACTCATATATTCAAATGTTCTCATATTTTAAAGCAAGACGTGACAAGGATTTTTATTTTACAAAGCTGTAGTCATGTTAACTTTTAGGAAAAGCATTTTTCATTGTTCTACAATCATTACAGAAACTGTCTGGCATTTGTTTTATGTTCTTTTAAAAATGGTAAGACATATATCTGTAAGTGGTTAGGCTTGATGGAGGAAAACCAGAGTGAAATTATTTGGCCTTTGATAGTCAGAAGACCTGATAATTTCCTGCAATACTTTTCCTTTTTTATCTTGCAGCAAGGCCCAGGTCTCAAAGAAATCAAAGACATGCATAATAAAAAATTGCTTGGCACAGTCCTATTTACTGTCACTCATGTTATCAGGGATACAATTTGAAAGCTAAAATTTGAAAAGTCACACAGGATTGACCACAAGTGTGGACAAACACGTTTAAATTTAAGCATGATTAAAGCATGATTAAGATGATGTCTTGATTTATACTTAAACTTTGCATTATTCTGCAAAAGCTTTAGTTCTACATGCTTTCATCATGCTTATCATGCTGCTCCCCCGCGCCCCCCCCCCCCCCCCCAAAATCATCTTCTAAGCATAAATTTATGAAAGTTATTAGTTGAACAGTCATTTCTGGCTGCCTCTGATAGTAGGATGTCTCCTGTTGATAGTAGGAGATATTGAATACCTTTCTAGAACTGGTGTTTTCAACAACTTTAGAAGCATTTATTTTTAGAAATAATAGCAATAGTAAAGACAATTTTAACCTTACATCAGCATTTTGTCTCACAATGTTTAATATCAACCACAACAAGACTAAAAGGGAAGCACTCTTAATCCAGATAGCTATTTCCAGGAGAAATAGCTCCTGGAAATAGAATCCACTCCATAGCAGATATGTCAGTTTTTACCATACTTATTAAATCCATTGCTAATGCTGTGAGATTACATAGATTAAACTTCCCTTGGCTGGCAGTTACTGAATAGTCTGCATAGGAACTTTTGCCTAACAGAAAAAATTAGATTCCATTAATAGCAATGGCAGCACTGCAGCTAAAAGAAACTAGGTTTGTCTGATATTTTGTCTAAAATAGTCAGGGTAATTGATGATGAGAAAGAGAGGAGAGAGGGACAGAGAGAGAACACCCATTATCCCATAGTGATTGATATAGGCCTTTTTCTAATTACATCAGCCCTTTCCAGTGGAGACAGGTCATGGTACTTATAGATCTGCGGCTACAGGTTTAAGACTATTTGACAAATAACCATAATTTAAAATACAGTTATTGAAAAGATAAGATGGATGCTGTACAACTTTTTCTGCGCATGTAGGACGGCAAAGGAAGGATGGAAACTTTTCCACAGTTGTGAATATGACAGAATTATCTTTAGAAATCTGTTTCACCAACATTACAGAGGGAGAGATTTTCATATTTTATAGTTGAGAGGATTTCCCCAGAACTCTATCAAAAGTGAGCACATGTGATACAAATAATAAGAATGTAAAGATTAAATGCATTTAACTCCTGAGTCTTTCTTACAGGACATTGCTAGGCAAGGCAAGGCTCCTAGGTACATGAGTTTATGGCAAGAGCTTCCCAAAGTGATTGTGAAACTACAGCAAGCCAAAAATTTCATCAGCATCATCATAAGTGATGCAACGAATGAAAATCTGTAACCTTTTAAAGGATGGAGACTGATATACAAAAATGTTATGACTGCTTATATTTCATATTTGTGTATTCAGAAACTTCAAATAAAAAGGATCTCTCAAAAATTTGGAAACTAAAGTTCTTCAAATAATCTCACTAGTTATAAAATAAAAACAGTTTTCTTTCCTTTAACTATTATATAAATAAAAAACTCCGTTAATTTATGTTGTAAATGGATGAATACCCATAAATCTGATTCTAATATGTGGACAATCTATGAACTGAACACTGGCTGATACAAAGGACATGGTCAGCAAGAGAGTCACATGTCCCACTAATTGCATGGTACTCCCTCTCAAATGAGGTATGTTTTCTGTAGGAGAAGGTAATACAGGTGACCTTGCCCCGATAAGTAACGGCTGTGTTAATTATCCAATACAGCCTCACCCTCAATGAGTCACAGCTATATCCAATAAAGCTAAGTGTGATAAAAGGGAGAGGGTTAGCTGGTGAGGGGGACTTGTCATGGAGGGGAATCTTTGAGGAAGAGGAAATGGGATGTTAGCAAAGAAGAAGGTTCCTGGAGAGAGAGAATCACTGCTGTGAAATCAGTTTGGGTCTGCAGTTAGAGGCTGTTGTTGGAACCTGTAGGCATAGTCCAGCTAGGTAAAAGCCTGCAGTCAGATTCCAAAAACTAATACTTGCAGTCTTAGTTTAGCAGGAAATAACTAGCAGCCAGAAGCTGTAAGGGAAACCTACAGCAGGAGCTTGCTGCAGCCAGAGTCAGTGAATTGTTGGAGTCAGAATGGCTAACCTGTAAAGAGGAATAAGCCAGGATCCTTTCCATGCTGTAATAAACAAAAAGAATGTGTGTCTGCTCTAATGAGAGGGCTGCTGCAACGATTTTCCACTTTGAACTTCACTTTTCAAGTTAGGTGTGAAATAGTTTGAGGGAGCAATGGACTACTAATCATTCCCAACCAGGAAAGACTGAAACAGATGGAGCTGTTCAACTTAAGGGAAAGAAGACTGGGTAGAGACTATGTAAACACTCTCAAAATGTCTGCTGCTGCAGAAGGAAGAAAAATCCTTGTTTATATGCCTATGGCGAACAAAGAATCTGAGGTAAATTGAAGAAAGAGTGATTCAGGAATATACATGGGGAAAGCTTTTAACAGGAAGTATAAAACACTGAAACAAACTCCCTGAGGTTATTGTGGAGTTCTCCTTACACATCTCAAAGAACAAGTTAGACAACATCTGTCTGGAATAGCACTCATACTGTTCATCCTGCCCTAGGGAACAAGTAGGAATTTGACAAAATGTTGAGTTCCTTCCTAGGCTTATTTTTATGACTAAAATAAGCAAGCAAAATACTTATTAGAATAAGGTTATTTAAGTTTGAAATTCATGAGCTAAAATTCAAATTATAATAGATATTATTTAAGTTCCTTGACAAAAACTCTCAGAGATTTCACTGAAGCCTCATTGTGTTGCTTCTATGGACTACGTTTAAAGAGGATAAAAACATCAGACACAGTAGATACAAAAAGGTCATGTTCTTAATGTGAATTTCCAGTAACAAATCCATATGCTATCCTTAAATATAAATGTTTTGGTTTTCAAAAAGAACTACCAATATGAATGTTGTTTAAAGCATTACATTTATTTATTGTTTATTTTTTTGGAGAAAAAAACCTCAATGTAGTGGATTAAGTAACCTAGAAATGTGTATTCTATTTCATCTGTTGAAAGCTGTTTTTTGGGAGATGTTTTGTCGTCCTCTTGCTCCTCCAGGAGGAAGGAGGAGGATGCCTCCTCATAATGGCCCAGCCATTAAATACAGATGGGGCAGTGTTTCTTATCTCTTTCATGACCCCTCCATCCTCCAGGGGGACATCTTCTGATAATGGGCCATTAGGGCCCACCAATGACATGACACATTCCATCATCCCATTGGGAGATGCTCCACACAGTGGAGGAGCCAGCTGTTCCCAGCTAGATAAAAACTGGGACTGAAGGACACAAGGTATCCTGTTTTTCCACTGAATTCCTGGAGGAAGACTGGACCCATCTCATCACTCATGAACTTCCTACAGGACCATCTCTACTCCACAGAACCACATCTGTTACCCCAGGAGGATTTAATTGGACTGCTTCCAACATCCTGACCAACAGGGTGCCAGGTCATATCCCTGACTCTGTCAGGGTTCTCCAGGATTTTTGTTTGCTTCCTTGCTTGTTTTTTTGTACTACTACCTCTTTTTTTTTTTTTTTTTTTTTTTTTTTTAAATTATTCCTAGTAGAGAACTGTTACTCCTATTCCCATATCTTTGCCTGAAAGCCCCTAATTGCAAAATTTTAATAATTGGAGGGAAGGGGGTTTACATTCTCCATTCCAAGGGAGGCTCTAGCTTTCCCTGGCAGACAACTGTCTTTCAAAATCAAGACACTCAATAAATTTCACTTCTTCTTAATCCCTTTTGTCTTCAAGTAATATGGGGGTATTTATTACAGCTTGGATAATTCGGTTTTATTTTTGCCATGTGTTTTTTGTTAAGGAATTGAAAAATATAAATGAAGATCCTGAAAACTTTTCCCAAAAGCTAAAAAGTATTTCTCATGGAAGAATTTCTTGGCTCTAATAGTTATTCCCATACAGAATCAGAATAATATAATTAGGCAATAGCTTCCTTGGATTGGAAAGGACCTTAAATATTTTCTCTTTGAATTCCTCTGCTGTGTACAGGGACACCTTCCACTAGACCAAGTTGCTCAGAGCCCCAATTAGCCCAGTCTTGAACAGTTCCAGGGATGGGATCCAGAGCTTCTCTGGGGAAGCTATAGAAATCCTTCAGAATAAAGTATTTCACCCTAGTATCTTAACTAAACCTGCCCTCTTTCACTTTGAAGCCATTCCCCCTTGTCCTTGTAGTCTCTCCCCATCTTTCTTGTAGATTCCTCTAGTTACTGAAAGACCAGGATTAGGTTACCTCAAAGTCTTCTCTTTCTAGCTGTACAATTCCAATTCTCTCAGTCTTTCCTCATAGAAGTTGCTCTCTCCCCATCCTGGTTTAGGGAAAATTTGGGAGAAAACCTCCAAACAGGGTCCCTCCAGAATAGCAATTTCAAGTGGGCCCTCCCCCAACTGCTTCAGGAAAAGATTTCCTCAGAGAAAAGTGGAAAAAACCCCTATAAATTTAATAAAAAATGCACTCACAAGTATAAAAAATGAATAATATGAAACAACAAAACCTCTCACCTTTCTGAAGAGAGATGGCAAATTGAGAAAGTCTTTGCTTTCGGCTCACTCAGTCTCTTATCAGTTCCTCTGGTGCTGGAAAATGCTGAGGCCCAGGCCCCAGTGGGCCACAGGTGTGAGCTCCTGGTGCTCTTCTGGGTTTTCAGTCCAGAGCAGGTTCAAACAGTTCCAAGAAAATGGAAAGAAACAAAATAGTCCAGGTAACTTCTCTGCCTCCATTAACCAAAACCAACAAAGGAGAGATCTCTGCCCCACTGTCTGTCTGTGCTGCAGACAACACCGTCCAGGAGCAGAGTGTGTAGGAGTGAGTGCAGTTTCTGCAAACAAACTCTGCACCTCCCCTTTCCCCATTCTGCCCTCAGAACCATTCTTAAAGGTACAGAACACAATATCCAACACAGACAGAATAGACAACTGGGGATACAAGCATCATAAAGTCACCCTAGGACACCCCCTAATCATCTTCATGGACCTCCTCTGGATTCATTCCAATGCGTCCATGTCCTCCATGGAAAGGTGATGGAGACCCCAGGGCATTGAGACATTCTGCTGTGTTGTTTTACACAATGTAAAAGCTCCTGTAGCAATCCACAGTTCAAAGTCACTTTCTGAAGTAAAAGGAGTAAATATGGATTTTTCTGTGCTATGATTTTAGCTTTCACTATATCTGAATGTGAGTACAGTATAGAAATTAGGGTGAGATTTACTGGCCTGCCTTCCATTTTAAGATTCGGTTTCAAAATAGACCATGGACACTACTAAGATCAATCCACTGGGCTAAACTTTGTGGGTTTTAAAGAGAGCTGGAGTATCTAGCATGCAGGACAGTGGGAAAGGCTCAGGAAAGACTATACCCTTCTGGTGCCACAGCTGAAAGCCAAAAAAATACTCCAGGATTCTTTACATGAGAATCACACCTTGGTTGCTCATTCCTCCCTGAGGCAACTCTGTTACTTTGCATTTCTCTCTGTGCCACATGCATCCACAACACAAAGCAGTCATGAAAGTTGGGTCAGTTGGGTTTTTTTCTTGCATCAATGAACACATAGTGGAATTAATTAAGTCAGTTTACCACAGCTCATAGACTGATATTGTACAGCTAGTTTCTGAGTCACAGCCTGGAAGTGTCTAGTATTTTGAAGATCTGGACAGATCCTCAAACCTCAAGGCTGAAATTGTTCCTTTTTCTAATAATTCTTCACAAACAGGATAGATTTCAAATTCTATAATTGATCTCAGGTGAATGGTGAGATTACAACAGCACAGACCAGAAAGAAAAAAAATGTTGTACCTACATGGTACGACAAGCAAGCAGCCACCTTCCATAGAGAAACTGCCCACAAAAGAACTCACCTAATTTTGCCTTTGGCAAATGTGCATATATGATAATGGACTCTTCCTGCCCATTCCAATGAATCAAATCCAAATGCTCTGTTTGAGATTAGGCACTATTAGCTGTTCTTTAATCAGTTTAAATTTCTCAGTCTATGCATGCTACGAATGCTCGTTAACATGTTTTATTCTTGTTGGAGTAACTAGGACCTGTCTAAAGGTCTCAATTGTACTGAAGAGGAATCTTCACAGTGCATCCTGCCTCCTCTTGTCTCCATACCTTTTCCTTCTAAGGTTAAAAAAAAAAAAAAAAAAAAAAAAAAAAAAAAAAAAGATAATGGACAAACTAGAAAGAATTTGGGATGAAAATAAGTAATTAAACCAGTAGGAGATTTGTGGAATGTAAATGAACTGAAAAAAATGAAATTGAAGACAGAGCCATAACAATTTGAATTTGCCTTCTTCAAATCATAGTACTTATGACATACTCTAGCGTGCAAAAAATATGGATTTTGGAAAAGCACAGGTTTTCTATGATGTCCGTTAATTTCATGGGGTTTTGTTATTTTAAACGTAGGATTATATGTTCATGAAGAGGATAAATGAAGACTAAGAAGCATTGGTAAGAGGATAGCCTAAAAGTATAATCTTACTAATGAGAAAGCAGAATTATTTCATTCGGGATCAAGAGCAGTGTGGGGGCGGGGGGTGAAGCGGGAGGGGAAGATTAAAAATCTGTTCTGTTCATGTTTTTGTTTTCCAAAGAAAATTATGTAAACGTCATTATTTAAGTATTTAAAACTTCTGAAGAAGGAAGATCTAAGCAGTATATTTTCAAAAGAAAATGATGCATCCTTCCAATATTTAACTCTCACCTTAATGTATATCTCACTAGGTTCAAATGATTAGAAACCGTGATACAACTTGGAGCAAATGCATGTTAAAACTAATGAAGCAGAAGTACCCAAACACAGACACTTTTTATCAGCCAAAAATGTTCATACTATGGCTCTGTGGTTTTGAAATCTGGACTTTCCTGTTGGCTCACACCATATTGCTTCTGAACCATTTCTGTCCTCTCATGACTCAGTGATGTCCTAAACATGTATCAGAGCTTCCTGAGCAGGATCAGGGATGACTCCCTTCACTGACAAGGAAATATGAACTTCAGTGTGAAATTATAATGCTTGCAAATATGAGTTATGCTGGTGGCAATTCCTAGCATTTTACTGCATCATTTAAATCCCTTTAAAAAGCTTTCATATTCTATCTTTATCTATTAGTCATATGCCACACTTCACCCAGTTCCAAAGAGGATTATGAATACATAAATCAATTCAAGGGACGCTATTCCGAACAGGGAGTTCTGAATTTTTTATTCTACCCCTGTGCACTTTGTCACACTGGGATTCACAGACTGCATTTCACTAAGAGGAAGCAATAAAATTTCTCCCAGTTGCACTTATTTGCAACTCATGCTTGGAAAAAATATCAACCTTGACTCAAGACGGACCCTGAAACAGTCCAGGAAAACAATAAAAAGGCCAAAAATGGATGTTGGAGTTAAGACAAAGCTGTCTTACTGTCCAACTGACACAATGCATAACACACAAAATCAAAGTTCAAGAATTCAGACCAAGATTTTGTGTCAGCTGTGACACATCTGTCATCTGCATTGAGACATTCAAAGGACCTGAATAAAACCCTTAAGTTGATTTATTTTTACTTGTTTCAGTGCTCTTTAGAATGCAATAGACATTTAAAACCAAATTCACATCTTAGGCAGCGTATTTCATTGCAACAATTCAGAGCAATATTTATGAGATGAGATCTTAAGAGTTACAATCTACTTCAGTTTTGTCACTGTTTATTCATGGAACCCTGACAACAAAGGCTGGTCCACATATATATGTGAACATATATATACACACAGAAAGAAAGAAAGAAAGAAAGAAAGAAAGAAAGAAAGAAAGAAAGAAAGAAAGAAAGAAAGAAAGAAAGAAAGAAAGAAAGAAAGAAAGAAAGAAAGAAAGAAAGAAAGAAAGAAAGAAAGAAAGAAAGAAAGAAAGAAAGAAAGAAAGAAAAAACAACAAACCAACACATCAAGTATTACAGCTCAGATCCCTTTTTCATATTTGATGTCTAAAAAATGTGAATGTGATTGAATGCAGTGTAAAAAATTATCCACAGTCTTTTACTTCTATAACTAAAGTATGTCAGTTTAAGATAAATTTTATTTGGTTTTTTAGGTGGTTAGGTGTGGTTTAGAATTGGGAAGCAAAGAAAATAAAAAATGAAGTTTGAGAAATTATGATCTAGGTTGGAGTTCATATTAACATATTAAAAGAAAAGGAAATGGAACTTGGATTTGGGGATCATGGACTTGGCTTGCCCCAAGAGCTACTGTCACCATCACTGAGGGGACTGTATCATTCTTTGATATATCAGAACTATTCTTTTTCTCTGGCCAGTCTGCTTTAAGAAAAGGGAGCAGTATATATGCAGTATACAGCAGTATACAGCATTATTGTTCTAACATGTTCCTCAACAGTGAAAGGCTTTAGAACTAATATGAAGTCCAGCTTCCAAAAAGTCTATTTGACTACTCAAATAGAAATTTTGATGTTAATTTTATCTCTAAAAGGCACAAATTTTACTCTCTCTACTTGAAATTGGATACTCCAAAGATTACATGACAGAATAAGGAAATCATTGGCAAAGGCAAAAAGAACAAGAAAAGCTGTCTCTCAAATGAATATGGAATATTTGCCTTTACCTAAAATTATCATATTGGGGGTTTCATGCAGTTATTCATCCATAATCATCTATATCTGAGAACAAATTTAAATCAAGATAATTTAAATAATTATCAAGATGATTTGGAGTAGAGTATTCTATAATTTAGATCCACTTGTTTGCTTAACTGGAAAACAAATTGTCCTTTGAAAAAAAAATCATTAGACCTATGTTGTACTAAACTGTATTGCTTTCTCACTTCAACCTTTAAAATAAAACTGAAAACTAGAACCTTACTACAGTGCATCATACAATTTATTTTTCAAATTGATAACTTCTATAAAAATCACTGTTTTTTATGCTTCCTGTAAATGTTCTAATATTCAAAAGTTTGAAAACCTAGAAAAATCACTCAGTAATTTTGCTTCTTTTTTTCATCAGAATAAGTATGTTGTTCTTTAAAATCCATTGTACAACCAAAAAACGGATTACGAATGCAGCCTGGCAAGACACTACTTGTCCTCATTCCTTTCTTTTAAATTACTTTTGTGTGAAAGACAGAAATGACAACACAGAATAAAGAACTTCTGTTTTATTTACTGAATAGACACAACAATGTAACTTCAAAAGCATCTTTGAAAAGGCTAAAATATTAGCTGACAAGAGGATTTGGATAAAGATTCTGATCTCATTTTTGCAAGAATAAATTTAAATTCAGCACCTTTGGTGTACAGGAAATTATATCACAAAGTGGCCCCAATCCTGCAGCAGTCTTCTGTTGTTGAGAGACAAAAGAGCCACAGGAATTTCTAAGTAGCCTCTCTAGGGTACATTTTCAACAAAAACAGTTGCAACGGAAGTTAATTTTCAATATTTGAAACAAATTTTCATACTGAGGTGAAAAACATAAGATAAAATATTAATAAACAAAACTGTGTGTTTATGTACAGTTGCATAAGACTAGTTTATTATGGCTATATAAATGCATATATATACTTTAATGATTGCTATAACTGCTCAGAATTTTTTTAACAGGACTGAAATCAAAATAGACAATGAGTTTCACCATTATCATGCCAAATTTGGCTTCTGTCAAGAAAAGTCCATGAAATTTCAAATAAGTGGAACTGAACAAGATCCAGGAGACACAATTTGTCAAAGTGTATGGATATACTCCCTTCTGGAGTAGCTGGTATTTTTTTCAGTACCTCTATGATATTTAGAACTCTTCACCTGTCCAGATTTCCCTTTCAATTTTGTAGTTCTGATGATCTCAACAGTGGGAAGGTTTGCAAGAGCTTTCTGTGCTCACAGATCTCCATTTTCCCACTTGTCTTTCACCCTTTAAATAAAACAAACAAACAAACAAACAAACAAAACTCAAGGAAAGTTAGAAGAACTCTAGTCTTAGCCACAAATTTTTAGACATATACAGGGATATAAAATATAGGGATAAAAAACCCAAGCCAAACCTTCAAAATACCATTTGCATGAACAAGAAGAGACAATAGATTTTCACCACTGCAAGAGTATTCAACCTGTTCCAGATCCTGGGCACAGCCTGATCCCAACTGGAGAATGTTTGGCTGCAGCCCAGGAAAGGCCCATCCAGGGACAGAGAGACAGGGAAGAGGGAGGAGCAGCCCAGAAAAACGGTAAGGGACTGACCACAGCCCCATCCTGACTTTTTTATGTTTTTCTGGGTTGTTTCTAGTTCATATCTATTTATGTGAGGGAAAATAAGTAATTTGTACAGTACTAGAGAGGGGCTGAGTCATGGATGCTTGGCAGTGCTGCTGTTTAGAAACTGACACAGATGCATGCCATGCTAAAGGGAGAGATTTCACTGTCATGGATGCAATTAGTCATCTTTCATGACCTGAATTATGCTAAGAATCATGATCCTATAGTGGAATATTCAGTTACACAAAAGATAAGAGATCTGATTCTCTGCTAAGTTACTCTCCTTTAGGTCTGCTAAGTGTCTTCTAATTATCTCTTGTCTCCATGAAAGGAAATGAGGTCCATACTTATGCATCTAACTAGATTAGTTTACATTTTCTTAGATTAGGTGAAATTGTCTGATGCATATGTAAGAGCTAGAGGGCCACAGTAATACTAACATATTACTGCTAATAAATCCTCTTCTATACTTAAACAAATTAAGCCCTCATCAGCTGGTACATAATAGTTCTATTGTCATTGACTTAAAATGACCTGATAGCAAGGAGACACTTTTGCTATTGCCATTATCTGCTTCTGAAAAATGTGAATTACTAGCAGGCAGAAGAGGGTTCCACTTGCAATTAAATTAGCACTAGTGGACATTTCACCCACATTCAGAGAGATCACTGGAGAGGGGAAAAAGACAGATTCTAATTTATCAAAAGCTACTAGTTCTTTGTGAAAGAGACAGGTTTAAGCTATTCTTGTCCATTTTCTGAAACCCACAGGAGCTTGAAAATTATCTGATAATCTAACTGAATGATTTATAACTCCCTTTTGGTCCCACATAAGGAGTTGCCCCCAACAATTAATCTTCCTGGATATAATTGGAGTTAAAATTAAAACTACATTACTCCTCAATTCATTGGGATGCACTTGGCATGGACTTTTGTAACAGCTTCAGGTAACATAACCATTAACAATGGCAAATGATATCAAATATGGCTGGCCAAAAATGAAAATGAGGGAGGAAAAATTAACACAAATAACAACCTTTTATCAAGACATCAATACCTTCCAGCTGCTCACATCTACAGTACCAAATTGCTGCAGTAGCAATTACCTGATATTGGTAAATGAAGCAATTCTTAAGCCCCAGAGGTATAAAACACAGTGTAATTCAAGAAAAGCCACTAGAAAAAGTAAATTTCTGGTCCCCATTCAAACCTAAGGAAGAATCAATAAAACTCAAAATAGATTAGCAGAGAGACCCAAGCCTATTCACGGGCCTCAGGGAACCCTTTTGGGTACAGAAGAAAACAGCTTTCTTTGGCCAATGGCTTGACTGCCCATTTACAGAGGAGAAGCACAAAGTATAAGTCTTTTCATGAAAGCCCTTGTGTATTCTGCAAACAAGATTTCACAAACCAACTTAGCAGGGTTAACACTTGAAGCAGCACCTTCAAAAAGGAAAATGCTTTTCTTTCCATGGCAGTTTCCTGTGAGAAAACCCAGCCCAAAATTTCTTTGATAAATTTTGTTGCGTAGCTTGTTGAGTATAACTGTCCTGATTTTCTTCCTCAGGGATTTTCTCAAATAGAATGCCACCGACAGAATCTGTTTGCCAAATTATGGGCTTTCAGTGCCATTTTAGATGCTATGAAATACGTTCCTGACACTTTGCTTCAGTTCCAGAAGAGCACAGGTACCCTAGACAACTGTTATCAAACCTAGTAGTCTCAGGCAGGTATTTGGTGTTCTCTGGTATAAATCAGTCTACATGCTGGGATTAAGGTCACGAATGTTCACATTTCAGCCATGTCAATCAGAATACTTATGACATTATCCAGCAGAGGAAAATATTAGGTTGACTTTTTGGAGGAATGTTACTCCCAAAATAGACAAAAGTGTTAGCATTTACTCTGAAACCTTACTTGCTTCATTTTTCTCACTAGTGAAATGGAGTTAAACTCCCCCGTATTCTGCAGGATAAATTCATTAACATCAGTGAGCCCCTGGAATATGTGAGGACAAGAACAAAGGTTATACTGGTACAGGTTGAACTTTCTTCTCTTGGTTCATGGCCAGTCCATAATGGTTTGGTATAGTAAGATTGGGCTATTCCATTCAGTGTCAGAGGGGGTAAGAAAATATCCTGTTACGTTTGTGTAGCACAACATGACATGGGGCAGAAATAGCAGCTGCAGCTCTGGAAGCTGCTGCAGAGCCATTCCCTGTCTGAGCAACCAGTGTGATCAGAAATGGTTTTCATAGAGAACATAGGGGTGTCTGTGCTGCGCTGGGTATTGTAGACCAATGCTGAAAGCCCCATCTCCCACCACCCAGAAGTAGAGCAGAGCATTCCTTGCAGCACTAGCATCATTCCCAGGCTGCAGATAATGCTTTCTTTTATGGGGCACTTTAATTCAATTTCTACTGTTTCCATTGTTCGGCTTTGCAGTTTTGTTAATCTTCCACCCAACCCCCTCCCCATGCTACCCCTTACCCTACACATTTAGAAGCCCCCTGAGGTTTCAAGTGTGCATAACCACTTTTTTCTTGGATTATGTATTTTCAGTACAAGACACCATCTAGGAGGAATAAGTTGTTAAATGAAGGCTCCGTTGACATTACATCTTCTGTTTCATGCCAAGACAACACAAACTCCCACTGTGTAGTCTGAGCTACATCCAAGCCCTGAAGATTAGAAATTCCAGATGTAAGAGTATCATGGATGAAGGACTTCAGCTTGACAATATAATTCCACATCAATTTTTGTCAATCTTCATGCAGCTCAATTATCGTCAGCAAGCACTCCATTTTTGAGAAGCATGAGAGGATTTGTAGGCCCATAACAACAGCAGCAGGATTCAATTTGGAAAATAAATGAGGGCACTAATAACAAAAATCCTCCTTGAGACTGGGACTCAGCTTTATGAACACAAAAGGCTAATCCTTAAAAGACACAGGTAGCCTTATGAATACTTTCTTACTAGTGACCTCGCTGTGGACAACAGTTCTCTCTCACAGAAGCTCTCACAAATAAGAACAGCTTTCCTATGCTCTCCAAAATAAGAGACACTAAAAATTAAATGGCAGAAAAATTGGTCTTTTACCCAAAGAAATATGTTGCAGAAAGTTGAAGTGCAGCAGCAGTGGGAGCTCTTACTGGTTTGCTGTGTATTATAATATGTACACTACCAACAAACAGTGGCATTGTTGGGACATTAATAAAAAAAAGTCATAAACATGAAATAATACCTCCTGCATCCCAGGGCTGAGACACCCAGACCAAACTCCCTTCCTTTGATTTAAGTGCTGTACATCTGTAATAAGAAGGAGACATATGGAGGTAAAAACCTTACAAGCCAAGAAGGTAAAATAGACCAATATTCTTACTTCCTTTCAAGGGTGGAGAAGGCAAGTTTTAACTGTCAGTCCTGTAAAAGAGATTTGTGCAAACTATGTCCAGAGCAGTATATATGTTATTTGTTAAACGTCACACATGGAACTTCAGACAGACTTAGCAGTGAAGCTTATTTCTGTTGAAGATATTTTTTGGTCCCTTAAAGAACACTGGAGCATTTTGGTTCCCTTTGTAGTATGTTCCGCAAGTTACCAGCCAGGGAGAGGAATGGAGTGGGTTTGCTTTACTGAAAGTCTGTTTTCTGGAGAGGGAAGTTCAAAAATGTCCTTTGGAGGTCAGAAGACAACCCTTGATCCTTCAACATACCTGAAGAATGGTGATCCTTGTCAAATCTTGAGTAAATGTCAGATTGGAAAAGCTCTGAGGCAAATAAGATGTACCTTTGCTGAGAAGAGGAAATGAACTGAGGAAGATTCTACCCAAATGTGTTGCCATTTGGGTGTTTTCCCCTTTTACTGCTCTAACAACAAAGAATTGTAGTGAAGCTTTACCGAATTATGAAGACATATGACATAAGGGAATGAAAACTGCTCAAATTGTCAACACATTTAGTTTTGCTGCTTAGTAAATCTTTTCTTTGCAGATGCAGATGTTATTCATTAGGTTGTAGATAAATTCAGAAATGTGGTTTACACTGATTTAGCATTGTACTTAATTGGTTTTAAATCTAATGCACTGCAATGAGCCTTAAGTGCTACTTTGCTGTGAAATTTAAAAGTGAGCAGTACTGTAATTCTTTGGTAGGATTTCTCTGCAAGCAGATAGGCTTCAATTCAACAGCCTCTCACTGGGAATAAAACAACAAAAAAAATCCACTTAAAATGTAGCTTTCTTAATTGACCTTGGTTTTTAAAACTCACATTTGAGGACTGTGTTATTAGTGGGGTTAGGTCTGAGAGACAGCTACAATGGCAAATGTCAAATCATGGCACTTAGCATTGAGCTCCTTATAATGCAAAAATGCCTCAGACTATCAGTGAGTGACAGCTGGTGAGCCAGAGCAGAGCATGTTCTGGAAGCACAAAGGAAAGCAGCACAAAATGCTCCTGGTGTTTTGCAAACCTGAATACCATACCTGTAACTCCTGCTGCCTACACCTGGACTGTAAACATGGGACCACTCTTCACCTTAATAATATATAGTCTTTAATTTGACTAGATGGAACCAGATGATCTTTAAGGTCCATTCCAGCCCAAGCCGTTCTTTGATTCTGATTGAGAGCCAAGATACTTTTTCAGGCTGGATTTATGTGCTATCACTTCTTCTGAATCCAGCCCCCAGAATACATTTTCCATGTGCTTGAAAGGTCAAGGATATTTATTTTAACTGCTATTTTTCAATGATAACTGTCCTGAAGTTATGGCATATAGCTACCAAACATCCTAATACAGCAACACAAATATTAGTCTTCATCTCTCTTCCTGAAATTCTTTTTCATTTCCAAACCAGATGTTGAAGACTTTGATAAATTTTCTTTCTAAATTAACCTGTCTTCATAATCTACCTTCTAAATAAAAATTAGAACATCTTCTCCTTTTAAAGAAACATATTGGCTCTCCTATTTTCAAATTACTTATTTTAAATATCATTCTTCAAAAATCTTCAGCCAAATTCAAGTAAAATCCATTTTAAAACAAACATCTATATTTTTGTCTCTGTAAGTGATATATGTAATATATTTGTTCATAATGTTCTTAATAGCTTTTGAGTGGTAACTATCAAGGGCTTCATTGTTCTTGTTCTCAAACTCAGGAATCTGATCCAAAGCATAATAACAGGAACCTAATCCTTATAATAATCTATGTGTATGGATCTCTATTCCATCACCTATTTTTTCCTTGTAAATTATAAAACTTTCCAAAATAAGGCAAGGACATGAGGGGGAAATATAACCTAATTTATTCAGAGTGTTAAAGAAAAGACAAGGCAAGTGACATTCTATCTTTGAAGACATTGATAAGAATTTTAGTAAGGATTTAAGATAAGAACAACACAGACTAGATATGGATCTTGGCTGTTGCTGATGGTGCTGGAGCTTTGTCCAACCTTTCAAACTCCATACCTGCCTAGAACCTAGAGATGACTGTTCATAGAAGTACCTACAGCACTAAAGATGGTGATTTCTATCAAAAACATACTGGATGCCTTGAAGTCAAACCAGCTGAAGAGAGTTTTATCTCACTGCAGAAGACTGGAATGTGAGGGAGGCAATGTGCATGTCCCAAACAGCTGGATGGCTGTGGAGCTCACCAGGGTTTGCTGGTAAGAACATGCTGTTAGAAAAGACAGGTATGGGACTTCAGAAGGGGCCTATATAGAATAAGCATATTTCCCGCACTCAGACAACATTTTTACAACAGTCATTTATGGGTAGAAGCTGCTTTTTAAATTGTGGTGACCCAGGAAACTCCTAGAATGAATTGATTTATAAAGACAGAGGACACTTTTCTTGCTCTTTTCTCTTTCCTGAGACTATCAGGCAACAGTATAACCTATTATATTTAAATTATAATTTTAAATTTAATGTTTTGCTGTTTGGTGTGTTGGGCTTTTGTGGCTTTCTTTGTGGAGCTTTTTTTAGATAGATGTCATGATACATGTCAGGAAATAGGAACTTGAAAATGGCTTTCTGTTATAGTGACATGAAGTGGAACAATTACCAATTTAAAAAGTTCCTTAGACATCTTAGTATCCTTATTTATATGTAATCTTTAGAGGAAGAGAAGAATATCCTGTGACTTTCAAGAGAAGCTTATCTGTTAGTTTTCAGTAAGTTTCCTGGCATCTTACAATGCTTCAGGGAAAAAAAAAAAGGAAAAAAATGTCAAGTACAGTCTCCCAGCAGCACATTATTTTCTTCAAGTAGTGCCGGCTCTGCAGTATGAACCAGCTTTTTTCAGCTTATTTTTTGTCAGTAGCAAACAGAAATACCTGGACAGTCCCAGACACAAGCTGTGCACATCCCAGTCTTTTTCCACCATTCTTAAATCTGATCTCATTTGCCAGGGCTCACCTCCATGTTCTGCAGCCTGCATTACCGTATTAACTCTACCTCCCTCACTTTCCAACATAATTTCTAGCTGCAGCTATCAAAACACATCAAGTAGCAGCAAAGTTCATCACAGTCAGCTACAAGAAACGGATTATTCAAGGATAGCAGGGGAAAACATAAATTATGCAATTCAGTTCATGACTGAGTTAGTGAGCAAAACCTAATTAAGAGTGCTATTGACTTCTGTTAGCATGCATTTTGAATAGATTATTGATCTAAGTGTTACAAAAGTGTATATGCTGGTCAATGGCAAATATTAATAATAAACTCTATACTGAAAATTATTTTATTGTGAACACTGTAGACCTTTCTTAAATCTGGATTTTTTTATGTGATATCCTGAAAAACAGATATAAATTTTCAAATTGGGATTTCTAATGTTGTGTTTCAAAGTAATCCTGAGGGAATATTGACATTAGCAGTTCATTGATACAAAATCAAGCAACGTAATTAAAGGCACCAACCAGTGTATGCAAGAATTTCTGCCACAGGCTTTTTCCATGACAACATCCACGTCTATGCACACGTCTTTGTGTCTTCTCTCTCTGTAAACTTCCCTGTGCGATCTTCAAATCAGACTGAAAATATCTGAGAAAAGAGAAAACGTATCCTCAGGACACAATCTCAGAAAAATCCTGTTTCTTTAGTAACAGCAATTCTTTTTTCTTAATTCCCAGAGGAAATACTGATTAGTAGTACCTGCTGGGCAGCATGTTTCAGAGATGGTAACTTATTAAAAGTAGTTAGAATACTTTACATCTCTGTTCGATAGAGCTCCAATTCTGGCTTTTCTCAGCTTCAACAGATGTTGCTGCATTGGCAAATTCAGCAAAACAGTAGAAACACCATATTTTATTTTTAATCAAATTTGATTTTTAAGACAACAGTATTAAACTGTATTGGGAAGTGGAATTTTGAATATGATATGACAAAGCCTTTCAGTCGAATCATGACATAAAGGTAAATGTGGTTTGCTGGCTCATGTGATTACAAAAAGACAATATTCCTCAGTGATTGGTAGCATGGAGAGGATTCACATCATGGTCTTTGAGTGTAATTTCTTGTCCCCTTTATTCTCTGTTGTGTATGCAACAAAAAATGGGATATATGAGACTGATCGGCCAATGTAGGGTCTACGTAGGAAAATTTATACTTGAGCAGGATCAAGGGTACCTTAGGGTATCCTTCTCTCTCAACACAACTGGCTTCCTCTCAAATTACTCTAAAAGGTGCTCCTATAGGAAGCCAGTGTGTGTGTGTACCCTCAAGTCCCTCAAAATGTCTCATGTTTTGAACCTTACCAACATCTTACAGACCTATTGTTTCAAAGAAAACCAGCCAAATTTTCCAGATCTGTGAATTACTATACTTAAGATGCAGAGAAATCTAAGAAATAGTTACCAAAATACACTTTTTATTTATGGAAAATTCACACTAAGGTGGAAATTACCTTTCCTAATGCCAATAGGATTTTGCTATTAGCTTCAATGGAATAAGGATTTAATGCTCAGACTTAAACTTCTCAGCTGCTAGTAGGTCTGAAATGCTGTCATCTGCATTTTTTATTCCTCAGGTCCATTTGAAAAATGTGTGACATATGTTGAGTCCTCATCAATTGGGTTTGAAGAAACATATAGTTGAACTGATCATTTAAAATTATCAGGTTTTTAGAAACAGGACATTGCAGCCAAGATTTACAGCTCCGTAAAGTACTTTTTGTGGAGGTGTCCTAATGTTATTCAGATTTTCAGAAAATCATTACATGATTTCAAATGCATATATATACATTTAGTGGCATTTTTTGCATAATAATTCCAGTCACAGGAGCTCAAGTTAATATCTAATATACCTATTATTAGTTCTTGCTATAGAACAGAAACAGCTTACTAGCATTTTATTACAAATTCATTAAAGTGTGCTCTACTGGTTAATCACATGGGCACTTTTATATGTTCTTTTTACTTCTTTTTACAATATAGTGTTTAGCACTTCACTGGTATTCCACAAAATCATAGCAAGATGTCCACACGTTTCTGCCAACAGGCACCTTAAGGATGACACAGGTGGAGTCTAAGACATAAAAAGATATTTGCAGAGAATAATGCAATTTTTTAAACTCATATTTGATTATTAAAGGTTTTGATAAAAATAGACACCATAATATAGATGAGTAAAAAATGCATTTAATTTTTGTGACAGAAAATACTATAGGGCAAATAATCATTTTCATTTCAGATTTCTGTGCAGAAGACTGAAAGGCAGAGAGTATCCAAAGAAAGACAGGCTTTAGTGTCTAAAAGGAACAAAAATACTTGGAAAATCTACCTGAGTTTCAACAGCGTTTTTCTTCTCTTGAAGAATTTAATGAACCTGAGGCAGTTAGTCAACAGAAACTTGGTACAAAACCTCTCCCTGAGCCTTGGATCAGCCTGTAAATGCTGCTGGGGGTAAGCCAAACACACCACTATTAATAAAATGACAGCTTCACTCAGGACTTTCCAGAATTAATTGTGCCTTCAAAGTTGTTTCAATTGCAGACATGGTCAACAGTGGGGGGAAAAAAAAAAAAAAAAGCATAATGATATCCTCAGAATAATTATTGTCTGTTTCTTCTTGGGGATTAAAAAAAAAAAAAAAAAAAAAAAAAAAAAAAAAAAAAAAAAGAGCAAAAGAAAAAAAGCAGAAAGAAGTTTTGGGGTTTCCTCAATATATGGAATGGAGCAATGCCCATGATGATAAACGAGATCAGTGTTGTGCTCGCCAAATTTTTTTTTTTTTCTTCTTTCCTTTTTGGATCATATCCTGGAAGTGCAAGACACTCCTTCAAACTCTCAGCAGCTGTTTAGGATTTTAAGCTGTTATATACCCAGCCTGAAGCAGAAGTCCTACAGTAACAACTAAATTATCCCCTAATGGCAGAGTGCAGCTCACACAACATATCCCTTTAGTATTTCAGTAGTTACAATAAAGTCAACAACCTTATTCTCAGAGTAAATTACAATTCAGTGTAATGGCATACAGCCCATAGCATCTTGGAGAAGTTTAGCAATATAATCAAGATTTCTCTCTCAATAGTAGTATCATTTGTTCCATGAAAAAAAATAAATAAAAATATGATGTTTGAGCAAATATATAATAATTATAGAAAAATTATAGAATTGTTTGGGTTGGAAGGGATCTTAAAGATTTATTTCCAGCCTCCTGCCATGACCAGAGAAAACTTCCACCAGACCAGGTTGCTCAAGGACACATCCAGCTGGCCTTGAAAACTTCCAGGGATGGGGTACCCACAAATTCTCTGGGCAACCAGTGCCAGTGCCTAACCACTCCCACAGTAAAGAATATAACTACCTTAAATTATTTTTAATAGCAGACATAATTTTTAACCACCCCCTGAATCCCTGCTTTCTAGTTCAAAAAGTTCCTTGCTAAAAAAAAAAAAAAAAATTAAGTGTAAGCCTTTGGATCTCTAGCAATATACAACTGTTTCAGGAATTTAAAGCCATTTTTTATAATGTACCCAATTTTATCTGTCACAATTTTCTTTTTCAAAGGTATAATTACAACGGCTAACATAACACTCACTAATTTATACCATAAACACAGATGATCTGTCACAGAACAATCTTTGCATAACACTTCTTAGACAAAATCCTAAGCTATTAAAAAAGTGTGAATTGCATATGCCCGCTTGCTTAAAATAGATTGTAAAAATTAATGTATTTTAGCTAGTTGAGGGGAAAGTTACTGTATATTATTTAAAATGCAATGCTGTTTAGAGACAGACTTTCCAAAATATATGGAAGGAGAACTGTTGTCAAGTCTGTAAATCAGGAACTTAACTGTGCTGTCTTAAAAACATATTTGAGAAAATGATTACCGTGTTTCTGTGTTTCTTTACATGTGGACAAGTTTTATATACGTGCATATATATATATGCACATTAGACATGTTCATATAATGACTCACTGATTTCTTCTGGTAACTTTATCACAAACTAATTAATGAATGCATTAAATTTGTTTCCCAGAGAAATCATGAATGCCCCATCACTGGAAGTATCCAAGGCCAGGTTGGATGAGGCTTTTGGTCTAGTGGAAGGTGTCTCTGCCCATGGCAGGGGGTTGGAACAAAGCAGTCTTTAAGGTCCCTTCCGACTCAAGCCAATTTTTTTTTTTTTTTTTTTAGTATAAACACTGAATTTTAAATAACAGCAGTTTTGTCCAGGTTCTACCTTCAGTGACCCCTGCTTTACAGCTGCAGCACTCCACTCTCATCCTTAGACATCAGAGACTCTGTCTACTCTGTGTTAACATCTGCCTGATTGCTCTGATTGGAAAGACAGGAGCTGGATGTTTGATGCTCATGCACAATAAGACTCCTGTCTGTCTGCTTGTGAATTCTTGCAGAGACTGGACACAAACATGAAATGACATCACACTGACTTCTTTAGGTTATTGTGCTATAAGTGCTTTTCTTTTTATCTGCTGTTAAGAGACCAATTTTTAATCAAATGGAGCTGCATGCCAATAGCTCCACTTAAACTCTGCTCAGCAAATACTCTGCATCTATCCTTTACTCATACCTTATCAATTCACTGTTGCAGTCCACTGAAAGGATTCCATTAATTTTCTTTCTGTTTGTCCAATGTATTTTGTCTTTCGTGGGGACACTGCAAGAACAAGGAAATTAATACTTCCAAGGACAGGAACAGCATCTGTAAAGAACCAGTCATCACAGGCTGTTAGATTGAGGAGCAGGTAGGCACCAAACCCTGCACTGCAGAATTTTCTTTACTCACAACACTAAAAGCGAATTATGTGCCTATGTAGGAAAGTAGATGCCTAGACAGATTAAAGAACCACATTCAGTGAAATTCCACTGACATTTGAAGGAAACAGGACTGAGAATTAAAAATAAATAATGAGGTATATCCTCAGAGCAACACACTCAGAGACATATTTCTCCTTTATTCTTCCACAGGGTTTGGGTTTTGAGCTTCTGCCTTTTGACCAATGAATATTCCTGCTTACATCTAGAAGTCTGATGCATAAATTTCTAAGACATTTGATGGGCTAAATGCCCAGATATAAATGTAGGTGTCCAAAATATCTCTCAGCAGGCAGCCTGGCTTTGCCTTACATACTTTGCCAGTGGCCAGGGAAGGAATGTCCATGTGATAGGAACTGAACTGCAGAGGACAGCAATGGTATTTCCTAAATGTAGCTTCAAATCAAAATAAAGTCTTGGAAGACTTGCTTGTATTTAACACCTGAGAAGTCTGTGATTGAACTGGGAATGAAATCTTGTACATTTAAGAATTCATGTGGTGTCATCAAGACACTGAAGTCAGAGGGGTCAAGGGGCAGGCATTGTTGTTTATTGAATTATTTAACTCACACTTTACAGACCACAAAACAGTCTTCCTTTCATCTTGCTGAAAGCTGAAGAGGCTGTTTTAATGTGGAGCAGAGAGGAACCAAGATGAGAAAAACCTCTTTGATATGGCCACATGACAGATGCTGAGTTAGGGCAAGAGGGAAGCCAGAGGAGCACTGTAGAATTCTCTCCCCCAAATTTCATTCAGCTACACAGTATGGAGAATGATCATGTTGGAAAACTTGCCACCAAAACAAAGAGTTTGCTCAGGAAAGTACTTGGAAAAGATGAGTGAAATTCCTAGGGGAGGGGAGAAAATTAATTTGACATCAGAAAGTAGGTGACTCAGTTTCTGAAGTACAAGCTTATCATGATTTTGATTGAACTGACTAAAAGCTGGGACCTGATAATCTCCCTCTTCATTGATAATAAGCTTACAATAAATGTCTGATTTTTAGACGACTGAAGTTTTATGGGCAGCTTCTGTCATAAATCACAAAAGATTGGTTTATGCTGCAGTCAAAAGCTGAGTAAACATAACGAAAGTAGTATACTGCTACACCAAAATTAGATCAACTATAACTACTTAAACTTCTGTTGGACCTTTGGCAGCAATATAAGCTCATATTTCAGCCTTCTGTGCCCAAGCTCCTTACATATAGAATGGACATAATCTTTCTCTGTTTGTTAAACCAGCAATTTTACATGGACAATCAGTAGTAAGTGAGATCCTAGTCTGCTCCAGTCATATGACATACATTAATTTATTGTCAGATTAAATAAAACAAAGTGAGAAATCAGTATACATTGCATTTGGGATGAGTAAATTGCTCATGACTTCACTGGCCAAGCTTCATGTCATAAAAGAGAGAGTCTGGTAATCTGCTTTATGTTTCTCTAGTCATCAGTTCCCACCTTGCTTGTGTTCAGCCTGATACCGTGTTTTCACTTCACAAATTGCAATACTGCTAACACCTAGCTGACTACATGTTCTTGTCATGGAGAAATCCTCTGTCAGGTTTTAACTTTTTCCTTGAAATCCCTCCATCTGCTATGTCTTTTCCGTGTCAAAGTGTCATTCTTGCCTTTGTATTATAGTGTCCCACATATTTGTTTAAAATATTCCACCCATGGTAATCAAGATTTTGACTCAATTTACATGTCTTTGTATTTATGTGTAAGGAAAACAAAACTAGTAAGAAAGAAGAGAAAAAGAAAGATGAGGCAGTGTGTGACTTCATTATTGAAACAAAACAGAGTTTACTTGTAGAGAATGATGTTCCTTTGTTCTCATTCACACCCAGATAAATGATTGTATTCTTAGTCTTTCTTAATGACATTGTTTGTGGCAACGGGCAGTCTCTTACATTTATACATTTGAACAGTGGAAAGACAATGAGACACAGTCTCTAAAAAATCTGGAATTATCAATTGTCCTAAAGCATAATTTAGCAAATTTTAACAATCTGTGTTTGGCTATACTGCTATGGTTTTGTTCTCACACTTCAGCATAATCTTGCATTTGCTTGAAGGGTTAGACTATAGATTTGGAATACGAATTTTCTTTTTAATGCCAAAAAAAAAAAAAAAAAAAAAAAAAAAAAAAAGTTTTTAAGTCCATGTATTTTTCCTGTTTTCAAAAGCAGGTGAGTCAGAGAAGATTGAGATGCGACCACAAAAAAAATGTTCTGTTTTTCTTTAGCCAGAACTTCCTCAAAAGGCTGAGGCTGACCTTAAAAAACAAAACAAAACAAAACAAAACAAAACAAAACAAAAAAAAACCCAAAAAACCCCACAACGCTGAAATTTTTATTTATATATTTTTTTCCCCATTGTAATATAGTTTAGGAAATGCCATGGGTATTTCAATGGGTCTTCGCAAACCTAACAGTGTCACAGACTTCACTGGTGCAGTGAAGAGCAGAGGTGCTTCATTGCTTAGTCAAGTGATCACTGTGAGGTGTCTGGGGCCAGACACATCTCTGCTTCGCTCACCTTGTTTTCTGAAGCTTAAAGTAAGAGAGATTGTGTATGACATATATGCTGGCAATCACAGTGTGTCTAACTCTTCCAAATGACTGGTATGGTACCCCCTAGCCATGAAAAACAAAAACACCAAAACCAAAACCAAACCAACCAACCAAACAAAAACCCATAAAAGATTTTAATTGCTGAATTTATAGAGAAATCACTTCATCTTCTTGCAATATACACAAATTCACTTAAGGAATTAAATACTTAATGGTTCAGGATTAGACATTCTCCAATCTCTGTTGCCTCCCTTTGTGAAGATCTCTGAAGACTATACAGTGCCTTTGCACAAAATTAGTATTTGCCAGACTTAGCTGTTTCTTAGTAATTACAGGTCAGACAGCAAGTTCCTCGGAGCAGGGATCAAGGTCTGTGGCCTTTTCTGGGAAAATGCACAGGAAACACTTGGCTAGAGAGATAAAAATTTAATACAAATTGTCATAAATAATAAATACTAGTAAATGCCAATATTTGGGGGTAGTTATTTATCTTCTGTAAAACCACAGAACTTCTGCCAACTACAGTACGATGATGTCAATTTGCACAACAGAAAGTCAGAATTCTATCAAAAAAGGGACCTATTTCACCCAGTTTTCCTGCTCTACTCATCACCTACACATGAATGCAATACTTCAAGAAGAAGAAACTAGTTCGTTTTCTTGGTAGAAATATTCAGCACATTTACAGACATTCTACATCACTTGGGACAATGAACATGCTTTACTCTCTTATTCCAATATTACAGACATAACATCTTGCACGCCTCAGGTGCAATGTACCCATGTGTCAAAAGCATCTCGAAGTTGCTGCTATGTGATGAGGAACTCACTGCACAACTCTCTGTACATTCCCCAAGCACCAAGGGTTATGCAGCTGAAGTTACAGGCTGTGCTTCTCTGATGTTGCAGTAATGATGCACAAAAGTGCAGCTGTTATCAGCTCTCTGAGCACTGTCAAAAAATGTTATTTTTGTCCTTTTGTCTTTTTTTGCAGTGTCGCTATCTGGAAGAGAAGGCAAAAACTTGAAAGGGATTAAGGGCTCTCTTCCTCTGTAGTTTACCTAACAGTGGAAGACTATTACCGATCTAAGATATGACAAGAAAGCCTTAAACCAACTTAAAGAAAACAAAAAGAGTGCCCTTCACTCTTCAAAGACTGATTTAAACAGTATTTTTTAAAAGTTGAATAAAATTTCACATGGACTGACACTTATATTTCCACTTCGTACCCAGGCAATTTGAAACAGACTTGGTGTTAAACCCAGAAACTGGAGTTCATAATAGCATTCTGATATGCAACATTTCTTTGAACAGTTTGAAGGATACTGCCATAATAAAGGTAAGATCCTTGTCATTTTGAACACTTTTACCAAATTTCTTTCATCTGGGATTTAGTTCATGTGGCCTATCTATATTTTACAAATTACTGTAAGCATTAATGCTGCCAAAAATAATTCTGAGCAAGATCATTGCTATATATCAAAATGAATTGTTTTATTGACACAGCACTAATTTACTAGGCAAAGATTTGTTCTTAGGGGGCTCCTATCTAACATGATCTCTTCATGATTTAAGTTAGGTTGGTCAGCCAGGTTCTAGACATCATGTGAAATTTGCACTGCTGCTTTTCATGGGGCTTTGATCACTTTTCTATGTGTGAAATCAAATTCACATGATGAGTCTTCATTTATGTGTTCTGCTTTGTGCAAAACAACTCAGGAACATTGTGGGACTGATGGAGAATGGTCTGAGATTAACACCTTGAGTTTAGAGGCCTTGAGAATATGAACTGAGGGATAAGATTGAAGAAATCATTACTGCTTAGTTTAGAACGACTAAGACTGATAGGAGACAAAAATACATGGAATATAAGAGGAAATATAAAGGACTTAATCCTCAATAATATCCACTCTGGTTAGAAGTTCAAACACTGGATATTAGAAAGATGATGAAGGGTAGAGATGGTGAGGCACTAGAATACTTTTTTGAAATCATCATTGATAGATATTTTTAAGAGTAGGCTAGAAAAAAATAGGTCAGGAATGCTATGATCATATGAAATCGTCCTTCTTTATATGATTTTTTAAATTTTACTTTATTTATTTGCTGCAAACTCCTCTTGCTTTTTTCTACTTTCTTCGGCATTTTTTTAAATGTCTCCCTTTCCAGAGCTTGCAAGTACAGCTTCCATCTTTTCAGAGACACATGGACACCCTCTAGAAACTATCAAGCAGCCAAACAGTAAATGCAGCATTTTCAGACATCTGATCCAGCTTTCCTGAAGTGTCAGCACCCAAACCTTTCCCATGTTTTCTTTTCTTTCTTATTGGCTGTCTAGAGAGGCAGAGTGTGTTGGCTTCCTCACTGACCTGACAGGCA
This sequence comes from Hirundo rustica, assembly GCF_015227805.2. Lineage (NCBI taxonomy): Eukaryota > Metazoa > Chordata > Aves > Passeriformes > Hirundinidae > Hirundo > Hirundo rustica. The sequence goes on from NC_053450.1 coordinate 5,897,518, forward strand.
CTGTATGCTGGAGCAGAACATGCTCTGTGACCCAACCAGTTGTTTCCCATTATTATGGAAATCACTGAGAAATTGTTCCTTCTTAGTCTAATTTGCTTTAACACAACTATTGGATATTGCTGTGGATATTTAGTCTCTATATCAAACAGAATAAAAAGCAGTGTCGGACACCCATGGTGTGTCATCTCTCCCTTTCTTTGCCAATAAGGATGAATAAAGGGAAGGTGCGGGAAGGGAAGGTGTGGGAAGGGAAGGGAAGGTGCGGGAAGGGAAGGTGTGGGAAGGAAAGGTGCGGGAAGGGAAGGTGCGGGAAGGTGCGGGAAGGGAAGGGAAGGTGCGGGAAGGGAAGGGAAGGGAAGGTGCGGGAAGGGAAGGGAAGGGAAGGGAAGGGAAGGAAGGGAAGGGAAGGGAAGGGAAGGGAAGGGAGGGAAGGGAAGGGAAGGGAAGGGAAGGGAAGGGAAGGGAAGGGAAGGGAAGGGACACAGAGATTTTTTTTAAATTTTGAAAAAAAAAAAAAAGCAAACCAAAAAAATAGAGACTATCAATAAATTTTGGGCTGAAAATAGTGGATTTCAATAGAAGAACATAAATTTAAAACTTATGGTGTAATATATTTACCATATAAAACAGAAATAATAAATATTTCAACACATTTTGATAAAAACATGACAAGTAGAAGACAAAAGATACTTTCCTCATTGGGGAATAATGTGTCAGAATAATTAACAAAAGTTCATTGCATTGCGTATATTTTTCCACAAGTAGAATTTTTCTTGTATGTATCTGTGTGTGTGTGTATATATATATGTATTATTAGTGGAAAAAAACATGTTAACTCTTCAGTCAAGCACACAAAATATCAACCTATGGCACTGAGGAATTAGAAGTTTGGTCTTGTCTCTTACTGATCCCTTGTCCATCTGGCAACATCTGCTGGAGATCCATTATTGACATTAAAAACTGTCATTCATGGTACATTCCTTTAAAGGGTTGCCAGTATGTGCTGCCATATCTCCCCATCTTATGGAAATACGTTCCCCAATCTCCTTTCAGCACAAGGAAAAGGTTCATTTCAGAGCAGACAGCAGAAGGACATTTATGGCCCTTTAAATGTGTTCTCACCTGGAGGAGTGTACTGCAACCCACAGTCTTACACACTATTATACTCTTCAAGTGATTGTTATTAAATTTTGTTCAGCATAGACATTCTGAGAGCATTGATTTAATTACATTTTTATGCATAATAATATATCTTTACTAAATCTGAGGGTTGTGGAAGATTCAGTTTTTAACGGTGGGAATTCAAGAAAGAAAGAAAGATGCAGTGCTTGGAAACCTGAATTCAAATGCAAACCTAGAAAAAATTCTGCAAAGCTCTGCCAAAAGGATTTTGGAAAGCAGACAGAAATCTACCCTAGTCTAGTAAAGCTGGCAAAAGAAAAAGACCAAATAGTTAAAAAGTCTCTTCTGTATGTGTTATGGAGAACAACACATTCCAGCTTCTGGGTCAGTCTCTTTTCTGACTGAAAATTAGGCTCCTTAATTTTAATTGCAAACCTTTGCTTTGGTCTCTTGTGACCCTGAATTTCATAGGCAAGTCAGACATTTGCTTTTATCAGCTCTAATTTTCTTCATATCCTCTGCTCTCTCAGATTCACCATGCCATGTGAAATAACAGCTGCAGATACTATTGACCTGAATCTAATATTTATACACAGCTCCGGGCAATGAACTGTTTAGCACATCATTTCTCCCAATCCACAAGTGGCAGGTTTGTACATTACAGCTGATCTCACACAGTCCCAAATTCACTGGGTTGCACCCTGGAGTCTCTATTCTACATGGACATTAAGGTGGAAGATATTTTTAAAGCGTGTTTTGCTCATTTTTCAAGCAGCATTATCACTTGCAAAGCAGCTTTTATACTGTGTTATGATTCACTTTAGATCAAAATCAGGCCAAGGCAAAAGCTTGTCATCCATACTTAAGAAAATATGACTTATTTATAAGCCACAGAATAAATAAATGCACAGCAAAAAAATCCAATCAGCACAAGAATAGCAGAAATGAGTATCACAGAGGAGTAATGAGACAAAGAAGAGCTCTCACATTTCAGAATCTCAGCCAGCTTCTTCCTCTGTAAATGTAAAACAGTCCTCAGTAAGGGGAAAACTTCACATAACTTTGGAGTCTAGACAAGCTATGCTACCAGAAAAACACTGTGTTAAAATAGCATCACCTCCCACTGAACTACATCAAAAGCCTCTATGAGACATAAACATAACAATAAATATGACTATGAAATTAAAGAGTGAAATAGACAAAGAGGGAGGAGTGAACCCCAACAAGCACAATTAGGCTAAACAAGCTCCAGCCCAGCTGAATGTCAGAGCACCATGATGAAAAACCACATACAAGATGAAAAGGCATGTAAAGAAACCATTGCTTGCAGTTTATCAGCCAAGCCACACATCTCATAAAGATGGAAAGCTAAAAGTATCCCACACCAAAGTAACCTGTTGCAGTATAGAGGAGGCAAATAGCAAAGCTGCTTAACAAATAAACACTTCAAAGCCAGCAGCCACCAAAAGGCATCATTAGACATCCATGAAAGGAAAGGTGGGACTACAGAGCATCAACAACAGAAATATCAACAGAAAATGGATTACAGCTATAGGTACAATGAGATTTCTGTAGAGTCCTCTGGAAAAAACTTATAATATGCAATAATTTTCAAGAAATAAATGTCCATGATTGGATTTGCCAGTGCTGCTGCCTCTTCTAAATTCTTTTTTGTCTTCTCTGTTTGTAAGGTGTGATAATTCATTACTACTACCAAACAGCTGAACTTTATTACTATAGTTTAAAGAACATTGATGAAAGTAAAAATTGTTCTATTTAAACCACATTTTTAAAAACACTCAAGGTTAACAATATTCAAAACAATATTCAGTGTTATTCAAATAGCCTCTCCTGCTAACAACTGCTGCACAAAGAGGCAGCCCTGCACTGAAAAGTTTGGTATCTAAGACACAAGGTAAGATGCAGCTTCCAAGAGAGAGAACAAAACTTTTAATTGTTTCATCACCTAGTCTCTAGACAATAGAGTTGTGGCTCTTCACAATTCTGCTGAAGGTACCATAGCAAAAGTAATTTCTGTAATCAAAATATATAAACACTTGAGAAGTGCTTACAGAATGCTGGAGTCCAGGGCATTCCTTTGGCTGCCCTGGAGGGTCAGAGACCTGGGCAGGGGGGTCTGGGACCCAGGCCCAGAGCTCAGAGAGACATTGGCTTTGATCTCAGTCCATGGGAAAGGCTTCCTGCACTGCGAGAGGGTTTGCAGGCCACAAGAGTGTGAAAGATTGTAGTTTCGCTTATCACAGGGTGAAAAAACAGTAAATTTAGATTTCTAGCATTGAAGTGAATGGGGGCAAGATGGAGAATCTGGCGCGTTGTCTCCTGCTTCTTCTTTCTTCTTCCCTCACTCCATTTCAGCAGTGACGTTGGCACAAAGTAGGTTAATGGGGATTGGGTCAAGGTAGAGATGACCTGTTTAGTATTAGTAATAGGCATTGGCAAGGAATGATAAATAAAGAATACGTAGCAATTAGTATAAAAGATAAGGACAGCCCTGGGTGGGAGGAGTCGTCAGATGTCCAGGCAGCTGCGAACATCTTGTTGGGCACTGAGAAAATTGTAAGATAAGAGAAATAAACGAAGCATGCAACCTTGAAAAATCAGAACTTGAAGGCTCCATCTCTTTCATCTGTTTGGCACAGAGCTTTGCAGAGGGCAAAAAGACTCTAAAACCACCTGAATGTCGGGGAAAGCCCACGACAACAGAAAAGTAGAATAATTTGGATTGGAAGGGATATTTAAAGGTCTTCTAGTCCAATGTCCCTGCAATGAGGATGGACATCTTCAACTCAACCAGGCTGCTCAAAGCCCCATCCAATCTGATCTTGAGTGTTTCCAGAGACAGGGTGCCCAACACCTTTCTGGGCAATCTTTTCCATTGTTTTACCACCTTCATTGTAAAAAAAAAAATCTCCCTTATATCTTATCTAAATCAGCCCTTTTTTAGTTTAGCATTACCTTTCCCGCCTTTGAGCCCGCTTCCTTTGTGTGGACACAGCAATAACGACTTCACTTAGGTGAAGAGAAGTATACAACAGCTCTGTGACACACAATTGAAAATTCATCTGATCAAACTTTAGGCATTTATCGTGCAAACAGAGACATTTGGGAAATAATTCAGACAGGAAAGTTGAGATATATCCCAATTACAGCTACCTTTCTCTCTAAGGCCTCAATGACTGCACTTGCAAAGTCTTTGTTGAGGATGGCAGGGGATGAGATGCTTGGATCACAGACACCTGAACTGAAGACACCTCATATAGATGTCTGAACCCTCTCCCCCTGCAGTAGGATTTCACTGACTGAATATGGGCATCTAGTGTCCTCTTAGAAATGCCCAGCTTCCGTACACTGCACCAGAAAAACACAAGTGACTGTCTTGAGTTCTGTGCACATCTGTCATCCCCACACAAATTTGTGGATACCCACAAGAATATCAAAAGACACAAGAAGTTAATGTTTCAGCAACCAAAATCGCTTATGTGAAATGTTAAATGCCCATTTCTAGAATGCAATGTATCCAACAAATTTTAGATGTCTACCTTAAAATGAGTTGAAAAAGGAAAAAAACCCAGGAAATTAAGATATATATATATAACATATAAAATGTTATAATATTCACATAATAATTTACATGTCTCAAGTTTCCCAGTGAAATGCTAGCTACTATTTTATGCACATTTTAAGCTGTACTGAAAATATTAATCCAGGTTTATTGAAAAAGTTACAATGTTGATATGAATTTTTTATTTTTTCATTTTCAAAACAGACATTTGTCTGCCTGTTTCTTTGGCAAATGATGCCTATATGATCAGCCTGTGTGTTATGTGTCTGTCATTCCTTTTGCATCCCTGCAAATATCTTTAAAACTTAATTTTCAATTTCAAGCATCTTGAGGGAAAATATCTCACAACTATAAAGGACAAAGAAGTTTCACTAAAAGGGAAGTGATGTAAAATCGTGAACCCCCTGTGGAAATGTTGAGAGGTCTTGATTAACAACAAAATTAGATCACTTCAGACAATCCATACCAGCAAAAGGTACAGGAAAAGCATTGGCTGGAATGGGTACTTTATTTGAGACAGGAACTTCATTAATGACAGCTATGAAACACAGAGCCAGAAGGCTACAGACATCAGAAATCTACTTTTACAAAACTTCAGAAGTAAAGGAATTTTTTGGTAAAGTTAATCTGTAAAACACTAATGTAAGTAGTGTTTGTAATATGGTTGGATGATAAAAAACCTATAGAGATAGAAAAGAAGGGATAAGAATGCAGAGTAAGAATCACAAAGTAGGATTAATAATGTCTTCCAATAAACTTCCTGGTAAAGAATGGTGGGAAGAGACTTGAGGCTTAATCACGTTGTAGTAAATTTCAGTTTAGAATGAGGAAATTGTGACTCACATTGAAGTGTAAGACACTGAAGTACAGACAGGACACAAAAATATTTCTAAATTTTAATTATCATTTGCATTTTTGTTGTTTTAGGGTTTTTTAAGTTCTCAGAATATCAGTAGTAATTAATTTTGAGTGCTGTTGACAGAGACTAGAATTATAAATGAACTTGAACATCCAGATTACCTTTCTTCCCCTCTATTTTTAAATCTGAGCTATTATTTTTAGGTTTGAACTAATCAATTGGTAAAGTTGATTATAAAAACCCAATAAAAAACAACCACCAAAAATTATGGCAAACAACAACAAAAAGGAAACCACAAAAAAACCCCAACAAAAACAAACCTAAACAACCAAACCCTGATAATTTATTCTACCATAACTATATTGCTTTGGAACAAAGTGCCTTCAGAAGGCAGCTTGAACATCTATCTTAACAATTCACTGTGCATGTCACCTCCAGACTAGTTCAGGAAACCAGTTTGGGAATTTATAGTGAAAACCAAAATATGTTCTGAACAAGAGAAATGCGGATGATGAGGAGAAAAGGCCAGGTGTGCATATGGATCTTTGGTATACAGCTTCATAAGCAGGTGCCTAAATTTTTAGTAAGTCCTTTTTATCATACTTGCATCTTTTATCAGGTGTAGTTCAGGGTCTTTACATTCTCATACACTAATCCATACTACTTTAAGATTCATTAAGACTAGGATACATCAGTACAATAGATTTGGGGTGGGAAGGGATTTTTCTTGGTTCATGAAATACCAAAATGAAAAAAAAAATTAAATAAAATTATGGCAACACAGAAGCCAATAGAAATTCTGCCACCAGTTTCATTAAAGTATTACATCATTAAAGTATTACTGAAAGCTATAACATGTTTAAACTCTATTACTAAATTTTCTGCTATATACAATTTATAGATACACATTCAGGTCTATATATATTAGAAAGTTAGCCTTGGAACACGATCTTCTTGATTCTATAAAGTGTTTCAGTGCTTTTTCTTCCTGTTTTTAGACAGAATCCCATGCTTCTTTTATTCTTTTCCTCTTTAGGGTAACAAAGAAATAGTGCAAGAAGGTTGTAGCACAACTAGACATAGAGAAGGAGTTTTACTTCCTGTGATAGGAAAAGTTCTCAAAAGTTCTCAGAAAAGCTCAATAAGTTCTACCAATGACTTGCCAAATACACAGCAAACTTTGCAAGGGAATGTCTCTATCTCTTTAAAGCTATTCAGAGAAAATTTGAATTTATTAAGCAATCGCTTTCTGACAGTGCTCAACAGGAAACAACAGCTGGCTAATTTGAAGTCACCGATAAAGCTGTGAGATTTAGTACAAATTAAACAGTGTAGAGAATTCTGATACAAAAAGTCCTGAAGCAGTGAATCCTTCTCTCTTTTACTTAATTTCTAATCCTATTTAAAATCTGCTAGTTTCAAAAATAAGACCCAGGTATTTGGGGAACCAACTGTAACAACTCAAGTCTCAGCTTCCCTTAATGTTAAAGAAGTCCAAGTCCCTTACAAAGCTCCACACCTCTCAGAAACCTCTCTATACCACTTACATTTTACCAGGCATACAGGGAAGCCTGTGTAGGTATTCCCAGGTGCAGGAATCTGCATTTCCTGCTGTTGAACTCCATAAGGCTTCATCCCATCTGCCCTTTCCTCCAGCCTGTCAATGTCCCTCTGATGGTCATCACAACTGCCTTGTGGATCATCTGCTCCTGCTTTGTACTTTCTGCAGATCCACTCCACGTGTGTTCTATCCCAGCATGTAAGCCACTAATGGAGACGTTAAATGGTACTGTCCCCTGTATCAGCATGATTTCCCTATCATACATCCTCGATGACTCCTCTCAGTCACCTCCTTGTCCTTCACATGTTTGGAAATGGCTTCCAGAATCACTCACTCCATTACCTCTCCAGGAACTGAAGAGAGGACCAGCTGGCAGTTCCTTGGATACTATTTTTCCCTTACTGAAGATAGGATTGACATATTCTTTTTTTCATAGTGGTTGTTGTTGTTGTTGTTTTGTGTTTGTTTGTTTGTTTTTGGGTTTTGTTTTGTTTTGTTTTGTTTTTCCCCACCTGACACAGCCTTTAAAATATAGTCAACAGAGGTATCTCACTGACAACACTGACCTGCCTCAGCACCAATAGCTGTGTCCTGTTACAGAGCAGGGATTATTGTATAGCCAGTTTCCTGACATGACCTGATCTTCCATCAAGAGACAGTTTTCTTTATTCCAGGCTTTCTTTTTGCTCTCAGTGACTGGGGATTCCTGATTTTGTCTTATCAGTAAAGGATTGTTTAGAAAAGCCACTGAATTCCTTGTCTTTTATCATCAGGTATCCTGCCTCCTTAGCAGGAGATCCACCTTTTCTCTAATCTTTTTTATTACGTCTCTCACCAGTTCCACCTTGGCTTTGGTTTTCCCAACACTGCGAATTCCCCTTACATTCCTCCAGGAAAACCTGTCTCTCCTCCCACCTCCTTTATGGTTCCTTTTTATGTTACACACTTTTAGGACTACCTTCTTCATCCACACAGGACTCCTGCTGCCTTTCTTTGCCCTCTTGTTAATCATGATTTTTGCTCTTGAGCTTGGAGGATGATGGTTGAAAATCAATCAACTCTCCTGGGACCTTTGTTTCCATGACTCCATCCATGACTTTCTCCCATAGGATTCTTCCAAGAAGATCCCTATAGACTTACTGTGTAGTGGAGAAACAGAAGGCTTCAGAATGGTTGCTTCCCAAGGGATAATGACTGAAAAATAGTTCAGTTAAATTTTATGAATTCCAACTGTGGCAGTTTTCAGGTGGGTAAGGCCTTGAGCAACCTTGTCTAGTGGGAGGAGTCTATAATGGAGGGGTTAAAACAAGATGATCTTTAAGATCCTTTCCAACCCTTAAAATTCTATCATTCTATGATTGGAGCTTGCCTTGCTTAGCTGTCTTCTTGGTGGTTTGTTTTCCTCATTCAATACAAATATTGTTTCTTAAGCTAATTAATTTTGAGACTGGGGAAAACTAGGTCACTGAGCATCAGAAATCTTATTTTAGCTCTCATGTTTCTGTATGGAGGCTCTAATGAGTGTGGTAATATTGATTTCTTCACATTAAAACCTAGTTCTTGTTGCCAGTCAAGTTCTGGCAGAAGAGTTGCATTACAATTATTTTTTAATTATGCATTTTAAGTATGGTGATTGCCTTTCTGAGAAGAAAACAACTGCAAGAATAATAAAAAATTAGGTATCCAAATACTCTAAGGTGATAATGCTTAGCAAGAGACACATATAATTGTTTATGAACTGTGAAAATGTTCCCTGTACCTAGATCATGATGCTGCAGAGATATCCTCTTATGGGGTAAGTAGCTCAAATGTTAAAATGATAACCAAATGTGTTATCCACAGAGATGTCCCAAGGCTGAGGACCTGAAAAATACTGCAGTGACTGCATGAGCAATGGTAGTTTAATAACAATGCATGTGCCATTTCTCAACTCAAAGGAGATATTTGTTTAAAGAATAAAGTGTGTTGAATCTGCAGGGAAATTAAGCAGGATCAATGTCTGTACAGTAATTCATCTCTTCATTTACAAAGAGAGTTCTACATGTTAAAGTATACAGAAATAAAAAAAAAAAAAATAAAAAAAAAAAGGAAGTGTTGCTGTGTTTCTGTTTTTCTAGTTTTTAAATAAGGAATAAAGGTACTGTCTAATCACATGATTTATGGAAAGGGTATTTTTTTTTTTTTTTAAAGTGTGAGAGTAAAATAACATAATTAACTCTGTCCCTGATTTAGAGAGATTTCTGAGTATGTTCTTAACTGTAAAGTACATACTTATGGTTCACTGCCTTTGTAGGGACTGAGCCAAATAGTTAATTGAGTCAATTTAATTCCATGGTTAAGGTAATTTGTTGATTCTTGACCTATAAGAATGCTGTGGTATGAGAGTCAAAAAGGGCAAATTAAATATAATGTTGAGGAAGGAACCACATTTTGTCAGATAGCCAAGGAATTTTTCCAGATGAACAATCCTAGGTAAACAATGGAAAATGATTTTTATACTTGTGGAAGGCAACAAAGTATTTTGATTTCACAATGGATAGAGAATAAGTAAGGAAACCGTAAGGAAGCTGCTGTTGTATTTCCATGGTCCACAAATTCATCTCTCCCTTGTTATGCTTATGAAAAGTCATACAAGAGGTCATTGGGTCTTAGCAGCCATATGACCAAATTTGAATCAAAATGTAAGGCCTTCTGTCACTTCCTCCTCTTTCCTTACTTATTTCTTCAGCTGCTTAAAACCCTAAAAATCACCTAAACCAAGCCAAACCCAAAACAAACAGGCACACCTCATCATTGCAGCCAATCACCCATATGCAGAAGCGTTTTGGAGTTACACATTTGTACAAGGCAAAACACACAAAAACTTTGCCATTATTTTGGGACTTTGGGTACTTCTAATGAATGAACAAGAATATCAGAAATATCACTATACAGACTAAACACTTTTATTTCTCCTTTCTTCTTACCATCACCACTTAAAGTGCTTATGTTTCAATGATGTGAACAGACAAAACACATCTAAGAAAGACAATGATTCTTCAGAGTCACCTAAAACAAAAACCAGTTTAATATCAGTCAGGGTACCCAACTACTCAGCCCAGCTAATACTAGATAAGCTACAATTATAAAGAAACAGTGAAATATGAAGACTACACTGAGAATACATTTGAAGGATTTGAAGGTAAGGCAAATTGAAGAAGCAGGAATATTGGGGGCTATAAGTAAAAAAAAAAAAAAAAAAAAAAAAAAAAAAAAGATGAGTCCTTAAAACAGATTATTTGTCAGAGGGTACCTAAAAATTTCTAGATAGGAGGTTCAGTAAGAAGTGTATGAATAAAGTATATGTGCTGAGGAACAAGAGCACTCACAGGTTGAAGAAGCCTTCACATCCAATGGCTGCAGAACAAGGAATGTTGTTTGATCTGTCATATTGGCACACAAGTTACAAAACCTCACTCATTTGTTACTGAGCCTAAGCTCCCGAGCAGAGCTTTAATAGTCTTTCATGCAACTGCACACAGGGAAAGGCAGTGATAACAAAAATCACAAGAAAATCTGAAAGCACTGAGCAGACCATAGAGCAAAAATCACCAGAATAAGTTGCAGAATTATTTTCAGATTATTTTCAAAAATATTTTCAAATGCAAAACACTTAGTCTGTAGTAGTTTTCAAAGTTGGATAAAGAAAGGAATCAGCCAAGTGCTTTAGTGAACTATACACTTCTTTCCTCATTAATATATTCTTTAATGATGTTCACATACCTGGTGTGACTTTTTCTCCCTTTTTATGATTCACATAGGTTATTTAAAAGGAAAAGCCTTTCTCAGACATAGAAGAAAAAATCGTATTACATAAAAAAGACACACAAAAATAAAAGGTTCTGACTCATATGTACCCTCCAAATCACAGACGAGTGCAGTACTGGTAGTCCCATGAAATTATGTAAATAGAAATCCTAATTAACACAGAATGAAGGTTTGGTTTGTGTCTTTGACAATGTCAACATCTTGTTTTTAGATAGTTTCTAGATATTTTATCCACAGTGTTGCCATTAGTAAGGTGTAGGTCGCAACCCTTATTCTCCCTACACCCAAAAACTGTGATAATGTCCTAACATCCTCAATCAGATAATCACATCTCTAAGCCCAGTTCCACTGGAATATACTCTGAGTTTACTGATTGGCTGTTTCTTTTGTTTCTGACACACCATTTACGCACAGAAAGTTCTTCTGTAGAAAACATACTTTGTCTTATCCCTGAGGGATAAGAACAGATGGTGTAACTCTCTTTACAAAAGCAGTTTCATACTGACCATGCCCTAGAGTCACCAGAGACTGTTATTGATAGCAATTATGAATGGTTGCACTCAGAATCTATTATCATGGTCAGGAATATGAAGTTCCAAAATATGTCCTAAAGTTTTAATTTAATAACACAGGAGAGGGAAAACTATGAGGCAACCAAAAGCAAAAAATCAACTGACTTCTCTAGAAGTTGGAAGAGATTTAAGGGTTAGAGAACCATCTTCTGAAGCACTCAATCTTCCTCCTTCCCATTTTGTTCAAGAGGAAGTTATTTCTTCCTCATTCCTACCTCCTGCACCAATTACACTGGTTCCTGGAGCCAAGGTCTGGGTACCTCATGTGGGTACAATTATAACTCTTCAGTATGTATGGAACTGAATCAATATTTGCTGTCCTAGAAAGTTTTAAAAAAAAGTCAAAACAGCAATTTTTGTTAAATTAGCATGATACCCTCATTCAGGCTGTGACAGGCCTCAGCAAAAAAGGTTTAAACTTGACTTTTTATTTTCCCCATTACTGCAGACACTACTGGTCTGGGGAGTGTGGGGTTGCTATTCATACCAGATTACTTGTATTTTCTTATCAAAAATTTGCAAAAATAATTCAACTATAAAGTAACTCATAAATTTTACAGAAAAGTCTCTTAAGAAGCTATGAATTTCGAGATAGACATTTTCTACAAAAAGCAAGAGACAAATTCACTTCTTGTGTACTCCTTTGGTTACGATTACAAAGACCTCATGATATTTAGCCTTCATCAATTTTCCTTGCTAGCATTGTTTTCAAATCAGATCCAAAGTATAAAACTTGAAGTCTTGCTTAACTTTACTTTGAACAAAGCCTCTCTTCAGAAACCTGTTTCTATCTGGATTTTTTTTGTTGTTGGGTTTTTTTTTTTTGTTTGTTTGTTTGTTTGTTTGTTTTGGGTTGGTTTTTTTTTTTTTCCTAAAAAAGTCTGCCATAGTAGGCAGTTAAATCTCAGCATCCATAGGAGGTTATTTCAGCCGCGCAGTAGAGATTGTGACATGTAAGGACTCTAACTGTCATTTTTAAGACAAAGATTGATGGAGAAAAGAAAGAAATGTCACAATAGGAGTCCATTCTATTGACAGGAGCAGCAACAATAGAAATAGCTGAAAGAGAATGCATCAGTTGCCACCGTGGGTTTTCAAAACTATAATCTTTGTCACTTTGTGTGTAACCAGTGTTTCAGATGGCTCTGCCAAACCTCAAGAGCTGGGCTGGAACCAACCACCAGACACAGCTCTGAGTACTCCACAAAGTCGGGTGGAAAATGTTGAAAGAAAACTGATAGCAACAAAAGATGACTGAAAGGATACCATGCAAGTAAACATCTCTGCTCAGTCCTAGCAGCAGTTCTGCTCCACTGTCTGTATCTTACTGGTTTACTGTTGTCATATAAACCAGTAGGCAGCTCAGCCCCACTGTTTCGGTCATAAACCCAAAACACAGCGCCATATGAGCTACTGTGAAAAAAATCAACATTATGCCAGCCAAAACAAGTACAATTACTTACACTGTCTGCCTTATTTATTATCCAGTCATCAATAACTCACAGCTATTCACCAATAAAATCATGTTTGTTAGATTTTCCCAGGCAGCTTTTATTCCATGCTGTCTTCATCTTCTTGCAAAGCAAAATATTCCCATTGAAACGATTCTGTGTAAAGCCCATTAAACAAAGGTCTGAACCTTTTTTGGTTGTTTTTACAACAAAGAGAAATAGAAGACTTTGAGCAAGTGTGAACAAAGATAAGGCTAGGACATTTCCATGGACACCCCACTGTCATGCTCTGTCCAAGGCCTTATTTTCATTCCCAAAGTAATGAAAACCTGTTTTCCTGTCACAAGCAATCATCCAGGTATCTCAGGTAGACAAGTAATGAAATTTATCTTATGCAAGAACTTCCAGAATTCTCAAGACATAACAAAGCAAAAGTTGTATTACAGCCAGAGAACAGCCTTCCTTTCTTCTTTTTACCAGATAATCTTGTGATTCCAAAACCAATAAATATAAGGGGTAAAGTAATGGAATGTTTTTCTGCAGTCAAGCTAACCCAACAATTTCTTCCACATTTTCTCAGTACACAGATTCCTAACAAATTTCAATTAGATCAAGTGCAAATCTTTATTTTCTTAGCATTCATAGGTCTGATAAATTTACTTATTATATTCCCACACAATTTGCAGAACACTGATTGAAACCCACTCAGTTTCTATCAGTATCAGAAGTAATATTAGCTTTCCAAATGCTCTTTTTCCTTATCTGTGGCTTTTTCTGTTCACCACAAACAAATTTAGTACTCCTGCTATTCTTTTAGAAGTGAAAACAAGTCCAGAGAGTTTTCATTCAGTCTTTATAAGCATAAAAATGTTGATTTTTTAATGTTGAATGCAATTGCTGAATATTACAAGAGTATGTTAATTCCTCACAACCTGTACTAGCCATTTCTTAACTACACAAACACATACAGAAATGGGTTCATGGGTTCCTTGCTAAATCCAAAGTACCATTCTCTTCACTTTCAAGAGCTGTCTACACTTAACATCACCAATATTTCCCTGCTGCAAAGATGAGTTTTTCAACGTTGAAGGTGACCAGTGTAACAACTGAGAGTTTTAGTACTCAAATAACTCCATTGCTACTGAAAGCACTTTCAAAATTTCCCCTCTATGCATTCCAGATCCTGATTCACTTTAGCAATCAGTATTTAATAAAGTTTGGTTGGTTTGCTATTTTTTTATGCAAATGCCTATTTTACTGTTAACATGAATTGCTTGGGCACATTAAATAAATCTCATCAAGTTTCATTTCTGCAGTCACTTCTTTTGTATCTGCCCAGTGATACAAAGCACTAGAGAGAGCTTGAGCTGGAAAAATGCTTCTTAGCCTGTAGTTGATACTGACATAAGTAGTTCTTTTATATCCCTTCATAAGAAGTTCCTTTATATTCCTTCATGTAAACCTAATCTAGCAACACGGAGTGCACAGTCAAAAATTCTGCTGGATGTGGTCAAGGCTCAGCCACCTTCCAACTGAGTCAATAACTTGTCTCAGAAGGAAGAAATGATTCAATGCTAGTCCAAGGTCTGCTCTGAGAAACGGTCACCAGTGACGAATACGAGACCACAGAGTTAACTAGGCCTATCTAGCATGGGGCTTAATTTCAAATGAAATAACATCTGCTTCTTTCCACCGCCATGAAACATGTACCAAAACAGTACCAAGCCTCTAGGAATGCCCCCCAGATTTGTCCCATGGTTGAGTCATAGATGTATAATGTTCACAGATAGTTTGTAAAGCAGTGAGGCAGGAAAGCAGATTTCTGCAGCTGCTTGATTCCAGAACTCTTTTTCTACAGTTCGCTATCAAATTACCCTGGTTTTATAGCTTTGGAAGAATATCCCTTTGGTCCTTATCTCTGTGGGAAGTGATAGCTATTCCTGCACCACAGCTAACATATCTCTGCTGATTGGAGGAGGCTGTGTGTGTAATGAGTATCTCCAGCTCATCTTCAGATCCTGTGTCTGCCAACGTGCATCAGGGATTTGCTGCAAATAAGGGAAATGGAAAATGTAAATGATGAATCCACCATCATGCATATCATCAAGCTTTTTCTGCCAGGAATAGAGGAAACTAGAGGCACAGCTGCTCCAGCCTTCGATTTTCGTGGCATTTGTAGAGTGTCCCAACTTCTTTATTTCACAAGGATCTCCCCAGTGACCAACAAGCTGCTGAGACTTCACTGGAGACAGGATTTGGTGTTTAATGAGGAGAGATTCAGCAAAGCATGAGCAACTAATGATGTAGATTGGAAGCCCTGTATTGTTTAGTGCACTGCCAGGTGTCAACTGTGATTCCAGTTGTAAATTTATATTATCTCAGAGTAAATGATCTGGTATATGAAAAAACTAAAACATCTGACTTCATTAGAAAAGGGTCGATCTCATGGGAGTGCATTTTATACCCAATGCAGGATTATTTTTTTAACTTAGTGTGCTGGAAGAGAAACAAATCCTGCCAGCTTTGAGTAAAAATAACAAAAGAGAACAGATGTACAGTAGCATATAGAAGAGGACAACAGAAAGAGCAGGGAAAATATTGGGAAAAA
The DNA here is from genome assembly GCF_015227805.2 of Hirundo rustica. Classification (NCBI taxonomy): domain Eukaryota; kingdom Metazoa; phylum Chordata; class Aves; order Passeriformes; family Hirundinidae; genus Hirundo; species Hirundo rustica. The sequence continues at coordinate 5,913,081 of NC_053450.1, forward strand.
ATACACTGATTGGGAAGTTACCATATCTGGACCTTTAAACATTATAAAATCACAACCATTTCCATCCTCCTTGCCTCCTTATAACTAAGCAACCAATCAACAACAACAACAACAACAACAACAAGGTAAAAAGGAAAATAAAGAGGGAAAAAATAATTTTAAAAACCTTTGCATCTTGGGGTAGCTATTTAGAATCTCTAACAAAGTGAGGATGAAAGTTCTATCCGGTTTGGCTCTTCTGTAATTCAGAGGTTACTAGCTGGGACTCAGTAGGTCTGCTCTGTCAATCGTTCATGGATATCTTCCCTTCTGCATTCTTGATCCCTCTGGACTTCAGTAACATTTCACTGAACTGGATAAAAAGCATAAGATGATTTTTTTTTTTTCTTTTTTTCTTTTTTTCAGACTGGATTTTTTTTCCTGACTTAAAGGAACAAGGAGTGGTAAAAAAATCTTTAAAATACTCTTTGATTGCACTATTTTTGTGTGCACTCATAAAACCCATTTTCAGTTTAGTCAGCACCCCTTTCACTTCCATTTAATCCTAATAACTGCTCAACAAAGCATCTTTCTTGACTTTTTTAGTGTGTAAAGTTACTCCGGCAGAAACACTGGCTCTACAGGTGGTCTTTGTCCCATATCTCCCCTGCACTGCAGGTGCAGTCAATTACTGAGTACAGAGCTCGCCCTAATGCTTTCCCAGAAGAACACAGAATTTCTTCCTTTGTGTCGAAAATTTAATTTTCCTCAGTTATTCTATAGAGAAGAATAATCAACACATTTCCAACCTTTCAAATGTACTTGGAGACATGCGGATGAGAGCAGAGGTTATTCTCACCCTTAAAATAATTAATTGCAATAGACTTGGAAAATAGCTACAGCAACAACAGTTAGGAACTTCCCAGTTTTCTCTTTAATTTCTTTGGCTATTGTGACAGGTAGCAGAGGTGTGTTTTAGAGTGTGTGTGTTACTGTGATAAACTAATTCAGTCATGTGTAAGGTTTTAGTCCGAGGCACATCAACTGAGACAGCAATGTATAATTGTTTTGCAAATCCCATTACAAGGGGGAAAGATAAAGCAGGTTCTCTGACTAATAGACTTGCAAAAATCATGAAGTCTGATTGAGGTTCATTACAAAATAATGCTGCTCAGAGAGTGGGAAAAAGCAAGGCAACAAAATTGCCCCGTGGTACTCTGGACATGTAGGGCACAGTAAGAAGGATCTGCTGTCCAGTGGGAGGTGAGAAGGATTCAGCTGCTCAGAGGGCATATTCTCAACTTCCTCCTGGACTTATTGCTCATAATTCTCATAGATCATTGCAGCAGCTGCTGCACAGATTCAGGCTGTATCACTACCACTTCATAGGATACCATGGAAAATACTTGAAATTGCATTCTTGGAGCTACAGTGAGCATTGCTATTGGGTTTTTCTACTTTTCAAATATAGGTCAGCCTCTGGCTACTCTTGCTTTACTTCTGCTTAAGCTACATTTCCTCTCTTTTTTATCTGTTTTGATTTTATGTTAAAACATCTGACAGGAAAGACACTTTTCTATTTTTTGCTATGTCTTGCAGTAAAGATATTAGAAGCTTATTACTTCCTTAATGTGGCAAGAGCTGAATCGTCTGATTTGAGTATGTTATTTTTCTTGGTAATGTCTTGTTAGAGTTTGTGTTAATGTCAAACTTAATCGGGCCCTGTAGTTTTATGCTGTAAAGTGTGATTATCATTGGATTTCATATGGAAAATTTTAAGTACATCATTTCATATTCAGTTCTAAGCACTTACTTTCAGTGGAAGATAGAATTTTAATCATTACAGCCTAATCCAGAAAGGCACATTTACAATAGTTGGAAGTCCTGTAGGAGCAACTGAAAGAAAGGCATATTTCATAAATCAACATTTTAATCTCAGGTGGCCTCCCTGGTGATCTCCCTGGCCTTACTACATGGCCCTTCTCGTGCTGAGCTGTTAAACGGTCTGAATTGTGAACAAAACTGCTGGTTACAAACAATTTCTAAGTCTGTCCTTCAGGGTCTGGACTTCAAAGCTCACTGTATCCCACACTCTACCTTTAAGTCTTCAAATAATCTGTCATCTCCATAAAATGGGTTTTCTACAAACTACAGAGGTAGAAATTAAGTTTTGATATGTGCTTCATAAACAACTTATGTTAGATGAGAGCAATCCCCCTCAACACAGCTGCTGATTTGGTGAAAAAAGCAGAAGGAGGGAAAAATAGAAATGTGCTTAGTTCATGTGTGTGGGATGCAGTAAATGCAAATAAAAGAAAAAAAAATGGATATGTTTGGGACATTTATTTCTTCTTGCAGTTAAGCCAACCATTAATCAGTAAAATTTTTTCAGGTTTTGGATTGAAAAACCCAAATTAAAAGTAGGGTCACCTTGGATATAATGAGTCTTTGCAGAGTCATAATGGAACATGGTAAAAGATTTAAATTAATACAAAGATGAATATCTATTCATGAACATTTTGTGTGGTTTCAGCTCAAAAACTAAGTGAAATCCCCATGGTGTAAACCAAGTTGTCCTTTGGGGCTTTAAAATAAGTTATGCTTGTAGGGTGAGGGTTTGCAAAGTTCAGAACTGACTGTTCAGGCTGGCACCATCACTTTGTAAAAGCTGTGGGGCAAAATCTGTTACAGCTAAATAACTTTCTTCACTCCAGTCCAGTGAAGATAGTATTTTAAATTGTTATGGCAGAATGGATATGGAAACACAGAGTCATAGAATGGTTTGTGTTGTAAATGATCTTAAAGATCATCCAATTCCAGCCACTCTTCAATGGGCAAGGACAACTCTGCCGAGAACAGATTGTTCAGATGGGACATAAGAGTTGGTATCTCATCTGCATATTATGGCTTAAAAACCTTATTAGAGGAAGACCAAACAAATTTAACTCCACTATTGTACAAATATATACAAACACAGACACACATATATATGCATGTTATTGATTAGACAAAGCAATGCAACAACAATTCAGTATCTCAGCTGAGTCAAATATTTAATGTTTTCATAGTAAACTGTTTAATTAAAAATAAAGGGGACTCAGACTCTCAAATTTTGTTCACTCTTCACCCCTGCCCCCAGAACCAGACAGACAGACAGACAGAATGAATGAATGAAAGACATGTATGCATGTGCAGTGTATATGCCTCATATTGTAAAATGTGTTTACAATTTTCTTTTTATTGCAAATGTAATTATGTCAGACAGAGCTTTTGAGGTTCCTTCCTTCAGGAACTAAATGGGTTCTGCTTATTTCACCCCAAAAGAAGCAGTCCCATTCCATGAAAGTGCCTTCAGTCAAAGAAAAAACTTTCTAACAAAATAATTTCTGTGAAACAAATTTCAACTGTTTCTATTTATTAAGGTTAACACAATAATAAAACTCCCACACCAGCAGTGCTCATTAGCAGTTATTGCTTAACTATTATTTTTGTCACTACAGCTGTCTAGCTGCCTTACAGGAAGTGAGTCATCCTTGCCGTGAGGAACTTCTAATTCTAACAGGCAAATACCAGCAAAGGCAAGGAGATGGAAATAAGAGGAAATACCACATTAAAGTAATGCCACTATCTTGAAAAGGATCAATTTTTTTTTTTTTTTTTTTCGTTTGTTCAAAGGTGTATTCATTAACTCCAGGATTAGTCAGGTAATGCCTGTTTCTGTGTGGGAGATATAATCCTTAAGCATGTTTTGGAAGAAGTGTATTTTAAAAAGGACTTGTTGGATTTGGAGAAGAGAAATTGCATGTCAGACTGAATCAAGAAAGTGATTATCAGCACAATTGTGCCCTTCCCTAGGGGTAACAAACATGGTCAGGAGATGACTGGTCTGATAGCCTGGGAAGGAAAATAGACAAGAGTCATTGGCTCATTTTCACTGTAAATGAAGCTTGACAGAAGATCTAAGACCTCTCAATACATCAGTGTGAATCACTAGGCCATAACCAGGCTGTTATTAGCTGGTAGCCAAACTTTCCACTAAGTATTCTGATGCTGCCTTTATGTGACAGGTTGAATAGGATCGTAGCAGGACTGGAAACAAATGCATGACTTCATAGCTAGAAACAAACCTTTCACTAAGACTTAATCAAAGTTAGGTAAAACCCAAAGTTCTAGTTTATTTCAGAGAGGAATTTGTATTCTTATGTGCTTATCAAAGTTTTTTGTGGGAACGAAGTGTTTTCCCTGAGTTACGGATATAGCTGAGATAAATGTGTTGGTCTTGGCTTGGCTGAACTTCAGGTGAAGTATGGTGAGACGCTGAAGTGCAGCCCAGGTTCAGTGAAGGGGGTTTATGTAGGTGGGTGTCTGACTTTATGCAAAACTGTTTGGCTCTTGTATTGCTAGCCTGAATATCTCTCACCAGCCTGTAAACTTCTAAGAATAAAACAAGATTAATCCCATATTCCCCAAGTCTCTCCCTGCAGTGTGTCACAAAGATATACATACAACATTTATATAGGCAAAGTGCTTGACTCCGTTCAAAATATTGTGTCACTACTGTTCCTAGGCTTAAATCCTGCTTTCAGAAAGCATATCTTGGTCAATAAATAAAGAAGAAATGAGGAGTAGAAAAGATTAATTACATGGAAATGCTTCATCTATGTTCCTTATTTTAACAAGCAGTTAATCAGCACTGTAGCAGTTCCTGGAAACACGATCAAGTTTAATTTATTAATTTCTTAATAGCCTCCAACAAACACTGAAAATAATTAACACCCTTGCTACTTCAGTCTGATGATTTTTATAGCTGAGTGAGTTTGATTGTCTTGAGAGTGAACAAATCTGGCTCCAGGAATGGAAGAATTCAGCTAGATCCAAGAATTGCTGGGTGGCTGGTTTATTTTCTTATTTGGAGGGAAAAAAAATTGCAAAGATGAAACAAGACTCGGAAGACTGGACACTTGACTAAAGAGTGGATGAGTGAAATACAGGGATAGAAAAGTTTACGCAGAAAGAGTGGATGAGGAGAGAGGTCTCTTAAACAGAGTTTGTAGGTCATATTTTTCTGACAAACAGTTAATGTGTATTTCCAAAACACACCTAAATAACATGAGAAGTAAATTCCTATTTTTAAACACTAAATGGATGGGAAAGAGTTTATTTCAAAAGATTTTGAGGTCCTTCGTTCCATAAAATCACTGAATGTTTAGAGGACACCATGTGTTTAATTGTGATTTTAACAGCTTTTAATAAAATAGGAGTTTTATCACAAAATTGATTTTTTTTCTCCTGCCAACAGCAGAATCAAGTCTTTATTAACTTTAGAAAGACCAGTTTATTCTTCAAGTCTATTTGCAAAAAGTGGAAGAAATTATATCAAAAAGAAGATTAAAGTGAAATTAAAAATAGAATTAATCTTAAAAAACAAACAGAATACCCCTCCTCAATTACACACACAAAAAAGAGATCATTATTATGTAAATCACTCCACCTTAAAAACAATTTTCATGACCACTGAAGTCTAACAAATTGTAAATTTTGAAGTATTTCCTGAAACAGGGCCAGATATATCAGAAGATACAATGACACAGACTATTGATTCTCTAACTGAAATCCGAGTGGTGTTTGTGGTTCATGGAACCATGGTAAGTGGCTCCCAGGTCGTTCATGGAACCTTTTAATTACAGAAAATTGAAGTGTTTTGAGAGCTGACATTGTTGTCTGAGCCTTATGAGCTGGTGTTGACCATATTCAGGTGGTGGAGGAATATGTATTCTTGGACTAGAGCAGAAAATTTTAAAAACCTACTGAATGGAAGAAAAATGTGCATTGGTAAGAGATTAGATTAGGGATTTAGACTGCGATACTCCACATCTACAGGTTAGCTTTAGCTGTACATGACACCCATTTTCTGCTAAGATCTCTCTTCAGGAAATCTTAGCTTTAATTTTCTTTTTTTATTTTATTTCTGTGGGTTTCTTTTTCCAGGAGATCTGTAATTCTCTAGTCTCAGCTTTGAAAAATATTTCATAAATTATAAGTGATACTCTGCTAATCTGGGTTTTCCTTCTGTCCCTCCCTCTCATTGAACACACAAAGTCCTCTGTGAATCATCAATTGAAAGTTGAAGTTCCTTGGTTGCAGCAAAAAGAGAAAATATCCTTTTTGTTTCCACATCATCTTAATCTCAGTGAAAGGTTCCTGTCTTGACAGCACTGCAAACTAATGGTCTCTCCTCGTTCTTGCAATAGACCAAGCACAAAATGTGTCATTAGGAGCCTTCAGTTGCTGCCTCAACTTTTTACTTGAAGAATCAATTTTGAATGGAAATTACAGAGCAGTCTACAAGAATGATATTCAGCTTCCTTGTCCTTCACCTGTAGAAATAGCTTCCTCCTGCTGCTGAGGACTCCAGGACGGTGTAGATGAATGTAGACGAGAGATCTCTGAAGTTAGGTTTTAGAAGATGAGGTTTATTGTAAGGGATGTGGAGGCCTTGCTCTGAGCTGCCAGGCTGCAGCTCGTGGCAAGGCCTAGGAAAGTGGGGGAAGGGAGAAGTAGGGAGAGGAAATTCCAAGAGAGGAAAGTCCTCAGGGAAGGGTGCAAGCAAAAAGAGCAAAGAGCAAAGAGCAAAGAGACCGTCCAGCCCCCCGGGACCCCTTATCAGGGGTCTTCAAGGTGGGCTGGAACAGACTTGTGCCAATGGGGTTACAGATACCTGATACTTCAGGGGAGGGGTACAGGTGTGGGATGAACCATACATTGAGGGGTGAGACAGAACATTCCATTTGACCTCTGGGTCTGGCTGCAGGTAACTTTCAGATGGTCACATAACTGTTTTCCCAGAGATCCAGTATCTAATACACCTCAAACATCAAAACTTACTTTCAATTCTATCTCACTTACAGGTTTCTCATTCTCAGAATAGAGGCAATCATATTTATAGGGTTTTTTGGCTTCTTCCTCCCCAACATCTCCCCCGTTCTTATTAACAACTAAAACACTAGACACTGTCTTACTCATTACTTTTTTCACACACTGAAGTATGCAGGGAACCGCTACTAAAACTACAACTACAACTATTAGAATGATCAAACCTATCTTACAAAGTTCCTTTAGCCAAGGTGCAAAGCTCAAACCATCAAACAAATTGTCTAACCAGGATGGGTCATCTATTGTAATTTGGCTAGCTAAATCTCTCAATTCTTGCAATTGTTTATGAATGGAAACAGAGTGATCAGATAAATTCATGCAGCACAAACCTTCAAAATCTTTTGGAAAAGGTACTCTAACTAAACAGGTTTTTCAGGGCTTCTGTCGGATAGACAGATGGTATCAGAGCCTGCAGACTTAGCTAAAACAACTCAGACATTCATCTTTGGTTGACTTAGGTAAAGCTTCACTACAAAAACTAAAACAAAAGAACAAAAGTAACATGCACGCGCGCAAATGATAAAACTTCAGTCTTTTCTTGGGCTGCTTTTGGCGGATCATCTTCTCCTGATGATTCTGCGCAGCTCAGGTCTGGGTGCTTGCTTCTTGGTTTGCAGAAGTACTGGCTGATGTGGGGGTCTCAGCGGGCTTAGATGCGTGGTACTGCTTCACGTTCTTCACTGGGACCCACTTGAGTCCTCTTTCTGTGGAGGCAAATGCAAACCTCTTCCCCCATGTTACAGGATTATATGGTCTTTCTAACTGTCTTGATTTTAAATTTTTAATTGAAACTGGGGGGTGTTCTTTCAGTTTTACCTTTTTAGTGTTCAAGAAATGTCTGTAAATGTGAGGGTGAGGCTCTTTTGCAGAGCTGTTCAGAAAATTATAAACATACTGAGCTTTCTTCCTTTTCTCTTGACTTAAAATGCGTTTTAGGGTTTGCTGTGTTCTTTCTAGGGTATTTTTCAGCAGTTCTTTAAAATATGGAGAGCAGATGCCACTGTCCTTTATCACTTTTCGCAATTCTTTCATGTCTTGAGATGGGATAGGTGTCCATGTTCTGGGACCTCTGGCTTGCTGGCTGAATATCACAGGCATAGCTAGAGGATTTAGATTTTCTTCTTTGCAAATTTCTCGTGTGACTTCATGCCAGTCTGTCAGTTGAAGGTCATCAGAACATTTCTGGGGACCTTCCAAAATCGAGATTGGTGGTGGTGGATCCTCAGATTTGAGAGAGTTGGCAGCTGCAAGGGCAAAACAGTTCTCTGTCTGTCCTGTATTTGTTAAAGTGGCTGCCACATTCCATCCTCCCCCTTCTCGTTGCAAGGCTTGTGTGCCAAGCTGTGGTTCCGTCATGCTTGGGCACAATGCAAGATGCGGCGGCAGAGGCAGGGATGCAGGAGGCACAGGCAGGAATGCAGGAGGCAGAGAGCTTGTCAGTGAAGACATCTGAGAGGAACTTGAAGCCGCGGGAGGAGTCGTCAGGCATGAAGCTGTCACTGTAGCATGTAGGTCTGACGGTGGAAGAGGCGCGGAAGGATACATATAAGTCGCTGTAGAATCGTGTTGCTGTTGTGCTGTGTGCAGGGTCGTGGACGGGGGAGGGGCTGCTGAAGGCTGTGGTTGTGCAGAAACTGCTGAAGTCTGTGGCGTCGGGGGCTGTGCAGCACGCGCGGCAGTGTGGACTATTTGCGATGGCACTGTAACAAGTTCCGGCTGAGCGTAGGTTTCTGCATGGGGCTGTATCACAGGCGGTGACGCGGCCGGGCGCGTTGGCGCGAAATGCGAATGCGCTGCGTGCACGGGGTCGGCGTAGGAAGTCATCACGGCGGCGGGCTGCATGGGGCGCGCGGGACGTGGCGGAGGCGCAGGGATCGCAGCAGGAACCGTGGGAGGGATCTCTAAGAAGCCTGTGGGCACAGGACACGCCGGAGCCGCGGCTGGGGGCTCCGGAGAGTCACCGTGCGATGGGGACACGTCGGCAGGGGGTCGTGCTGCGAACTCGGCCACAGCCCCGGCCTCCGGTGCAGCCGTCGCTCTGGCAGGGACGGGGGGGGCGGGGTGGAACACGCCGCGGAGCGGGGACTGGGCGTGCCCGGCCATCCGCCGTCTGTGCCGCGGCACTCAGCCGCTGGTAGCTCGCAGGCTGGGCCGGGGCACTCTGCGGAGCCGGGACGGGGACGGGCCGGAGCATCCGCCGCGGCGTGGGGCTGGGGCAGTCTGCAGGCGCCCGAACACGCGGGGGAGTGACGGGCGCAAGGGGAACTGCAGGGATAGCCGGTACCGGCGCCGGCGGCACCGCGGGCGCCGGCACCGCTGCAGCCGGCACCACCGGGTCGTAGAAAGGCGGCGGCGGCGAGGCAGCGGCGGGCACAGGCGAGAGCGGCTGCGCCGCCAGCACCGCGTCGGCCGCTGCGAGGGGACTCTGTGCTGCTTGCAAGACTGTGACCGCTTGGTTGTGGAGGAGTCCGGCAACGGCGGCAACCACAGCCGCAAAAGCCATGGCAGGCGGAGCGGCGGGACTCGCGGCAGGGAGGGGGGGTAGAGCCGGGGCCGCGTGGTATGGAGGGGGCGGGGCTGCCGCCGTGCCGGCAGCGAGAAGCGCCGCTGGAACGCTGTCAGTGGGCGGGCTCGAAGGGGCAGAGACGGGGACGGGGCCCGGCACAACGGAGCGGGGGGAGGGAGCCCCGGTAACAGGAATTCCAGCCGTGAACGGGACCGAGGGCGCGGTGGGAGGGGCCGCAGGGTCCGGTGGGGGCGTAGGGGCCGAGGGAACGGGTGCCATGGCCACGAGGGTGGGGAATGGGGCCGCGGCGCTCGGCGGGGCCGCGGGTGCCGAAACCACGTGGCGCGGCGAGGGGGGGGAGGGGGGCGGGCTCCGCTGCAGATCGGCGGCCACGCGGAGGGGATCTCCGGGAGCGGCGTGACTAGATGTCGTGGCTGCAGAGGCATTTTTTGTAGCAAAGATCTCAACGAGGGCCCTACAAGCTGGAACGAGCTCAGCAGCAGCAAAATTCTTCAGTGAAATATCATTAAAAAGTCTATTTCCAACTGAGTCCCAAAAGTCTCTGGTAAAGACGGCTGAACGGTCAGCATTGGGAAAGTTAACTAGAGTCCATTCTAAAAGGTCTTTCAGCTCTTGCTTATGTAAAGTACTGTGATTGCAGTGTAAAAGATACTTAAGTTTCTTATAGAGATCTCTATCAAGGGTAGAATGGCAGTGCCCCATTTTTACACCAGTGTAGCTCACCTCGATGTCGCAGAAGCAGGTCCTCACTCGAGATCCGACGTAGGGGTTGGCCAGACACTCCAGTCGGCTCTCAGGACACTGCGCAGGGTCCCCTTCAGAGTCACGGCTCCAGGCGCTGCTCCGGAACAGCTCTTCCGTGCTCGGGACTCCAACCTCCCCTCGGCGCTTCAGTGCGGGCAGTGCAAAGCAGTGCCCACACGCGCTCAACGCACGTGGCAACGTACCACGGCAAAACTCCCTCCGTGAGCCCCAGTGGCCGCCGCTCAGCAGCAGCCGTCTGTGCTCGAGGGACGCCAGACAAAACCTCCTCAGAGCTCCGAGTGTTCGCTACTTAGTAACGATCCTCGTGCTCAAGGTTTTGTCTTCGGCAACTTTAAAGAGCTCCAGCCTCACGCTGCCCTGCAGCGATATACTGTGCTCACGACACCGATTAGCATACAACTGGTAGTTTAGTTACCGTCCATGGGGAAGTCTCTCGCAGCTTGAAAGGCTGGGTCCGGCGTTTTCCACGTTGTGCGCCAATTGTAGAAATAGCTTCCTCCTGCTGCTGAGGACTCCAGGACGGTGTAGATGAATGTAGACGAGAGATCTCTGAAGTTAGGTTTTAGAAGATGAGGTTTATTGTAAGGGATGTGGAGGCCTTGCTCTGAGCCGCTAGGCTGCAGCTCGTGGCAAGGCCTAGGAAAGTGGGGGAAGGGAGAAGTAGGGAGAGGAAATTCCAAGAGAGGAAAGTCCTCAGGGAAGGGTGCAAGCAAAAAGAGCAAAGAGCAAAGAGCAAAGAGACCGTCCAGCCCCCCGGGACCCCTTATCAGGGGTCTTCAAGGTGGGCTGGAACAGGACTTGGGCCAATGGGGTTACAGATACCTGATACTTCAGGGGAGGGGTACAGGTGTGGGATGAACCATACATTGAGGGGTGAGACAGAACATTCCATTTGACCTCTGGGTCTGGCTGCAGGTAACTTTCAGATGGTCACATAACTGTTTTCCCAGAGATCCAGTATCTAATACACCTCAAACATCAAAACTTACTTTCAATTCTATCTCACTTACAGGTTTCTCATTCTCAGAATATATAAATATAATCATATTTATAGGGTTTTTTGGCTTCTTCCTCCCCAACATTCACCGTTGAATATTTTTTGTCACCCCTACTAAACTAAACCATACCACCCGACTTAACAGTCTCTACTGCTCTCTGCAGTCTGTGTAGAGAGAAGTCTTTAGCAGAGGTATCCAGTAAAAGTGATCTGTTATTCTCCAGTTTACGTCTTTCCTCAGTCAGCTAGAGGCAGCCCAAACTTGAACTCAATAGAGTGGAAGATTGAGATCACCTTTTTGACTAATAAAGAGCATGGGATCAGCCCACATTTTAGACTGCATCTATAATGTTGTGTCTACTTTTGTCTTCCCTCAGAAAAGAAAGACATCTACAAATTGGGAGAAGTTCAGTGGGGAGCACTGTGATGTTCAGGGTTAGAGGACTGGCCAGTGAGAAAAGGCTGAGGGACTGGAGGTTGTTCATTCTGCAGAAGAGACAGCTGCAAAGGACCTGACAGCCAGGAAATTATGAGGAAGTCATCAGATGTCGCGGTGCAGTTCCTCGCGCTGTCGAGCGCGGCCACGGGCTAGCTCAGTCTCGTGCACCGCAGCAACGTGTAAGGTCAGGGTGGCAAGCCAGGCAAGCCACCTCCTCCCTGTGGGGACTTGGTTCCCCACACAGCGACGGCCAGCAGATGGTAAGTGCAACCCACGGCAGCTAAATGAAAAGCGACTCCTCCGAGCTGGGTACAACAGGGTTTTATTGGAAGGAGAGGCAGCACGGAGCTCAGCATCTCTGACCCTCTGCCCAGAAGAGCCAGCGGGATCAGCCGTGCATGAGCTTAAAAGGGAAAACAAAATAGGTGTGGTCTCTTCTGGAATAACCAATAAGAACATTTTGGGGGTGTAACAGGGGAGTAACCTTCGAACAGGGAACCAATCGCAAAAAGCAGGGAGGGGATTTCCAGGCACCCAGCCTATCACTCGACGCCCTCCCTGGAGCTTTCCAGAAGCCAGGGAAGGGTCCTGGAGTGATAGACAGGGCGCCCAAGGGGAGAGAGAGAGGTTGACAGCTTGGGACAAGGGGGAAGGGATGACTGACAGAAAACGGTGAGGGCTCACTTAGTGGTAAACAAGTTCAAACCAATACAGAGAACAAACCATTACACTAAATATATATGAATACATGAAACAACTGAATTAAAACACGCACCACCACAATCAGAAGAATGGAGCTACGCTTCTCACAGCCTTCAGTGGAGTTAATTTAAAGGCAAGGATATGTACATGTTTGTATCAGGGCCTCTCTCCTATAACCATAAAATAAATTTGTTCAACTTTTAATTTTAAGTAACATTCAATAATTCCCAAGTACTTATCCTCTGTGACTTTTTGTTCTACCTTAGCAATATAAGTAATTTCTATTTAGGAACAAAAGTTGCTGTAGGAACTTGATGCTTCATAAAAGAGAAAAATGAGGATTTCTGTGACAGCAAAGTTGTGACAGCAATGGCCACACAGGGTCTCAGAGTGAAGTTGTGAATGAAAAAATGCTATTAATAGCAAACTAAATTTCTCTGGAGGGTGCAGGGCAATGATGTCACCTAGGATGAGTTTCACTTAGGACATCTGAGTTAAAATGGGAAAGGAATTTCTTCAAATTCTATTAATTTGGACAATTTTTTGTGCTGAGATCCTGGCTCAGAACATGACCCACACTGTGTCATATCCTTAACTAAAAAGCTGTAGGTTTCAAAGTTTGACATTTAGGCATATATGGAGTAGATGGAAGGTCTAATTTTCCAATTTAAATACATCCTGGAAACTAGATTAAGAAAATCTCATCTCTACTATGGCAGTCACAGGGAGAACACAGATGTTCAGCATTTACAGAATAATGTTTCTGTTTTAAGGCGTCAGTTATTCCTTGTTAAGTACCAAAATCAACATATTTTCATTGCTTCCAGCATATCCATACCAGTTACCAAATTAGGATCTGCAACCATTCATTTCAAATGCTGGCCTGGCATCAGTGTTTAGTGAACAGCCTAATAGAAAGGACCTTTGCTAACAGTTGCAATTGGTTCTCTAATGTACACCATCCAGTTTTATTCAGCATTTACCTGCCTCAGTTATCTTTATGCAGCTAATTCACAGATGCAGCACCCCCTGTATTATTTCGTTTAACTGAAGGTTCCATTTATCCCAGTCCTACTGCCAAATGTGCACAGCACAGGAAATGCTGCCTTATTATTGTTAAGGGGGGACTTGTTTCCTTTTTTAACTGTTATGATTCTAAAAATTTGGTTTTTCTTTAAAGAATCTAGTCTTTTACAAAAATTAAATATAAATTTATTTTAAAAAGTAAAATGAGGAGTTCAGATTACTGGTTACTTCTGAAAAGCACTTTGAGTAGTTATCTGCACTTTGGTTCTGTGGTGGGTTAACCTTGGTTGAACATCAGAAATCCAACAAGTTGTTTTATCATTCTCCTTCCATCAACAAAACAGGGAGAGAAAACACAATAAGAACCTCATGGGTTGAGACAAGGACAGGGAGATTATTAACCAGTTGCCATCATGGAAAAGACATACTTGAATTGGGGAAGACTAATTCAATTTACTGTAAATAAAAATCAGGGTAGGATAATGAGAAATAAGAACAAATTTAAGAACACTTCTCAATCTCTCCCTTCTTCCCAGGTTCACCTTTATTCCCAACACTCCTACCTCCTTTCCTTGAATGGCACAGTGGAACTAGGAATGGGGTTGTGGTCAGTCATAATGCTTCAGCATTGCCTCTCCTTCTCCCTCACACTCTTGCCCAGCCTTAGCACAGAGTCTTTCCTGTGGGATACAGTCCCTCACAAACTCCAACATGAGTCCTTCCATGGGCTATAGTGCTTCTTGAACTGCTAGAGTGTGGGTCCCTCCCACAGGGTACAGTGCCCCAGGAACACTCTGCTCTACTGTGGGTGTCCCTTGGGGTCACAAATCCTGACAGAAAATCTGGTCCCATGTGGGATCCTCTCATGGGCCACAGGTCCTGCCAGGAGCCTGCTCCAGCGTAGGCTTCCCACAGGGTCACAGCCGCCTTCAGGCATCCCCCTGATCCTTCTCTGCTCCCCCATGGACCCCCATGGGCTGTAGGGGCACACCTGCCTCACCATGGACTGCACCAGAGGCTGCGGGGGAGCCTCAGCTCTGGCACCTGGAGCATCTTCACACAGCCCCATATTCTCTTTGTAAATGGTGGTCATACTCATGAAATTAAGAACATAACAAATCTCAGCTTCTCAGATCTAACTATCTTTGTGGAATTTTTCTCCCTGGAAGTCTTCCAGACTTGTCTAAGTAAGCCTTTGTTAGCCCATGAAGAACAGCAGTCCCACACAAAGTACGAAGTTGGATTAAAAGACCTCCAGAGGTCCCGCCAAACCATTTTTGTTTTTTTTTTTTTTCTTCACTATCATGATATTCTCTCCAGTGTTTTGCCCTCCCCTTCACTCTTTTTCTGTAGATCCAGGAAGACTTAAAACAAGACAATTTTTATTTATTAGACTTTGAATAGTGACTTTTCCCCTCAGTCTTTTAGACAAGATAAAATAAAGCATTCATCCTTCAGAAAAGAAAAATACAAAAAAACCCAAAACAAATGTATTCCCGGGCAAATTTAGTACTAGATGATCTGATCTTTGAACTTTTTTAAATGGTGGTGGAAGGAATAGGATTCTCCAGTTTCTCCTTCACCTTTTTTTATGGTGTCCAAAATATGTTTCCCAAATTGTTGCTCTATACTTTTAGAACATTTCCCAACAGGAACATTGTGCAAGTGACGGTTTCCTTGATAACATCAGACTGTATGAATGAGCTGCATGAACACACATAGGAAGTTTTCATGTGCCTGTTCTGATCCATTTTTTCACTTCCATTGCATCAGTCATGAAGATGAGCCCTTAGAGGGCATCCTGTCTCAAAAAGTTACCACCTCACTAGGAAAAGCCACAAAAGAACTTGTGGTCACCAGCTTCCCTTTTGTTTTAATGAACTGCTGTTATTTGTGGCTTAAGGTATCATTTCTCACTGTGATCTGGAGGAGGGAGGAAATAATTAGCTGCTGGCAAGCATGGACAGGAAATTCATTGTCATCATTGTCAAATGGAGGGAGACACTCTCAATCACGAATTGTTTTAAGTCCCACATGTTTTCTCCAAGTCTCAAAGGTCATCCTGGAGGACTGGGTGATGACCTGAGTGCTGGGGTGCCACTGCCATTGTCCAGCCAGGGCTGGGGCTGTACTGGCACTGAACAAGCAGCTGTACAAACACCCAGGCCCTGAAGTACATTCACACCTATAAAACCTCAGGTGGTTTTTTTTACACACAAGAAAGTCTGGATTTGCCATGCGCGGGAAATAACAAGGACTATGTGGTGATTGAGCAGTGATGAATTTAATGTATTTTGCATCCTCAGTTTCATGGTTGTGTCAACTGCTGCTTACAAGGCGCCAAATTCCCATGTCCCAAATGTGGTTTGTTTTTGTGGTTTTTGTGGTTGTTTTTTTTTTTTTTTTTTTTTTTTTTTTTTTTTTTTTTTTTTTAAATGACTGACAAATAAGAAATTTCAGGGAGTTATTTTTGCAATGCTCACATCTGTCATAAATAACACTGTCATGTTATTGGGGGGCAAGAAAAACAAAAGCCATTAAGTCAGGCTGTCCATGGATGGTCAGCAGGATGAAAGGTGAATGCACAATCCTACTTAACCTCACATCCAAAGGATTTGCCAGATCGTGAGATATGATAACATTCCAGAATTCCAGCTGAAGTATTTTTGTAATACTTACAGCCAATATCCACTTTACTTCTTTTCCTTCTCTGCTCTCTGTGAGGATATCTATGGAATCCTGACAGCAGGTAGGCAGCTGGTGGGTCATGACTGCTGCTTATGACATTGGGAGAGATTGTCCTCTTGATACCTTGTGTTCCCACCATCTGTCTGTCATATTTGTCTGCTGTGTTTTCTCTTTCCAGTGCAAACTCTTCAGAGTTGGCTTTCTTTTAACATGTATTTCCGAAATGCAGAAAAGGGAAGGCTTTTACTTTAAAAGTCCTGAACATATAGACAAAATAAGTAATAATCAGCTGTGAGTCTTTTAAATGGTAAGAAAATCACGTCTGGGTCAGTCACACACTCAGAGACATACAAGTCTGTTCCTAAACCTGATAGAATTTTTAGCTTATAGGAAAACAAATTACTCTGTAATTTTCCAAATGGAAAACTCTTACAGCAGGAAATAAAACATTGAGTGGAGTGGGCACAGAAGCTGAACTAGAGCATTACTCATACCTGGAACCTAAGATTTTGCTTTTCTTTTACAACGATATGAAAGTTCCAGACACATTCAGTAGGTGCTATCTATTTCCCCTGTTGCTCTTTAATAACTATTGCTATATATCTTTTTCTCTGGGCAGAAAGAGTAATAGTCCTGCCCATCACAGATGATGTAACTGCATGTAGAGAAAATAAAAGTATTGGTATTACACATGTATCTTTGGTTCCTTCATTGACAATACCACTCTCAACATACTCCTTAGCAGCAAGTGCTAATATTAAATAATCAATTAAATGTAAGATGGGAACTAAATATCTTTTATTTTGAAGCACTACAATGTGTATTTTGTGTTCCAAAAATGGTCATTGCACTGGGGCATTCAAAGGAAAGTTTTTAATGTGGGACTGCTCCACAAAGTAGCAGTTTCTCTTGTAAAACATAAAGTCATTATCTGCAATCCAAAGCACTGCAGTACAAGCAAGTGTCTTCTGGATCAGTGTGTTTATTATATTAAGAAGCTGTAGTGAAGAGCAAATCAGACACTACACTACAAGACACAATCCACTACAATACGCTACAAGAACACAAAACATTGGTACCATTGTGCTGGAGTCCAGGCATGAAAATACGAACAATAATTTGATGCTTTATAATCAATAATATCTCTGGAATCTCATCTCTATTTATAAGTATCAAAAAAACCCCTACAAAATCATATTTTTTTATTATTATTTGTGAAAAAGTAATACACAACAGAAGTTAAACACAATATCTATGATGCCTCATTCAGTTACTTACTCTAGAACTGCTCTCTAAAACTAAGTTTTTCAATATTTACCGTCTGTCTCACTGCTGACAGCAATAAGTGGTATTATCTCTCTTAATCATAGGACATCCTGCAAACACCCATGTCCTGATGGAGGTAACACATAAGTACCATGGGGTAACTTCAAAGATCTAGTAAGGTATAAAAATATTCTTAGTCTAAAGAGATCAAATAATAAGGAAAATATTTTTGGGAAAAAAAAAAAGCCTAGTTATTACCTGCATGCATATACAAGTTGTCTAAAGAAGAATGAATAGTATTTTGCTTGTTTGTTTAATTAATGGATGACTTGTGGGCAACATATTTAAAAATCCATCAGTTCGGTGAAATGATCTACGAATTTACAGCACCCCTTAATCACTGGGAAAAATACAGAGATAGAAATATTAAATTTCCGTTTTACTGACAATGCAAGAGAGAAATAGCCATGACTCATGGTGTTCTGGTTCCAGCACCAAAATGCAACCTAAAGTCTCAGGGTTCACTTTTTTGATCTCTTCCTTCTCTTCAGTGTTTTGGGGAGTGTGTGGGGTGGTTTTTTTGGTTTTTTTTTTGTTGTTGTTGTTTTCTTCTTTTTGTTGTTGTTGTTGTGTTTTCTTTGTGTTTTTTTAGTGGTTTGGAGTTTTTGTGGGGTTTTTTTGTTGATTGATCTCCCTAGAAAGTCGCTTGACATATGACATAGACATTCTCCTCGGTGTCACAAGGTGGGGCTGGCACAGAGCCAAATTGTGATCAGCCAGAGCAAAGAGAGGCTTCTCTACAGGTAATACCTCATGAGAATCCGTGACGGAGACTGGCACATTTTGTGCTAAATCCTGGATGGCACAGTAGCACCACTGTAAAGAAAAATCTGACATTTATGGTGAGACGATATTTCAACTTGAAGTTTGTAGAACTTTTTTCCAGTTCCAGTTTCTGAGCTTGCCCCTGTGCCGGATTTCTCACCATCTCTCTCTACTGGCAAATACTGAGACCATTGCAAGCACATTTCCTATTCTACTATAAATAACACCATTTAAATAGTCATCTGCAAACGTTGCAATAAATTATATAAGGAGTACTCATGATTCACTACAAATTATTGGATCCTAGAGCCTTATTAAGAGTATCTGATTTTGAAAAATTCATGTGTTTATTTTTTCCTAATGTGAGAAATATAACCAAGTTTGAATGATTTTTTGGGATACATCTTTGCTGGCTGAGGTTTGGGCTGGCATTGTGGAAAACAATAAGAGCTCTCTTGTCAATTGCATTATGTATTGTATCAGACCTGCAGAATATTATGCATCTATTTGCGTTGATTACAGGCACTTTTTATTTCTACTGCTGGAACTGCCTGCAGTATTATCACTGCTTTTTAGAAAGGGCAATGTAGCATGACAGCTTGAAAGATTGCTGCCTTTGGTCATATTAAGTAAGGGGGAAAAAAGATGTAATTTTCACATTTCCCAGGTTCAGCCTTATACTGAAACACCACAACAAAGCACATTCCCTCTTCTGTAATGCCATTATTCTCACCACACAAGTATCATGCTCTGTATCGTTGACTTTCCATTGTGCAGGCCCTGGTTTCTCACACAAGAAAACACACAAAATGTCCCAAACCCATCACTTTATAGCTACTCTGTGACAAATTAATATTTTGTTAGCAATAATTATATTTTAAAACAGTGGAGCGTCAGTCTCTTCTCCCAGTTAACAAGTGGAAGGATAAGAGGAAATGGCCTCAAGTTGCTCCAGGAGTTTAGATTGGATCTTAGGAAGAAACATCTTCACTGAAAGAGTGGTGGCATTGGAAGTGGCAGCACAGGGTAGTGATGGAACCACCTTCCCTGGAAGTGGTCAAAAAACATGTGGATTGGCATATGGGGCCATTGCTTAATTGTGTTTGGTTGGACTCAATGGTCTCAGAGGTTCTATGATACCGTGATGTTTTAATCTTTGAGGTCTAAAAAGAACAGCTCACTAGGGGCTGTCAAAATACCATGAGAATTAAGAGCTACAAGGTTACTGTTGCCTGGGGATCATGGGAAGGTGGGAGTAACTGGAACAGGACAATGCAGGTTAGTAAAGGGAAATCTGGGCTAGGACTTGGAATCCACTTATTTCACTGGCTGTGTGATGAGATGTCCTAACACAAACTGGGCTCCATGGCACACCTCATATAAGCACTGCTCTCACACAGTTTTAGGAGCTTTCCAAGAAAGCAGAACAAATTTTTGTTATTCAAGGATGACAGCTAAATCATTCTTTGTTGTGTCTAAAATTCTTTCTCATATTTTAATCCATGAGCGGTGACTTTTTAAAGCAACATGCCACAGAGTTGAGGTTGCTCTTCATAACCAAGAGGAATGGGAAACTTAGTGTATGATTAGAGCATAATAAATAATAAAACTAAATAAACATACAACAAAAATAATCATAGCAGATACATACTTTTTTTTAAAAAAAATTCCTCATAGTTAAATTATTAGAGTGTGATTTTACCAATAAGTGGTCATTAAAACCAAATTCATTGACATTTACTGTTGACATGCCTACAGACCTTGTTATTCCCCATAGGACTTCCACTGCAAAAGAGTAAGAGAGGACTAAAGTTGTAAAATCTCACTGGATTAGCACAAGAGTCAAAAACAATCATAAGACTTAGAGAAGGAAAGAAGAACTTCCCATCTTTTTAAAATTTATCAAAGGTCTTGTAACCAGAATCTCTTTGTATATTCCAAACCTCCCCTTTATTAACTTTTACTGACACATTTTGAAATATGACAGTTATTCAGTGAAACTATAAATAAGCCCCCTCCCCCCACTCCCCCGATACAGTCTATTAGATTCAAAGCCTTCATTTCTGTTTTGCATAATTGACATCATTATCTGTCAGGTTGCTGGGCTCAGGTTTGCAGTCATTATGAGATCATTAGAAAAAGAGTTGTAATAAGTTCAGAAGGCCAATCGGCTCTATTCTAATCACTGGAGAAGAGAGTGCTGATAGGGGCCTCAGGGAGAAAGTATTGAAGCAGCTAGAGGATTTTTAATGACCAAATCAAGTTAGGAAAATCACCACCTGTGCCCCAGTGAACAGGATAATTTCAGCTTGGGTGAGGGTGAGTGTAAAATGGATTTGTAATCACTTTTATATTTCTCTTATTTTTGCTTCCTTCTTTTTATATTTCCTTAGGAGTGGGGTTGGTGACTGTAAATCTACAGGGCAAAGCAGCAGAAAATAAGGAAAATAAATCCAGAAAATATGGTTATTGAAGGAGAATGAAAGCAGTGTCCTGTAGCAGCTGAAGGCAGTTTCAGGTCAGAACAGAGACTTAGCCAACTTAAGGTAATATTAAGCATTTCAAAATCAAGGGGAAGCAGTTCTGTAACCTAGAAATGAAAGCGCAGTCTTATAATCAGTAGTCAGGAGGGGAGAGAAAAGTCCCACCCGCAGATGACTCTGTTCATTGTAATTTAAGTGTATGAGGCAATTGGACAGGTAACATCTCTGGGAGTATCTGCTTTTGTCCATTCTCTCCAGAGGGAATACAAATTAGTAGCTGCATTAATAAAGCTAATTATTAGACAGTTAAATGATCACTCCAAGAGTTAAATGACTCTCAGACATGACTAACTAGCACACACAGGCACACATGCTGCCTTGGACTGAGTTTTGTATTTAAATTGCAGTTACTCAGTCCTTCCCCAAGAAACTGCCACTCCTGTCCTTTGTCTTACCCATCCAGACATCTCCAAAAATCATGCTGCTCTCTTCCAAACTGCCATTTTGTATTCTTCAGAGTTATCTAGATAATAATTTTCAGAGGACTAGAGCTCATTTTACCCATGCTTGAGAGAAGGTGTCATGGAAAACCCTAAACACAAGTTAAGATAAAACATCTTTCATCAGCACTCAGTAGCTTGGGCTCAACACGATGCTATTTGTATTCACAAGGCTTACAGTTAATGTGGAGCACAGGCAGACAAAAATTTTCCATCTGCTTTGGATGCAAATAGAATGAGCTCATGTCTGCTCAGAAGGCAAGAGCCCATGTAGATGTATCCTGCGTCTGGCTTATCTCTTAGATAATAAATTAATCAGAGCAAGAGCAATCACCTTTTTGTATGTTTGTACAGCCCTCAGCACAGGAATATATGGGTCCTGCTGAGGTCTGAAAAGACCACTCCATTACAAAAACTGAAATTTAGAATGAATGCATTGTCATTCATATCTTCATTAAATAAATATATGAAGTACATTAAAGCCAAGGTGAAAAATACTCAGCAGATATACTTCTAATAGAAAGATAATTTAATTGAAAAATAATCTGTTCACAATATTCTCATATACACTATTTTATTAGATCATATTACCAAGAACACATTTACTCTGCATCCTTTGGAAGGTTTTATAGGGAAGGGAAAATTTAGGCTAGATGAATGGATAGTATGAGGGGTGAATGAATGTTCCTGTATTAATATATTTCATGTTAACGGAGCTGGGTAATTAAAATAATCTTTTTAAAACCAGATATAAATAAGGAGACTAAGAAAAAGATTGTGACAGGTGTGTGGTTTGGGTTTTTTTTTTGTTTTGTTTTGGTTTTTTTTTTTTTCTTCTTCTTCTTTTTTGTGACTGGTCTTTGTCAAGGGAGAATGCTTCCTTGAAAGCTTTGAAAGCTTTTTTTTTTTTTTCCCCCCCCACACGGAAACCTTTGACTTTATTATGAAACACTACCGTCCACATAAAGGACTAAATAAAGCAAAGAAACATATGGTAGTTCCCTTCCTCTGTTTATACTATAATATTTGTTTTGCTCAAAAATCAGGGTTTAGGCCACCAAAGAGCACTTTATGCTGTGTAAAATTGCAATATAAGATTACTCAGTAAATGAATCAATAATGGTCCTACCAGTTCTCAGGGATATCAGATTTTATTTCTTGACAAAAGGAAAATATGAAAGATATCTCCTTTTTTTTTTCTTTTTTTCTAAAGCTGGAGGAGTCAGGCCATCTGATGAACCCTTGTTCACTGTCTTCGCAATCACTCCTAGAGATGCTGAATTATTGGGAAAAACTTCGGTTATCACAGTTTTCAAAAAGTGCAGGGTATTTTTTTAATGTCATAGTTTTGAGATGTGATCTGTACACATATTTTTAAAGGTTTTACTATTGACTATTAATAATTTATGTATTCAGGCCCAGAAAGTGGTGTTGAATGGTGCTACATCCCGTTGGTGGCCGGTCACCAGTGGCGTTCCCAAGAACATACTAGAATACACTACTGGAATACAGTACTAGAATTAAGTCTTTATTGATGAACCGTACAAGGGGATCAAATACACTCTCAATGAGTTCATGGATGATGCTAAGTTCAGCAGGAGTGTTGGTCTGCTGGAGGGTAGGAGGGGTCTGCAGAGGAGTCTGGACAGGCTGGATCAGTGATCTGAGGCCAGCTGTGTGAGATTCAACAAGGCAAAACGCCAGGTTGTGTCTTTGGGTCACGACAACTTCCTGCAGTGCTCCAGGCTTGGGGCAGAGTGGCTGGAAAGTGATTAGTGAAAAAGGATTGGATTCAGTTATGGGCCCCTCAGTACAGGGAAGAAATTGAGGTGCTGGAGCATGTCCAGAGAGAGGAAGAGACAGGGAAGGGCCTGGAGCACAAGTTTGATGAGGAGCAGCTGGGGGAGCTGGGGGTCTTTAGTCTGGAGGAGAGAGGAGGGGAGACATTATTGCTCTCCACGACACCCTGAAAGAAGATTGTAGGCAGGTTCAGGTTGGTTTCTTCTGTCAGGAAACTGGCACCAAGACAAGATGACATAAGCTCAAGTTGTGCCAGGGGAGGTTCAGGCTGAACATCAGGAAGAATTCCTTCACTGAAAGGATGGTTAAGTGTTGGAACAGGCTGCCCAGCAAAGTGATGGCACTTCCCTGGAAGTGTTCAGGAAATGATTGGATGTGATAGTCAGTGATATGGCTTAGTTGACAAGGGTATTTGATCAAAGGTGGAATTCGATGATCCTGGAGGTCTTTCCCAACTTTAATGGTTCTAAGATTATTTTAAAACATATAAAAGTTAATTATATCTCTGAATATGTTAGCACATCTCCTGGCTGTGAGCCCTGGATGATCAACAGCACCTTCAGAGTGTTAAAATTCACTTCACTGACTCAAATTGTTAAACCGCTCTTCTGCTCACCTTAGTCATTAAAGAGAAACAGACACTTTTAGAAAAGTAATACCCCTACTACTAATACTAGCACTACTAGTACTACTACTAACAACAACAACAACAATTTTTATGCACCTTAGATAATTTAATTTACTCATCTGGAGGAATTTACTTTTCTCTGTTAACTATAATACATAAGTTGATATTTTTTGGTCTGTAACTTTACATCATCTGAATATTCATGAAGCATATTATGAACTTTTTTTTTCCCCAATATGCTTTCCATGGTTTTATGTCATTTTTTTATGAAGAATGAAAGCTTGAACCCTCTGTATGTAAAAACAGTAGTATTTCTAGGCACTACACTTACCCAGTGTTGACTAAAGACCATGGGAGAATTTCCACTGCACATGTGGCAGGCAACTATGCTTAAAATATGGCTCTTTTCACACCTGAATTCAATAAGTAAATTATTCTGTAATTGTAAAATCATCAATCTAAACCACTTAGCTATATCTGCAGCAAAATATATAAAATATATACAAAAATGACCAAAGCTCATCTTAATGGAGAAAGCCTGCCACACTGTCTTTGATAGATATAGCCCTTGGCAACACAGATATGAGAACAGTTTGACTCACAGGCATGGAGAATTGTCTCTGCAAAGCCCAAATTGCTATTTCAATTCCTTGTCTAATTTGTGAATCATCTTGGGTCGAAGATTCATGTCAACAATTCAATATAAGACACTTTCTGCACTCATGCAGACTGTGCATGCTGAGATTTGTTCATCGCCAGAAGCTCTTTAAGGAATTTAGATGAGAATAATTAATCAAGTGAAAATTTATTTCAGTACATGACTTGATTCAGTTACTGTCTTAGTCTCCAGGCTCAAGGCATAAAGCTGTTCCCCTTTTTACCTTCTACTGCCTGTTTCCAAAACCCCTCCTGACTTGTGATGTGTGTCATTGTATGAAGCTTTAGTTGACAGCTCTGCTTGAACCAAAGTTTTTGACCTCACTCCTTCATTAATCCAGCTGCTAAATTCTGCTTCCCTTTAAGAGAAGTATGCTGTTCTGGAAATTGATCCACTGGACAAAATACATCACCCTTACTCAGACAGAAGTGCCTTGTAATATAGTCTCACTGGATTTAATGACTGAGCTGAATAAGAAAATATTAATAAAAGTCAAATGAGTAACAGAACATGGCCATAGCTGGCATAGATAGAAATGAATTCTTCATTTTCCTTCCTTTATTTTAAATAAGGAGTTAGTACAACTTAATAAGGAACACTTTTTTTTTTTTTTTTTTTTTTTTTTTTCCTACAGAGATACCGTTTTCCTTTTAATGGGGACTATGGTTTTCAGTGATGATTTTGGAAACCCACAATATCCTGCTATTGATGAGCACCTTTTCCTAGACTTTTACCTAATCAAAGACAGTATAAATCACAAAAATCATAGAATTGTTTGGGTTGGAAAATACTTCTATGATAATTGAGTCCTAACAATAACTTAACCCTGCCAAGCCCACCACTATGTGTCCCTAAGTGCCAGATCTACATATATTTTAAATATATCCAGGGATGATGACTGCACAACTCTCCTGGGCAGCCTGTTCTGATCCTTGACTACACTTTCAGTGTAATTCTTTTTCTATTGTCCAATCTAAACCTCTCCTGGTGTAATGTGAGACCTTTTCCATTTTACCACTTCCTCAGGAAGTTGTAGAAAGTGATAAGGTCTCTCTCCCCTGCGACCAGCTCTTTCTTCATCTGCTCTTCATCAGACTTGTGCTATAAACCCTTCAGCAGCCTCATTGCTCTTCTTTGGACACACTCCAGCACCTCTATCTAGTAACTGCATATTGAAGAGTCATTTTTCTTTTAAAAATTCTCTTCCTATATATTTGGATGAACATTCACCTTTCTGTGGCCAAGTGTGGGTTTGTTAGATGGCCTTTCCTGATACACAAATATTCTACTGCTAATTGCATCTGCTTCAATATATGTCAATAAGAGTAAGAACAGATCAAAGGAAACAGGGAAAAGATATCAGAGCCAGAATCTTTACTTCTTCAGATATCTTCACTCTTTTTTCCTCCTCCTGTTATAAAAATGAATGCTTATGTATATTTTTTATAATTTTTTTTTATTTTAGAGTCAAATCTGCGATATTAATTTTTTTGTTTGGACATAAGTCTTCTGCATAAGAGCTGATGGGGTCTTAGTGGCATTTATTGACGAAAAAGATGGAAGTATTTTTATCTTGATTGGAGAAGCTACTTTGAATCATTTTATGCCTAGTAAATTCATTCTGCAGTGATGAACAGATTGCTCTCTTTGCTTCCAAAGAGAAATTATAGTAGCAGAATTTGAAAATACATTGAATTCTGGAGTAAATATAAATATATGTTTTTGATGTTATTGTTGCTATTATAGTAGCTTGTTTGTTCTCTGCTTACAAGGTACACAAACTTTTAGCGAATAGGCAGATATTTCCATCTGAGCACATTTATTAAAGAGTTTCTCGAGATTACATGAAACTCAGTGTTGACATTAAATGTGCCAAGAACATATTTCAACTTTTTCTCTTTAAGTAAAAGTTTTTCACCCTATGCCCTCATGAGGAGCCTACCTGTGTCTCAGAAGAGGTCAGAGGCTTTCAAATAGGACTCTTTCTGTTACAGCTTTCTGCACACAGCCCAGAAGCATCAAATGGGGGGGGGGGGGGGGGGGGGGAGGGGAACAAAACCAAAAACAACACCATAAAAACAAAAAACAACAACAAAAAAAACCGAAAACAAAACAAAACCAAAAAAAAACCAAAAAACAAACCCACAAACAACAACAACAGCAACAACAACAACACATACACACACAAAAAAACACCACACAGAAGACCCCAAATAGTGTAGAAGCATGAAATATGAGAAATCCCTTGCTGGTTGACAGAAAGAAAAAAATATTAGTGAATTATGCTGGATAAATGGTCAGGTGAAAGGAGCAATACCATCTCTACGTTTTCTGCCAAAGGCTCTGACATTGCTGCAAAGCAAATCTTGTACAGAAGTATATTGAGAGGATATTGATAAATCCTTCATTTAGTGGTCTACATGACATAGGAAACAATACAGCAGCACAAGGATTAGATCTGAGCTTCCTGGGATTCGCCTAATTAGTATATATTCTCCAACACTTGGCACCTATTGTCATGTATGGTTCTGAGAGTGCTTCCTACAGAAAAAGCAAGTGTAAAAAGGGTTTGTGGATCACAGCTCACTATTCCATAATATCAAAGAATGGTCAAGCCATGTAATATTTATCTTAAATAACTAGGTATGTCATTCAAGTACCTTAACAAGATATCTAATCCTTCCTTTGTGATACCTTATACTTGAAATATCTGATAATCAATGATTTTGGCAGATTTATACCTAAGTCATTTTCCCCTCCCGTCAAACAGAGCACATCTGCATTACACATCTTATTTCTGAAAATTAACTTGAAGAAAGAACAGTCAATCAGCAGTGTTTACCACCATGGAGATTTTATTGTTCTCTTTTAACTGAAGTCTTGGACAAGCTCCTATTTCTTCTATAAGTGTCAAATCTTTCAAGTGTTTTCAAAACTGTAGCAACTGAATGTATGAAACACAACACAATATTCTGCCATCTGATATTTCAAATAATAAATTTCATTTTCCTGTTTTTCTAGAGAAAACATTCAGGTGACAGATGGTAATTGCTAGAAGATAAAGAGACCACCATATTACCCAAATGGGCTGAAGAGTGATGTAAGTTTGCTAATGACTTTCTCATGGAAAGATATCTTAATAAATTAATTAAATAAATATTTTCTATGAAGATCTAAATTATAGTTTAAACTTTTATTACAAGTGCCAAGGCCAAAGCTTTTTTTTCCTATTCTGCATTGCTCTGATGAGCTCGGACATCAAGAAAATGGCAGGGTTTTTATCATATTTATCATTTTTATCATCACAAATTTTATCTGAAATTGTGATTCTTAATAACTTTATCATACTAAATGTTGTACTCATAATTAATACAGGGTAGTCTAGATGTACCTTTTGAGCAGACAAGATGATCAAAGCACAGGAGGGGAAATAAGGACATAGAATTATTCAAGCATCAGTGACAGAACTGGAACTGCTTAAGGTCATAATAACTCATTGAATCTAACACTTGTTATTGGAGAAAATATAATTTCTGCTCCATCAGAAATCAAATGGTCTCTCAATTTGATCATAGTGTCTCAAATGTCAACTCTCACTATTTTCCCTGTTTCTGGGATAAAAAGCTCTCCTGCCAAAAGGGTTATATGCCTAGCAATGTTCAGTTGTCATGTATTTTGTAAAGGGACAGAAATATATAATGTGAAGAGAAAATACATCTGTTTCTCTGACATCTTACTTATCATTTGAAGGCAATACTATTCACCTCCACCATCCTTGCTGTTCAACTTATCTCTTTGCATAAGTGACAGAAATGCATGTAGATAGAGATGATTCAAAACCAGACATAGATATATACAAAGTACAAGAAAATCTACTGCCCTTCATCATAGCTTTTATTGAGGTCTGGATATACATCAGCAAAACTGTTACTGACAGAGGGACACTGCTAACAAAGGAATACTTCAAGATTACATATTGTTTGGAAAAGTTTTGCTATGAAGCGGAATCTAAATAACTTCTAAGATTCTGCAGGTGAGGATTTTAAATCAAGGCAATCCTCTGTATTGTGTCAGTATTCTACCACTTAAACAAAGAGAGAAGGAAGGGGAGAAAAAGTGTTGACTTTGCATTACCAGCTAAACACTCAGCACACATGACTGGGCATGACCTTTCTGTTCAAACACATGCTCTCATCAACCAGGACAATAGAGGATGTCAGGCTCTAATGTTTGATATATATTCCACACGCTTGGTGAGCTGGATATGGCCCATTTTACTTTCCAATGAAGTAAGCAGTCCTGAACACACAATCATTCCTGGTAATAGCTTTTTTTTTTTTTTTTTTCCTTGTTTTCTCCCTTCTGAGTTGCAGTGTTGGATGAAATATTTTGGGATTATTTTGTTGTTTTGATGCCAAAGTTTGTACAGATTTCTAACAAAGGCATTTGTTTTTTCGCTTCAGGTTTCAGTGATATTCAGGCTGGGGGTATTATGCATTCGGAATGGATTTCTGACCAAATGTCATCAAGCAAACATCCTGAGAGCTGATAGATTTTTAAGGGAATTTCCAGTTGCATATGAAATTAATATATTTGTTTCTTATAGAGATGAATAAGTAATAGGTCATGCCATACAAAATGTTTTTACATTCTAAATAGAAAAAAGAAATAAGAAAGGTGAGACCAAGTGTTTTTCCATAGAGCCAACATCAACAGTGATAAGAAAACTGGGCTATTAATTCTTTGTGCTCTCCTGAAATCAAAATAACATCTGGTAATTAGAAGGGTTATTGTAGTGGTGCGAGAGTTGTTTAATGAAGTTATTAAGTTATTTTTGTAAGATTTATAAGTTATTTTTGTAATGGTTCAATCCACTGTACCCCCCTGTATTCTGTAATAGTTTTCCCCATTATGAGTTCGTTATTCAACCAGACGTTTTCTGCCAATCAGTCATTCCCTGCACCTGTCCCTGTCAATTCCCCCTCTCTCCTCTTGGTCGCCCTGTCTGTCACTTTGAGACCCTTCCCTGGATTCTGGAAAGATCCAGGAGAGGCGTCGAGTGACAGGCTGGTGCCTGGGGAATCCCCTCCTACCCTCCTGTGATTTGTTAATGGTTTAGAAGTTGATACCCCCTGTTACAGCCCTGTGTTCCCTGGTTGGCTGACCCATTGTCACCACCCTGGATCCTCCCCTGTGTATAAGTGGCCGCCAGGCTTTGATCTCTGCTCTCCTTGGGCAGCAGTGGTCTGAGGCGGAGCTCCTTGCCGGACTCCCCTTAATAAACTACCTTCCACCCTGCTCAAGAGAGTCTACCCTTTTTCTGTCGCCACAGTCGCAACTCCATCAGGTCCACTCGCTGGTGTGGAGAACCAAGAACCTACCGGGATGAGGTTACTTGCCCTGCCTGTAACCCCAACCGATCCACGCTGTGGCAGTGCAGAACTGAGCTAGCCTGTGCGCCTGCCAAGCGTGAGGGGACACTGACATAGGTTATAAAATACCTATTTTTGATCTTCCTCCCCATTAAATCCTAAGGCTTTGATGATGCCTTTGATATGACACTGATGGAAAACTGGAGAGATGGAGAAGGTGGGACACAAATTCTTGCATTGCAAAAGTTGCATCCTGATGCCATTTCTTATATTGCATCCAAAAATCTAGTTGCTTCTAGGCTTGTTTGTTTGTTTGTTTGTTTTGGTTTTGATTGTTTGTTTGTTTGTTTGTTTGCTTTCCATGAGGACAGTATTCTACCTCTTCATTTTCACATTGATGCACTCTGAGAGAAAATCAGTGTAGTGGAAACTGGACTCCCTCAATTATTTTTTTTTCCCCATCTCCTTTCTACATTTCATCAGTGCCACTCTGGCCTCCACAGACAAGATAGAATCAAATCTGAGCCCAACTTACCAAAACTGCTATCAACACCATACTCACCAAACTCAAAGACAGACTGTGAAGGAATAGATCAAAGAAGTTGATTTCTTTGGAACAACTTTGTTACATTACAGGAGTTCTTTTGGTTTTCAGATTCTTAGAAATCTTAATGAGTAAAGCTCTGTTTTCCTTGTCTAATTACTTTCTTTTTCCTTATCTTTGTACAAAAATTTCAATGAAGCTTATTTAATGATCAAAATAATATTTTGGACACATGACATACTTACAATCCATTTGAGGGTACCAAAATATAAGTAAGAGTCATTTCACCTTCTTCCACTTAATAATCCTCAGTAATTCTGCATAAGTATCCTGTAAGCAATGGAACCTGAGGAATAAGTTTCATTGCCACAATGTATTAACAAAACCTGGACTCTGTCTGTAGTGTTGTAGTCCTGGCCGTATTTTTTTCAGGGAGTGCAAAGCTCTGTAGTGATAACTACAGACATGCATCTTGGTTTGGCTTTGCATTTAATGAAAAAGATGACATTTCAGCAGATAATGCCTCCAGTCAAAGAAAGTAGAATTTCTAGTCAAATTCTGACACCATGTGATCTGGGAGCATCGTGAACTACTTACCTGAAGACAAATAAATATCTTCTCACAAATTTATTGACCAAATCTAAAAAAGTGGTTATCAGACACTCCTTATAGGACTTTTTGATTTTCATCACTTCATGTTTGTTTCATAGTAGGTACTCAAACCAGTGTCTGCAGAACTCAAAATTTTTTCTGGTACTGCACTGTGTCTGGTTCCGTCCCGCACCGGGCGGGAGATGACCTCCGGCTAGCTCGAGTCAACACAGCCACAGAAGGTCCCAGTTTGTTTCGGCTTCCCAGCTTAGCAGCTGGACCCAATAGTGTTGTGACAGCCAACAGCAGCAGAAGAGAAAAGGCTGGCTCTCAGCTTAGCAGGTTAAAAGATGTTTATTAGCTCAAGAGCTGAGGAGCAGAGAGGCTCAGAGCTCCGAGCTGAGCGGCTGAGAGGCTGAGAGAGTTTGAATCCCCCTCCTACCCCTTATAAGCAGGGGAGGGGTTCCAGGGGGGGTACCACAAGACAACAAATCAGGGAATTCAGGGGGTAACAAGGTGTGCCCACCCCCAAGCCTTGGACCACTAAAATCCAAAGCTAAAGGAATTCCCCCCAGGGGGCCTATCACCTGAAGCCTTCTCCCTGAGATTTTGCAACCTGGGAGGGCTCCTCAAAGTGATAGACAAGCTGCCCCAGAGAGGGGGGTTGGGGCAGAGGGGATGTTACAAGTCAGGCGAGGAGTGGGAGGACTGACACAAAACACCTTATTATACAGACAACACAAAAGGGACACAGAATTGGGGATACAGTGAAATGAACCATAACATAAACTTCTTATAAAAACCTAATAAAACAGTTCTGCACCACCACACTGCACTGATCTGAAATAGACTGTCATTCCTTTTTACTTTCTAGGTGCTTCATTAGAGCACAAAGATGAAATCCCAAAGAGGAGTTCAGTGATAAGAGAATGGCAAGCCTGACAGAAGCAATAGAAAGGCCCCTTGGAGAAGTCAAGAAACCTGGAATAGGTCCTGATGCCTCATTCATTGTTACTTCTTTGACTTAATGACTGAAGTGTCATTCTATAGATGCAAGTTGGATTGCTGTGGAAGAAATACAGTTGAAGTCAACCACAAAGCCAACAAGTTTGGTGCAAAACTGGAGAGGGCATTGTTACACATCAGTCATTGACATAATGTATGGAGTAGTGAAAATTAAAGCTTCCACAAAGAAAGATGGACACAATTGTTCGATATGAAAAGTAGTAAGGCTGACAGATGACAAACTTGTTTTTAGCATGATCAAGTAGAAGTAGACTTGGGTTTCATGTGGCCTGTATTTCTTGAGAAAACTTTTTGAGAGGTAGATATCACACAATCTGCCTAAGAAAGGCTGCTATCCCCATTTTACACAGAAAACACAAAGCAAGGGTTTCTGATATCTCAAAGCTTGTCTAAACTGGGACTTCAGGAGAATTTAGATAGAGATTCCCATTCTGATTCTATCACTCTATTTTCCAGGTGTGTCCCCCAGTCGGCCTGGTGATGTCTTAGGTGTGTTCTTCAACATACTCCATGCAGATATGGTGAAGCAGCTCTTCTTGAAACTCTTCCTGCTTTGGAACTCAGCAACACCCTTGGTTCCAAGTTCCAAAATTAAGTTGAGCAGATATTTTCCCTGCTATTTCCTCCAGTTATCTTTTAAGGAGGAACATTTCTATCCATTCAACTGTATGTTTTCAAGACGAAAACAGTTTTCTGAATCCCAAGCAGGCAGAAGTCCCCCTTTGTGCAAACCTAATTTGGATACCTAAGCTCCACAAAACTAAGTATATTCCTCTCTTACCTTTTATTGCACAGCTTTAGATGCATCATGTCTCAGAAATTACATTCTTTCTTTGGTTATTTGGAGAAACTAGTACACCTTAATGCCTCCTTTTGAGTGCTTTATCTGTTTTGGCCAAGTACCCACCTACATTTTCTTCCATGCTGCACAGTAACCAATGTTCATGGTCAGAAAGAAAATTTACAGTGAAGGAAGAAATAGAATCTGTGTATTTCAAATCTCAGTGTAAAATCTTAACCCCTATAGCATGCTTTGTCTTTGTGAAAATACACCAAACAAATTGCAAACAATCCAAAAGTGCCTCCCTTCTAGAATCCAGGAGGGATTTATCCTACCATTACTTTTCTGGAATTCATGTCCTCTGAGTATCAAATAAGGCTCTGTCCTGCAACATAGAATTCATAGTGATAATAAAGTAAAGGTGCATATTTAAATGTCTGTATGACTGAGGCTTAAGGATTTAGACTGTATTATTTTCATATTCCTGCCCTTCACTGTCCCAAACTATTCTACTCCATCATCTCTTCCCACTCTTGTGTTAGTTTTGAGGATTGAAAGTTCCTTGGGATACTAGTTTACTTTTCAACTGATTAATTTTTCTATGCAACGATCAGTTAGTAAAGTCTTGTGCATTATATCAAAATGGATAAAAATTATAACAAAAACTTCATAGACCTCTGGAAAGGGAATTGACTGAGACCAAAATAAATCTCTAAAGAGATGCAGATGTAAATTAAACATTTCCAGGATGATCCTCTGATACTGAAATATCTGTCACAGAGTCAGATGCATCCACATCATTAAACTCTAAAATTGTATAGATAAATCCAAATGTATTTAGGAATCTTTTCAGATTCAGGGAAGCTACTAAACCATGCTCAAAAATTTATTTGGATAGTTCCAGTTGTCCAAAGCTAAAACCATAGCAAGGAGCATTCTAACAGTTGAGTGACTGAACAGAAACTTTTCCTGATACTGTTCAACTTATTCTTCACATAGCTTAGAAAAGTAAAGGTAATCAAAAGGCAGTGATCAGAAGATACTTAAAGGCAAGAAGCAACAGTCAGTGTCTGACACATGGGAAATATAAGCTCAAACCCTCTTCCTTACAACTCAAATTGGAAGAACAGTACGTTTCTTTGCTCAGTTCAGCATTAAACTGAATACTTCCCTGTTTTTTTCTTGATGTTGTTGTTTTTCCTCTTCTTGAGAATGGCACTTAAGACTACCTTATACAAATAATGAAAACAAAATTGTTCCTAAGCCATGACAGTTGAAGTTGAAAAAATTCAGCTTTTGAATAAAAGACTTTCTGAAGGACCAGACTTTTGTGAAGAGTCACATTCTGAAAGAAACAGCAATGAAACCACAAGAAAATACACATACTTTTGAAAAAAATACAGTTATAAGCACTACGTCTCTCAGAAGAATGATGCAGAGATATTGTGTCTCAAAAGATAAGCTGAGATCATAAGAATTTGAGCATAGTTGCTAGTAAGTCTGAGATTTTAATTGAAGTTTAATGACATGGAACTTGCACTGATGCTCTTAGAAAAAGTGTGAACTTTTACTCAGTTCTATTTTCAGCTGTTGGCACTCAAGAGTGACCAGCCCAAACCATGTGTCTGGGCTATACTTGGAAGCTCTGAGAGCAGCACTCTGAGACAAGAAACTCATGTTATTAATTTAGCCTCACTAATGAAAATGCTAATGAAACTTCATCTACAGTGCAGAGACAGGACAAAAGGAGAAGGAATGAGAAAATAAACGCAGTGAGTGAGTAAAATTGTGGGTAAGCTCAAATGAGGCTCTACTATGCAGATACCAGGGGGGTATCTTGTTTTAGACGAAACAACATATACATGTCTGGGATAGACTGAAGAGAGTTGGTGGCTGAGCTATCACATTTTTCCTGTTCCATGTTCTCCTGCGACTTAAGGCTCCCAGAATGTTTCTCAAAAATGTTCATCATTTTAGATTCCTACCTGAAAAATAAGAAGAGTAATGTTTATATGCCTTTGAAAAAAATTGGAATATTTACCTTAGAAATGTGAGTAACTATTTTCATCTTTATTTTCCCAGAAGCATTATCTCAGTGCTTGAGGACTTTATCCTACTTATATGCAGGATTGTATTTTTCTGCCACGTTACATTCATGTCAGCATATTTGCATTCAAATATGATTTGGAAAGTCTTGTATAGAAAGAAAGACATGGTTATTTTGAACTTGTTGGTCAGAGGTGTTAGACAAGATGAGGTCCAGCGGTCCTTTTCAAGCTCAACTGCTCTCTATTTTGCTCCAAACTCACAAACACATCTGTGCTGAAGAGTATGCTTCTCTATGTCTTGGTTTTCAGGCATCACTCACTTCAGTCATCTTATCCTGGGAGAGGTGTCCTGTGGAGTGATTTTAAGCACAGCAGATTCACAGCCTCACAGAGAAAGAGTGAGGGTGGACAGAAAAATAAAGGCCTTGACAGCCGGACAAAATGAAGGAGATTAGGTAACAACAAATCCAGCTTCACCTTCATTCAGTTTATTCCACCATCAAAACAAATCCCTGACCAACATGGAACAAAATTTCTGAACACGGAATGAGCCTTTGGTGGCACAGGACTGTAATGAAGCATCTGCTGTGTTGAATGCACACAGAAAGAGCAAGGGCTGAGGAAGAAGTGTTTGAGGAGACCTAAAAACTATCCAGCAACCAGCACACTGATGAAAATTAACTGCGGCCTCCCAGACCACAACAGGAACACCCCAGCTTTCCAGAGCCACTGAATAAGACTCCTGTGATTATTGACTTGCTTCTATTTGGCAGTGATGGTTTTGGAATATATTACAGATGTTATTTGCTTTACCAGAACATGTGCCAATTGACAAATGTCTTAATATGCTACAGGACCATGTAATGTCTTTACTAAGCCCCCCAGGGGCCTATTACACTAATACTAAAGACATTAGTGATGTCTACAGTGGCATAAAGATACCTGCAGAAGACATTAAAGTGTCATATGGGAATCCCTCAGCTATTTCTGAGCAGATTGGTGTATCCCTAAAGCATGATGCTCTACTACCCACTGATTGCAATGAGGATCTCAAGGGCAAGAGGTAAAAAATGGAGCATAAAGACTTATCATGTGGCTTCTGTCTCCACTGATTCAGCACAATGAATTGTCTGTTCCTGATTTGACTTGCCTCCTTTGTATTGACAAAGCCTCATGCCACATGTTAGCATTCCCTTTGCACAGATTAAAAAAAAAAAAAAAAAAAAAAAAAAAAAAAAAAAAAAAAAAAAAAGATTAATGTTTCTAAAAACTGAAAACTTCAAAAATAGAGGCCAGCCAGTAGGCATGTGTTTATACAGCATCAAATACAATGAAGAATGGATGAATGCCCAGAAATCCTACATTTTGTCACAGGAGAAAGAATAATTTTATTACAGTTAATTTGCGTTTTGTTTTACAATCATTATCTTCTTTGCTCATAGCATCAGTCAAGTAGCCTTTCTCACAGTAGAGAAGCATCAACAAAGAGTAAAATAACAACAGCTGCCAATTTAAGGTTATTTCTACCCATGAATTTCTGTTCACAATGTATTTTTCACACATTCTTTTTCTAGGGTGGAAAGTAAAAACTAAAATAAATTATACTTTTTCTGCTTCCATACACTGAGATATGTATTTGTCAGCACTAAGACAGAGATTTAATCAGCCCAGAGATGTTGCAAGACGTTTGGGTAGCAAGAAAGGAAAGCAGCTCAGAACAAGTGAAATAATGGCTACCAAATGGATTCCTCTCAATGGGAGCTAGACTTTTGGAATTACACTCAGACTTACTGTTCTTGACCAATATTCACTGTTTGATAAATGTTGGTGTCCTGGTTTGGGACAAATTTGGAAAGGAACTTCCAAAGAGATGTTTTCCTAAAGGGCAAAATTCAGCAGCCCTTCTCCCAGCCTGTTCAGGAGATAAACTTCCTTCAAGAAAAGCAGAAAAAACTGTTTATTTAGCAAGCAAAGTACTCACAAACATGAAAAAATGAATAATATTAAATGATAAAATTCCCTGCTGTTCTCAAGAGATGGCAAATTCAGAGAGAGAGTCCTTTTCATGGGGTTTAGCTCAGCTCAGTCTCGTATCAGTCCCTCCTGCATTGGAAAATGCTGCGTCTTGGACCCCAGTGGGCCACTGGCTTGAGCTCCCGGTGTTTTTCTGGGTTTTCAGTCCAGAGCAGGGCTGATCATTTCCAAGAAAAGGAAAGCCACAGTCCGTGGAATTTCTCTTCCTCAGGTAGCTAAAAAA
The DNA here is from genome assembly GCF_015227805.2 of Hirundo rustica. NCBI lineage: Eukaryota > Metazoa > Chordata > Aves > Passeriformes > Hirundinidae > Hirundo > Hirundo rustica. Next base: position 5,949,916 of record NC_053450.1, read on the forward strand.
ATTAACCAAAAGCAAAGGATAGCTCTCTCCCGCTGTCTGTCTGTCCTGCAGACAACACAGTCTGCGAAGGATGAGGGGCAGCAAGTGCAGTTTCTGAAAACAAACTGCGCGCTTCTTTCCCCCCGCTTCACTCTTAGAACCAGACTTAAAAGTGCAGAACTTATTTCTGGGGTAAACAGACAAATGGGTATACAATTCAGCATCATAAAGTCACCCCAGGACAGCTGGTAATATTGCAGAGAAAACTTTTAAAAATCTGGACATCCCTTTGAATACAATTCCCATAATCCAAAAACATATTTCATACTTCTGGGACTCTGTATTGTGTAGATCATATTAAAAGTTTCCTCCACTACAACACAGAAAAGATCTCCTTACCTCATGTAAAAAAACAAAACAAAAATAAAAAAAAAAACAAAAAAAAAAAAAAAAACCCACCAAACAACCAAACAAACACAAAACAAAACAAAACAAAGCAAAACAAAACAAAACAAAACAAAACAAAACACCACCTGAAGAAGTTTAAGTAATACAGGAGAATTATCTCATTTCTCAAAGACAGTCACTAGCTCCTGCTTTTCCCAGTTTACCAAAGGCATATAACTGGTTCCAGTCTTCACAGAATAATTTTGTAATATCCACCTTAATCACAAGTCTGCAAGATGCAAAAATGTTTTGGTTTTTTAAATGAAATTTCGGTTTTAATATTCAAAATGGATCTAGTTAATGATTCTCCTATTGTTGAAGAATACTTGACATTCAAAGAAGTGACCATTTTTCTCTTTCCTCTTCCCCCCTCTTTTTTTTTTTTTTTTTTTTTAATATTATTTAGTTAGTTATTGCTGTATTCCACTGAAACACATATATCTCATTAAAATTATTGGTGGAAAGTTATCTGAAATCCAGGGAGAAATCTCTGTATGCTGTAGCTACATCAATCACCTATGTGTACCCTGAAGCATTGCCAGACACTGAGGTAAGCTGACAAGGAGTCCTGCACCCATGTTAATGACCTGTCAGTCACCCAAAGAGCTCAACACTTGAAACCTGCCTGCTGGGATCCCTGGAGTAGTCTGTTTGCTAAATCTCATCCAGGAACCCTTTGGGAAGGTGCTGCTGCACTGGGCCAAAATCTCAGCATAAAACACTTCTGAAATATTACTGATAGAGGTATGTGACAGAGTGGCCTGTGAGAAAACTGAATTAAAACACCTGACATTTTGGGAGTGATCCAATTTCACTTTCTCCACCACACACACACACACACAGACACAGAAAATTCTGAAGGATCCTTCATGCTTCCCAATTAGAAGAGGAAAAAAGGACCAAGTAAGAAGGGACACAGAGTTGCATTCAGTAATAGATATCAACTTGCTACATCTAAAAGAATGGAGCAGATCTCAGTGCAGTGTGCAAAGCAGATCTCAGTGCAGTGTGTAAGAACCAGTTTGTATGCAGACTCTCTTGTGATAGCAGTAGTGTGACCATAATCCCACACCATCATGGTAATCATTCTTCTGCATTTGAACTTGTTGACATAAACCCACCTTCAGTTTCCCCCGTAATTTTTCTATCTGATGAATGTGTGTAATTATAGACCACAAAATTGTTTGCAATAATATCAAATGATCAACATGAATCACATCAAAATCCATGGATTTATCTTCTTATTTCCAGGTGGTAACCTGGCAGAAATGAGCTGCTTCTGGCACAGTTTGTATTATAAACTGACTGAAGCCCTCATTGCCAAAAATTTCAGACTTGGAAGCCTAAACCTTAAGTTTTTAAATATGAATAAAAGCACCTAAATTTAGAAATGTAAGAACTTAATCATTCATAAAATATATCTACAGGCAACTAGATCTTTCTCATTGTTAAAGATGAGCAGAAATGAAAAATAAATTTTAGCTTAAAACCCTTATATACTTAGATATACTGAGTAACAATTCCAAGGCTGTCCTCTAGGAAGATAGATATGTTCTCAGCAGAAATAGATATTAGCATTGTATTGAGAATGGAATTTAATTAGAAAATTACTCTAGCTTATTTCTCATAATATCCAGCATTAAAAAAAAAAAAAAGAAAAGAAAAAAAAAAAAAGTTGGTAAAAAAAAATCTATACTTTACCAATCACGTCATAGAAACAGAAATTACTCTCCCTTCTTCTATTCAAGTATTCAAGATCATTATGAGATCACTCAAAAGTCATTCAGAATTAGTGTAAAAAAATCTTGTGTGCTGCTCTTTTTCTTTGTTCATTTGTTTGACAACAAGTTCTAGTACAATATGTAAAAGTTTTGTTTGTTTTTTTTTTTAAATACTACTAATTGGCAATATTTTTTATCAGAGATAACTTGAAATATTTTTAAAATTATCTCTTCAATTTAAAATGTACTTAAAAGCACATCATATTTACTGTAGTAGGTGCCTTATACTAATTTTTTCCTTGTATTTTCAGTATGAATTTGACTCATATAATGTCAATGTCTGTGCTGTGTGAAGGGAGATGTTTCACCCTCTGAGAGCATCCTGGGAAAGGTGTCTGTGCCTCTGAGGGAGTCACACTAGTGTAACTATGAGAGACCTGAAGTAAGGCTGCTACAAGATTCTGGCACCAGTTTCTATGTATGAAATTTGTCCCAGAAAATTAAAATGTTCTGTACAAGACAATTTTCATTAAAGATCTGTTTAAAACTCTGTCAGGAAAGATTTGTTGCAGACTTTTTGATCTGCTTTAACTGAAGGATTCCTATTACTGGAATATCAGAGTTGACATTTCACATGATAATCCCCCGAACTGACTTCTCATTATTTTGCTTGATCTGATATTGGAGTTGTTTTGTTTTTTTTTTTTTTGCTACCAATCATATAAATATTTTTTCCTTTTAATATCTATTCCTCCATTGCTGCCTTTCAACAGACACCACACAAATCAAAGTAAAATAATTGTTAAATACAGTGCAACTCCTACCTTCTTTTATTGTTGTTGCTTTCTACAGCAGGATTTTTCTTAAAAAATGGTAAGAGAGAATATAAAATATATACAAAGCAGCTTAACCTACAGCTGTTTACCATAACATTTAACTGAGAAGTTAGTATTAATCATGAAAAGAATCATTATCACTCTACTACATTAGTACAAATGAAATAAATAAGCTCTATTATTTCTACTGAGTGAGATGATATTCATGTGGGATATTTAAAAAAATATCCAAAAATGTAATAATGATGCAAATTTTTTATTTTTTTTTTTAAATCTTGAACCCATGTTAAAAGCTGTCTGTGTCTATCTCTGAAGAAAGCCCATATATTTTCTTTCAAGGTAGTGCTTGACTGCAGTAGATTCTCTAAAGAACCAAGAGCAGTTCATCCCAGGAGGAAGGAAGCTGAAACAAACAGTTGAGAAGTGTCCAAGGGAACTCAAGGATGACTTTAGATGCCCAATAATGAATTGGTTTATGGAGGCTCAGATCTCACATTCCTTTCTTGACTGTTCTACTGTTGCTACAGTCCTTTCTTGACGGTTCTTTATTTTCCATAACCTGAAATTAGACAATACCATAGATAAAAATCTTTACAAATGTACATTTTAGACATACAGTCAGGGATGTAGTGAGAACTTTGAGTGATGTAATTTATAGTGCATGTGGTGGAAGAAGTGCAGAAGAACTGACCAGAATTTTTTTGACTGTATAGAAATATCAAGGAAGTTAGAAAAAAAATCATCAGCCTCAACATACTAATTTTAGAGTACAGAAAACTGGGAGCTATGATTGGTTTGATAATTGCTGCAAACACTCAGTTGAAAGGGAGGAAGTTTTTAGTGAATTTAAGCCCTGAAGGCAAGAAGAGAGAAGGCTGAGATAATTGCCTGGAGAAGAGAGAATCAATGAAGGAAGCAAAAAGAGTATGAGTTTCACAGTTCTTAGAGCTGAGGAAAGCTCATGATCAGGGAGGAAGAGGAAACAAGGATAAAGAAAGAGATTTTGGGGAGCAAATCAAGATTTTTATGGTGGGGTAATAATAATTGAATGAAAGCCATATCTGAAGGATAGTAGATTCTTCTCAAGAGATGATTCAATGTTGCAGGATAGATAAAACAATACAGAAACAGGTCAGTATAGCTGCAGCCTCTGAGTACTGTTATCTGACTGTAAACATGAAGAAAACTAATCTGAACACATATTTTTTTCTCTGCACCATGAATTCCTGTGTACCAGACCCAGGGATCATTCAGCCAGTCCTTATATCACCAACAATCCTTACATTAGGCACTTGGCTGAAAAAAATCCATCTCTTTGATGCATTTGTGTCATCATTTAATATAATAGATCAAAGTTCATGTTTACTGTAGATAAATGTATAATGCTGAAATGGAACATAAGCATCTATTACTCACATACCATTTTAAAAAGAACATCAGGTTTCTCCAACAAAAAAAGACAAAACACATTTTTTTCACTGTGGACTGTAGGTTCTGGTTACATATACTATAGTAAAGCCTCAATGTTTGCAAAAAAACTTTTTAATTAATACTAGAGCAAAGCCTGAAGGTCACATATACTCTTACAAGTACTTAAATACCAACAAAGGATGCAGGACTTCCCCAGAAATACTGATAATTCGTGTGAAGTTTTAAGAGTTATAAACTCTTGCCTGGTAGAGGAACAAATGAGATAGATGTCTTTGAATGTTGTTTACTGTGGGGTAGAATGGGGCAGTAGCAGTGATTTTCCATTTCAGTTCTAATATGTAAGTTACTACAGAGAATTAATTTGTATAACTTGGTTCAGAATTATTAAATTTAATTTATACCCAAAACTTGACTGTTTTCTTTTTTTGCTGCTTTTTATAACAAGAAAGGAATTGTGTATTTCGTATGAAATGAAAAATGCAGTCCTTGCCCTCCTCTATTTCTAACACCATTTCTTTGAAGAGCTTGTGCAAGGAAATTTGTTAATTGAAAATACTGACAGGATCCCCAGAAGGCAAAAAAAAAACCCAACTGAAAATTAGTCAAAAGTTTTACTGAAATATCAGAAGTTCTCAAAACTAATTAACTCCTCTTTGTTGAATGCATACTAATGGAATAAAACTGTTCCATTCACCACATCAACATAGCTGAATAGTTTTCTAATAGATTTTTTCCTCAGTAAGTGTTATCTTATGAGTATCTTGCCAGCCTCACTCTGCCTGAATAGAGGTTCAGACCTGTAGCAGTAGTTAAGAATTTATTAATTGAAAAATATTAATAAATAAAAGATTCCCATCAAGATGTGCATGGTCTTCTGTCTACCTTTGCTCTTGGTTTCCTTTTTTTTCTCTCTCTCTCTTTTTTTTTTTTTTTTTTTTTTTTTTTTTTTTTTTTTCCCAATATGCACAGGGGGCAGGTGTTTGTGCTTTTGAAAAACTGAAGGTCATTCCTAGCAAACAGCTCAGTTTGAAAAGCAGCTGCTTAGGAGGTGCTGACAACACGAGTCCTCTTGTACTCAGGCAGTGAGGAGCTTAGGCTGCACAAAATCTCAGCTGCAGGGCTCTCACTGGGCACAGTGCTGAGCTCAGGCCCAGAGCATAAATTAGCATCTGTAATATACTCAAGTCACCCTAAATTAAACCAATTGTCAGATCAATTGGTAATTTTGAAGCCAACATAAGGAATTTTTTGCATTTATTCTTTTATGTCAGCAGTTTTGGTATGATTTCATGATTTTTTTTTTTTTTTTTTTAATCTTATGCCTCGAGAGACATTTCTTGCTGTTCGTACTGCTGAGTAGCTCAAGCACAGCTCTGAGATGATCCCAAACACCCTGCAGACCTGCTGCAGATGGTCCCAAATTCCCCAAACTGAAGTTAGACTGAGCCAAACCCCTACACAAAGCCTGGGCCATGTGCAGGCATACAATTACCTGGACTGACCCTCTCCACAAAGCTCTCTAATGTAGCTCACGGGAGTGATTTTTGGCACAAGTTTCAGCATTCCTGATGCATCCAAAGCATCAGGCTGAGTTTGGGGAGCACAAAGACCCATTTTATACCTGACAGAGCAGTGCTGAGTAAGTCAGTGCCCAACAATCAGTGTCAAATATTCTGAGCCACACTGCTTCATCCCCTAAAGAGAATTTGGGGGAATATTTTGTGTCTGGTTCCAATAAAGCCCTAGGCCATTTAACCCTATATATCATTGCCAGGAAAAGATTGTGTTACTGATACACAAAGTATCAGTCAGATACACAAACGTCCATCAGTTTAACCCAGGGATCCAGTGAATTCAAACCATTTATGAAAGGTGTTGTATTTGCAGCCAAAATCAAATAACTGATCTCTGTGTAGGTTTACATCTGCTTCACCTTTCATGAAGTTCATCCCACAATAAAACCAATTCATTTACCAAGTGAGGATTATTGAAATATTTCTTTGAGTATTACATAAATCATTTGCATTTCACAAGTACGGTGGTTTTGTCCTTCTAGTGCAATTTTCCCTTTTATATGTTTGTCATGCTGCAGAACAGTCCATGGCAAAAGTATTTCATTAGCCAGACTTCACTGAACTTCAACCTTTCTTCCCATCAAATATGAGCTCATATTACAAATGTGACCATTTTCAGCTGGGGGTGATGGAGGGAAAAAAAAAAAAATCACCAGAAGAAAAACCAACAAAAAAATCCAAACAAGGGAAAACAAAACAAAACAATCCCGCCCCCCCCACAAAAAAAAAAAAAAGACAAAAACCAACCACCTAACAGTAAAAACAACCAGCCCAAATTGCCCAAACTAAAATTCCTTGAACCTTTGTGTGGTGGTGTGAGAATTGTTTTTATTAAGTTATTAAGTTATTTTTGTAAGATTTAAAGTTATTTTTATAATGGTTTAGTTCACTGTATACCCCTGTGTTCTGCATTGGTTTTCCCTTCCGCATTGGTTGTTTTGTCTACTGTAAAACCAGACGTTTTCTGTCATTCATCCCTTCCCTGCACCTGTCGCTGTCAATTCCCCCCCTCTCTCCTCGTGGTCCCTGTCTGTCACTCAGAGACCCTTCCCTGGCTTCTAGAATCCTCCAGGAGGGGTGCCGAGTGATAGGCTGGGGCCCGGGAGACCCCCTCCCCTCATTTTGTGATTGGTCCCCAGTTCCATGGTTCACACCCCCAGTTAACCCCCCAGTCCCTGTGACTGGCTGACCGGTTGTCGCCACCCCCGTTTCCACCCACCCTTAAAACCTGCCGCACGCCTGGCCTCGGGGTCTCTCCTGGGCAGCAGGTGCAGCGTGCAGAGCCCCGCACTCCCTCTGTCTCAATAAACCTACATTACATCCTGCTCGGGAGAGTCCGCCTTTCATTATCTGCCGGGGTCAATTACGTCATCTACGTGCCCGTCGCTGAGGGTGGGATCCAAGGCACGCTTAAGCCTGTCGCTCTGACCTTACCACATTGCCACAGTGAAACTCTGAGCTAGCCTGTGGTCGCGTGGGTCAGCGTGAATTGGACACTGTGACACCTTTGAGCAATCTTTTATTTTTGTAATCTTCCCACTGAAAATCATTTAGGATTAGTTGCTGGCTAACAATAATTCTTAAAACACACTGAGATAACCTGGATGTTGTTTAGGTCTGTATTGTAATTGGAGCATAGGTCTCTCTGCAGAACAGCAGGTGCCTTCTGATGATAACTTGGACCTGGAATGGACCCAGCCTAGATGAGCTCCTGGTTTTAGCAATAGTAAGTCCAGGAGCAGCCACAGCCTGTGTGCCAAGCTGCATGCAGAGCAGCTCAGACAATTCTCCATCAGACAAAAGACAGAACAATCCAAAGATGAGAGTGACTCATCTGAGGTTATATGGCAAAGATAAAAAGTAAAGGTCTTTTCAATCCCCTTTCTCAGGTCACCAAGCCTCACTGCCCTTCTCATTGGAGATGTGTTCTGGTCTTTGGATTTGATAATGTCCTTTCAGAACACAGGATGATGTCAGCTGATTAATGTTGCAGACAGGAGATTGCAAGATCACCCAAGGTTAATATGATAAACAATTAGAGAACTTAGGATGCAGCAGAAATCATATTGTCTGACAACTCTTTCATAGTTACAGTGGTGAAACCCTGAAACAAGCTCCCCATAAATGCACGGTCTGCCTCAGCATCAATAATAATTCACATCTCAGCGCTGTCAGAGATAAATTTTGTAGATCTCAAGGCCACTGAAATCATCCTGAGCCAATAGTTACAGCCATCAGTAAGAGAAAGAGAGTGATAGAGGAGGAAGCACCAAGAGAGAAGCTCTCAGCTTGTGTTTGCCACCAAAGCCCTCTGAAACTTTTAGTTAAGTCAGTCATGAAAGAAGAGTCTGACCACAATGCCCACAAGAGAGCTCTAATCACTGCATATTGGGCATCCTAAAAGAGTTTTGTGTGTTAGAGGCACTGGGAGTCCACAGATGTGAATTAATTTAATATGACTGAAAGTCAATCCAGCCAAAAAAATGGGATATGAGCACTTCATCAATTCAAGCTGCTCCCTCCTCTGGAGCCAGATTTTGAAGGAGGCAAGAACAGCCCAAAGGACTGTCAATACACATATGAAAGGAAGACTGGAGATAAGGACAGTCAGAAAAAGGCTTTAGGGGTGCAGCATGAAGTAAACTTCCAAAGAGAAAAAGAAACTGAATGGACTTTACAGAAGTGGGTACAAAGATGTTCACAGAAAGCAGATGTAGATTGGGACAGTGGTGCAGGAACAAACAGCATCAGCATCTCTGCTCTCCATCCTCTTTAAATCTAGGAAGTCAGTGTCATTAACTGCCCGCTTTTAGTGGGGTGCTGTCTTACAGAATGTCTAGTGAGCTCTGAATTAAGGTTAACAATGTTCTGCAAATCTGCGATAAAAATAAAACAATGTGAGAAAAAGAGAAGGAGAAACAGCTTTCTCAGGAAACTGAAAGAAGTAGATGCTGACCAGGTTTAGTTTAGCTAAAATGTTTTCTTTTAGCTATTTAATCCTAAACAATTTGTTAAGATCAAGATTAAAAAAAAAAATTGTCTTCAAATGATGAAGTTAAAAACTGTATTTGGTATTTATTGAAATTATTCTTTTTTTTAAAGCTCGATAAAGGTTTTTTCAGGAGCAGTTTGATCGTCTCAGGCTCATTTATCAATATATTATTCAATTATTCAAAAGATTCACCATATCAAAATCCATAGAAGATAACATCCAAGCAAAAGGAGGCAGTGGTATCATGGCAAGCCTACAAAGATCAAACTAAATTCAGAAAAAGCCCACATTTTAAAAGCCTGAGTTTCAGTGAACTTCCTGACATGAATCTGAAGTAAATATGAACTACAAATCTGCTAATTTCAGAAAATCATATCTAAATAGCCTTATTGAAAAAATAAAAAAATCAACCTACTAAAATGAAGCAAAACCTTATATCTCTTAATAAATGAAAATTGATTTTATTTCTATTTATTTCTATCAGTTCCCTTTAAGATCCAAACAGATGTTCAGCCAGCTGATAGAGCCTCAAAGAGTCATTCTCATTTCTAGAATAGCAAAGGTTGCAAATGGCTACCTGACATTAGCTTCAGATTTATTTATTATTATTATTGATATTTAACCAGAGTGTGATGGGAAAAGTTTTTTTGTAAGAAGGTAGAATTTCATTCTAGAAAAGTGTTGATTAGCTGTTAAAATTGGAATAAATATGTGAACATTGATTGCACACATAAAGTGTCAGTAGGGCTTTTTTCAACAGGAAAATACTAAAGCGTAGAAAAATAATTTCTAAATATATTACTACTAAAAGGAAGTGTAAATCTGGCAGAAATTAGTAAAAAATTTGGTGCCTGTTTCACAGAGTGAATAATAGAATTGCAATTATCATCATTATCATCATCATCATGCCAGTTACTTTAAAGAAAATGGATGGCTGCTGTCAGGCTGTACTCAAACATTTCTATGATAATGGTAAAAAGTTATGACAGGAGAGATCCTTTGGTTTAAAGAATTAATTGTTTCAGACAAGCTGTCAAGTTGTTAACACTAACATGCCTTAAATGTAAAAATTTATACACCCAGAGACCAAGATTCACACTTGATTGTACCTGACTAAGAGGTTTTCAATTCTGTTATGATTTTTGGCACTAGAAATATGCCTGCAAGGTTCAAACACTTTACAGAAAAATTGCCTGGCAGATTCTCTGCAGCCTTGTTTGATTACAAGATCAGAGTGAATTGACTGGAGGTGTTAGCAGCAGTTTTAGGTCCTTGTTTTAGGAACTTCAAGAAAATACTGTGAAAGACCATGAAAACTTAAAAACAAGTGGTAAAATGTCACTGACATCTTTCTTTATGACCCAGATATTGTCTGAGTCCTAAAGGCTACTCTGTTCAAGACTTTATTGAGCTTTGGGAGTTGGACAGTTTCACAAAAAAAACCCAAAACCAACCACAACACCCCCCCCCCCAAAAAAAAACCCTAAAAAACACAACAAAATCCTGCACCAAAAAACTGAAGCAGCTTTACTTTTTCTCAAATATGAAAAAACAGAAAAAGTTTATCAAGAGACGATGTGATATTTAAAGCTGAGGATATAAATAGATGATGATCTGTTCTAGGCTTCACTTCATCTATTCTAGAACTGGAAGAAAAGGATTTTAGGTACAGAAGTTTTCCTTTTGAAATTTGTCCTCCTTTCTCTCTTTTTTGTGATGCCAGCTGAGATTTGAAGAAGTAGCTCCAAATTACTGTGGGAAATGCTGCGGTTGAAGCACACTGGGGCTACACAGAAAAAAATGGAAAGGAATCCTGATAATCTGTCTTGCTATACCCTCCTCTCAGGGAGCCGTAGATAATAAGTTTTTCCCCAAGTCTCCCTTTCTCCAGGCTGAGCCCACTCAGCTCTCTCAGCAGCTCCTCATCACACCTGTGCTCCAGCCCCTTCCCCAGCTCTGCTCCCTCCCCTGGACATGCTCCAGTCCCTCAATGTCTTCCTTGTAGTGAGGGAGTAGGGGCAGTGTAGGGACAGAATGAATGAACACTTGCTCAGGGTAGGAATTGTCTCCTTTGCCTCACAGCCAGGGGCGTACCCACCTACCCAGGTGTGTTGGGGGAAGAGGCAAACACAGCCCAAACCAACACCGTACAAGGCCGAAGATAAGTCCTTTAATTCATTAACTCTCTTTAGCCCAATAAAATAGATTTCACCAAAAGATTTGTTTTGATTTTCATGTAACTTAAGTCCTAAGAACAAGTCCTATTTTTTTTAATAGGAGGTTTAAAGAAAAGATTTATATGAATGGAAAAAAAGATAAAAGAAAAAGAAAAAGAAAAAGAAAAAGAAAAAGAAAAAGAAAAAGAAAAAGAAAAAGAAAAAGAAAAAGAAAAAGGAAAAGGAAAAGCGAAACAACTTCACAGGAAGATTCCTCCAAACATCAGCAACATATGCTTTTTCTAATCCCCTTTATTTTAAAACACTTTAGCTGAGCTCAAATTTTAACCAAGTATTATTACATTTTTTAGCAAAGATGAGTGTTGTTCAAAGTATTTAAGTAAAACTGCAAAGAAATATCCTGACTTCATATAATTCAAGCTTCCAGTACTGTATCAGTGTTTAACAATAGTACATCATAATTCATATGGTGTAGCCTAGGACCATGATCCACTCAAGAAAAGGAGCATGCAGAAGAGAAACAAGTATTCACCTAAAGCTCTGCATCAATACAAACACAGGGAATAGGTACCAAACCAAAACAAAGCATCTAGTACAAATTCTGCAGCTGGAAACTTTCAGTAGCATCCATCTGATAATGTATTTTAGATAGAAGTAGATGGAAAAATGTTGGGGTTTGACTGAGCTTGTAAGGAAAAAGGGGCATGTTAGATGTGCTCTGCTTTGAACAAACCCCAGGCTACCTGGACAAAATCTGTCCCTGAGCCTACAGAGGTCACCCACAAAGTGGCACAGGAGCTGGGAAAGGCCCTGGTTGTGAATGTAAAATTACAGATTTTCCTTTCTTCTCCTACATAAGAATTCCCCATGACCACAAGGAATCTAAATTGATAAGGATAAAAGATTGCTGTCACCTCAGCAGTGCCTGCCATGCCAAGGTCAGCTCCCAGGCCCTCTTCCCTGTGGAGCAGCCTGATCCCAGACATGGAGGCAGAGCTGAACTCTGGGTCAGGGGGAGGTTGAGCTACATTTAATTCAGCACATAAAGGTATTTAGGGGCTCTGGAGAACTGCATCACTTTAGCAGTACTGCTTTTATGTGCCATTTGTTGGCAAATCATCAAGGGGAGATTGAAGGGCTTGGCAAACCAGAGATAGATTTTACACATGGAAGAGAGAGAATTTTCAAATTCAAGAGTGAACATTGTCGCAGACAACACAGACAATTTAAAATAAATAAATAAATGAATATGAATTAAATGAATGAATAAATAAATAGTTGTGTGTGTCAATAAGGAATGTATAACTGAAAATATTGATAACTACAAACATGGTGATCCAAAGATCTTACCTACGAATTGGGTGAAGTATGTAGAAAACATCTCCCAAATGTTTAGAAGAGTTGTGTGGTTTTTGTTGGTGTTTTTTTTTTTTTCCTGGGGTGTTTTTTGTTGTTGTTTGTTTGTTTGTTTGTGGTTTTTTTTTAATTTCGGTTTTTTGTTTGTTTTTTTAAATTTTTTTAAAATTTAGCTATTTATTTTTATTTTAACACATATGAGAAAGACTAACAGGAAGTGAAAAAAATTAATGCATTTTAAAGGAAAAAAAAGTTAAGGTGTGGAAGAAATTTTGCCTTACAAACCCACTCTTCTTTTATTGAGTATATGACAAGATGGTAACATGAATTTCTTTTTCTCTTTTTCTTTTTTTTTTCTTTTTTAATAAGAGGAAAGCTCTAAAACAAAGATGAGGCAATGTGAGATTGATGGAATCAAGCCACAGAAGCCAGACGGGAAAGCAGACAGCTTGGATTAAAATTCGGGAGAGTAAGTGCTTGGAACTGCCAATGTATGCTGGAGAAAAGAGAAGGGGGAAAAAAAAAAAAAAATCTAGTCTGGGAACCTCAATTTCCATGGTCTTCTGTAGTGGAACTCTTTCCCCCTGTGGACTAATTATTTTCCAGCTCTCTAAGGATGTACAAAATCCTCAGGACCATAAAAGAGCTTCTAAAGGAGCCATGAAAAGCTCATGTGGAAAAACCCCACAATTTTTTTGTTGATTATACTCACTAAATAGGGTGTTGAACTTGTCTGGAAAAATCAAAGAATATAGAAAATGACTGCTCCAGTTATCTTCAACTGTGTCTTAGCATTCTTACTAACCACCCAAATTCTTACTAAGCAACCAAATACTGATCTAATCCATTTAGGTAATTTTTATGCATCTCTTCAGCTTTGAATGGTGCAAAGCACAGGCAACCAGGGGAAAACATTCCCTGTGCCAGGATCAAGAGCCATCCAAACCACTAAACCACTTATTCTTGGCACCATTTCACTCTGTCCCATTTTCTCCCCAGCTTCCTCTCTGCAGAAGTAAGAACACATGGAGAAGGTTTACCCTTTTGCTAAAGTCCATGCAAATCTCAGTTATAATAAGAACAAAAAGACAATAAAAAAGGCAGGTAATAATCTTTTGTTTCCATATATGCAGATCAAAAACTAATCTCAACTGAAGACATTAAATGCAAGACATAAATATGAATTATAATCTGATTTCAAAGTAAATTTAACAGCTATAATGAGGGAACCACAGTGGTGCTGCCAGTCCTTCATTTTTCTAGTACTTAATCACTGTTACTTAGAGGAAAGAAATTGTTCTTGTCCTCTCTTTACTCTGATGATTCTGCAAAAAAGTAATCCCATGTTTGTCTCTGCACTTAGTGCTCTGCAAACCCAATGCATTGCTTCAGTAAAATAAAATTTAAAAATCCACTAATGAAACCAAAAAGCAATCTGCCCATTCCAAGAAAATACTGAATTATATTTCTAGTCAGGCTCAATTTTTTCTGCCATTACTGAAAAGGACAGTGAAGAGTAAGAAAAACACATTAATAATCCAGGAAATACTAGGAAACAGTGTTGAAAGGTTTTGTGATCATTCTACTTACAAGCCACAACTACTGAATATATGGCCTTTTATTTAATAAAAGGTGCAGTTTCCTGATTATCATGTCTCCTTTTTATTACAGTTTTTCTATTTAAATACATTTGAATTTCAAGGGGTATATAAGGAAAGTAAAGGTGGAATTGCTTTTAGTCACAACCCCATTTCACCTTTTTTCACATTTTTGCCCTAAGCTGAAAAGCTATGTTTATCAGTTAAAAAAATTAAAAATAACTAAATGAAATGAATGAATAAATAAATAATCCTTGCATCTAGCTTCAGAAAGCTGAAAAAAGAGCCCTCGGCTTTCCAAAGAAATTATGGACACAATTTTTTTCCAGATTATCAATTGGCATAACTGCTCATGCAAATGTTTTGTGGTTTTAAGCACACCTTAGAAAGGTGGAATGGAGAATACTGGAGTGATTTGAATCAGCTCATCACAGTGCAAAATTCGAATGGTGTTCATATAACAGGTCCTTAACCTGAGACCTTCAAGACACTTAATTCAAGAAGGAAGATATAAGTAGTCCTGCTTGACTGCACGGAAATGGAAATGTGGAAAATGAAATAATTTCCTGACGGAAGAGGCGACTGTAATCAAGGATTTTAGTCATAGCTTTGAAAGTGAGGTTTTAGGAGTATAATTTCAATACTGGCTCACAGGAATCCAAGGAAGAAATTACTTCCTAAGCTTCTTTTTGCCCTAACATGAATCTGTTTCCTTAGTTGAATCTATTATCTTTTTTTCTTTCCTAGTACAAAATAAATAAATAGTTTATCATATTGCAAGATGAAAGCAAAGATCAGAGGAAAAGGTTGTTTATATAATCTCTTGAAAAAAGACAGGTTTGTTAATCTGCATAAATGTACGAACTAAAGTTGTGTCATGCTTTTTATTTTGTTTTTAATCAGCCTACAGAAAAATTGAGGTAAAAAATACTAATATAACTTTCATCCTGAGTTTCTTGGAAGGATTTTTTTTCCTGTATTTATAAATAGGGAGAGAAATGGTTTGCTCATGTCCTTCTGGGAAAAAAAAAAAAAAAAAAAATTAGCTGAGCTGTAAATTGATAATTAGATTGAAGGAACACTGTTTTTTCTTTTTTCCTCTAGCTAATTATCCTGACGTTTTATTTATTCCGTGTATGGGGTTTTATAATAAGAATAAAATGTTAACATCAGTTAACATCCTAGAAAATTTGAGACTTCCAATGTAGCTGAAAGATGACTTTTTCAGAAGTCACACATTTCGACATAATCTCATTGATCTATCTGCAGTTATTTTACAGTAATTAAAGGACAGAGGTTCCCAAATGAAATCAGAATCATACTCTCAAAGTAATCCTCAGTGGTTGTTGCCAATGAAGATTTTTTTTTTTTTCAAGATTTGTAACCAGTTTGGTAGCCTTATTCCAGCTGAATTTTGCAGTGTACAGAAAAGATCAAGCACTTAGCTTGCAACAATTCCTTCCATTTAATAGACATTAATTCAAAAATCAAATTCTGCAACCTTTTCAAGTACAAATACACTTCTTCCACTCTATTAAAAATTCTTAATACAATGAACCGGTGACAGTCTTGTCTTTAAAATGATCATAGAGTTTAAATAATTATCTTGAATGACAGTATTATGCAATTCAGTGAACTTTTCAGATTTTCCTGTCATTAGCCACAGGACAGAGGGAGAAACCACTTGCCCTTATTGCAGAAGCTTATGATCACTTTTCCCAGGACAGAAGATAATTTTCCATGAATAGTCTTCTATTTGTGAGGAATATTTTTAAGATCCAAAATTACCATGAGCTTGTCCTGGAGCTCTCTTTAGTCATTCTGAATTTTTGGGTTTTTTTTTGCCTTAACACTTGAATAATGTGACATATAATAATCCCACTTACTCCTGCACTTGGTGCTTGCTGTATTGGTCTTGTTTTATTTAGACAATCGGGAACCCCTTTTGTTTAGGATCTTATTTTCCATCCTATTTTTATTTCTCCAAGAGTTCAAGACTTGTGACATCGTTCACCCTTCCTAGTCTTCTGTACTAAACCAGTTACACCATGAGACCTAGCACTGGATATACTTAACTGCTTTCAGTTGGAAAAACAGCTGTTATACACATTTTTATCTCCAGTCAAAATACTTATGATCATTTTTATTGTTTTTTAACATGAGAAATAAAAAATAAAAAGCAGCACTGCAAAACCACAGAAAAAGGACAACAAACCTTGAAGACTTGGAAGATCTTAATTCATTTTGAAGCCACTTCCCACAACCAGGAATGGAGAAATTACATTGCTTATAGTGATGCCGTTTGGGTTTTGCCTTTTTTTCTTTAATATGTTCTCTGTATTCTTCACACATATATTTATAACTCTGTCACCTATTGTATGAGTAGCTGGCTTTCCCAGTACTTTTTCCACAGCCTTTCTCTAAGTAGAAAGACAAAACAAATTCCAGAGCTCCAAACCCTGGGAAGCACAAGGCTCCAGTGCTCTCTTGGTTCTTCCTGGGCACCAAGAGAACAACTCTTGGAGATGAACTCTCATAGACAAAGTACAACTGGGGCTGAAGGGGGGCTCCAGGGAAGGGGCTTGACCTGGGGGAATTGCATCACCACTTGTCCTCCTAATTGGTGCTTTTTATCAATTACACTAATTACCTGAAACCTATAGAAATTTACTCCCCCTGAAGGCGGTGTGCTTTTGTGGACGTCTTTCCATAATTGCTCCTGAAGGCCTTAATTAAAAATCCTCTTTTATATTCCCTCCTTACTAAAATTATCTCAAGTTTCATTTCCAGGTTGAGCAAAAGGCAACACTTATTCTGGCACCCCAGACCAGACGAGAATCTGGTGCCCTTCCTCTGGACCGAAAACATCCTTCAAGGAATTCTTTCTTGCCGGCAATCTGAAGAATTCCCTGCCAAGGCCTGAGGTTGAGACACCATGGTTCCAAGATCCCGCAGGAGGTAATATAAAGGGTAGCTCTTTTTGTTGTGTAGCATGTAGTTCGTATTCTGTGTGTGTATTGTGTGTGAGTTGTGTATGCGTTTTAAGGTCAGTAATTGCTAGCAATCCCGGGACAACCCTGCGTGGTGGCGGGGGAATTTGCTTTTGAAGTGGTTTCTCAAAGTTGGGGTTGTTTGTTTGTTTGTTTGTTTTGTTTTGTTTTTCTTTAGCCACTTTTCCAACCCGCCTCAGATCGGCGGGGGTGGTGGCGGGGCCTGTGTGTGTGTGTGTGTGTGTGTGTGTGTGTGTGTGTGTGTGTGTGTGTGTGTGTGTGTGTGTGTTTGCCATCGGCTGAGATTGTTCATTGGTGGAGAAAAGCAAATTACAGCGCGAAAGATTATTCCTACTTCCTACAGGTTGGAGGGAGGAGGGCGAGATCCCTACTTCCTACAGCTTGGAGGGAGGAGGGCGAGATCCCTAATTCCTACAGGTTGGAGGGAGGAGGGAAACAGATCCCCACCTCCCACAGGTTGGAGGGAGGCGGGGAAGGGGCCCCCATTTTTCACAGGTTTCGTGGAGTGGACGAGAAAAGCTGGGCTCGCGCCGTTGCAGGGGACAGTTCCTATGTTCCATCTGTGGAAAGTTGTTTTTCCAAGATTTCTGGGCAGGAGCGGCTCCCGGACTCCCGGCACCGCTCCGAGAGCGAGGAAGTCACGCCCCCCGTGACAGAAGAGAGGGACCAGGCGCTCTGAACGGAGCCGAGGAGACTCCTGCCGGTGCCGGGGCAAGGGGCGGGGGACCGGGACCGGGACCGGGACCGGGGCCGCCGCTGCGCCGCTTCGGCCCTGCTCCGGTGGGAGAAGCCGCCGCTCCGCAGCCACGGCCCAGCTCTCCTCCCCCCCCTGCGCCCCGCCCGGGCCGGCCCGGAGGGGACCGGGAGTGTGAAATCTGCGGGCGGGAGCATCACCACCCTGGGCAGCGAGCGCTCTTTGTACGCCATGCCTGGCAACCGAAAGGGAAACACCGGGTCCGGGGAACAGGGAGCCGTGTTCCAATCTTCCTTAAAACAGGCTTTAAGTGTCCTGTGTTAACAAATACCTTAGAATAGAAACTGAGCCAAGGTACTGTAAAGACTGTTAGTGCCAGAGGGGTAAGAGACATGAGACCTTTCTTCCAGCTTTTGAAATATGAACTAGAAAAGCACTGGATAATTTATCAGTTTGTCTCTTTGCCAAACTCTCCTAAGAAGGATCCACTGGAGTTTTCCAAAAGGAAAAAAAAAAAAAAAATAACAGGTAGTTTAGGGTGGTTTACTGAATTAACATAAACAATATATACAAATATATACAGTAGAATACACACCTATACACTTACTGCTTTTATGCATTCTAATTTATTGGGATTAGAGGTGACTGATGGTAGGCTTTGCCTTTATATCATATATTTCTTTATATCGTGTATAGTAAAATCATCATCATCAACCTAGCTAAATAAGAAAATGCTTGGTCAACAATGCATTAAAGTACCTTAAATGTAATTTTAAACTGAATCAGCTACGTTATATGAATCTTCCAGGAGATCAATGAAGTATCAATTCCACAAATAATTTATGTAACATCCTAAATGATCAGATAATTATTCCCAAATTCGCAAATGTGGGTGTTTGACCTCATCATGATTGCGTTTGCTCTGTGTCCTCCCCTTCTTCCTCCACCCCAGCATTCAGTCAGAACACAATTAAAGAATGTACAGCTGGCCATGAGTCATCCTAATGGAGACAACTCAGTGAGCCACAGCTCTGAATAGAAGCTGATCACTAGGGCTGATGCTTCTTCATCTTGTCAATGGTCATATTGATATTTTTGTACCAAGCATGAGACAGGTCCATGTTGGCCACACCTCCAGGTTGTTTTGCTGAATTGGGGGCCGTGTTCCCTGCCAGTCTTCCAGCAAATAGTTGCCAATGAATTCATGGCTCTGTATCAGTAGGAGAGGCAAAAAAACCCCCAAACACGATAATTATACGTATGCAAATGCTATTCAGAATGATCAAATGATCCTCTCTATAGTAGGGTAAGGAAGAAAAGGAATGCCAAACCCCACAATCAAACAAAACCTCTACCATCTTCAGTTTCTCCTGGTGAGGATGAGGTTAACCTGCTGGTTCTTTCCAAATCTCCAAATAAACTTTCAAAAAGCAAAGATGACCCTAGTGAAAATCCTTCTTTCATCTTGAAAGATATAATTTCACTAAATTCCCTGTACCTAAGGGTTTTGGAGGAAGAAAACTAGGCTGCTTTCCATTGATGTAACTCCTGCAGATATCTTTGGCAAGCAACATAAAGTACCCCAGCTAATTAAATTCAGTACTGTCAGTTTCCTCAGCAAAGATAGAAAGCAACAGATCAGATGTAACTTCAGCACCTAAGAGAACTCTGAAGGGCTTCACTGTGGTTTTTTGTGTCTGGTTTATAGTGTCTTACTCATTTGTCTACTGAAGAAATTCAAAGAAAACAAGCTCAGCTGGAGGTATGGAAGTCAGCCCTGCAGACAGAAGATCACTGATCAGATCCGACTGCAAGAAATTTTGAAACATATGGAAGACAGGGAGGGGATTAGAGACAGCAAGCGTGACTTCACCATGGACAAATCGTGCCTTACTAATCTGTTGGCCTTCTATGATGGAGTGACTACATTGGTAGACAAGGGAAGAGTTATGGATGTCATCTGCCTGGAATTTTGTAAGGCCTTTGATACAGTTTTGCAAATCATTATTTCTGCTAAATTGGAAAAATACAGATTTCAGGATTGGACTGTTCAGTAAATAAGGAATTGTCAGAGTGGCTGCATTCAAAGGGTTGTGGTCAATAGTTCAGTGTCCAAGTGGAAACCAGTGAGAAGAGGTGTTACCATTTAAGGGGCTGAACTGGGACCAATACAATTTAATATAACATTTCAAATCAAACAACACTGACAGTGAGACTGGGTGCAGCCTCAGAAACTCTGCTGATAACACCACGCTGAGGGGTGCAGTTGATTGGTTTGAGGGAAGGAATGGCACCCAGAAGAACTTTAAAAGACTGGGCTCATATGTCTTCCATGAAGTTCAAAAGACCTAAAGGCAAGGTCCTGCACCTGGATCAAGGCAGTCATCAGCACCAGTTCAGGCTGGATGATGAACGGATAGAGAGGTTGGAAAAGGACTCGGGATGTTGGTAGATAAAAACTTGGACATAAACTGACAATGTGCGCTTGTAGGCAGGAAACAAACAATACCTTGAGTTACATAAAAAAGTGTAACAACAGATTGAGGGAGGGGGTTCTCCCCCTCTGCTGTCATGAGGCCCCACCTGGAGCGCTGCATCCAGCTCAAGAAAAGTTGGATGGACCTGTTGGAGCATCTGCAGAGAAGGCAACAAAAATTATTAGAGGGCTAAAGCTCTGCTCTTACGAAGACAGGCTGAAAGAGTTGGGGTTATTCAGCCTGGAAAAAGAAGGCTTCAGGGACACTTTATTGCAGCCTTTCAAGACTTAAACTGGACTGCTAAGGAGGACCAAGAGAGACTTTTTACAAGGTTCTATAATGACAGGAGGAGAGGCAGGGATTTTAAACTGAAAGAGGGTAGATCCAGACTGGACATAAGAAAAGACAAAAAGGGGTAGTGAGTCACTGGAAGAGGTTTCCCAGATAAGTTGTGAATATCCCATCACTGGGAGTCTTCAAAGTCAGGTGTAATGAGGCTTTAAGCGACCTGATCTAGTGAAGGGTGTCCTTACCCATGTCAAGGTGGTTGGACTGGGTGATATTTAAAGGTCTTTTATTACCCAAACAGTTCTATGAAGTGTTGCTTCAACACATGGGAACGGTATGCACAATGGAATGGCCAGTTTTTAACGATGTCTATGTCTCCATTTTTATCTGTTGTAGGTAATCCCTCAGAAAGCTGAAAGAAATGATGAAATTGAAAAAAAATGAGGAAGAGGAAAGGGAAAATAGCAACAGACATAGAAAATAGTATTTTGAATCCTGTAATATTCTAGTCCAAAAAGTATGTCACTTCTGGTCTTCTGTGCACGGCTCTGATTACTTTGGGTCAACCTGTCAAAGATATTTGGCATCCAAATAAATTTACAAGTTAGGTGGATGCTGAAGTATTATTAATGTCAATTGAAAGTCTCCTCAGCACTTAAGATGTCTCTGAAAAGCCTGGCAAGTATCTATTTGCATAATCAGGAGCCTAAACAGCTGTGAAAAATATGCCCTTAACCCCTAAAACAGATTTTGAGAGAACCAAGAGCAGGCAGAAATGGTCAAAGAGAACAACTAATAACATGGAAGAGGATGTTGATCTCAAGGAAGTAGGTATAGATGTGATGACAAAAACAAAGTTCTGACTGTTATTAAAAGAAAAAATGAGGTTTTATTTAATGTATCTGAATAAATAACCAAAGAAATAAAATATAAAACCTGGCATATATAGAGGTTGCTATCCATAAAAGCTCTTCCTATTAAAAATTTGCATATTCTCTTGGAGTGTGTTTGGCACAAGATGTCTAAGAGAGTGCTTTTCAAACTAAAACAAACTTTACAGTTTTTATATGCATGATAATCATCACAAATTACAGTTACATGGATTCAAAAAAACAGACCTGCAAAACCAACCAAATAAACCTCTCACCTTTTGATGTGTATAATAAACATTACTCTTACAGCCTGCAAAGGCAATCACAGACTAATGGAGTTAAGGGAAAGGTTCCTCTATGACTCAGTTACTTCATCTTTGTCAAGATTTCTTATGCTTTGTGAATACTGATATTGGTGTTCAACACTGAGAGAGGTTAGATATGATCTTAATGGACCCTGTCCAGGCTCTCCAGCACAGAAAATCTCATGTTTACATGATATTTTTTGACCTTCCCCTACTCGGTAACATGGCTGGTGAAAGATGGAGTGGAGGGATGGTGACAGTCCTGGCTGAGGGGTGTCCATTTGATAAAAGTTGAGGGGGGGAAGCAGAATGTAACAGACATCTTATAGGAGAATGGATGCAAAGACAATGAGAACATTAAGAGTGGCAGAGATTTATCATCATTGAACTTGAATGATTCCCAAATTGCTGAGGTTGAGACAATCTTCCTGAATGCTGATGTTGATCTGGCTTTGCATAAGGGATTTAATGCCTTTATACTTCAGACACTCTAAGTATACACCATCCAGAACACATTTCTTCTTCTAGCCCCAGTCCAGCCATGTGGTGAGATTGGATCTGCTCTGGCTTCCTGCATTTCTTCTATTTCTTTTTGCTCTCCTATCTACTGTACCAGTTCATTGCACTGGTGTTGATTTTCCTTTCTTTCAGTCCATCAGTTTCTTCCCATTTCTCATCTGCTGCCTAACACACTCAAGATGTGTTAAGTAAATATTTTTCACTTCCTGGAAAAAAAAAAAAAAAAAAAGAGAGAGAGAGAGAATAAGAAAAAAATGGGGTGTCAAATTTTTGTGTGTGTGTGTGTGTGTGTGTGTGTCCTATTCTCCTGCACTGCAAGAAATCACTTTTGTCTCTCCCCAGGGCAGCACAGACAAGAGCAGACCTTTTCAAGCTACTCATACCTCCAAGTCGGGGCCATGAAGCCCACATTGCCTCATTTTGGGCCATTGGGTCATCTAACACTGGTGTAGTCTACAGGATGGGCATGTTTTTTGATAAATCCAGTGTTAAATTAGCATTGAACATGACTGAATAAATCAAGCAGTTTTCTGTCTTCACAGGAGACAGGCACTCACTTTTCTTACAATAGATTTAATCATTCAAGAAAAGTAATTTTGATAACAGTTCCAAGATTTCTTGCAATGACACCAGCCCAGTGTATAATTTCATGTTAAAATTAGGTCCCCTATATTCTAGGTATTTTCACTTAGCATCCCAGCTCTCAAGAGCATTTTACTTTTACTTTTTTTTTTTTTTTTTTTTTTTTTTTTTTTTAACTTTCATTGACCAGTCATTTCTAACCCACCTTTGCCTAAGAAAAAAATGAAACTTTGCTCTGTTTAGGCTTCCTGGTCTCCTGTTATTTCTTTGGGTCCACCAATTAAGCTATTTTTCTACTTTTGCTCTGGCTGCAGTGTGGAGTTGAACACCTATTCCACTCCCCCCAGGCATTTGCATTTCAGGGACTGGCAAAGCAATCTCCAGTTGTATAGAGTTCCTTGTAGAAATATGCCTCTTGCTGCTGAGGACTCCAGGACGGTGTAGATAAATATAGACGAGAGATCTCTGAAGTTAGGTTTTAGAAGATGAGGTTTATTGTAAGGGATGTGGGGGCCTTGCTCTGAGCTGCCAGGCTGCAGCTCGTGGCAAGGCCTAGGAAGGTGGGTGAAGGGAGAAGTAGGGAGAGGAAATTCCAAGAGAGGAAAGTCCTCAGGGAAGGGTGCAAGCAAAGAGAGCAAAGAGCAAAGAGGCCGAGCCACCTTCGCAGCCCCCTTATATGGGGTCTCGAGGTGGGCTGGAACAGACTTGTGCCAATGGGGTTAAAGATACCTGATACTTCAGGGGAGGGGTACAGGTGTGGGATGAACCATACATTGGGGGGTGAGACAGAACATTCCATTTGACTTCTGGGTCTGGCTGCAGGTAACCTTCAGATGGTCACATAACTGTTTTCCCAGATGTCTTGGTTTTGAAAAGACAGGTGTCTGCTAAGGAGAGGCAGGCCTCTCTAGGAAATGAGGAATTTGAATCCTTCCCTCCGTGTTATTATAATTTGGAAGATTAAAAAATAAAACTTTTCAGTCAGAGCTATGGGGAAAAGGAATAACAGTCCTTTACTAGTAAATATAACAGGACAGACAAAAAACCAACAGCAATTATAACAATAGTAGAACAGAACCAAGAACCCCGAGGGCAAACGGTGGAGGCTCCGGTGCTGATGGCTGGAAGCCGGGCGCGGTGGATTGTCCTCGGCAGGCAGAGGTGGCAGTGCCGGAGAAGCCGCAGCGGCGGGACCCGGTCTCACCCAAAATCCAGCAGGACAGCGAAGAAACTCCGAATTCCTGGATACTCCAACAGATGGTAGAATTCCCAGGACCAGACTCCTTCGTTAACTGTGGACTCCAGCAGCCGTGGCCCGATCCGTGCTCCCCCCCCGGAAGAAGAAAAGAAAAACCGCGAGATCCCCCCACCCTCCGCTCTCTCCGGGAGCTTTTTTCCCTCCCCCAAAACTAAGTTATCAGTTCTTTTGTCCACGTTAAGCACTCAGCACTTAGTCTCCTAGCAACTTGGGAGGGGGGAAAAAATTCTCCAGGAGACTTAAACCCCAACACCAGACATCCAGTATCTAATACATCTCAAACATCAAAACTTACTTTCAATTCTATCTCACTTACAGGTTTCTCATTCTCAGAATAGAGGCAATCATATTTATAGGGTTTTTTGGCTTCTTCCTCCCCAACAGTTCCTCAATGCAGAAGCACTTGCAATTTCTCTCTAAGGACAGCCGCTGAAATGGAGATTATTTTCAAGTTCTTCTACAGAGCATTCCCAAAAATAGCCATGTTTGGTCCACAACTCTAGCTAGAGAAAGCTTAAAAGAAAACCCACTGGCAACAACTTCTCCTGCAGGCAGAGGCTGCATCTCTCCATTTTGAATCTTGTTCTCAAATCTTGTTCTCATTAGTGTAGCTTCATTTCAGGCTGCCTGAGAATGTGAAAGGCACTCACATTTGCAATTGCACAAGAAAATCCCTACTACCCCTTCTTTGAAATTAGGGGTCAGAGCAGATGTTCTCAAGAGGGCTATCCGACAGTCTACAAATTCTGGTTTGATTTACAGATCTTGCTGGCACAGTTCTGTCAGTGACATTACCTTCAGTTATTCAGTTATTCCTGTACAATTCTTAAATGCAATAAAACCTAATCCACAAAGGGAAGGGGAAAAAAAAAAAAAAAAAAAAAAAAAAAAAAAAAAAAAAAAAAAAAAAGTCTTCCAGGACATCAAAGCTTTGTCACTGCCATGATAAAATGTAATATCCAGCTTTAACTCACTCTAGATCATTACAATCCAACAAATAACACAGGGAAAAAGACAGAGAGACAAATATTTGGAGAGGAATAATGCCTTATTACAGAAGTGGAAAGATTTTCACTGTCTTTTCCTTTGTCCTTTATAAAAATATATCTCTGACTCATGATGTTGTATATTTATATTGAGAGTCATCTGAACAGTGAGGTTATGGCTATAATGTATAAATACAGATACAAGTACTATGGGAAAGTAAAGACCTCCTACACAGGTCTTTAGGTTTTTGTTTTGTTTCAAGTACTTCTATGAAAAATTATCCAAACATGTCTCTTTTCAAGATTTTTAGCAGAGCAGAGGGTGTAGAAATGATGCAAGGCATTAACAAACAGAAGTCTGTGCCTAATTCTCCCACCACCATGTCTAACACATTTCAAAAGGTACCCTCAAATGTAGGGTTCAGCCATAGTAGGAACAATTGGCTGAAGAAAAGGCTGTCCCTGGGAAAAATATCCTGAAGTCAAGGAAATAGTAGGCCAGATTTTTATCTGTTGTGCATGTAGTAAAATGTCTTCATTAATGGAAATTAATTATGCTTGTTTTTTTTACCCGGTAGTCACATCCAATGTGAGTCTCAAGAGCAGATGTTTCTTCCTTTATCTCACTAGAGAAAAAGAAGTCCTTTTCCTGTTCCTGGATAGAAAATGTAAAGATCTTCAGTGGAAAGAAAGATAAATGGATGAGAAAATTTAAAGAAATATATGATGAAGACAAGGTTCTTAATTTTATTTTTGGTGACAGCACCACGGTTTGGAAACCATCCTGTAGCTGCTGAGTGAGCAGCTGGATTAGCATTCTCACACTAGGAGAGAGAAATTTACCCAAACTTTTCTGAACAAACCTGCATATAGCTAATCATAATTTTGTTATTTTGTCAAAATTAATGCTTGATGGAGACAGAAAATATCCCAGTTCCTGTAGATCTGGAGGTAAGCTTCCTGGGGTCAAGAGTATTACAGTGCCTTCACAAAGATGAATGGCAGTGTTGGATAGGAGGTCCAGTCCTCCCAATTCTCTTTCCACAGACAATTCCAGCCAAGGTCATGTTCACAGTGACCATTTAGCAAGTGAGCAGAGTGAATAAAACTGGGTTCTGGTGGGGGATTTAACCTGGTGGCAGTTTTCCCCTTCTCTGGATTTCAATTCCTTCCCCTGAAATTAATGCTGTAAAAGTGAGCTGTCTCTCATCATCCTTAATAAGAGGGCATGAGTCCCAGGTGGTTTCAGGAACTTTTGAGTTTCTTTTACATATGTCCCTAAAAACAGCACTTGATAACTGATTTTTTAAAAAAATTATTTACTTGTGCCTCAGGAGAGCCCACCTTATTTGCAATTCCTTTCTGGTCCACTCAGGCGTGGTGGCAAATGGGGAGTCCGGATGCATGGAGCAAAGGTCAGTGAAACATCTGCTTTCCTGGTCTTGTTATTACCAGTATGCTCTTTCCCAGCTTTTGTTGTTCCGGAAATCTTTCAAGCATATAATGGGTAAAGTTCCCTCATATCTAAACCTTCAGTTCCAGCTGACACCACTGTAATTTGTTTCCCATAGCAACTCATTTGGGATTCTTGACCTTGATGGAATGGCTAATGCGGCCATGCGGCCAACTTGGCTTCAGTGCTGCGGAGAGATTGCGAGCAAACCGTGACAAGTGTGTTGTTTTTGTGTTTGGATCCTTCCTTTTATTAACCCTGGCTTACTCTGGTTTCAGCAACAGTGCCCCATAGCAAAGGCTTTCTCTCAGATTTCTTAGTTTTAAAATGAGACACGTTTCAGTAGCTTGTTTTAACAGGTTGCTGTAAAATCAGACACTGAGGGCACCTGCATTTTCTGAAGGTTAGATGGAATCAGAGTGTTTCTGGTTTAATTCCAACATCTCTGATAAGTTCTCTATGAGCAGCATTGCTTACTTCGCAGAGGAAAGACAAGAGCCAAGAACACAGTTAAATGTAAGTATTTCTGAAGATGGGTGTAGTGTAAATCAGCAGGATGAAGTTCACATTCTCTGTTATTCCTTTAGAAAAAAGTCTATCAACTATATAATTAAGGCAGCAGTTTCTTATTGTCATTGACGTGATAGGTGTGAATGCAAATTTCCCATTGACTTAAATAAGCCATGATTTAAAAAATGCATTACTTAAATTACCATTTTTCCCTTTTTTTAAAGTAGATAATGTTTTTAGGATTTGTAAAAAAAAAGAATTTTTATGAGTGAAACTTTTTTTTTTCCCTGAAAAACAGGAGCAACATAAAAAAATTAAAAATTAAATATTTTGCCAGAAAATAAGAAAATTTCCATTTTGAAATGCTTTAAGTGAACTTATGAGCCAGTCAGTCCACTGGACTCCAGCTCTTAATGTCATGGAATTAATATCCTGTTTAACTAAAATACCCTGAATATAGAGATGATAATTTAATAGATGATGACAGCCTGGATGAAAAGAAGTGTCAGAATATCCTCGACAAAAGGATTTGTCATGGAGTTTGACTAATAGATAGGAAGAGGATATATCGGGTGTCAGATGTCTAACTTGCATAAAGCAGAGAGAAGGCCTTATAAATTTATTAATTAAAAAAAAAAAATCAAGCAAACAGCAACCACAGATTTTTCTTAATGAGACACTGTTGAAAAATGGGGAAAAATATAACTGAGAATATTTCCAACATCATGTGTTTGGTGACTGCATTTGAAAAAAAAAACCTTGTATTATTAGCTGATTATAAAGAAACATGTATTTTTATTTAAAAGGAAGGATGTTTGCATGCATCCATGTTTACATGTATGCGTGTGACAGGAAATGTATTTCCTTTTCAGAGCTACACCAGGATTTACCAACAGAAAGGGGACTTGGATACTGTAGGAGAAGTGAGTCCCAGATTCTGTGTAAATGGATGATGAGGTAATCGATGATTAAACTCTGCTTCATGCAACTTTAACTGTGCAGTCCTTAAAATTTCTTTTGATTCCAAAGTGGTTGTGAAAAAAACCCCACACAAAAATAGAAAGAAAAAAAATGAACAGAGCTGAAACCATCATGCAACATCCATTATACCCACAGGATAAAAACAGTGAGCAGCCTGTGAGGAGTAATTGTAACATAGACTGTAGTCAGCAGAACAGCTGGAATGAGAAATCAATTAGTCAGCTAGAAAAGACAATGTGCAATTATTAAATTATGAGTAATTAGTACATGCTGGCTTACATCTTACAAGCCTGCACTTTGAGAAATGCTATGACTCAGCAAAGAAAACAACAGAAAGGTTTCCTGGGTCTGCCCTGTGCCATTGTTTAGCAAACAAAAGACCCTCAGAAAGCACAGAGCTTTCTGCTCACACAGCTAAGATACCCATCCAGGCACATTTGTGAAGCTGGCTTGCAAGTGGAATAACAAAATTCCATCACCTCTGTACAATAATATTATTAATATGCACTTAGTACCTTTCAAGGCAGAGGAAGTAACATTCTTTATTCACATATATACTGATATAATCACTAACAGCAAAAAAACCCCATATCCCTGTATCCTAACTCTTGTCTTGGCTACCTGACTGTAGTGCTCCTTCAATACTCTCTTTCTTCCAAAACAGTGCATGTGATACACTGATTGATCACAGGTGTTAATTATCTTGGTCTGAACTGAGACAATGCTTGAGTTTCCCGACTCTTCCTCTAGCAAAGGAGGTCACCTTTGATTTGGCCTTTTGTAGTACACTCCCTTTTTTACTCTCAGCTACCCATTCCTATTGATTTTAAAAGAAAAAGCCTGAACAACAGTAACGACAAAATAAAAAGCCAAATAACTTTTCCTCATTCTTTTCTGGAAACCCAAGGCTACCCAGAGTGAGGGAGGGGCGTTGTCTTTTGTACTCACAGCAAATCTTACACTGCTAGATTAGCTGGGCACAGTTTCACAAACCAGTGCCACATGGAAATGCGCATATGTTCTGAAAAGCACCATGTCATTTACACAGTTCAAGTGGGTGCAGGTGAAAATTAAACAAACATCAGCTCTAAGCAGCTTCTCAGCTTTCCTCGTATTTAACAGATTGCCCTATGGTGTACAGAAAAGACTATTGTTACTTTTAATCTCCTTTCAGCGTAGGGAGCTACTGTTCTCTCTCCTGCCCTGATAACACACAAATTGCTTATCCTCCAAAGCAGCCTTCACCTGGCCACCAACTGCACTCTCCTCTTGCCAGGCTTCTGATAATCTCTTCCCACTCATTTTTCAGTCTGTTGTGTTCAGCTTAAGGCATTTCTGTGGCCCCATACGGAAGGAGAATTAAAAAGGCTGGGGTTTTTTTCCCTTTTTCTTCCCCTGCTCCCCTCCCTGCCTTCCTGTCCCTCTGTGAGATGAAAATCCACTGGGGGGGAAAGGAAGGAAAAACCAGTGATGGTGCTAGCATGACAACTAAAGCTCCAATTCCAAATCACATTGTGAAGCTTCACATGTGCTGTGAAATAATTAGAGGGCACAAAGGAGTCCAGAATCTCAGTAGTGGAACCTGGTGATATCTCAAAATCTGCCCCCATGGCTCCTGGCTTGTCCAGCTGGAGCCATTTGACAACAGCTAATATGGAACTTTCTGAAAATACAAGTGTCCTTTCTTTCTCTCTCTTTAACTCTGGCCACCAAATAAGTCAATGAGAAATCATAAGTCAATGAGAAATCCCTATTTTGAATGCTCTGTAGACATCTTAGGATAGAATAATAATTATTAAAAAAAAGATATGAAAATATGTATAACAAAAGGTATTAAAAATGAGAAATAAAAAATAGCAAGATTATTTCTGAAGAACAAAGACAGTAAAATGTGATAGGCAAATTGCAGGAAAAAAGCGAAGCAAGGGTGTTTTTTTCTTTACTATGTAGAAAGAAACTGGAAACAAAAAAAATTAGAGGTATCAATTTATTTCAAGAAAATACATAGAATTAGAGATTTTTTCCCCATGTAATTAAAGAGAATGAAGTAATTGGAGTGAAAGTAATTTTTTTTGGTGGTTTTTTTTTTTTTTTTTTTTACTGAGGGGAACTAAATCACAGTAAAAATCTTGCTGGGCAAATTTGATTTACTAGTTCTGTTGAAACTCATGTGGCTTCCTTAATATTGAATATTCCTTAATTACTGTATTCCATCTCTGCTTTGTGATGAACACACAATGACATTCATGAAGACCTCTGTTGAATAAAATTAATTTTTCAGAAACTCTGATGTTGCAGAGAAGGGACCCAACTTCAGATCCTCAGGACTCGCTCCCTGCTCTCCTATTGAAGCTTTTTAGCTGGAAGTCAGGATCAGTGAGGCACAGGCAGGAGCTTCTCTCCCTCTCCAGCAGTGCAAAGAATGAGGACTCTAAGGACAAGTCAAAGGAATGATCTTAAAAATGGCTTAGCTACCTCCAGAAGATGAGAAGCAAAGATGCAGTGGGACCTCAGAGGGTTGGCTGCCAGGCCCCGGCACTGATGCATCACAGCTGATCAATATTCCCAGAGTTCTGGCTGTGCTGCTTTCCATCCCTGCAATTACCGTGAGCGTGTGCTGAGGCGCTGACTCCAAGTGAAGGAGGAGCGTGGCTCGGCACCCAAGCAGCGGTGTGGGCTGTGCAAGCCTTCTATGGGAGATGATTCATCCTGACACCTATGTTAGCGTGATTATATGTTTTTCCAGAGATGGCCCAAGCACTTTACCATGTGCCAATCCCAATCCATGGGAAGACTTCAAACAAACTGAATCAGACAAAAGTCAGTCTGGTTTCTAGGGAAATATGACAAGGTCAGGGCAGTGATATCTTGTCACTGAGCAGTGGATAGGGCATGACTAGAGCAACTTTGCATTTGTATTTTCCTGTGTTTGGGCACACAGATGGAAGAGTATGGCGGTGCTGTCCTTTCACGCTGTCGAGCGCGGCCGCGGGCTAGCTCAGCGTGACACACCGCAGCAACGTGAATAGGTCGGGGTGGCGAGCCAGGCGGGCCACCTCCTCCCTGTGGGGCCTTGATTCCCCACACAGCGACGGTCAGCGGTTGGTAAATACGACCCATGGCAGCTAACAGAAAGGCGACTCCTCTGGGCTGGGTATAACAGGATTTTATTGAAGGGAGAGGCAGCACGGAGCTCAGCACTCTCTGACCCTCTGCCCAGAAGAGCCCTGAGGGCAGCTGTGCATGAGCTTAAAAGGAAAAGCAAAATAGGTGTGGCTTCTTCTGGTACAGCGAATCAAAACCTTTTGGGGGTGTAACAAGGGGAGTAACTGCCGAACCGGGAACCAATCACAAAATACTGGGAGGGGATTTCCAGGCACCCAGCCTATCACTTGACGCCCTCCCTGGAGCTTTCCAGAAGCCAGGGAAGGGTCTCGAAGTGATAGACAGGGCGCCCAAGAGGAGAGAGGGAGGATTGACAACTTGGGACAAGGGGGAAGGGATGATTGACATAAAACGGTGAGAGCTCACTTTGGAGTAAACAAGTTGAAAGCATTAACTGAACGGGGGGGTACAGGGAACAAACCATTACAGAAAATATATATAAATTACATAAAACAGATGAAATAAAACACACGCCACCACAGAAGAGAGTAGGAAAATCTGTTGTCTTTGTTCTTTACAGGTCAGACTGAGCCATCCCAGAGCAACCCGGCCCTCTCCTGAGTGGATCTTTGTCACCCACTAAATTCTTTGTCTATTACCTTGGGGTCCTGTGCCTGCAGAGTGCCATCAGGTACTATCAGACTGCGGAGTGGGAAGGGACAGTCCAGGGGTGAGATGGACAGGGCACATGAGTGAGGTCCTCATGCCGTGCATGTAAATAAACAGAATTACTCTGCTTTCCTTTTACCTGTCTGTAATGGTTTGCAGCAGCACCTGCTCCAAAATGATGTGGCTACTCTTTGGAGGGAGGAAGGTGTGCACTTAGCACCAGCAAGGGTCATGGGCACCAGTTTCCAGGGCTCACTATACTGATGATTTCCAGGGAATTATATCACTGCTACTCCTCATGAGACAGCTTGGCTGGTCTCCTGGAACACTTAAACCACTCAGCAACTCAGGCCTTGACCTGCAGTGTCAGAGCTGGTGCCACTTGAAAGGAACACCTCGTTTCTGGAAGCCAAAGCAATGTGGAGATAAGAGTTCTGTTGTGACTGTGGAGGAGGGTTGGCTGTGTCCTCATGTCTTACAAAAACTAGAGTTGTGGCTGGGATTGCTGGAAATTCAAAACAACATGAGTATCCTGATGATGACCAGAAGGAATAAGCAGCTTTTTCCTGAGTTTTCAAAAATAAAGGCAGCAGGATAAAGTAAAATAAGTTTGTTGTGTTCTGACATTAGATCACTTCGTCAGAGCATGGTGCTAATAAAGCCAGGATCGCAGGTTTGATCTCTGTATGGACCATTCACTTGGACATAAGAATTGGACTTGATGGGTCCCTTCCAACTCAGACTGTTCTGTGATTCTGACACATAGTCAACTTGAGCAGTTTTAGTCTTCCAGCTACCTGCAGAAATGAACTGAAAAGCATGGTCAGAGCCAGGGCTAGGATGCTCTCATTTCTTTCTGACCATACTCCAAAACCTGCAGCAGCATTGCTAACCAAAGGGTACTACTGCCAAAAGAGTGAAAATTTAGCACCATATCCAACATTTGTTATATTTGTTACATTTGTTTCCCACTTTTAAAAAAAATCTGTTTAAAAACCAGGGACCCTTGTAGCCACCCAAAACCTGGCCATGGAAACCCAGTACAACAATTCATCTCTAGTAAAGCCAGCACTGTTACTCCCTTAAATAATGCATTTGGAAGCATCCTGTCATACAACTTCATATTGATATGACAAATTTACAGTGGGCAAAAGTAAGTGAATCACTAGTATCAGAATGATGCATTTAAATAGAGGTGATTTTAGACAAAATGCCTGTACTGCATTTCCTGATGAGGAGGTAGTTTGGATTAAAGTAGACTCCCTAGTTTTTGGCTCAAGTACTTTAGAACCTGAGTTTAAAACCAGAGACATGGACTATGTATATAGGTCAAAGACTAATCCTACTTATATAAACTTGAGAAAGAAAATAGTGAGATAATTATGGAAGGTCAATAGACAGTTTTAAGAGTCCCAGTAGTTTCAATCAGTTCTTTTAGACAAATTTAAAAAAAAAAAACTCAAAAAAGAAATCTAAAGGAGGAATTTGGTGGTTTTGCCTGCTTTTGAATTAAGTAGTTTGAAGTGATTTGGGGTCACAAAATGTTTATCCAGAACAATTTTATGCACACTATTCATTTTCTGGGGGGGTGAGGAGTTCTGGAGGGGTAAGGAGGGGGCAGGGGATTTGTGAGTCTATTCAATGTAAACAATTATTTGTGTAATAATGCTTTCTGGTTAATTTATTACTCCATATAGCTGGCAGAACAGCTGCTCTTCCCCTTGGTATCTCATGACAGGATGCATGGGAGGGGCTCAGAGCTGCATCAGGGGAGGGTCAGTCTTGACATTAGGAAGATTTTATTCACAGAGAAGGTGGCCAAACACTGAAACAAGTTTCCTAGAGATGTAGTTGATGCCCAAGGCCTGTCAGTGTTGAGAGGCATTTGTACTATTCCCTTATCAACCTGCTTTATCTATCAGAATAGGTCAGGCAGTTGCACTGCCTGTACATCAGGAGGATGATTGTTGAAGGCCCTTCCAACTCATCATCTCATCTCATCTCATCTCATCTCATCTCATCTCATCTCATCTCATCTCATCTCATCTCATCTCATCTCATCATCTATTCTATTCTATTCTATTCTATTCTATTCTATTCTTTCATTTTCCACTGTGAATGTTTCCATGGAATTGGTAAGAATGTCCATTTCTATAAGCCATTTAATCCACAAAATTCTACCAAGTTCATCAACATCATTTAGATCAGAACAGTGTCCTTTATGGAGTGATAGCCTAATGATTCAACAGTGTCAGAATATTACAGACCATGTGTTCTTTCTAAAAGAAAGATGTTAAAGAGCAAATGTGTACACTGTTCTAGTGTATTTTTGAGATATATCTACTGCTTGTGGCAAAATGCATTGGGCCATCTATTTACTTTTAATTTTGTGATTATATCAAGGATATGGAAAAAGATGGAGTGATAACTTATTCTAAGCACTTTTGTTGATGACATACAGGTTGCTAAAAAAGCTGGAAAGTCAGATCAGTTTTATAAGCAATTAGATGGGGTCTGTTGAAAGGTAATTAATTTTATGGTAGTGGTAAAGCAAGGTGATGCTATAATACTCTTATATCTCTGATGATAGGAGGAAAAGATAGTTCACTGACTATTAAGTATTTCCAAGTGTTCAGGTTTCATAGCATTATTTATATTTCAGGTCTGTTCACTGTTTTGCTATTAAGTAAGTTCTTCTCTTCTGGATGGTTAAATATGCAATTTATTCACGCTCTAATGAATATTTTATATACCAAGGTCTTGATGAAAATTACTTATTCACTTAATAGATAGTGGCTATCTTCTGCTCATTAGCAATGTGACCAGCAGATGTGTATAAGGGAGAGCAAAGCTCCCTCTGATTTCCAGAGAAGATGAGGGAGGAAAAGACTGATAATGAGCCATAGCTGGTTTTCTTAAAGACTGAATGTGGAAAAGTTGAGAATGCAGTTAATTACTTTCACAAAAAATAACTGGGTTATTCTACAAGATATGTAATTAGATTATACTCTCAGAGCAGTAAAAGTCAGAAACAAGTATGAGAGAAAAATCTATTCTGAGGAAGACCAGGAAAAAGAGATCTAGGAGTATTTTGTGGCAGCCTTACATACAGCTTTAAGGTTTTCATATGAGGAAATACTGAAAACTTTCAGTAGATGCTTATGAACAGATTCTTTCATACAGTCATTGTCACACATACTCTCTCTTCAAAAACTAAGATATTGTAGGTGTTGGTATATGTGTAGTCTGAGCAGCCACATTTCTTTGAGAATATTGTTAAATTGGGCATCTTGAACAGATTTTCTATGGAAAAAAAATCACAAATTTAATTAACTGTTACATAAAAAAAAGGATGACTGATCATATAAATCACTTAAATCACTTTATTTTTGCTAGGTCTGTCAGAAGGTAAAAAAGTGGATTGTAGGCTAAAGTAATGTCCTTTATTTGTAATATCAGTCAGGGAAAACAGAGAAAAATTATGTTCCTAATGAATATTCATTCTCTTTTTTTTTTTCCTTTTAAGGAGTTGATTTTTATTTGTTTCATTCATAATCCTATAAATTTTTTCTTGTTTCTCACTGAGGGGACTTTCTGTGTCCTTCATTAATTCTGCTGATTCATTTAATTCCTTCTTGTTTCAAATTGTTCTTCTGGAGTAATGTTCCACCAATGCCTCACGGTACCTTAGATGAGATCATGCAGGACAGGCCACTATGCAGAACATGGGCAGGGACTATAACTTGATCTGAAATACTGCAACTTTATTCTTTGTGCATTCCAATATAAACATTTTCACTGCAGCTGAACATTGAGGGGAGTTTTTTAGAAAAGCTTTTTCTCCTTTCTTCATCCACTGCTGCTAGTCTTGAATGCTTCAAGGTTTGAAAAGTGATTTAGGAGGTCCTTGTACTTTATTTTTTTTTTTTCAGCACAGAATTTCATTTGCCATTTAATAACCCATTTATGTAAGATGAAGTCCCTCTGAAGCTCATCAACAGGATCTTTGTCCTTGAGTAAGGTTGTAGGAATAATTAATATTTTGCTCTGGCTGCTAAATAAAAACTGATTAGCATTTAAACAAGCATATAAATGTTTCATTGTTTCTTTCCAAAATGAAAGCCTGGGTTGAGTAGGTTACTTTAGTTTACAAAACTCTCACGGAACCTCTAATGAAATACTCTGGTGCCCATATATTTTGAGGAGTTAAATCAGTAAAGTGTTAGCTACCCAAAACTTCTGAGAGAGGTTCACCAACTGAGCTTCCAATAGGTCACCTTTTGTCAGAGCCTAATAGTTAGAGTATTCCCATAACTGAACTTTATCTGAGAGAAATAGAATGATTACAGTATTTCATCTCTTTATGTCACGTTCTAACTACTGGTTTATTGGAAAGGAGTAGAAACTGTTTGATGGTCTAGTTCTTCAGGCATTTTTTTTCCAGAGTAATCTGATCTACATTGGACATTGCAGTTGTGAAGAAAATCAGCAATAGTTTTGGCAAAATAACCCTTCTTGTCATGTATACTCCTGTGTTTCTTTTTTTCTTTTACCTTCCTATCACCCTCACCTTTCTCTACCTTGCCATCTGTGATGTTAATTACTAAATAAACTAAGCAAAAGCCAGAGAAGGTAAATTTTAAGTCCTTGCTATATTGAAAAATTACTCTTTTATACTGTTTTTCCCACTCTTTAATCCAGTTCATTGATTTATCATAGTGTCACACCTTAAAATGTTTTGTAACAAATATTTTCAAAAGTTTTCTCTAAATCTTATTCTCTTTACTTATTAATTAGGTAAAATTAATCTTATGCAAATTTAAATGAAGTACATACAAACAAACAAATAAAAAACCCAAAACTAAAAGCAAAATAAACACAAAAAACCCACCACCACCACCAACAACAAAAAAAAACACAAAAAAAACCCCAACAACAAAACAAACAAACAAACAAACAAACAAAACCGAAAAAAAACCCCAGACCTTGGGACCTTGGGTCATCTCTAATTTAAGGGTTATTTCAAGAAAACAGGAGAAATTCAGTGATCATTGGGCCTTGTGATTGCTAGACACTGGTAGAGAAAGAGTTATTTATTTTTATACATTAATTTTCATGGTCCATCTGTTTCACTGCATGAAGATTATTACATTTTGAAAAATGCAAATAAACATTTAAGACCTTTAAAAGTTATTTGTCTGTTTATTTCAAAGGCAAATGGTGGTGGTTTAGTCAGGAAGGTTCACATTTGCTGTATACTTGATGGTTTACATGCCATCACTTCTGCCAATGACTTTTATGATGTCAGAGGGATTGTACGCACACAGGACAAGTTTATGGGATCAGGACCACAAGTCCTGAGTCTTGATTCTTTCAAGATCGGTGTCCTGTGAAAGCTCAGAGTGTTTCTAAACTAAGGTATTTCCAGAGTATATGAAATATACACTTAAAAATCTGAGATATTCATAGGGTGCTAGCTGTCACTTTTGATTTAGAAGGGCAGCTTGAGTGCTCCATGAAGTGCTTTTCTCTTGTAATGCAGAAGTTAGAGCACTGACCCGGGGTGGGGGACATCCACCTTCTACTTTCTACTTTGTTAAATGGAACTAATAACCACCTCCCTCAGTTCCAGGGTAATAGCCAGCGGTGGTGTCTGAGGGAGGATGAGCCCTCCATTTCTTATCATGCCACTTCCTGCTAGAGCTTGAAAAAGTTCAAGATCAATGGATTTCAGTTCAAGATTAATGGATTTAAATACATTGTGGAAGAATTGACTCTCTTACCTGGTAGCCGGCCTTCACATGAAAGAGCAACAGTTTTTCTACTTCCAAAAGAAAAAGGAAAATAAAAATGAAAATAAGTATTAGAAATGCAAGGAAAACATTCAGAGGACAATTGGCTCAGTTGTGAATAGGAAGGAATTTCTCAGTACCATTCACGTATACCTGTCACCCCTTTGGGAGTACAAGACCAGGCTTGCCTAACAGCAGCTTCATCCCACAATCAGGGAGATTCTTAAAAGATATCTATCCAAATCTTGCTGTCAGCTATGATTCATGACCTTTGATACAGTAGGTAAATGAACAGAAAGTGAGATTTATTTAATGCTATATAACAAGCCTTGGGGTTAGAAGTCCAAGCTCTCTGACACAGTCAGCCTTAGTCATTAGAAGGAAGCTATTTCAGTAATGAATTATTACAACCCTGGGAGTACTTTGGTCATGGTTCATCACCATGGTACACTGAGGACCTTAATAGTATGATACAATGTCAATATGTGCTTTATTTAAGATTTGTATCATTTTAGCCAGTCAGAAAGGATAAAACTCACCCCTGCGCAGCAGGTCAGAACACGGCCTATTCATCTTGCTAGTCCCACAAGAGTCCTCAAAATGCTTTTTTAACTGAGATGGAAGTGACACATAAAGTTTCTCTGAGGTCTTTTGCACACAGATGGATTTCAGCTGTGAATAGGAAGTTACCAATTTGCAAATAAGTTATTTGACAGGAAATTCTGCCATCTATCAGATTTGCTAAATTACATGAATAATGCCTCTAGCCTTACCTACAATATCTGAATCTTGTCTTCCAATATAGTTTTGTGCAAGTAAATTTCATGAAAAATAATGGCAGAAAAATAATGGCAGAAAAAGAATAGTAAAATCGGAACAAGGGATCGTTTAGATTAAATACTATTTAGATTAAATTGTCTAAAC
Source organism: Hirundo rustica (assembly GCF_015227805.2). Taxonomy (NCBI): domain Eukaryota; kingdom Metazoa; phylum Chordata; class Aves; order Passeriformes; family Hirundinidae; genus Hirundo; species Hirundo rustica. The sequence goes on from NC_053450.1 coordinate 5,988,453, forward strand.
TTAGGCCAAAGTATTCAACATCAAGCATCCACTTTTTGGAGGATGGCTGTAAAATTAAATTTCTACTAAATGCTTAAAGCCTTTTTAACTCCCTCATTCTTTCTAAGATTTATTCCAAATTTTATCTTTAAACACTTCTAACCTCTCACGCTTGTGCTTATTCCAGTTCCTAGTAGCATCAACACAGTTTCTGTTAAGAGCCAATCTGGGCTGTAATGCTCCAGCATCCTGAAATGACACAGAGGCATTGCAATGTCACATCTGTCAGGGACCACTAAGAAACCTTGTAGTCAGAAATGAATCCTGGAGGAGCTGGTAAAGTGTCCATTGGAAAATAACTGAGAAATGTGAAAGAAAGGAAAAAAAAAAAAAAAAAAAAAAAAAAAAAGAATACCTTTTTCTCTTTCTATGTGGTCATCATAGATTATATCTGGAAGATTATCTCTGGAAGATATGGTAAAAGAAAAAAAAAGGCAAATAAAAAAAAATCTTTTTGTTGTTCAGAAGAGTTTAATGGCCCTTAACACAGAACTTGGAAGACCAAAAAATTGTATTTATTTATTTATAGCATAGAAAATAAGTAGTAATACAAGCCTCTGGCTTCAAATTGAGAAGAACTCAGGACAGGTATTATTTTTTTACTTGGTGCAGGCATCCACATGTGTGCATGCAAATTTCATCCTTCTCTTGTCATCCAGCACAGAGGAGATGTGAACTAACTCCTATCAACTGCTTTTGAACTTTGAAATTTTCCTTTAGTCCTGAGATGGCAGTTTCAACGTAAATAGGCCCTTGCTTCCCAATTAGGCCTGTGAGCAGCAGAGAGAAGCATGAACAAAAAGCTCTGCTGGCAGAAGCAGGAATTCCACCAAGGAATTTCATCCTTGACATGCCATATTGGATGAAAGCCATACCAAGGTCTGCAGAAAATGGATTAAACACCAGTCACTCATTTAACTGTCTCTTGTGGCTCCCTTCATCCACACATGGCACGTAGTAATGAAAATAGGCAATGTTACTTACCCTCTCAAGGTCCTACTTAGCCAAAATTGCAAAACCTGCAGCTTGCTTGTTATCCAAGTCTTTGATTAAAAATCAGGATTTGGATTCCAGTGAGGCCTCAGCTTGTTATTCTGTAATAATAATAATAGATAATCTGCTGCATTCAAAACAATTAGCTTTGATTATACAAAGAAGAGATCTCCCCAAAACCCAAGGGAAGTATTTTCTTATTCAGATTTTAGAAGCAGTTGTAATTTCATCATATTACTTTTAATCCTCTATTACAAAGTGATGCATGAGAAAAAGAGCAATGAGATCGTAGAATCATAGAATATGCTGAGTTTAAAGGGATCCATCAGGATCATTGAGCCCAAGACCTGGTCTTGAAATACACCCCAAGAATCCCACCATGTATCTGAGGGTATTGTCCAAACACTTCTTGAACTCTTTCAGGCTTGATGCTGTGATCAGTTCCCTGAGGAGCCTCTTCCAGGGCCCAACCACCCCCTGGGGGAAAAAATGTTTTCCTGATTTCTAACCCAAACCTGCCCTGACTCAACTTAATGATGTTTTCTCAAATCCTGGCACTGGTCCCCCCAGTGAAGAGATCAGTGTCTGCCCCTATGCTTTCCCTCATGAGGTTGTTGCAGGCCACAGTGAGATCTCCTCTCAGTCACCTCCAGGCTGAACAGATGATTTCAGCCACAGAAAATTATTTCAGCCACATCTCATGTGGCTTCTCCTCGAGACTCTTTACCATCCTCATGGTCCTCCTTTAGACATGCGCTCATGGCTTAAGATCTTTATATGGTGGCACCTTCTACTGTCCCCAGCACTCGAGGTGAGGCTGCCCCAGCCCAGAGCAGAGTAGGACAATCCCCTCCCTTGCCCAGCTGGTGATGCTGTCCCTGATGCCCCCAGGACAGGGTTGGCCCTTCTGGCTGCCAGGGCACTGCTGACTCATGTTCAATTTGCCATCGACCAGGATCCCAGGCCCCTTTCTGCAGCACTAATCTTCAGCCTCTCATTCCCCAGTCTGTACCTACAGGGTTGTTCCATCCCAGGTGCAGGATCCAGCACTGTCCTTGTTAATCTCCATACTGCTGGTGAGTGCCCATTTCTCTGATTTGTTGAGGTCTTTCTGCAGGGCCTCCCTGCCCTCGAGGGAGTCAACAGCTCCTCCTAGTTTAGTGTTGTCAGCAAGCTTCCTTAGTATTCCTTCGAGACTCAGGTCCAAGTTGTTAATGCAGATGCTGAAGAGAACTGGGCCAAGGGTCTGACATGTGCTTTCTACCATCTTAATTTTCTCAGTCAAAATTTCACATATTGACTTTAATTTAGGGGGAATTATCTCTTGGATTTCCTCCTCTTATTGCATAGCTTTTGTCATCTCTCTCTGAAACACTTCCTGTTTATTACAGCTGTTCCCTGGTGCTGAAATAGTTCAGCATATGATTCCTTTACTTAATATTGTTAGGATTCAAGTCCCTCAAGATTTAGATATTTAAATACAAAATGTTTTAGTTCAAGCCCATCTCACATAAACTGTTATTGATAAGACCACAGTCACACACATCTGACTGTCACTCAGGTGTTTATGAAGGCAGAAATAAAAATCCCATTCCACCTCAGCATTAATCAATCTTTGTCACTCCACCAAGTTCTTTTATCTGATAAGCTCCCCTGTGGCTAGGAGAAAGGAAAGAAAAGAATCCTGTAAGTGGAAGCTCTGCAGGGCAAACCAGCAGACCGAAAGAAATGGTAATACAGCTGCATCTGGCAGCTGCTACTTTTCGGGTCACCACAAATCATCCAAACACCAGCCACTGCCGGAGGTGTGCTGGCTCTTTCACCAACACCTCAGCTGCTCTCCTCTACAGCCACCGGTTCTTGGAGCCTAGGGTGTAATTTTGTTTGTTCAAACCATGGTACACTCCACAATCCAGATTTACATATTTCCTTGCCATTCTCACCAGTGACCTGAGCCAATCCCCACCGTAAGCACTGTCACAGAGACAATCCTTGGTGGCTCTGATCTGCCAGCAGAGACTTGGCCGATAAGAGTAAGCCAGGAAGGTGATAATCCATCACAGGTGGCCCAGAAACTATTTCCCTTAAAAGCTCATCTGTCTTTTGACAGATCTAAATTATAACCCAGAGGCTGCTCTCACTGTTGTGATGCTCGAGACTCAGCCTGCACTCCAACCCAGGCTCCCTGTGGTCATGGCCAGTGTTTGCTCATGTCCTGTGCTCAGGTGGGATCAGGTCATCTCTGTCAACAGGCATACACTGGATACAGGGACATCGACTGGGTGTGGACACCATGGGCAGATGCAGTCAGCAAAGCATCTTGCCACACGGTGTTCAGATGCGTTGTTGCTCTTTTCCCTCTCTCCAAATGACGGTGGAGGTCGAATCATTAAGCACCAGTGTGTTCCCACCGATAGGAACAGACCTTGGATAGTGCTGGGAGTTTTGCTAGCACTCATACAAGTCATCGTCTGGTGCTGATGTGGGGGCTCACCTCACAGCAGAAGAGAGGAGTGGAGGAAAATGAGGCCCCTTTGGAGACTGGCAGAGACAAGAACTAGACAGAATGTCTCTAATATCTTCAAACACAAATAAGATAAATTGTACCAAATGCAAACTTGCTGATTTCTTCTGGGATGCTGCCATGAAGATAAACAGAGTTCAACAACAAGGTAATTATATGAGTAAATAGAAGCAAGAGTAAAGGAATAACATTTTAAAAAAGAGTATAGAGAGCCTCGTAGGCAGCAAGTGCAGGGAAGGGGAGACCATTAATAGAGAATCCTCATTCTTCAAAGAATGTCTTTGAGTTTTGTAGGAAAACTTTCTGAGAGAGTCTGATATAAAATATTCTGTGGTCACACACTGAGTTTGTAATAAGGGAACTGCAAAGGTGATGAGAAAAAGTAAGAGGATCATTTTGGGATGTACCATGAGGGAAAATATGGTGTAACCCCAGTCCGAGTGACTAATGTTCAGAGTTTACATTGTCTCTATATGATGCAGGAGTGAGTATGCCACAGCCCACACTTTTCCATGAGAGCTAGAACAGCACTGGATTGGACAAGGTTGACCCAAAGTGCCCTGTTCAGCAATTTTGTCAGAATGGCTCCTGCTGGACTAGCAAATGTTGTTTTGACATGGAGACTGTGACAATGCATAATGGTATTTGAGACATTGCTGTGTAAGTGATAATTTTAGGGGTTTTTTTTCATGAAGAGTCCAGATGGAGACTGAGAGCCAGTGTTTTCCAGGCAGACACATGACTCAGAGCAAGAAGGAGTTTGTGATAAAGCCAGGAACTTTTGGCCTCCTGACACTGTGAATGTTCTAGTCTGAGAGAGGGAAGGGGATGCCAGCATTGCTCAGGGCAGATGGGGACAGCTGGAGTCTTGACCAGCATCCACACACCCAACGTAACATATATAAATATTCACTGTAGCCCTCAAAGCCCTGGGATTGTGTGACAACATTTAAAATTTAAAACTCATAAACCCCTTTACAAGGGCAATATGTAAATTACATGAATATCATTTTGGTCATTGAATAGCTGGGAAAGATTCATCTAATGATGTGTTGTTTGTTACCCCAGGATGGATCTCTCTGCTTAATGGCGCCATTTACCTCTGTTTTGGTGCTGCAAGACATAGATTTCATCCTACATGAATTCTTCATCAACTGTTTGGAAAGTAAGACATGGAAATTCAGAAGCTGTCTGGGGCATTTTTCTTCTCATTGAAATTATGTTTTAAATTTCTTTTATTGTATATTAGGTTGATTCTGATCAAATAGACCAAAATATTTCTCTCAATAAAACTTTCACACATAGATGTTCTTCAAAGATTTTCTGGTTTAAATTCATCCTATTTCTCTTCATTCCATTTCTCCTGACACATCATGGACAGGAAGTGAAAAAGGCACAAATGCAGTGGAAGGCAGAAGACAGCCTATCACAATGATGACTAACTTGATTATACACTTTCAGTCCTGTCCTGAGGTGATATTTAGAATTGAAAATATTTTTTGGTTTATGCAATGCAGGTCTGAATTTCTGGTACAAATAGATTTGGTATTTAACTTTGTCAAATATTTTTGACAGACAGAAAAAATTAGTATCAGGAATATAAAACATTGCTACATCAGCATCACTTGTTTTGCAGGTATGAAAGGTAGGAATATGAAAAAGACATTATGCAAGGAAATAGAGAATCTGAACCAAATTATTTTTTTATTGCAAGGGAGGAGAGAAAGATGCTTGGTTCTAGCTTTGTAAAGTAAACTTCATGTTGCACAAATTTATATAGCATTTTTTCCAATTATTCCCTGAAAATTGTATAAGCACCTGAAAAAAAAAAAAAGGCATATTTAAATCCACAGTTCATTACTATTTATTGGAATACTGTTCTTGCTTTTCAACTCCTTCCTATGTTTTATTAAAATATATTTTTCCTGAGGATTATAATACCTTAAATTTGCACTAAAACTAACAGCTGAGACTGGAATCAGGCTTAAATTTATGTTTCCTTTCACAGTATTTCTGCAAGGTTTTAGCAGCAATTTAATGACCTTTGGGGGACAATAATTAATATAATTTAGTAATTATAAATTGTTTGGTTTGCCTCTGTCTAGCACTGACTTTGTTAAGGAGTCAGTTCTTAAAATTGTGAAGGCCTAGACTTCAACATTGATGTTTTTAACATGTTTTACAATATTTGTTATCTGATTCAATTCTATTGATGTATTGAGACCTATGACTTGATTATTAACAACAGAGTTGCGAGTTTTTAAAGAGGTGAAATACATGACATTAGCAAATTAAATTAAATTATGTGCTCACATTTTTTTATTCTTTCATCCCCCAGTTATCTGGGTAAAGCAGGATGACAATTTTTTTCTCAGATGCACAACTGAGCTGACAGCTACAGCTGAAGTGAAAGTGCATTTAGAAAGTTGTTTCTCAAAAGAACAAAAGCAGTAATCAGCTTTTTCGACAGGAGGTGTCTCAGGTTCATCCAGGACATTTAAGAAAAATGATTGGTCTCTACTTTTTCCAACCTTGTTTTGGTAAAACACATTTACTCAAACAGTTTTTTGCACTCAGTGTCCCCCTGTATTGGGCTTGCACAGCAAAAAAGAGGGAGGGAGACTTTTATAGAGCCAGATAGTGATAGGAAAAGGAAAAATGTTTTCAAAACTAAAATAGGAGATATTTACCTTAAATGTTAGGAAGAAAATCTTTACTGTGAGGGTGATGAGGCATTCGCTCAGGTTGCCCTGAGAACCTGTGGATGCCTCATCCCTGGAAGTGCTCAAGGCCAGAATGGATGGGCCCCTGGGAAAGCTTTTACAGTAGGTGGCATCCCTGCCCACAGCATGGCAGTGGGCTCTAGATGATCTCTAAGGTCCCTACCAATTCAAAACATTCTATGATTCTATGAAAAAGTTGTCTCCCTAATTAGGTGATTATAGGGAGCACAAAGCGAAATGACCGTTGTTAAAATGGACCATTTACTTTACTTCAATTAATCAAACCAAACCAAACCCCCAAGTAAACCAAGCAAACTGAATTTTACAGATGATTCTTATTTTAATGTTAAACCCTGGAGTGCCATTTGCACTTAATTGTGTAGTAGGTGTAGTAACTACCAGACAACCATACAAAGCACAATTGATGTTAACCTGGTTTTAGTTGATGCCTATGAGAAAATATTGCTCAACTAATAATAGTTGCTTTCTGCAGAGAAGAAAGGCTTGAGGGAGGACAAGGGAAAAGGATAGAAAGTAGGATTCACAAGATACTTCCAAACTGAATGCTACTTAGATAAATTTCTCCTAAAAATACAGAGTAAACTTGAGTTGCTCCAAAAAGTTTTAGTTAGAACAGAAAGAAAGCAGAAATTTGAAGAGTAGGTTTGTATTAAGACTTTTTTCATTCTAGAACCTCACTCTAAATTTCTGGAAGTTAGGATATGTTACAGTGGGTTTTTTATTCTTCACTGAGTTTTTTTTCTTTTTTTTCAATAATAGAGCAGTGTGTGGGCGGGTCGCTCCATAGAATTACAGAATGGTTGAGATTGGAAGGGACCACTGGAGGTCATCTGTCCCAAACTCTTTGCCCAAGGAAGACCACCTAGAGCCAGATTTCCAGTCTTACCTTCTAAACACTAGCAATGGAGGAGTTCTGATGTCTATCACAAGGTTTTCCATAATTTTCAGAGGTATAAAAAATATATATATTATTTTTAAAAGAATAGGGTTTTCACATAATTGTATTCTGCCTTAATATTGAGAAGTCTTATTTCTGCTCCAATGTATAATATAAGGAATGGAGAAGTGGAAAAGAACAAAGAAAAAGTAAAAACCAATTAAAAAAAAAAAAAAAAAAGGTTGAGATGTATTACATTTATTTCTCACCATTTATCCTCTGTGAAGATGAAGTTAAAATAAAAAATGCCTACCTTGTGTTCTAATGAACAAGAAAGAATTTCTTGATTTAAACTGAAATTTTTCTACTTTTCTCATTCATTGGGACTAAAATCTTTCATCTGGTGGAATATAGTAGAATAAGAAAAGATGTCTTCATAATCTCACTAATGATAATTGTCATAAAACTTGTAAGCATGTTGTTTTGAAAAGGCCAGATCATCCTGATCTATCCACAGGAACTGAAACTGTTACACTAAACAAGAAATTTTCATGTTGTACTTGTAACATTAAATTGAAGTAAAATTAAATCTTTCAATCTCTTTTTGAAAATTGATTTCTACTTAAAACACACCATCATTTTCCTAAGAATGCCATTTTTTTCAAGCTCTACACTCCTAATTTTACTTTGAACATCTTTTCTCTCTGATGGGAACCAGAATTTTACATTCCCATTAAATGTTCCCTTAGGCATAAGTTACATAGCTGTAAAAGGAGGCAAAGATATTGGAGACTGCACATTCAACAGCTTCAGCCTTAGCAAGGTCACCTTATTTGCATATATCATTGCATTTTACTCTGAAGAAGAACACTGATATTTTAAGCAGGCTGTGGGCTCTTCTTTTTAATGAACTTTTAGAATTTTCTAATGGAATTAGTTAAATTTGCCTTTCCTGCCTTTAGGACAGCATATAAATGCACACACAACTGCTACTGCTTTCAGAGGAAACTGTACCAATACAGCTAGTGGAAGACTCGGGGAAGAGAAATGTTCAGAAAGCATAATTTATGTATTTATTTGGGGCATTTGTTCTCTGGCAGAACAAAAAGCAAACACAACTTTCTGAGTAAAAATAATATATTTTTATCTACATATACAATGGTTTTATTTTTTACCTTATTTCATCATTGCTGACATAATACAATGCAATATAAGATAGAATCACAGATGCATAAGTTGTCTGATTTGGAAGGGACCCATCAGGATCATTGTAGACCAGCTCCTGGCCCTGCACAGGGGATGCCAAGAGTCACACCATGGAGCTGACAGCATTTTCCAAGTGCTTCTGGAATCCTGGTGCTGTGACCATTGCCCTGAGGAGCCTGTTCCACTGCCCAAACACCCTCTGGAGGAAGAACTTTTTCCTGATACTCAAACCTCCCCTGACACAACTTCAGGCCATTCCCTCTGGTCCTGTCACTTGTCACCAGGGAGAAGAGATCAGTCCCTGCCCCTCCCCTTGTCAGAAAGCTGTGGACAGATATGAGGTCTCACCTCAACATCCTCTACTCCAGTCTCTGAGTTTATCTTGGTAAAAGAATTTAAGGGCATCTGCTAGTTAACAGAGACTGAAAAAACCTATCTGATAATCAGTTTCTTTCCTGTTTCTTGTAGTGAAGTGCTTGAGCATCTAGATTAAAGAATCTTCTATTTCTGGTATAGTTAAATAATTTGTATTAAAATGTTGAACATTTTGATGAAGAAAGCCACATACAAGGACACTGATTCATCAAAGGAAAAAGGGTATTTCAACCTTTACTAATAGCGGTTGTCCTTTATGATTTGGAAAATAATTAATATAATTATTTCAACAGCTACATAATCTCTTCCAGAAGTCACCTACAGCATTAGGTTCAAACAGCATTAACCACATATGATGAAAAGATGTGAATGTGATTGAAATACACAAAATAAAAATCAATCTGTCAAGATGTTATAGAATCTCAATTACATTTTGATCTTTTTATTATTCATGAAACTTAAAAGAATGCTTGATTCCACTCTAACTTAGAAAGAAAACAAATGCTTAAATGTCAAAATTTCTTAGAAAGTCAGACATTTTAGCTTGCTACTTTTCTAGTCTGTCTTTGAATCCTTTTGCACTGGCTTTTGCTTGAATACAAGGGAGAATTTTTTTGCCAAAACAAACTAACGGACCTTCTGTTTCTTTCTGAAATTAACATTCTAAATTTTGACAGGACCTTGAAACTCCCAGTTTCAGTCTTTGCATTTCTTCCATTCCCCTGCAGCAATGTTTTTTGATTGTTTTGTTTAACCTGGTCTTTGACTCAGCATTCATCACCCCATCATCTAAACAAAAAGGTTCCCATAGGGACTTCATACTGACTTTCATGGGAGACCACACAAGCAAAGAAATCTGCTGGCACATGGACATAACTCTGTTGGCTTCATCAGCAAACAGCACTGGAAATTCCAGCCCAGGAGGTGCGGCACTCTCCCCTTCAGCTGACTAATTCTTCTCTGACAGAAAAAGATCAAGCAAAATTTCTTATATTTTCTTTGTCTTTCTTGGAGTAGAATCAAATCCAGAGGGAAATGAAGGTCTTACAGCAGTGAACAGGAAAAGTGGTTCATGTGGTTCTTTAGTTTTGGGGTCACTGCGGGGTGGGTATCTTCTCACAAGGTCCTCTCAGAACATGATCAGCAGAAGGAATGTCTACCTTGGCAACTTTTTTACAGCTGAAAACATGAAAATACAGATTTGTTAATGCACCTGTACATGTGAGAGAAATATCACTTTTATAAGATGAGAACCAATCACAGAAAAAGCGTCTTGGTATGTGTCAGTTGATAAATGTCATATATTCCCTGAAGCAGTCCATGCTGGAAGCAATATTTTAAGCCATACAGCTTTGCTATGTGCAGAAACTGAAAAGTAATTCATGCTTTTGTGTAGTCTAAATGCCTTTAAAACTTCTTTCACTTCTGACACTTTTCTTTGCACTCAGCCTCAGTGTGCTGAACTTAATGTAGTTATTTGGAATGCTATTAAAACAGACAAGCAAAAGTTCTGCTCAGAAATCTCAGTAATTTCAAAATATTAGATTACTGTAGGATTTTAGCTGCAAGACAGAGATGAGAAGTAACAAGGAAAGCTTTGGGAGTTTTGTTTGTTGTTTTGGTGGCTTTGGTGAGTTTTTTATTCAGTATTCAAACTTCAATCTGCTTGGGTTTTAAAGAAAATTCCCACAAGGCTTCTCAGCATTTTTCTGACATTTTACATTTTTCTCCACTCACCCAAATAAAAACTGATAAACAAAACCAAAGAGACAGAGTACAGCATAGAAGAGTTTCACCAAAAACATGGCATAAGATTGTTAACAGTAACTAGGTACATCAGGACTACTATGTTAAAAAGCTGGAGAGGCGGCATGGAGGATTATCAGCATAATTGGGAGTCTAGGGCCCACTACCTACAGAATGAGCTTCAGGGAGCTCACACTTCTCACTCTCATGAAAAGGTAGCCAAGGGACAATCTGAGCTCTGCTTTCATCTACTTGAAGAAAAACTAGAGGTGATGGAGCCAAGGTCTCATCCATGGTGACATGAACGTAACAATAGGTAACAGCCTAGCATGGCATATTCAAACTGGACAATCATATGAATCACAGCACTTGCAGGGTAGTTCAACAGAAGATGAGAACACAGCTGTTGACCCTCCATTCATGGAGGTTTTCACACCTGGTTGTGTCAAGCCCAGCTGGCTTGATCCAGATACATTGATGTTGACAAAGGTCCTGCTCCAAGCAGGCAACTGGACCAGATGGCTCCAGAGGTTCCTTACAACCAGCGTTGTTAGGATTCCTCTTTAACATACCACAGAAAACAGGATAGAAAAGGAAGATTTATTAAATTACATGGGGATTTCTTTCATAGCCAATGAAGACAAAAAAAGCCTTCAGCTTTTGAACCAGAGGCACACAAATAAAAAATGTCCTCATCTTATTTCACAATAATGTATGATGAAAATTTTATAAACAACATTATGCAATGGAAGGTGCAAAAAGAAAAATGCATTGATTCAGGCTACAATTCTCAAACAAAGTATTATTATTCCCTTTGAAAACAACCAGCTTCTCATAGGGCTCCTTACTGTCTAAAAAATATTTGCCACCTGACTGATGTCACACTGAATACAAATGGAACCCATCTGGAGGAAATATGTGAGGGAACCAGCTGTTGAACCAGCAAGAAAGGTTTCGTTGGGCTACTGTGTGAGAAAACAGTTAAGTCCCTCTAATTAGAACTCTGCTAAGTGAAACTTGGATTCCCCTTCTGCTGTTGTATAGAAGATGAAAAGGTACCTTCCATCTTTCCACACCCCCAGGACACTCTTTCACATGTATAATAATTGTTGAAATACATCTGTAATGACTACAGCTGAGAAACATTCTCCTAACAAACCAGAAATAATTTGCAAAGCTTTGAGTAGTCTTGGGCCAACTTCTGGCTGTTTTTCATTCAAACTTAGTCCATATTCTGAGCACATTCCCATGCTAGATTTTGGCTTAAATTCATGCAGGAATGCGGGTTTTTCAAGGTCACCTGGAAGTCACACCAGCTGGTTGATTTCCTGCTTACAGACTTAGCAAATGGAAATTGAGTAGTTTCAGATGAGGTGTATTTTTGAGCCTCCTCACACTGAAGCTGATATCCAAGACTCTTGAGTACCAAACTACTGACTATAAACCAAAAGTAATAAAAATATGTCCTTCAAACCTTTTGGCACAGAAGTTCTCTGGTTCACACAGCCTCAGCTGGAATTTCTTTGCTTCTGTTTAATTATGTCTGTATTTTTCAAAGGACTGTCACATGTAACTTCCTTCTTTTGTTTGCCTTTTCAGAGCAAATAAATTTAAGCCCAAAAATTCAAGACAATCCCCTGAGAAAAGTGCAATTACCTATGAAATGGAGGAGAAAACTCCAAGTGTAACAGAAAGTTCCCTTTGCCTGACATATCTCCTTAGAGTTTCATAAGTGCTTTACTTAGCTGTCTGTACACAGGAGTCTAAGAAGTAAGACTGTAAACAAGTCTCAGATGGCCCACAGGCTTTAATACAGTTTCAGCCCTTCTTCCCCCAAAATGTACTAGATATGTGCATGTATGTGTCTTTAATATGTGTATATGTTCCTATGGACATATATGGAGAGAAAGGAGGAGGGAAAAGAGAGGAAAGACATGCCCATTCATGAATGCTCACATTGGTCTTCAACAATAAAATAGATTATGGCCTTAGAATAACAGAATCAAAGAATGAGTAGTGTTAGAACATGGGTGGGGCCATCTGGGTCCAAGCTCCCTGCTCAAGCAGGGTTGTCCCAGAGCACATGGCACAGGATTGTGTCCAGATCGTTCTGGAATTTCTCCAGTGAGGGAAGCTACACACCCTTTTTGAACAATCTATGCCAGTGCTCTGTCACCCATAACATAAAGAAGTTCTTCCTCATGTTCAGGGTGTTCCTCTGCATCAGTTTCTGTCCAGTGCCTCAGTACCACCAAGCAGAACCTGGTCATCCTCCTGACACCTTCCCTTCCAACACTTGTCTACATTGGTCCCCTTCAGCCATCTCTTCTCTAGGCTAAACCAGCCTACCTCCCTCAATCAGGGAGATATCCTCATAAGAGAGATGCTCCAGTCCTTAATCATCTTTGTAGCTCTCTGCTGGACCTGTTCCACGAGTTCCATGTCCCTCTTGAACTGAGAAACCTAGAACTGGACAGACTACTCCAGAATAAAAGCAACCCCAACCCCCTGCCTCCAGATGTAAGGAAAAATTGCAAATTTTGAATAAAACTGTCAGCTGCTCAGTTGATAAGCTTTCAAAGATTTTGTCTAATTAGCTGATAAATGCAGAGAATTACTGACAGTTATTTGAAAATGTTATGGAGTAGTTTCAGAAATTTAAACATGGTATCAATCTTCTAGAATTTGACCTTGGTTATTACTATTTTGTAAGTTTAACTTCCAAATGTTCCACACAACAGAAGGAGTTTGAGGGGAAAAAAAAAAAAAAAAAAACAAAAAAAAACAAAAAAAAAAAAAAAAAAAAAAAAAAAAAAAAACAACAGAGAAAAAAAACCAAACCCTTAACCATGTCCCAGTTATCATATCTCTGAGCAACAGAGCTTGTAAGAAAAGAAATTATAGCAGTCAAACTTGATTGCTTTTCTCAAGAATCGGTGAATGAAATAAAAAAGCAGCTACAACAGATCAGAAAACATATCTTGATTATACTCAAACATTGGCTATGGCAACACAGTCATTTAAAGTAATTTTGAACTTAAAAAGTGACAGCTTGAACACAAACAGGCTATGGGGCTGCAGAATATGGCAGTGGAACAGAAAGTTTGTGGGATGCATCTAAAGCAGCACAGGAGTCAGCTGCATGCTGAGTCCCACCAGCGTCCCCAGCAGTGATTTGACAAAACAAGGTGAGCAGGATGTAGAAGATATTTGTTGCAAGTGATGCTGCAAGGCCCAGTGGAGTAAAAATTTCAGCATAAAGGTATACTCAGCAGCTATATAGGCTGATAGCTAATAATTAACCTATGTCCATGTTATAAAATACAAGGCAGTATGCTGTCATGGCATGAGCAAACATGCCACCAGACTGGGAACAATAACACCTGAACATTAATCTTATCTCTGCTGCAGATTTCAGGTACAATGGTAGGCAAAGCCTCTTAGCATTTTTGAATCTCACCTTTTCCTCCAGCTGTTGATCATTTCATGAATGCAGCCTCTAAATTCTTCATAACAGGAAAGATTCCTATTCAAGATTTGTACCTCACCCAGCACACTAGGATGAGATCTAGACCACAGCCACTGTTAACTATATTCCATGTAAAATCATGGCACCAATGCAAACAGCCAAAATTTACTTTACATCTGGTCTAGCAAGAGAATGAATCACTGTATGACTGAAGATGACACCGTATGTTCTATGAAGTAACATCCACAGTTTCCTTTGTGAAGCTCCATTTATTCACCATTCATTCAAATAAGAAACAGAAAACTGATCTTGTCTAGTAGAAAAAGAGGCATTTCCCTCTTTCCCATGTATTTCCTACTGTTTGCCAAATAACACATCAAATTCCAAGGGAGGTGGGATATTTATTAAAGAAAAAAAAAAAAAAAATTACGCTGTCCACGTTCAGACAAATGCTAACAAGTAAATGTGGAGGAGATATGAAACTTCATGCATCAAAGATTGTTCTTTCACTGAAAACTGAATTAGTTTACATTTCACCCCAGGTTAAGAGCTCAGTTTCCCAGCAGCAGGTAACTCACTGATATTTCAAGAGGTGTATTAACCATATGGTAACATTCACCTTGCCTCACCTCTCCACCAGAGGATCAGCCTACCAAACTTCTTGCAGTTTCCCTCCCTGGACCATCTCTGCATCCACCACATCCATCAACAGGATTCAAGGCTCAGAGGGTCTCTGAGTTCAGTCTTTGTGTTCCAAATAGACTCTTAACCAATCATCTCCATGAGATCATAAAGCAGCAGAGACCCTTGGAAATAGATGCACAAGTAAACAGAATGCCAGCATTTAAATAATAACTTTTACAGACTAACGTGAATGCTTCGAGCCCCAAGCAGAATAAATAACAGACAGTACATCCATTAGCTGCAACTGAATAAAACATTATTTATAAAATGGGTAATTTAGATCTGATTAATGTTTATAAATGTGTTTACATAAGAATCAGATATTAACCTATAGCTTTAAAGGATTTAATTAGCCTTGGAATATTGTGTCAGTGTACAATGAAAAATAACTAATTCACAAAGGAAATGCAAAGAAAATCCGCAAGCTCAAATGAGGTCAATTAATTAAGCAATTTGCATAAATTTGAATGGTTATTTTCAGGGCATTACTGACATTTTACACTTCCTATTCCCATCATACCAGCAAAAGTTGTCTTCTGTCACCCTATTTATATGATACATCAATCATCTCATGGGATCCCAGAATACCAGCACACACCACAGTATAACAGCTTCTACACACAGGCTTTCTGAACCATGCAGAATCCAGCATCCCATTTCTAGCTGTACTATCTTATCACCAGCAGATGCATTTAGGGGCTGTTACAGCTTCATTCTTACCTCCAAATGGAGGGAAAAAAAATGAAATATGACTTCATCTCCATTACTTTTTTACATCCTGAATACCAAACAGATGGTAACAATTACAGATGGGAGTATATTTCTTACACAAGAAGCCAAATGCTGCACAGCTCACCGATTGAAATCTGGAATAAGTCACTTAATGAATTTAGTTTATCCAGAACTAAATTGGTGAAAAAGGGTAGAGGAATTTGGCCTAACAATTACATATTTTTATGGTTACCCTGGGAATACTGTAGCAGCAACCTCATCTTAATACAGTTGTGTCCACACAGATCCTTTAGTTTCTTCCTATAACCCGTGGAACAGTCAAGACACAAAATTATGTTTACTTTAATGCAATATTGCACTTACTCCAATTTTTTTTTTTTCAATGTATGTTTTATAGACTGCACTATTGAGAACTGTGATTAATTTTCTGAGACCTTCTATTTTGTCTTCATCTGTTTAATATAGTCACAAGTGAATTTTTCAATGGTGTACTTATTTATGTAGCAATTTTTAGGGCAGAACTTCAGCTGATGCAAACAAGCATCACTGAAGGCAATGAAATAAAACTGCCTGACATCAGCTGAGAACCAGACTTCTGTGCATGATATATGTCAAGCGTCAGCATGGAACCAAAAATACAACCCAAATATAATCAAAAGAGACACTAAGGCAACCTGAAATAAATATTTTTAATTTGCTTCATTTTGTATCACTTGGAGTTTTCTGGGATTTTCCAAAAGATCCATTTTGAAAAATGATGTGAAAATTAATGTGAAAATACTGAAACGTGCACTAAAATCTGTAAAACTTTAAGGAGCTGAAAAAATGCTTTTGGACTGTTTCATGATTTTTTTTTTTTTTTTTTTTTTTTTTTTTTAATGAATACAAATCTTTGTCTGTAGGTCAATATATATTCCAAAATCAAAACATTTTTAATTTCAAGAAGATCAAAATTGTTTACTTAGAAAATGTAATTTTCATCCATTTCAACATTTTCCCCCTTGCTTTTTTTGCCAGACTACTTTTTTTTAGCCCTTGTCCTACAAGCATTTTGATCAAATCATTCCAGTACTGGAGAGGAGACAGATTTCTTTCTCTAACTTACTGGCTTTTTCTGTCACATGAAATTGTAAAAATTCTTAAAAACAACCCAGACTTTATGCCTTGCCTGCCCATTTTGCCTTTTTTATGCTGCTAAGGGCCACTAAGTCTCTCAGGTATATTAATTGTTAAAAAAATAACAGTTGCAGAAGTTGCTTCTCCGACTTCCACACACTGCTGGTTCCCCAACAGAGACTGTTTCTTCATAACTCATTGTGTTTCTGTCTCAGGCTTTCTAATCACGTAGAAAACAAATTTCCAAAGAGCATAAAAGAATAGATATATTAAGAAAAGAAGATGTGATTAAAACAACAGCTGGTAAAACACCAGAGAAGGTCCATAAGATCAGGAGATTCACTTTGCCCATACTACTTCTTCTCCTCCTCAGCTTGAGCGCTGAGTGTATTTTGATTTAAACTGCCCAGCAAAACCTACTGTATGACTCCCTGGACCACTGAAATCAGAATTTCCTCCTCTAAACCACTTCATCATGAAGTAGAAATACTTCCGACCCAGTTGGCATTTTTAGTAATAAACATGTTTAAAAAGAACACCCTGTCAGTACTCTCATCAATTTGGCAGTGGAAAAATTCACCAGAGATCCAAGTGTCTTGTTGAATCCAGAATCTATATACAGTTTGGGTGAGTGCTAGAAGTGCTAACTATGATTATGTTATGGGTCCTTATTCTACTATTTTCAAACACCCTTTCATGAGAAACATGGAAGATTTTACTATATTCCTTATGGGGAAACATTAGGAATAATAAAAACCCAAAATATGTTACAAGAAGATAGAAGTATGACCTTCCCTTCTATAATTCAATGTAAATTCTTATCTGAGGTTTTTAAAAGCTGCAATATCTGTTATAAAGTTTACAATGCTCTGGGAATTAGTTCTTGACTCCCATTAGGAAACAGATTTGAAAAAGGTGCTTGGTAAGCTAAAATTCAACTGCCCTGTGAAGAGAAGTGGAGAGTACAAACTTGCCTTTTCAGGATGAAGGCAACACTTTTATCTGCTGCACTGTTTGCAGCAAAAATTGCTGACATCCTCTGGTAGAGGATTAAGAATTAAAGGACATACATGATTTCTGGAAGAGTCAGTCAAGAAGGACAATTTGAAATTGTCTAAGCTATCTGCGTGTATCTTTGGCCATTCTTATGGCCTTAAAGTTCGTGCTAGTCATTCATTGAAGTGTGGAGGGTAAATATGCCACCAAGCCCTGCAATACACGAGCTGCATTCTGACACAAATGTCTCAAGCAGCACGCGGAGCTCTCTACAAAAGCAATCACAGTCCGTGTGCTGTCACAGAACACACCGTCCTTGTTTCCTCAGTCATATCACCTCCATGGTATTCACTCTAATACTATATTTCCTCTTTTCCCAAAATAAGTGGAATCAACACCAAGTTGGCATTTTACAGAAAGAGGTGCCATGTTTTCAGAGTACAGTTCTTGCTCCTGGGCATCCAGTGGTGGCTCCATGACCTGGGTGTCCATGTAATAAACGTGGCTCTTAGCAAAGGTACCCAATACTGCACCTGCACATGTTGGAAAACACACCAGAGCACTGCTAAGCACCTGTGGCTGGGGCAGACATAGTTCCAGGCAAGGATATAGAGATTTATATAGAATTTGGCAAAAGTGATTTTGGTCCGTAGAAGGTTTAAATGCACATACTACCAAGCTTTCCTTCAAATTCTCTGCAGACTCTCTAGCCATGTCTTAACTGATAAATCAGAGACAGAGCAGAATTCTGAGCACTGTCCTGAGATTGTCACTACAGATTAATTGCTACCACAGTTGCTGGGATGGGTTTTGCTCCAGGCAAAGCTCAGGTATGTTCTGGGATTTGTCTCAATAGGCTGTATGGATGAGGCTGCACTGCTTTGAAGGGAGAGAGAATTAACTGTATGAATGTGAGCAGTTATGTCACTTGCCTTCAGAGCCAGAAAGCAAGCCCTTTGCCATACTGTCTGTTATTTTGACAGAAATATCCTCAGTGTAGGGAAGAAAATCGAGCTTGAGGGTTGTTTGAGAGTGTCAGAGGGTTGTGCAAGCCCAGGGCACACAAACCTCATCCTTTCTGGAACTTGGGACGGTTCAGGCAATATCTGTGCCCAAAACTGGAACTAAATATTGTTTTGTTGAATTGATTCACTCCAAAGAAAACTCAGAAGGTATTTTTTTGCAAATTGGAATAACAGTGGGTCCAAGGCATGGGGTTGCACTGGTGAGATATTTATTTTGCTGTAAAAACCCAGTAAATCCTCAGTCAGTGTAAGTTCATTCCATTACTAACAAAAACCCTATCATCTATCTCCAGGAACAGTGGACCAAGGCCAAGGCAGCAGGGCTGTTACATGAGGGGATGACAGGTATTACTCCTGGTCTTTCTCTGTGAAAAAATGAATGGGATTTGGGGTAGCCATGAAACCTTCCACACCCAGGAATAAGCCCAGAGAAAAAGGAAAAGGAGCTCTGAGTCAAACACAGATGATGAAAACTGGAGAGGGCAGCAGCCTAAAAAAGAAATCCAAAGTTTAGCAGTAATCCTGCCTAACTCCACCAGATTGCCTCTAGTAGAGTCATGGCTCAAGAGAGATCGAAGATGACTACATTGACTGAGGGCTTGATCCAGAGTCCTTTCACAAAGCTTTGTGCAGAGCTGAGGGAAACTGACGAAACCTTCAATAAAAAATAAAATAGACTCTCTTGCCTTCGTGCTAAAATTATTTGATAAAAGGAACTCCTCAAGGGTGTTTCAATACTTTAATCTGAAAAGTTGCTAAGCATGAAATGGATATTACTGGACTAACAGCTTCTGGGTGACTGTTCAGAGGTAATGGAATAACATCCAGATGCATTGAGAAGGAAAAAATATTTGCTGAGATAAGTGAGTTTGGGGTGATTTATGAGTGAATTTCTGGATTTTCAGAAGGACTATAAAGTCTCATAAAGGCCTATATGAAGGGGTGTTTTCATCTATGTATAATGCAAATTAGAGAAACAAGTATTGAGAGGAGAAAAAAGATACTTTTCTTAGTTAGAAATTTATGGAAGCTTTTCCCACAATGAAAACAGTTATTTTTACCTGGGAGGTATTTGTAATAGTGCAGGGACTCAGTGATATCTTGTACGTGATTTTGTTGTGATTACACCACCTCTGTTACAAGTCCCGACATCAGATGACCTCTAAAATATGAAAACAATCATTCTTCACTAGCTTTTTCTAAGTCTCAGCTCTGGCAGACAGACTCATCAGCCTCAGGTGCTACTCCAGCCATCTCCCCATGCCTTAATCATTTCAATCTCTGCTTGAATTGTAAGCCTGAGAGCCCCTGAATGCCCCCGGCTCGTGGCAGCCAGACTGACTTCGTGAAGTCTGGAAGAAGACAAGAAGCTGGTTAAGCTTGTGAGCTCAAATTAAATGGCTGACAGTGAAATCTGCTAACACTGCTCCTTAGAAAAGCATGGGAGGGTTTTGGATAGTAGCTAGACCTGACAGCTTCTCACAGATTTGTGGCTTGTCCTTGGAAAGAAAAGCAACACAAAAGCAAACCCTACAACAATACCTTTCCTAAGCAGTGTTCAGTTTAATAATGGCTTCTATTGTTTACAAAAGAATTTTGAAAATATCCTTGTGATGGCCATTATCAAATGTCTTTTGGTAACACTGAACACTGCATTTTCCAAAGTCATTTGACAAGGGCCAGTAAGAAACAAGCTTGATTAATTTAATTTTCTGTGGTACAACAGGGAACATTTTGATTCTGAGATTTCCTGAGCCAGAGGTTGTTTCTTAAGAGATTTGATGACCTTTTCTTCCTGTCCTTAATTTTTTAAACTTATTTTTTGGTCACATGAAAGCTTTAGGCTTCTGCACCATCAACTTTAACAGATGATCTATTTGCAATAGCAGAAAAAGTGAACCATTATTTCCTATTTATCTTCTCCAGTCCAGTCATAACCATACAGAATTAAATCCTCTGCTGTTCAAGCATATCTGCAAAATCATTCTGCTCCTTTTTTTTCTTAGAATCTGCAGCTGGCCATTTTCAGAGAAATTCTACTGGCCTACAAGGATTTATAATGTGACCAAAGAGAGAAGTTTATGTCCATGTGTCACACAAAACTGTTAACTCTGTCCATACCAGGGCTGAGCTGTAAATACTGGTATCTGTAGAGCATTATCCTGCAGGTTATGGCATCACTCCCTGTAGCAAAGGGGGAAATGTCAGCCTGTCCCTTGTCTCTAGATTCCCTGTGTGGAAGTTATGCTGTTATCTGCAGCTACAAGGATATCACAAAAGAGCTATTCATAGCATTTGGGAGACCAGTGGTCAGGTTCCCTACTAATAGAAATCAACAGTGAGGCAACAAAATTTAATCCAGAGGAGTTCCTGTTTCATTTTAAACCATGGGCCAAATCTGAAGTTTATGAATCCTCACCTGAAGTTTCTTAAGGTCATTCTTCCCTTCAGCATGTGTTCATCATTCACTACTTAATGTTGCTTTTTTGGGGTGTAACCCACGAGGGAAAGTCAGAGGTCACCACCTGGCTGAAGTTAAGGGTCTTTTGCTTCCTTCAGCATTGAGAGGTTTTGGGGGATTTCTCTGCTGGATTTTCTGCTGTATAATAATTGTTTAAGTGCAGTATAGTCAATTAAACTTAGCTGGGAAACTGTTGATGATACTCCATGGCTTCTTTATTAAATTTCAGACTGACTGGACAGTCGGGTGAGTATCTGAGCTAGGCTGTAAACCCTAGCTGACATCCCTAAATGCAGTGTATTTTCTAGGGCTAATTTAACCTTGTCTTTACAAAAGATTAATAGCACACAGACTCACTTTAAGACCTGCTTCCACAAATTAATATTTTAAGATTCTTCATCAGATCCCTCAGAAGTTTCTGATGAGCCCAAGTAGGAGCTGAAGCCACGAGCCATGTCTGTATTAAGTTTAGAGTTGTTTTTTTCACAGTGCAACACTGCAGACAATCTCACCATATTTCTAAGCAAAGCACAAGAAACAGACTGAAAACAAGAATGTCAAAATCACTATCTCTTGCACCAGCCTTCTCTGACACTTGATATTGCTGAAATTTTATAAATAAAAGAAGGGTGGCATACACAGTATTCCAGTTTAATGGGGATATATTTCATAAGTTGTTGGAGTCCAGGGCATTCCTTTGGCTGCCCTGGAGGGTCAGAGACCTGGACAGGGGGGTCTGGGACCCCAGCCCAGAGCTCAGAGAGACACTAGCTTTGATCTCAGTCTATGGGAGAGACTTCCTGCACTGCAGGATGGGTTGCAAGCCACAAGAGTGTGATAGATTGTAGTTTAGCATATCACAGGGTGAAAAACCAGCAAATTTAGATTTCTAGCATTGAAGTGAATAGGGGCAAGATGGAGAATTTGGGGCATTGTCTCCAACTTCTTCCTTCTTCTTCCCTCACTCCATTTTCTGCAATGATGTTGGCACAAGGTAGTTTAAGGAGATTGGGTCAAAGTAGAGATGACCTGTTTAGTATAAGTGATAGGTATTGGCAATGAATGGTAAATAAAGAATACATAGCAATTAGTATAAAAGATAACGACAGCCCAGTTCGGGAGGAGTCGTCAGATGTCCAGGCAGCTGCAAACATCTTTGTTGGGCACTGAGAAAATTGTAAGATAAGAAAAATAAATGAAGCATGCAACCTTGAAAAATCAGAACTTGAAGACTCCGTCTCTTTCATCCATTTGGCACAGAGCTTTGCAGAGAGCAAAAAGACTCTAAAACCACCTGAATGCCGGGGAACAAACCTAACAACTGGCGTCCCTGGGTGGGCTCGAACCACGAACCTTTCGGTTAACGGCTGAACAAACCTAACAATAAGTCACACATTTTAAAAAATGGTTCTCCTGTGTAAACAAAACTAACACCTCCATTTCAGTATGTTTCATTTTCCCCTCCCAATGAAAGTTTTCATGATTTTTCCTTAAGACTCATTTGGAAGAAGGGTTCAGATTGATCAAACTTAAAAATGAAGGAGAAACATAAGAGGAAGGCGATAAAGATGATGTGAGCAAAGTGATATGTACTCATAATTACCTGGTTGTATCTGGAATATCCACAGTGCTGCTGTACTAAAGCTACAGGAGATTTATCCAGATGATCTGCCAAGAGCAACCACTAGACCATGAAAGGTCTATTGTACATCTACAGCACTTTCTAATTCAATGATTCCTAAGCAGAACTGCACATCCATACCACTTTCTCCTTTTGTATATTATATTTTCAGTTTAGCATGGAAATATTTATATGGCGAATCCCAAATAAATTAAAAAAATAAAAATAAAAAAACCCACAAAAACAAAAAAAAAAAAAAAAAAAAAAAAAAAACCAAACCAACAAAAAAAAAAAAAAAAAAAACAAAAAAACAACAACCAAACAAAAAAACCCCACTCAGGTATATGTATTTTTAATAAGATAAAAACTGTGCAGAAACTAGAGATTCATTTTTCCTGCTGTTTGCGACATTTTTCCATCAGTGTTTTCAAAAGGTTCTATGATTTATTTTAATTACAGGAATCTTCAAAACAATCCCAAAGCTTATTAGGTTTTCTCTTTCCATTTGCCACTCTAGTGTATTTCAGGGCAAATATGCCATTCCCTTTGACATGTTTGAGAAAAGACTGTTACTGTATCATTCATTTTTTTTCATTCTCCTCATGTTTAAATAGCATAATATTAACTAGATCAGATAAGGTACATTTTTATCCCAATAAAATAAGTCTTTTAACATGGATGGGCAAACATGTTTGACTAATAAAAATCTCCCAAACACATTGATACTGTAGTCAAGGAGCTGTTTTAGCATTCATTTGAAACAAACCTGAATTCTGAAGCCTTTGAGAAAGACTGTTTACAAAAAAATTGGGAAAAGATGTTATAAAACTTATTTTAAACAGTCTTATTTTGAAAGCCTTATTTTTTGAAACCTATGTTTACCTGCATACATTATGCAAGTCTGTAATGAAGGCATATTCCCAACATATCCAAGAAGGGATAGCCAGCAGGGTTTTTATCCACAGATAAAATCTAAATCCATTAAGCAAAGGTTATGTGGAAGTTAATACCTCTTTTGGATTTTTTTTTTCTAAATTTATTGCTATATATTGCGGGTAAGAAAAAAAAAAAAAAAGAAGACACTTTTGAGTTCTAATCTGCTTTGTGTTTGAAACAAATAGAATTCAGGTTGAGCATAGGTTTAGAGTCTTAATTGGATCAACAAAGTGACATAAGTAAAGACAATAATGTCAACAAAGACATAAATACAGTTGGTATTTAATCAGAAAGAAAAACCCTTGAGCATGTTAAAGAAACAGAGAAAAAGGGATTTTCATAGCACTTCTAACTGCAAGCAGAAATAAACATAAAATGGTAGTTCTTTAGGACTAAAAATTTTCTGCTAAATATCTAAAGGGTGTAATTAAGTGAAGTGTGCATTTGTGGAGAATGACTCTATATTATGTTTGTATTTTTTTTAATCAATAGCCAATATTTAAAGTCATTAATATAACTCCAATATAACATAATATATTGGAGACATATATTCAAACAATTTTCTGGCTCAAACATATAGGGTTGCTGCATATTAAAGTAAGGCTCTAAAATTCTTCCAGAAAGAAAAATCTCTCTTTACTCTTCCATATAATTTGTTAAAAATCTTAATTTTATCACAAAAAGGGAAAGGCATTTCAGAAAATTTGAAAAAAAAATCAATCATACACTGGGAAAAATCATCTACTCTGTGCCTCCATCAATAACTTATCACTTTAGATTACATATCCAGAGGAACAATTCCATGAGCAGGTAGAAGTAAGGAGCTGTTAGTCTCCAGTGAGCCAGCCAATGAGCTCTACATAAACCAAGCTTTTCCAGTGTGTATGTCATAATAATTTTCCTGCAGTCTTTTAGTCCCTGATTTGAAAACATCAGAAAACTGAAAGGTGAGGGGCAGCTATGTTAATGAGATTTCTACTGCAGAATAGTGTTGGAAAGCGTGCAATTAGCAGTGTGCATTTGCCTCAGTTGTTTTGAAGAACTTGAGTCAGGGAAAAATAAACCACCACCACCAAAAAACCCCCCAAACAACAGCACAAAACACAAACAAATCACCCCACATGAAAATCAAGAGTAGGACGATACCTTATAGTAAATCACTGGAAAAACTAAGACGATTCCAACACAATATAAAATTTGCATACCATCCATTGTCACAACATAAATAGGGTTATTTTACACTCTAAAAGTAAACATTCAAAATTCCTTTATAGGAATTAAGGCTCATCCTTAAAATAAGATAACATAGTATTTCTGACCATGCTTCACTAGTTCTGAGCTCTGTTGAATTAGTACCTAGGTAATTTGGAAATACTTTTATTGTATTTTTATTTATCTAATTATTCTCTCCTCATTCATGGAAGTAATATAAGTCTATCACTTTTGCTTTACAAAATTTATGATGGCATTCTGCTTCTTGGCACTTGAAAGTCTGGAAGTAATGATACCAAATAAGCACTCACCCTTGAGAATTACTTTCTGTATTTTATATGTAAAACATAAGACCAACAGAAGGCCATTTTATCTGACAAGGAAAAAGTAATAAAATTAGCTTTCTATTGATCTCCCCCCACTGCCCTGCCAAGAATGATAAAGGCATAACTCCACCAGGAACATCACAGTTTTGTTTTTAGTCTGAATCTAGAAAAGCATCTTACCTGTAAGGCTGTTAACTAAATGCAAAATTTATTATGTAGCTCTCTATATACTGAGAGGCTGAGCAACTCCATCTCTCTAGACCTGTCTACACAAGGGAGGTGTTCCAGCCCTCCCTATTGTTTGTGGCCCCTGCTAGGACCCACTCTTTTTTTTTGAGCTACATTATATACTCAAAGTGGGAGTTTCATGAGAATGGAGTAGAAGGAGAGAAAAACTTCCCCTAACTTGTTGGTCACACTCTTTGAGTGCTGACCAAGATATGATAAGTTTTCTGGGATGGAAACAAACTTTTCCAGTCCATGTCCATTTTTTTTATCTACCACCATCACCTAGTCCTTTGCAGGGTTTCTCTAAATCCATTCATCATCTGGCCTGCGTTGACACTGGGGATTGTCTCAACCCAGGTGCAGAACCAGGCACTTGGTATTTTTAAATTTCATGAGGTTCACCTGGGTACACTCTTCTAGCCTGTCCACCACAGCCACTCATCTTGGTGTAATCTACACAGGAGCTGAAGGCGCACTCAATCCCACTGTCTGTGTAATTGATGAGGATACGAGTGTGATCTGGCAGCTTCAACTACTGGTTCTCCCAGGACCCTGGGATCTTCCTCATCAGGTCCAAACAGTTCCCAAGGGTGTTTAAGATAAAACTCTCATGCTTTGATTTACCCCTGTCAAAAGGGAGTATTAAAAAGGGCCCCTTACCACTGAAACAGACTGAAAAGCATTTGCTTTATTATAACTAAATATTACACAAGGAAGTCAAAACCCATTTGGTATATTGCATTTGGCAGGTTATTTTTCATAACGCAGGTAAATCAATGTAGTAGTCAGTCAGTTAATGAGATACTAAAATTATCAAACTTTATGATTGTCATCAGATATATCAAATTAATCATAAGAATCAGTTTCTACAGTTATGAAACCTCTTAACACTATCAATCAGTACCTAATGCTGATAATAGGAGGAATTAAAGGGATAGAGTTATAGACTTGAAAATCAATAGGACTCATCAGATTTCATAATACTAAATAAAAGTTAATCAAGTCAAATTCAATATCTGATTTTTGAGAGTAAGGTAATCTCATTTTGTTAGACCAAGACTTAAGCAAGGCTTTGCTCAAACTGTTCTGTTTCTGTGTGTCTCTAGTTTGCTCTAGTTTTGAATTCAGTGCAGCAGGAAGATATATTCTGTGTTCCAAAGACTGAATGCCTGAGAAATATATTTTCTTTAATTCCCATGTAAAATGCCAGCTGGAAAAAGTCTCTGTTTGGCTTTGTTTTACAAAATCCAGGAGCAGTGGGAAGGAATTGTTTAGAAAAATATTGAACAACTATAACAGCTTTATGACTTAAATCTAAAACAAGCATATGAAATTTTCAGTATTATACAAAAGGCAATGAAATTATATGTACACAGGATTGTAAGGAATTTATATTCAATATATCCATTTTCAGCTTCACATTTCTGTAGTCTCTATGAGCTAATGATATGTTCAATGTCACTACTTTGCACATAAACAAGTGTAGACGTGTATGTTTTCTTTCCAGTCCATTACTTTCACTTCTATTTTTTTATCTTGATGTTCTCTCCTCATAGTGAACAGAAAATGTATTTTCTGCATGAAACTGTTGAGATACAAGGTGTTGTCCAGCCACACGTAGGCAAGGAAAAGGAACCATAAAGAGTTCTTGGACAAAATACCACAGTACTGTATAATAAAGATAATTGCAGAAGGATCTGTAAATTGTTTAAAAAACTGAGTAGCTGTATATATCTAAAATGGAAAAGAAATCACACAAACCCCAAGTAAACTATGTCTTCAACTGCTTATACTATGGGAGGCAACTCTGACACGTCATTTCTCTTGAAACGTGATTTTAAAGAGTTAAAATTTTAGCTAAGGGTTAGAAGCAATTTATATTGATCAAGATGTAAGTTAGATTAGTAAATGGTAGGTTAATAATTATGAGATGCCCAAGCTAGAGCAAACTGTTTATAGAAAAAGTGGAGTAAGTGAGCTGTCATAAGAACAGACTGAAACCACTAAGAACAATGGCCAGCACCTGGACTTGGTATCAATCAATCGCTTACCAGGGGACCTTGGACAGTGCCAGAGGGTCACAGAGACCTGATGAAGACTCTCCTGACTTCACCCTTTGAGACCACTGACCCAATTTGAGACCACTGACCCAATTCAAGAGAAGAATTGTGCATGCACAAAGGACTGATAGCCTCATTTTAATACAGAGCGGGGATGGGAGGTGCTGGGGTTATGCACATGTATTGTATGTAAGATCTTGGAAAATAAATAGAGAGCAAAGAGCCTTGTTCGGGGCGGCCACGCCTTTCGGAGATGACTCCCGTGCCGCCCGCCGGTGAATAAACATACCACTTTCTAACTTTAATTAGTTAGAGGGTCTTTGTCCGTGATTATATCGGTTTTCAATGACTCACTCTAAGAGCAAATGTGTATAAAAAAGAAAATTTTCTGATTCAAAGAAAAAAATTTTCTAAAATTAACTTCGTAAAAATAAATATACTGTTTTGGACATACTGTATAGGAAAAACAGATTTATTGATTTTTCCAATGGAAAATGAAGTTAACAAAATAAAATAAATTATAAAATTAAATAGTAAATAAAAATCACCTGCAAAGTCTGATTTTTCACAGAGAATATTTTCATTCTTGCTTAGTGTTTTTTGTAAGGTCTTCACCTTTTTCATTTATGACATTTATGTCCAGGTTTGCAAAAAAACTTAGAGCCAAAAAAGCAGTGCAGTTGAACAGCTGAGAAGTCTCTGCTGACCAGCCAAACTTCTTAAACCCCAAGCTTGATTTACTTTGCTAGGAGGACTAGAGCATTCAGATACCAGGATTTCAGAAACAAAAAATAGCCCATTTCTCTCATGCAAATTGGAGGATCAGTTCTGTTGTCTGAAAAAAACAGATGTCCATTGCTGGATAAGGAGGTTGAGACTAACCAAAATATTCACAAAGAAATCGGGTGTAACACAGAGCTGACAGAGACCTTTTTAGAATTAGTAACTGGAGATCAAACAGCATGTAATATCATCATATCATATCATATCAATCATATCATATCATATCATGTCATATATATGATGTCATGCAATACAAATAATATGTAATATAATAGCCCAATGTCATGCAAATATTTTATTGTATCACAATATTCCCTGCAAAATTGACATTTCCTCATTTTGATTCTTGCTGATTGGCTTTATGTTTCCCATCTGGAAAACACCCTTGGGCTGGCTCAAAAGATCACAGAGGCCAGTCACTAAATTGATCCTTTTCTACTTCTAAATTGAATAAAACTGAATATAGCTAAAATAACTTACAGTTTCTAACACTCCCCCTTTTTTGTTTTTCTCTGTTTCTGTGTTAATCAGTCATCATCTTCATTATTTTTGTTCCTCTCCTAGAAGACCTCTTGTAAAAGGGGTCACACTTCCTGCTTAATTGATATGGCTGGTATCCTCTAAAAATAAGAATAATAATAAAAAATAACTGTTCTCCTTCGATGATCAAAGTCCATCTCTAAAAGCACTTAGCTCCTAGGGAATCCCCTTTAGGTAGTGCAGACCTATTTCAGGCATCTAAATGCAAATTTATCTATACTAATATCATAATACTAATTATAAAGTTCACTGGGTTACTGTGTTTTGAATATATGAAAGCAGTTCTTTGTGCATCTTGGTAAATAGATGTTTCCAGATCCTTTCAAAAGATCCTCTGAGAAACAGTTTTTGTGTACGTGTTGGCTTTTGTTTGAACCCATTGCAACACTCCAGATTTTTTTTTTTTTTCTTGTTACAGGTTTTTTCATGAGTTTTTAAAAGACTCATAGTTATTCTTCAATTACTCAAAATAACTCTGAATTTCTAATTGCTTATTAAGGGAGGTTAGAAGTGCTTGTACTACAAAGTCAGATCCAAGGGAGATTATATTATGATATTTTTTTTGGATTGTTACTTTTGCAAATTGGCATATTTCTTAGAATGGCATGGCTATAGTTGTGTGTGTGTGTGTGTGTGTGTGTGTGTGTGTGTGTGTGTGTGTGTGTGTGTATATATATATAACTGTTTCAGTTAAACCAGCAGAGGATTTTGTAGGCACAACATCCCAGGTGTATTAATCTCTTTTCAGTGAGGCTTGCTGGCTAACAGTGCTCTGAAATACCAGATTCCTTCTTGCATTGCAATTAATGAACAAATGAGGACTAGAAATACTGACTTTCAGATAAGGCTGTTTCTAATCCTCACATCATCAAACCAATTTCTGAGTAAAGCAAGAAAATGTGTGTGAGAAAAAAAAATCTAAGTAAAATATCATTACAGGTGACATATACTGTGTTATCTGAGCACTTCAAAACTCTTAATGGACTTTATCTTGACAGCTTCACTGTGAAGTAGGGTAGTGATAATAAATTTTAAGAATAAAGACCTCTAATACAGAAAGACCAAGGGTCAATATTAAAAACAAGGCAACCAATAAATACAGTGCAAAACAACCAGCCAGCCCCCTCACCCAAACATGAAAAAAAGAAATTAAAAAAAAAACCCAAAACTTTAAATATACCTAACCTTCTAGACTGCTGCTCTCAATTTTGTATTCTATGATTAACATGTATATTTGGGATATTTTGGAGAGCAAAAAATATCTGGATAACTTGCAGTCAATGTTTTTTAAAATGTGAACTGAATAAGAAGGCAGTCCCAGCTCTCCTTGGCTTTAGGCACCAGACAGCTGGGTTTCTGATCCTGTACCTGAATTGCATCACTACAAATACTCTGGGTCTTTGAAGAAAGAGTTTGGTATTTTTACAGACCAAATATAGGGAAGTCTTACTCTTAGGGACTCAGCTTTCTTTACCCTAAAGCCATAATAATTAAAAGACCTTCTGTACACTATACCAGTTGAAGAAATAAGAGCTAAAAAATATTACATATGCACATAGGATATATATGGGCTAAGTAAAATCCTGGTCTGTTCTGTCCAGAAAATGATTCTGGGAAAGAAAAAATAATTAAACATTGAGGAAGCAGAAGGTAAATCTTATTTTTCTTTTCATCCTGATTGTTTCATCCAGACCCCCAAATTTAAATCCTTGTATTTTAAATCTGAGACTTTTGAAATATATTCAATAATATGTTGCTTGTTTAAATATCCATTTATTGCAAGGTTTGGGGTTTTTTTAATATATAAAATACTTGGATTTGATTGCAGGTATTTGAATATTGTTGCATGTGTAATTCAGATTTTATGTAATATTCACACCTACAAAATTCATGGTGATCCATATGCATACACACAATGAGGTAAAAGCATATTTAAAGGAAAAAAAAAAAAAAAAACTAAGTAACATTAGCTATTAATGGTACATGAAAGTTACTGAAGCACCTACTTTACTCTTGAGAAATCTTTTCTCTGAGTATTACTGAAGGGCCATGCCCAACAGACAGCTCAGCTATTGAGCAGCCTATGTCAGTGCAGTCTCATTTATTTTGGTAGGATTTCGTGTTACTGGATCCAGGTGCAGAATTGGAGTCAAAGTCAGGCTAGAGGGAACATTGATCCATGATGGTATTGTGATTCCTGTGTCTCTGTGCTACTGAATCACATCTTGTTTGAAAGTCATTGAATAAAAATTAATATGCCTGCAACTAAATGTGAGGCTTTTGCAGACCACAGCACAAAGTATGTCGAAATACCCTCTGAATGATTCAGCCAAAATTTCTAAATGACTGGCTCACACAATCCATGGCATTTATAACTGACAGTATGCAGGTGCATGAATATGGGTGAATTTTTCTTGGATTCGTTTGAGAGACCTATAAAGCCTCAGACATTACTAGAGATGTGCCAAATCAACCATAAATAATTCAGGTAGCCCAAGAACCTCTGCATCTGCTGTTTTTCAAGGAATCTGCATGTAATGCTGTTAGCTTTCCTTCTACTCACTGCAATTATTTTTGAAACAGCAGCTTGCTTTTTCGATGTGCAGCAGTTATTTGAAAGAATAGTTCTTTAAAATGTGAAGCATTCAGATGTGCTATGTCGAGTTTATCCAAGATGTGTCAATACATTATTTTGGGGTCACAAACTGATGTTATTTGATTCTAAATGTCAATCATGCAAAAAAAATGAATTACTTCTCAGCTTTGGATAGGCAGATCTGTTCTTATATGTAATATTCTATGTTCTTGATTGCTTTTTAGAAGATCATGTCCCTCACAAAAGTTTGTTTCCTTCTGCCTTTTTGACTTTGTCTTTTCATTTCTCTTTTCTTCCCTTTGGTAAAACTGATTCATGAGGCACATTTGGTTGCATATGAACTTAGTTATCCTAGAAGAGTAAATGCAAGGAATTAGTTAAAATTAAAAAGAGCTAACAAAACAAAGTAGGGTACTTTAAACACAAAAGAAAAAAATTGAATGAGACGGACTACTTTGAGCTGAGTTCAGCTGTATGATTTGTAGTCTCTTGAGTAAAGATAGGTGCAGTGTGTTTACCTCTGAAAATACAGATTTGTGTCAATCATAGAAGCCATTAAAAAGTAACTTAAAATAATGGGGTTTATTTCAAGACTTTTAAAATACCAATTATATTTTTCCTGAAATTATTTTTGCAAATGCACTTGTGAAAGCAATTTGAGGCAAAAAAGGTATGTTTGTTCTTTTGTAGATCTTGAAATAAAATGTATTTTTACTTGATGATAAAAAAAATCTTTACTTTTGAGAAAAGTAACATAGTTTGTTCAGCCCAAAATATTTTTTCCGAAGTTCACACAAACCCAAGATTTAATTATTTGCTCAGCACTACTCCTGAGTTTAAAGGAGCTCCCTAAAGACTTTGTATTGCCCAGATATCTTTTTGATTCCTTTTTTTCAATGACATTTTTCTTAACTTATATATTTATATATTAATTACATATATTAACTTATATATCTATGTAAGTGATATATTTCAGGGGAGGAAGATAATCTTGAGATGACAGTCTGCAGTAGACTGCAGTGATATCTGCTCAAGTTTCAAGGTGGTCTTAAGGTGGTTTTGCATTCTTGTGGTTGTACAATACCCACCAAACTGGCTTATTCACTTGACTTACTGCACACCGGCTGAAGGTTGCTGCCTCTCTCAGGTCAGGCCACCCAGATGAAGGTTCACAGTCTGACTACTCACAAACTGGTTTTAAAATCAGACAGCAAAGGAGACCCTGCTGAGAGGCTGAAACCCTATTCTAGCTTCCTCCAAAGCACAAGTGGAATGATCCTTAGGAACAATACAGTCCCTAAGGAATAATTTCATTATCAACAGCTACACACTACATCAAATATGTTTACTCCAAGTTAGCAAAACTGTAACTGAAGGAGATTTGATCACTGGAGGGAATATTAATTTCTTGTGTTTCTTCTGGGGTCCCAGTGCTGCTCCTTAATGATGTTTTGGACCTCAGTTTCCACTGTTTGTTCCTCTCTATCTCCAAACTTTATCACCACTCTGTTTAAATTATGTACTCTTCAGAATAAATTTATCTTATCCAGTTTCTTTAACAGGTTTAATGACTCTCAATCCTCACATCATATTCACTCCAACTTGTAGCATTCATAACTGACTCTGCCCACTTCCTGTTGCTATTACATGAAGTATGAGGCAAGTGACACATATTTATATTTTTATAAAGCTTTTCCCTCCGTTCTTTGCTTGCCAGCTTAGGCTAGGTAGCTCTTAAAACTGCCCATACCATAGCAAAAAGTTTTCCCATTGACTCTATAAAGCCCATTTATTAATCTTGATATGTTGGAAAAGAACTAGGAAGATCATCTGGACAGGCAGGATGCTGCAAAGTTTGGTGACTCCATGGACTCAGGATCAGCCGGTGATTCTTGGGGGTCCAGAGAGAGGGATGGGGACAATCAGGGACAACCCACAGTCCAGAGCCCCCAGCACTGTGGGGATGTTGCAGCTCCACAGAGAAATGAAATTAGGCCATTTTATATCAGTTGAGCAGATTTGATAATCTCTTTCCAAAGTCCAAGATAGGTAAGAAAAGGATCAAAACTTACTCCTTTGGAAGAAACTGTAGTCTGTTTCCCTGATGGAAATCTTTTTGGGAAACCAGACCCATGATTTTGCTTAATATAAGCAAAATAAGTTGGTCTCTGTTTTCCTCTGTACTATAAAGTAGTTTTCATAGGACATACTCTAGTTATCTCTCCAACTGAGTTTCTCTTCACTATATAACAATCAATACTGTGATAAGCTTTTTAAACTTTCAAAATTGCTCAACAAGTTTATTTGCGTACAAGTTTAATTCCACATGTATGTAAAAAAAGTACACATTTCAAAAGATACATATTCAACTTTGAAAACTTTAGGGTGTTTCAACATTATAAAGAAAACATAAAATATTATGAGTGAGGTTTTATTCAAGGGAATACATGACCTATCTGGAAAAGAAAGGGAAACCTGAATTATAGAACACAGAAACCCTTTTAAAAAGGCAAGAGGCTACTGAATATGGAAATCTAAGGATTTTCAAGTTTCTGACTTTCAGCATCTTTATTTTGGTGAGCATTAATAGAGAAATTGCTCTGGCAATGTAAATCCCAGCAGAACTTGCAAACCTTGATTAAGAATTAATTTCCTTTTGTCTTTACTGTAATAATGAGTATGTATGGAGAAAAATCTCCCATTTCTTCTATCTTGAAGCCTTTGAGGTTTGGTATGAGGGGATTTTTAGCTACATAGCAAAAGAATATGTGCAGCTCATAGTTCTGTGTTGCACATTTGCTATTTATATTATAGGGGTACACACTGGCGGCAGAAGACCACTGATCCACAATTAGGGAGTTTTCAGATTCCAACATTATCCTGGGCTGGACAAAGCTTTGTGCAAACACAAATGCCAAGATATTTGCCAGAGGTCACAGAACAAGTTAATGAAAAAGCTCAGGAAATATTCTTTTTTCAAGGGTCTTAATGACTTGACTGTGGTGGTTTTCAATACCTGGTTTTGGAGGATTGTTTCTGCTGTAAAACCCTTGAACTGAATGATGCAATTCACACGGGAAATTCTGATCTGTTAAGATTCAGCCCAGAGTCCAGACCTGCTGCTTTGTGCCTTGCTGGTGATGAACTTGTGGGCCTGTTAGGAATGCACCATCCTTTCCATGCTGAATGAAGCCTCTCTCTACATGGGACAAGTTTTTCTCAGGTGTTTGAGTAACACCAACACAATCTCCCCTCAGTGGTGGATCTAAGTTTTAGCAAAGCAGTAATAATATTGCCATTATCACTTATGTTGGTGTTTTCCTGGTATTTCTCGTGAAGCTGGTCACAGGAACTAATAAGTTTATACCATACTGATGTTTGAATAAATCATTCTGCCAAGTTAGGTTGTAGTCAAACCCATATATTATTGCTCCTCTAGTTCTGTGGAAAACAGAACAATTAAATAATTTCAAGATTCCACTTCCCTTCTTTCTGGGTACAGAATTTCAATATAATTTGTGGAAGAGAGGGCTGTAAAATCAAACTCTCCTCCCACATTTACATACAACATCAGAGGAAAAATGCAGACATTAGCCTGAATGCAGGCCTTCTACATGAGGAAAGCTAACAGGAACCACATTATTGTTATAATCACTGTCACAACATGAGATTTAGGGGTGAGGAAAAAAAAAAGAATTTAAATTTTAAAGGACTTTTATGAAAGGGCTTACATTTTCCCAAGTAATATCTCCCATTAATTTAACATGCTCATTGTTCTCTTACCCGTAGCCATCAAATTATTCTTCCTTTTTCGCATATAGTGCTGATGGATTAGTTTGTTTACAAAGTCTGCAGCTCAACAGATTTTGAAAAGTGCTGCAATTCAGAATTTAATAGCTGTTTCTCTTGAAAGTGGAAGGTCAGAATTAAAACTGTGTACCATGAGGCTGTCACAGTGAGTATGGGTTTGGTAATGGTCTCTGAGGCACAGAATACTCTACAGCAAAATTTATTAGATAACTTTTAAACACTGAGGAATATGTTTGAGATTGACATGTAGGCATTTTAGGAACTTTTAAAAATGGATCATTTTGGAGACCATTTTGACAAATGATACTTCCTTCAACAATTGGCCAGCAATGGAAGCTGTGTCACTTCTAAGTGCATCTAAATTGCCTAGTACTATTAAGAAGTCATTTAAGCTTCAGCAGTGTTTTGTCTGATTCTGAAAGTGAGAACTTAAAATGTATGTCTTGTCCAAACACACAATGAAAACATTATTTTTAACTTTCTTTTTAAGCCTGTCTTTCTCCACAAATATACGCACATCCCTGGCTGAAAAGAAATAAAATAGTAAATTATGATGACATGTTCTATCAAACACATGAGTGGAATAGGATCTATCACTGTGTCAGTCTGGGTATAAGAGCTTTCTTCTAGGACTCAAGGGGATATTAAAATAAGAAAGGCTTTTTTTTAGCACTTTATGTGATTCCTGATTTAGACACAACATCCATGACTTTCATAAGCTAAGGAAAAGCTTAGGTAGATACAGAATAAGTGAAATAGATTTTTGATTTAACAAACCACTCAAATTGACATAATAATTTAGCCATTTCTGGAGTAAAATGAGTGGGAGAAAGCTTCTGTGGAAGTTTCTAGGTATAATTTACAAAAAGAGACTATTGCAATTGATTTATCTTACTTCCCTATATATTTGTGAAGTGCTTAAAACTGGTAAGAGTTAAAGCAGTGATCTGTATTGAAACCAAATCCTATATTCAATAGCCAATGGAAAATGAGCTTTTTTCCTTTGATCAATTTGGTAGTTATTTTCTCCATCTCTTCCAATGTATGGGAAAATGTATGGGCAGTTACAATACAGCCATCGCTCAGTCTTTCAGTGGTGCACGAAACAATTTGGAAATTGGTGGCAGCATAAGTGTTGATAAGTGGCAGCTCAGTGAATGTAAAAAAACCTGACCGTCAGTCTATTCTTATGAAAGGATGAGGATAATAATGTGTTGGCTATATGTACATCTTACAATGATTCCCATTGCATTTCCTTGAACTCTACTTTTCAAATGTGTCTTTGTATACTCAGTGGGAAGATTTACTTGTTTGAGCAAAAGTAACTACTCTGTTTTTAGGGTTCTTCTAAAAATTCACTGTAGTTCTTACAAAAAATAGATAAATGAACAAGTTGTTGTTATGCCAAGAAACAGTCCTGGCTTTCTCAGGGTCTCCAAGCTGTCTGTATTGCTGAGATCTCTATTTAGATTTGTAAGTTCTCTTAGCTAGAGAAAGTCCTGTTTTTCTTCTTTGTTCAAATTCTGTGTGGTCCCCCCTCCAACAGGAACTTTATTCCACAGCATGGACTTCTGGCCAGTACAGACCTTTAAGCATCTGTCATAAGGAAAGTGTATAAGTACTTGTGTAATGAGTGACTCCTCATGCACTGATGATAACTTGAACAGTATGAATGTTCAGAGAGCAGTGGGACGTCACAGCAATTGGAACAGCAGCAGCTGTGTTCCCAAGCTGAGGACTTTGTCACTAGAAATCTGCAGCTATGAAGGTACAAATCCAGAACTATCTTTGGTTTACCATATGCAATCACTGAAGGCAGAAGAAATTAAAAGAAAGTAATAAAAAATTACACTGCTTCAGTGGAGAAAGGAATGTAGAAAAGAAAGTGCTCCTCTCCACACGGAGGTCCAGAATCATCCATGATTTAATATTCAAATCAATTACAGATCTGCACATTCCTATCTTAGGAATTAATTATATTGTTATTTTCTTGGCTGGATCAAAATTGTTGCCTTTGAGATGCTAGCACTAGGTAAGCAAGGAGGTGACTAAATTTAGTAGCAGGTAAGTAATTTGCCTTTGTTTTCCTGATCACTAGTTCGGGATCTTTCAACATGCTTTTTCCATCAGCCTTCTTGAACAGCTAACCTCCTTAAGGAGGAAAATACATATAAGGACTTATAAGTATTTTCAAAATCTGTGGAGAAAAAAGGTATTTCACAAGGCAGCCTTAATGCCACAGGAGCTCTTGTTGATGTATATCAGAAAACATTTTTATTACAATATCTGATGAAATGCAATGCAGTTTGAAACAAAAACATTGTTTGTAGCAAATTACAGTGAAACTGAGAACCTATCTCTAATTATCCTTTGAAATAAAAGCTGCATGGTGTACTATAAAAAGGACTGCATAATAAATGAAGACTTATTGTGTTGTTGGACAGCTATTTTTTCTTTGTCCAGTTTATTTATTTAGTAGTTAAAATTAGAACTGGATTCTTTCCAGAAGGTTTCAATACCTGATTTGCTCTAAAGCACATTATCAGAGCCCTGAATACAGTAAGACAATATGCTTTCACTACAGTAATAACTGAAATTCAGCACTGACATGCAAAGAGGTTCAACTGAGTGTCTCTTCCTTCAGCTTCATTAGAGTTCAGCTTATTAATCAATAACTGAGTCAGCCTTTGCTGCTGGCAGTCCAAGGAGATGAAAGTGAGAAGAAATACTGTTCTTGAAAATATAATGTCCAGGAGATATTAGCTCAAGGGTTCACAGTCACATGCCACCAAAACACTGACTCATCATATAAGATGTCAGTGGGAGAATTTATCCTTGGAGCAACATGAAATTTTTTTACTATCTACAGATGTTCCTCTGGTTAGGCTTTTCTATTCAAAAGTGCATGGTGGACAGGAACATGAGAAATACTGAATTCAGTTAAATCAGCAACTTATATAAGAATTCATCTGCACTGGTGGCACATGGCGTGAATCATTCCAATTCACCCTGCAAAAGAAAATAGAAAATACACCAATACTACACATGTACCATTAAGAGTTAACTGATTTGTCAAGCATCCCCTAATTTACAACAAATTGTCTCACATTTGACATAAAAACTCCCGTTTCTGCTCTTGTGAAACAGGTCAGGAAGAAAAAGAAAAGAGACATATCTTTTATTATCTATTTATTCTTCATTTTCCTTTGGTTTTTAATTTCAACACTTACAGAAAATCAGTTTTAAAAAAACTGCTTACATTTTTAAAAACTGTCACCAAAGGCTCTAGTGAGCTTTCTTATTATTTTTTTAAGAACTAGCAAATGTTTAAAGTACTTGCCTTAAAGCCTGATCTAGGATGTGGCAATCATGGCATCAGCAGTTCTAAATGTGGTTTTGTCTTCTGTTCCCTACTCTGTGGCTTCTGGCACTCTTCCCTGCACTCTGCTTATATCACAGCCTCTTTCTCCTTTTCCAAGGACCATATTGTTTGGTGTGTTTCAAAAAGTTGCATTTCTACAAATCTGTAAGAATATTCATAGGGGTTTTTTTTTAGCAAAGAACTGTAGGAAATTACAAAAATAAATAAAGAAGAAAACTGGGAGTAATAACTAGGGTTCTCCTAATGTTTCTATGAGAGCCTTGTGCATCTATGTCACATTCCTTAAAGAAATTATGTTCATGCGATTGTACATCTTTTTTTTTGCACATTTGTCAGTAGGTTTACCCTGTATATCTTGGGAAGACAGATTTCACATCCAAAAGGCCTTTTGAAAAGGCCTTTGAAAAATGTCTTAACTATGATTCTCTCATTCCTTAAGTGGCACCTAAAAGGTGCTTCAAAGAGAAGAAAGGCTATTAACATCCTTTTCCCTTCTACAATATCCTAGGAAAAGACAGTGACGCAAATTCTGTGACATAAAACCCTCCAACCTCATGGCAAGTCCAATAGCAGTACCCACTGCCAAGAGAGCAAGGCTTCAGTGTTCCTTTGTTTCATGAGACAATCATTAGTTTGTGAACAAATATGTCTAATTTAAATGTTTTCATAAGAGAGGGTCTATTGAAACAACTTTTAAAGGTAATTATCTACCATCATTTAAGCAACAAGGAAAAAATCTGGTTTTAAATTGAATTATTTTTAAATTAGGTTGATCATTTATAATATTTGGTGTATAACTCCAGAAGAAATAGACAGCCATGAGATTATAATTTTGGCTTGAGAAAAACTTCTGTGGTGCTGTGGACAGGATGAGGACTGCAGGGCTAACATTGGCTCCAAGTACAGCATTGACCTCATTAAGGTGATGGAGAAACTCATTGCAGTACAGGGTTTTCTTTAAGAAACAAGTCCACCGGGCTTTTGTGCCATTCTTTAATACTGGAAAAATGTGTGAAGTGTACTTATTTCATATACATTTCAGTTTTATTTCCAAGTGGTCAAGTCCTTTGGAAGGGTAAAAATAAATGCTTAAACTGATATAGGTATGATGGTTCTTCCTTCCTGAGGATGAGATAGGACACAGAGAAGCAGCTGCAGGAAATCTTTCTTGGATCTGGACCATATTTTTCAACTCTGGGAAGAAAAGAGCCCGTCATGATTGAGGCATCTGTCAGATCAAGAAAAAATGGAGAGGGAATTATTAACCAAATGAAGTCAACCAAAGTATCAACTCAAGATCAGGGGAGAAAAAAAAAAAAAAAAAAAAAAAAAAAATGTTGCTCAGTAAAACTGGCCCAACTTTTTGTCGTTGCTGGTTTTGTAAATTTATTTTCTTTTTCCTACAGGCCCATCATTGTCACCTGTGTGTGATGGGTCTGCTGTGTACTTCTTGTCATCATAGGGCATGAATAAAATAAAAAACAAGGAATAACACTTCAATATGGGAGACCATTCCCCTTTTGCAATGCTCTTCTGCATAGTGGCTGCCAAAGTTCAGCAATATGACAATACATAACACAGGTTTTTTTATTTAATTTTCACATTTAGAAGACCTTTCTTGAAATTGCTTTTCATTGCTTATCTTGTTCTCACTTAAAAAAGACAGGACCACCTGCATATAGATAACAGGAAGGGAAATGAGTTTCGGTATCTCCTATTTAAAGTACAAACATTGCTCTTTGTAGTCAAAATCTTCCAAGGGATTGATGTTATCTGGACTCTATTTGTTTTACTTCTCCTCAATTCAATTTACAGAAAATGCCTAGTGCAAGAAGCAACAGAGTAAATACAGTCATGCACAGAATAACAGCACAAAGTTTGTCTCATTTTGGTAAGCTGCCAATTCTCAATCTGAACATGAAATGAAGATTCCAGTGTCTCAATATTTCGGCCTTAGAACTTTGTGATTTGTCGGAATCACTCATCAATGCTGGGACAGAGAGCACAGAAATGAATATTTTTGGACAACTGAAAAACCTGCAGTTTGTCATAAAAATTCAAGTCTCCCCATAATTTGGCTGGGAGACCTGCAGATCAGCCCTTGTGTCTGTGCTTCACTAGTGTGAAAATCATATCAGGAAAGAGGATAGAGGGGAAAGGAAGTAGATGGCTGTCATTCACATACCATTTTGCCGTAGAGCTGGGATATTAGTCACCACACAGAGCCCCTAAACCTAGAACACATTCCTAATTTTTAGTAGATGCTTACTTTTATCATCTAAAAGTACCATTTATACCCTGGTGTAACTGGGATCTAAACTCAACTTTAGTGATCTAAAATTTTTTTTTGAAAGTCTCTTCTTGCTTAGCTTGAAATATTCTTCTGTGTCTGGAAAGCATGACCCCGAACAAGCCTAGAGCTCTTTTGTTAATGACTGGATAATCTTACTCCTGTGTTAGTCCCATGGAAGTCACAGTACCTTGTTACCCTGGTTTTTCTGAGCCTTTTGATTTTCTTAAATGGAGTCAGATCTTTTTAGTTATTGTACAATATTAAGAGCAGTTTTCTACCTTTTTCCACAGATGTAACATAAACAAATCCTTTGTTTTTCATTCTCTGTCCTTTGTTTGCGTATTTCTAACCTTAAAACAATTGTAACTGACAGCTGGTTTAGCCACTTGGCTGAGGGGTGAAAAACCCCAGAAGCCAATCTTCTGCTAGACCCACAAATGTATATAAAGTAAGAAATAAACAAGGAGGCTCTCTCTCCACCTGGATTTCAGCTTTTGGGCTGGACGGAGAAACCTCTGCTCTGCAAAACCGCTTGTCTGCGTGTGGCTGCTTTGTGTGTCTCAGTGACAGTACCTCCGTATATTCTCCAAGGATTCTGAAAGCTTCTGGGGTTTATGTGGAGATGTGGTACAAAAATCTGTCATGACAAAGCATTCAACTTTCTAGATGACTTATGAGCTGGGACAATCAATCTGAGTTTTGACCTTGAATCCAAAAATAACATCTACTTTCTGTCCCAAGAAATATTTGGTGTGAA
The DNA here is from genome assembly GCF_015227805.2 of Hirundo rustica. Classification (NCBI taxonomy): domain Eukaryota; kingdom Metazoa; phylum Chordata; class Aves; order Passeriformes; family Hirundinidae; genus Hirundo; species Hirundo rustica. The sequence continues at coordinate 6,029,984 of NC_053450.1, forward strand.
CTATGTAAAAGTGGAGAAGCAAGGCTTATACTCAACATCTTCCAAAAATTCAGTGGCCTTAGCACAAGGCAGAGAGTTCTTCCTGTGCTTTTTTCTGCTGCTTATTCTTCCACTCCGTATCTGTCACACATCTTTACTGACAAGAAGTATATCTACAGTAAAAAAAGCAAAAAGTAACTTGCTTTTTGGTTGCTCAAATTATTCTGCTACTAAATTTAAAAAGAAACATAATAATGTCTTTAGTGTAAAGTTTCATTGGAATACAAACTAATATCATGCCAAGTTCTGCTTTAGATCAATTCAAAACTCCTCATACTATTTTATGAAGAGTTAAGAATATTCTACAAAAGAAGCACTGAAACATTATCTGGTGAGCATGACTTCAGATACTTTGGGATTGCAGTTGTTAGTGTCTCTTCTTTGCACATATACAGTACATTTGCTATGAAATAATAACAGAGGGATGGGGTTTACTTTTCAATCAAGAATAATTCATAGTTATATTTTTCACTTTTCAAGCTTCCTTCTTTCTTTCTTTCTTTCTTTCTTTCTTTCTTTCTTTCTTTCTTTCTTTCTTTCTTTCTTTCTTTCTTTCTTTCATTTTAATTCCTTCAATGCCAGGAAAAGGTAGCCTTAAATGGCTGACTTTTGCTATGAGCTCTCCAACAGGACTTATCTTTGTGTTTTCAAAAGTCCATTTGTCTCTTGCTCGTGAATCACATTGGATTTAAAGAAAACTGGCAACATGAGAAACTTGGTAGCTTTTTTTTTTTTTTCCAGCACTGATCTTCAAGTTCTCTACACACTGATGCAAGGTGAGATGTTAGTCATAATTTTCCTGCATAAATTGTAGTAAAAAAGAAAACTGATTAGCAAATCTGCCACCAGGTGTGAAGACAAAAATAGCCAGGAATTTGTGTTCCTTTGAAACAGCGCTTCCTTTCGCACAAGCCACTACCAGGTAACTGCACTTGGAGTGAAGACTTAGGCTGAATAAAACCAATGACTTAGTGCGATATCTTCATGTCCCATTAACCAGAGTCCCTGAGTACTGGTTGTTGCTAAATGAAAAGTCGGTTGTTTTATTTCATTGGTTTGGTTAATAGCAATGAAATACCATTACATCAGGAAAACTTCTGACCTTCTGCTTCATCTTTTTGAGAGATGCACTGCTAAAGACTGCTCTTATTAATTGGAAATCTGAAAAACAGATGTTTCACTACAATTCTTCATTCCATGATGTTCAGTCATCCTGCCATCCATCAAGAGATAACAACCTCAATATAGTGTATCAGGAATGAACCAAGTATTTGACTAACATCAGTGTCTAATCACTGTGCCAGATAACTCACACAAACATTAAAGTTTTACTTTGTTCACTTTGTTACAACACACATTGAACCTGATCCTCTTAAAAAGCCTAGGATATTATCTAGTGCTTATAAGCCAGTGGAACAGAGGAATCAAGGACTTGATACCCTCTCAGATCTGCCAGTCCTGCTGTCAAGGCAACAGCCTTTCTTCAAAGACCAGGATGAGTAGGGTAATAACTCCTAAGAGAGCCTCCACTCTTCATCTCATCAAGAGAGCCTCCATACTTCATCTCAGTTGTCAACATTTTTAGTCGCTGTATAAAAAAGTGGTTCAGTTATTCAGATGAGGTAGATCAGTTCATTTAGCTTTTGTCTTTCCCTGTTTGTTCCATCCAAAGGGTGAAATTAGGAGACTAAATGTTAACCCATCACCATAAAAGTGAAGAAACACATCTTTCAAATTGTATTTTGATATGATATTCAAAGTACATTCCTAATTTTTCAATAGAGTTAGTTTGTTTTTAAACTTGAAGAGCTTGAGGTATATCCCATACAAAATTTTGGAACCATATTCTTTTTAGATCAGTTTCAGCAAATGTGCAATATGTATTTTTACAGTGGTTAAGAAAAGGTAGCTCCCTGTTCATCCCTATTTCCATGCCATGGATGTTTTGACCTAATGAGGCTGCTCTTGAATTTCAGGGATACAAATTCATGTGTTGAGAGGTCAAAGAAGTGGGGTCTTTGGTTTCAAACCAGTTGAATATTTCTATAATTTTGAGGAACTCATGCATTAACAAAAGGATAACATAAACCCAAATCTAACTGGTAATAAAAACTCAAAGCTAACTCAAGTTGATATACATTATTTTATGACTAAATTAAGATCCAAATTAAAATTCAGTTCCATCTACAAATATGGAAGCAAAGGGTGTGAACCTGTGCCTATAAGTGCCTTCATGTATCTTCTGCAGTTTTACTGTAAGAAATATTATTGCTAAGACATGGAAGAGGAAATAGCAATTGTCCTGACAAATTGCCTCCCTGACTATATAAATAGCACACTTTTAAAATATTAATTGAAGAAGGATCCAGGAATAGTAAATACACATTTTATTCTATAAATCACTTTGACATACTATGGCTCACTTGAAACATATCCATCAGTGGTGATCAGAAGATTAATTAATATAAGAAAAGGGAAATGAGAACAGAAGACATCCTGGAAGATTGTTCAGATTTCCAAAGGAGCTTATTAACAAAGATATATTCCTGTTGTCAAAACCCTTTTTTCAGCCATCTTTCTTCAGGGCTTGTGCATAATCCCTATGAATAGAACCACAGCCATTTACAGGACAGCTGGAGACATATGGCAAATCTCTTACCAGGGATGTCTCTCTAACTTCACTGTGAGACTGCACATATTTCCATAATTTTCTGAGCCATAAATCTTTAGGTCAGGAAAAGAACTTTAGGTCCTTTTGTTTCATGTAAGACTCTGCAGCGTCTCATATACTGTATGATGTTTCTCATAAGGTTCTTTTCATGTGACCCAAATTCAGGGAACATTCCTGCCATCCAAGCTGATGCCTGAGAGAGAAATATTTTCCAGAACAGGCCAAAGGCAGCAGTGGTAGAGGAGGACGAAGCCAAGGAAGGAGCAGCAGCAGAGAGACCCCACAGGGGATGGAGGACAAGGAGGGATAGAGGGGCTTTAGGCCCAGAGCAGGAATCCTTGGTAAGGGATTTCCTTGTCTTTACTTCAACCCACAAATGTTTCCACTCTATTTTCTTCCCCATCCTACTGAGAGCAGGGAGTGAGATGCTGTGTGGGAGTTTGACCCTCTCTGGTCCTGTTGACATTTAGATGTGATGTAAGTTTAAGGGTCCAACAAGAAAAAGGGAATTAGATAGTTCCCAGTTTAAGGTGACACCTTCTGTGAATGCTGTTTTAGAACTTGGACCTCCTATACTCATGGGCTCAGCCAAGGTGGCTCAGATTTATGAAATACAGCCATTAAGTCTTTAGAGTTGGTCTTGTGACAAACAATAAATTACATGAAGAGCCCTCATGTCTGCCAGAATCCCCCATTTCTGTGCTCAACAACTTTAGCTCAGGTTCTCATGATGAATTGTAACTCACAGCAAGTAAAATGTTTCCTTCTTCATCAGCTCCTGCATTGTTTTACCCTGTAGACCCATGCTAAGCACATCGCAATCTCTTTTTGTAAAACTATATCCCAATGATCTCAGACATACTGGTAACATCTGATGCTGTCAAAACCATCAGAAAGAGGTGAAAAATGTTTTGCTGACCATTTCCAAATTTGACTAAAAGCACCTGCACAACGGACTCCATTAATCTGTAAACAGCAATTATTGTCTGTTCACATAACAGAACATTATTTACAAGAAGGAATGCTAATGTAATATATAATTAATGTAACAGGGTTCTAAAAACACATGCATTAGCAAAGTAAGAATAAGTCAGTTATACCTTTAATTATCTATTTATGTTTGGGTTGTTTTCAGTGAGAGAGAAGCATGTATTATAAAACCCAGAAGAACCTTCCATTTTTCTTAATTTTTTTTTAGCAACAAGATATATATTTGGATTAATATGAGAAAGGAAATTACTTGCTTTCAGAAGAATATAACCTGCAGACATATAAATCTGATATGAGTCCTGTTACTACTGAATTAACTACTAGTCAAGTTTATATTCCTGAAGGATTTAACCAGCATTTCCAGTACTATAACTAAAGATTTTTCTTTCTTTTTACAAATTTTAGTTGCAGGAAATGTAGGTATCTAGTATTAACTGGGTTGTGAAAGAAGCATAGCCATGGTAAACCAGTGTTTTCTAATCATGATGAACAGTGTACACACAGACTACAGATCTCTGGGCTTGGGGTTTTTCCTGTAAAACTCTTACATCTGTCAACAGGAATTGTGTAGATGCATGTACACCAGAATACAGTCATATTTCTTTATAAAGGGTAATTATACTCTTCTGATTATAAACCAAAATATTAAAGCAAAGTTTGAACCACCTTGTTGAGAAAAACAATTGAAGAAGATGCAAGGGCAAACAGGAAGAGGACAAGGGGGAATGGCTTTAAGCTGAAAAAGGGCAGATTTGGCTTAGATATTCAGAAATATCTAATTCTCTACTGTGAGAGTGGCGAGGCACATGTTGCGCAGAGGAGTTACGGATGCCCTACGCCTGGGAGCCAGGCTGGACGGGGCTTAGAGTAATCAGGTCTGGTGGAACATGGAGGGGATGTGAGAGGATCAACATGACCTTTAAAGTCTCTTCCAACCCAAACCCAAATTTGATGATTGTGTGAATCTGTTCAAGATCAAGAAGCTGTTCAACAAGGTCAAGAGTCTTTTGTTGGAAAAGACAACAACTGGAAGCAGAGGAAGAAGGGACAGAGGAAAAAAAAAAAATGCAATAGAGGTTTGTAACACCAGATCTGGCATGGAGAAGGTAAATGGGGAAAAATAGAAAATTTGGAGAAGACAAATGTCAGCACTAATGAATTTCTAAGATAAGGAACTTTTTGACAGGGATTAGACAAATTAATGAGACAAATATCTATCACAGGCTATTAAATATGAAGGAAAGTCTTCTGATTAAGGAGGCTTTTGAATCACCTGTCATGGTGCTGGGAAAATATTCTAGAAATTATATATTGCAATTTCCTTGTCCCACTCTTGTCCTTTTTTCTTACACCATTTACATACATCAATTCTACAGATTGAATATGAGGCTATATGATCTTTTAATCAAACCCAGAGCCATTTACTACTGGGATTTTTCTTTTTAATATTATCAATAACAGAGTATCTCATCTGTAGGCATAAAAACAATCATTCTTTTATCTTCAGTAGCATTGCAATACATCCTAATAACAGTAAAATCATCTTGATTACTGAAATCTATCCTAGACTACCCTTGTTTTTAAGAGCTCTAGTCAGTTAGTACAATTATGATGCAAACTGCAAAATATCTGCATTTTAGCAGGTAATATTTCCTAAGCAGCTTTTTTGTGTTTCCAGCTTTTAAAAGTTGTTTGATTCCTAGCAATTCTTGTGTAGAAACATTCCTGGAATACTCTCAGAGATTATTGTCAGTCAGCAAAATTCAGGCAAAAGAAGTGCACTATTATATCTTTGAGGAGATGATAAGAGTGTTCAGCAGATATAGACTGATTGAATTATGCTAATTAGATTTTACTTACTGTCCTGGTTTTGGCTGAGATAGAGTTAATTTTCTTCTTGGTAGCAGGTATAGCACTGCATTTTTAAATTTAGGATGAGAATATAACTGAAACCATTTTAAACCATTTTGATGTTTTAGTGGTTGTATTCAGTCAGGGACTTTTCTGCTTCTCATCCCACCTCACCGGCAAGGAGTCTGGGGGTACTCAAGGAGTTGGGAGGGGATACAGCTGGGACAGGCGACCCCAGCTGGGCAAAAGGATATTCCAGACCATACTGTGTTGTGTTCAGTTTATAAAATTGGGAGGGAATACTGGCTGGGGGCCACTGCTCAGAATCTGGCTGGGCATCAGTCAAAAGATGGTGAGCAATTGCATTGTGCATCATTTGTCTTGTAACTTCTAATCATTTTATTGTTATTATTATAGCTTCCTTTTTGGTCCTATTAAACTGTCTTTATCTAAATCTATGAATTTGACATTTTTTAATCCAAATTCTCTCTCCCGTTCCCCATGGTGGGGCGAGTGAGCAGGTAACAGTCTGGTGTTTAGATACCTGCCAGGTTAGACCATAACACAGTTCAAACATACAGTTCCTCCAGATGGGCTTTGAATAAAGTGTATTTTAAACAGGATAAACAGCAAAGCTTATCTTTCTGCAGGGAAGCTTCCAACAATGATGTCTTACTGAATTTAGTGGACAACACTGTGTAAATATGCATGTCCATTCCTGCAGGGATGTGCACAGCATTGAACCAGTGTGGTGAAAGGAGAGTGCTGCCTGCACAGCCAGGACCTCACCAGGCACATATTAGAAAATAAAAGCTTTTTAACAGTCTTACCCACACCCATTAAATATACATACTAATTTACTCACATTCATATGAATACACATACAGTATGAATGTGAGGAAATATGCTAATTTCTCAATTTTTAGGATTGCAAAGGGCTGTAAGGTAGATAAGGTGGGACTTTTTAACTAGAGAGAAAAAGAATTTTCCATTAGCCTGGGAGAGATGCCTCCATACTGTAGGCCCTGATTGGGAGGTCCAGAATATGCTTCCCAATTTCTGGAAGCTTATTCTCAAAGTGGCTGAAAAAAAGCGGTGACTGGCATTGAAGGAGATAGACCACTCACTTTTTCTCATTTCTTAATAGTCTCTATGATATAGTTTAATTTTCAATTAAATTCCGGCTTATGCAGAATCAACATTTTGAAATATGCACTTTAATAGATAAAGAGCTTTGTATCTTTGAAAACTCTCTAGTTTATTACATTTTTAGTTATTCCAGTTAGAAAAATCCTTTACAATTATATTTTTATATTTGTTTTTCTGTTCTATTGAAAGGATCAAAATCTTTTATATAGCTAGCAATATAAAACAAACATTGTTCATATCAAAATCAATACTCATTGACTTTTCAAAGCAAAACAGTTTCTGCCTCAAGAGTCTTGGTTTATTTTTGTGTTGTATCATGAAACATCACTTTGTCTAGCTATTCATATTTTTACTAATAACGCTTATACAGCAGATTTTCACTTCAATTTATTTCATGCTGATCATCCAAGCATAAGAAAACACTTTGTGAACATTATCTAACTTCAATAAAATGAAGAATATTATTAAAAATAACACTTTTATTCATAGTTTTTCTCCTTGTATGCTTTCAGAGCAAAGTCTGTTGAGTTAACTAGCAGTTGTATATTTTGCTTACATTTATTTATATTTTTCTTGCAGAAGTCACACAAGGGTGTGAAGGTACCACTGCAATATTTTTATTATTATAGTGAACCTGTTTTTATGGTTCTAATCTAAATCTCCAGGTCTGCTGGAAGCAGAAACCCCAACTGAACTCAAGACCTGTTTCATTAGACATTATAGAACAATAGTGTAAGGATGGGATTCATATCTTAGCTTTATGGTAAGTGATGAAGCAATAAACTCTTGTAACTGTCACTACTTCTGAGGATAACAAAGCTACCACAAAGATCCTTTATGTAGGTAATACCCTAATATTCCTGTGAAAATAACTCATAATTACTGTAAAGAGATATACATGTTAAGAATTTATTTCTGTTATTTGCCATAGTTAAATGGTACTGAAGATGGTAAAACAAAAGCCCTATTATTCTTCTAAAATGGAAGATCAACATCCATGTCTTCCTCATATTTTACTTGCTGATGTAACTTCATTTGTTCACATTTACATTATTTTTATGTTTCAAAATGTAGAAAGAATTTAAAAAGAAAATACGTGGAATATTTTGGTTTCTGGACAAGATATTTTTGGGATTTGTATGTAATTTTTTTTGTTGGTTTTTTTTTTTGAGTATCAATGTTTATTGCCCTTTAGCGTAATTAATTTTCTTAGATCATCTTAGATCAGTATTTGTGGTGTTAAGTCAATATGCTCTGACAAAATAGTTAAAATTTATGTGTATTGCTTCAAAATACCTTTCACATTCGCTGTAACGCCGTGTTCAGTTCAATACTGGACAGCACATGCCAAAGTTAGAGTTGTCTGTGAAATTTGGAAAATCCAGAAATGGTCAGCATGTAGTGAAATTTCACAGGGGTTTTTTTCTATTCATAGAATCACAGAAACATAGAATTATTAAGGCTGCAAAAGACCTCCAAGATCATCAAGTCAAATCACCACCTTGCGAACTAAAGCACAGCGTTTAGACCCATGTCCAGTTGTTTCCTCAATTCCTTTGGGGATGGCAACTCCTCCACCTTCCTCGGCAGCCCCTTCCAATGCCAAAATCCATTCCAATGCTTTTGATTCCATGCTGTGCGTTCCAGGTTGTCCATGTCTCTTCCTTGTGACCCAAGCCAGGATTTTCTGACAACTTTGCTCTTGCTTTTTCTCACTTGCAGATCTATGGATTCGGTATTTGTTTTCTGCTTAACTTGAATTCCCTAGAGTTCAGTTCTTCTCCAGATGAAGATGAAAACTTAACTCTATCTCTCTCTTCTGCCTACTTATTTACTCTTTGACCCATTCCATGATCTTTTATAGCTGAACTCCATAAGGTTTTACTACCCATTTGTTAAAAATAAATATTTAATTCCTTCATTTCTGTGCTCTCTTCCACTTAATGTTGTCTAGGAACAACACAGTGGAATTTGCCTTTTTAAACTGGATCTTCTGGTTGTATCCTGCTGCAGCACAAGCTGTAACTAGGTCTGTAAGTCTGAGTTTTAGTGTTTTTTCACCAAGGTGACAATACCTAAAGAAATATTTGCTGTCTGTCTTTCTTCCTTCTTCCAGCATATAGCACACTTAAAGGACCTCCTGTTTCATTAGCAGAACAAAACACACCAATGCAAGTGAGTATTTGTACCAGCAGTTAGCACTGAATTTCTACTGATTTGAGCCCTCAACAAGTATAGATAAAATCCATACCAGAGAAAAAGAGGCTAGCAGCAAAATGCTTCACACTCCAAACTGGAGGGCATATAGCATCAAGCAGATCAAGAAAAATAATAATGCTTTTCAGGACTGAATCATGAAGTATCAGCAATAAATAGGTAACATTCTTCTAAGCGGATGTAGAAATTAAACACCATACTGCCTTGTGGCGGTGTGAGAATTGTTTTATTAGGTTTTTATAAGAAGTTTTATGTTATAGTTCATTTCACTGTACCCCCAGTTCTGTAACCCTTTTGTGTTTTCTGTATAATAAGGTGTTTTGTGTCAGTCCTACCACCCCTCACCTGACTTGGACCATCCCCTCTACCCCCCCTCACTCTGGGGCAGCCTGTCTATCACTTCAGGACCCCTCCCCAAGGTTGCGAAACCATTCGGAGAGGGCTTCAGGTGATAGGTACCCCAGGGGGAATTCCTTTGGCCCTTGATTTTAGTGGTCAGAGGCTTGGAGGTGGGCACACCTTGTTACCCCCTGAATCCCCTGATTTGTTGTCTTCTTGTAACCTCCCTTGAACCCCTCCCCCAGTTATAAGGTGGAGGAGGGAGGCTCTCACTCTCCCTGCTCTCACTCTCTCTGGCTCTCTGGCCTCTCTGGCCTGCAGTTTGGACCAGCTGTGGGACTCCCACAGCTCGGCCTGAATAAACATCTTTTAACCTGCTCAGCTGAGAGCCATCCTTTTCTTACTGCCGCTGCTGTCACAACACTATTTAGTCTAGCTGCTGCTGAGAAGCCGAGCCAGCAGGTAAAGATAACCTGCGTGCCTATCCGAACTGGGAACATCTTGTAGCTGTGCAGATCTGAGCTAGCTAGAGGCCAGCGTCCGCACGGTGCGGAGACAGAACCAGCTACACTGCCTCAAAAGGTAACTCAGTAATTTCACAGAATCATAGAATAACCTAAGTTGGAAGTGACCCACAAGGGTCATCAAAGTCCAGCTCCTGGCCTTGCATGGGGAAGCCTCAAGAATTCCACCAGGTGCTTTAGAGCATTGTCCAAAGAATTCTTGAACTCTGTAATATTCGGTCCTGGGACCACTGTTGCCATATTATGGGAGCTTTGTGAGATGTTTACAGCTCTGTAGCTAAGTTCTCACGGTTTGTACTGTAAACAATCGGATTTTCCACATTCCTCTCTGATTCTAGTCTGGCCAGTGGGATGAAGAAGTAGTAACCTTGTTCTCCAATCCCTGGACATTTTTCAGAATCTATATAAGCAAGGTCTTTGTAAACAATAAAGTTCTTCTTCTTTTCTTCAGCCTTTATCTTTGTGGAGTCAGATTCTGTAAGTATATTTTCATGTCCTCTAGCGACTAACCACTTTCCTGGGGAGCCTGTTCTGGTGCCCAGCCACCCTCTGGGTGAAGGACCTTTCCCTGATATCGAGCTTAAACCTCTCCTGATACAGCTTCGGTTTCCTCGATGCAAAGCCCAAGTAGATGAAAATCATCTTTCCCAGTTACGACAATGAAGACAAAACCTGCCATTAAGGTTTCCTGAACACACGAAAATGTGGATCAAAGACAAGAAAAGATGCATACACATTAGCTAGTAAAGTCCAAGGAGACAGACCTTTTGATTACTGAGGTTATTTCTAATTTTTTTTTTCTAATTTTGTTTTGTAGTTGGGTTTATCGTGTTTTGTTGTTGTTGTTGTTGTTTTGGGGGTTTTGTTGTTGTTGGTTGTTGTTTGGGGTTTTTTTGCTATTCTTTCTCCAGGTACAAAAGCTTGAAAACCACACTGCAGAATTATTTGGATCCCCAGTACTTGTCACAAGGATTTTTTACTCCAACCTTTCCTTCTTTTTCACAGGTCTTAAGCGTCTGTGAAGATAACTACACCTCATACCACAAATGTAAATTTTTCTCAGAGAGTATAGACAATGCAATTTCAAAGGCAAGTCCTAACTAGGATGCTTGAGAATGATTTAATGAAACATCTTTGTTTGCTTCTTTGGAATTATGTGTTTATTGAAGCAAAGAGACTATATAAAATCAAATTATCAATAAAATTCATACTACAAAAGGTTTCTTGGGGTGCAAAATTTCTGCTCAGAACAGCAGCCCTATATTACCCTATGAAAAACTTGGTGAGCAGGACAGTGAGGCTGTCTGGGGGGGAGGAGAAAGCAGAGCTGAAACTGTCCCTTGATTGTCACCTCAAATGAATTCCCAAAACCTCACACTGGTGGGAGGGTCTTACAATTTCATTTGTGTTGTAATGCATTAATTGGGTTTATATTGTGTTTTATCGGATTTGTAATCTGTATCGTGTGGTTTTTCCTTACTCATCTGTAAACTCTCTTCCACTGCCACTTCTTCCTGATTGGGTGGTGTCTTGTCCCTGCCTCTGGGCCCTGCCCCCTGGGGAAAAAGCCCCTGGACAGGTGGGGCCGAGGTCCCTCTGGCACTGGCGAGCCATCGGGAAGGGCTCCAGCCAAGCAGGGCAGGACTTGAGAATAAAAGCTGTAATATCCCACCCGGTGAAAGAGAGCAGACTCTTTTACTTTTGCCATCGGTGGTCGTCTAGTCTCGTGGGGAGATACAACTGGTGCCCTATGTGCAGCTAAAAGCCACAAAAGGTTGCCAAAAAACTGGAAGAACCACTTGGGGAGCACGTGGCCAAGGAATCTCACGCAGCTACATGAGTCACAAAACGTAGCCCACCCACGCAGAGACACAGACCCGTCAGGCATGGTGTTCACTGTGGAGTCTCCGAAACACAAGGTTCTACAGGCCAGGCCTGCAGTTTTCTCCTTTGGACTTAAAGAACCCATCAGAGTGCTGCGATGAAGCCCCTTGAATGGCAAGCTGCTCCCAGGGAAGGTGACCACATGTTCGTGGAAAGATGATCCTGGGAACTGAGGCTGGAAGCTCTTTTTGCACCAGAAGGGTCAGTCTCAGGCAAAAGGACTGATTGGGAAAGAAAGGAAAGGAACGCTGGAATTTTGGTGAGTACCACTTCCGTTTTTTAAAGGGAAAATCTTTTCAAGAGGCTTAAACCTCCGAGAAAAGGGGTTTTTCTCTTTCAGGGAAGGTTTTTGCTTTCAGAGTAAACCTTCAAAGTGCTTTCGGCAGCCGGGGGAAGGGGGCGTGGAAATGGAAACTGTTTCCCCTTTTGGCTTTTTTTCTCTCCAGTGAGGTTTCTTTCCTATCGGTTTCTCAGTCACAGTAAAGAGGACACAGAAACTCAAAATCTGAGCCAAAAATGGGTGCTAGGCTGTCTGTGTCTCAAAAAAGAGTCTATTACCACATTTTAAGTGCCTTGGATGATGGCAGGACCCATTGTTCAAAGAAACAGCTGAAAAAATTAACTCTGTGGTTGTTTTCTCAGTTTCCACATTTATCATTAGAGCAAATAAGCTTCCCAGAATTTTGGGAGACTATAACAAAAAAAATAGTTCAATCTGGCTCCTCTAGTAATAAAGAAGATGCAAATTTTGCTTTTATAGCTTAAAAGTTAAGTTTGCATTGAAAAAGCAAAATAAAAAGGAAAAAAAAAAAAGCCAGTTCTTTGTGAATTTTCCCCAGCTAGTACCTTTGCAGGCAGTTCGAGTGCTCAAACCTCCCTTCATAGCGGTCCCCAGGTGGGGAGCTCACAAGATGGAGGGGATTCCTTTGTCCAAAATGGCCGAAGCTATGTGCTCCCGAGCCACAAGGAGTCTCTCCCTTTGTCTGTCCCTCCTTCCTGCAATCCCTTCTTCTCCCCAGACCCCTCCTTCTCTTCGGTGTCACCCCCAGCACTGCCCTCTCCTCTGACTCTGCCCCCTACCCTCAAACCTCCGCCCTCCAACTCCTCCCCGTGTGACACAAGCCTCCAGCCCCTCCCTGCCCCTGGTTCCCACAGTTTCCCTGCCCGCAATCCCAGTTCCCACACCCCAGAGGGAGGGGGGGGAGCTGGGAACCCGGAAGCAGGAGGTGATCCCGACTTTCCTGCCACCCCTTTCACATATCAACAATCAAAAACAGGGGGTGCTGTCCACAGTAATTGGGACCCCTTCCCCCAACAAGCAATTCAGGGTTTATGCAAAGCTCAGGCCCAATTCAAATATGAAAGAGAATACTTTTGCAACCGTTTAAAAGCAAATTTAGCAAGGAATACTACAGTTCCCTTTGACCTCCAAAAAGATTTACTTTCGGAGCTTTGGCAAAATCCTGAAACGGCTGTTAATAATAAGAATCTGCCAATTCAATTAGCAACCCAGCCCGATAAGTCTTTCCAACCTTACAGTAAAATAAAGCAGCTTCCATCAGAACATTTAGTAACATTTGTGGAGCGGTTAACCCGAGCTATCGAGTTACAGGTTAAGAATGAAGGAGCCCAAGAACAGGTCCTGGAGGAGATGGCTCTGGCCAATGCAAATGAACGGTGCAAGGCAGCCATCCTCAGCCTGCCCTTGGAACCAGTGCCAACCTTAGATGACATGCTCCAGGTGTGTGCCAGGAAGATTCCCTTCATAAAAGCTCATCAAAACCAGAGTTCCAGAGTCAAGCCACCACAAAGAGCTGCTGCTGCACATACTGTGCCTCCTGTACCTGTGCCACGCCCCCACCCAAGAGAGGAACAACGTGTCTCCTGTGCAATCAGGCTGGACATTGGGCATCTCAATGCCCTTTAAAGAAGCAGTTTCTGGATTTTCGGGACAATGGGGGCGGGAAGTCTCAAAGGTCTAAAGGGAATTTTTCAAAAAAAATAGAAAATGTAAATGTTAAACTAAATAATCCTGCTTTAACCAGTTCTGCCTTTCAGCAAAAGTCACCAGATATGATAGTAAAGGATCCAGCAACCAGAGTAACAAAAAGTCCTCATGATCAGGTCACCTGGGGTCCTGGGTACGACTATGTGTCTGCTCCCCCAGATCTCAACTGGGTGCCAGCTGAGTGGGTGAAACCTTTCATCCCTAAAACTGCAAAGCCACCTGCAGAGGCTCCACAAGTGGCCAGTGCTGCCTGGAGGAGGAGAAAGCGCTGAACCTTCTCCTTCTAATTATCATTATTCCTTAACAGTGTTTTTCTAGACAGTTTGTTTGCACTAAAGGTCATTTCTCTTTTGCAACTTTAAAGGTACTCAAGGTCCGAACTCTGAGCACCTCCCACAAACTGAGCCTTCCTCCTTCTTAATTTAATAAGAAAAGGGAAAATGTTGTAATGCATTAATTGGGTTTATATTGTGTTTTATCGGATTTGTAATCTGTATCATGTGTTTTTTCCCTACTCATCTGTAAACTCTCTTCCACTGCCACTTCTTCCTGATTGGGTGGTGTCTTGTCCCTGCCTCTGGACCCTGCCCCGTGGGGAAAAAGCCCCTGGACAGGCGGGGCCAAGGTCTCTCTGGCACCGGCGAGCCATCGGGAAGGGCTCCAGCCAAGCAGAGCAGGACTCAAGAATAAAAGCTGTAATAGCTCACCCAGAGAAAGAGAGCAGAATCTTTTACTTTTGCCATCGGTGGTCGTCTAGTCTCGTGGGGAGATACAACACACTTATATTTCACACACACCTCCAAATAAAGTTCTTCTTACCAAGAACTTGCCAACAAATAATTTTCTCACATCCTTGAGCTTTCACATTCTTCCTCTTACTACTCTTACCTAATTTATCAGCTTTTCATATGATTCCTGTATTTTGGATATGGATATGGACCATCCATACTGGTATGCATTTTATATGCAAGAGTGCATTTTATAGGCCTCCTGTGTTATTTCTGCTGCACCCATGGATACAGGTTGTGAATACCCTAAAGCATCATAAGCAGCATTAGGTGTCTTATTATGAAAAGCTGAACTGAATCCCTTGAGCAGAAATAGAGTTCAGAGGAACAATCAGCTGACTTGTCAGTAAGTTAAATTTAAAATAATTTTTTCTCTAGTCTAAAATAATTCAAAATCCCATTTAAAAAAAAAAAAAAAAAAGGGGGCGGGGGGAGATTGGTTACAAATAGCGTATGAAGACACCAATATTCACCTGTCTTAATCTAGAGCAAAAGTCCTAACTTTAACTTTAGATTCATTTTAGACTTTCTATGTGATGTCTTGTAAGTCAGCAGTAGTTTTATATCAAATATTCTCAACTTAATACTTGTTTTCTGGGGAAAGATGCTGTGAAGATATATGTTGTTCTTAAAATGAAATTATATAAACAACCTAGATGCATATATTTTTCAGAAGTACCACTTATCTGCAAGGTATCGCTTATGGAAACATTTCTGCCCAACTCTCTTTGTCATAGATGACAAAGGCTGTGCATTTCAGGGTGAGGTGAATAAGAATACAATACTGTGAAACTGATGATCTGCAGTACTGCTCTTGAAGAAATCAATAGATCTATTCAGCTTTCAGAACAGTGTGCATATGGGACCCTAAATTACGTGCAAACTACAAGTCTGCAAATCCACTAGCAAAGCAAAATATTATTTCACATAATTCAGTGTAGTTCTTGTCATTAGATATTTCCGCCAAACAAACAAACACAAAACAAAACAAAAAGCATTGAAGAATTTTACATAATTTGGTATCTCGGTATTCATCTCATGGAATGCATGATATCAGCAGGGCTTTATGAGCTGTACTAGGTCACTGCTATACTGTGGTGGTGCATGGTTTAATTTGTTTGTGTAATCTGGTTTTATATTATATTTTATAATGGTTTGTTCCTTGTACCCCCCCATCTTGTATAATGGTTTCGACTTGTTTACAGTTAAGAGGTCTTTGTTCGTTTTATGTCAATCAACCCTTCCCCCTTATCCCAAGTTGTCAATCCCCTCTCTCTCCCCTTGGGTGCCCTGTCTATCACTCCCAGACCCTTCCCTGGCTTCTGGAAAGCTCCAGGAAAGGCGTCGAGTGATAGGCTGGGGCCCTGGAAATCCCCTCCCTCCATTTTGTGGCTGGTTCCATGTTGCGAAGTTTACACCCCCAGTTGAGCCCATCTTTTATGTAATTGGCTGACCGGTTGTCGCCACCCCTGTTTACACCCTCCCTTATAAGCTCTTGTACAGCTGCTCTCTGTGCTCTTCTGGGCAGCAGGTCTATACCTTGTGGAGAAAGATGGATGTTTTCACCAGCAAGGCACTTGACTTACTGTAGGTCCCTAATTTAGGAAAAAATCTCTCCTTTCTTCTCAACAGATAGTATTTTACAATCTGTTTTCCTATAATGACTGACAAAAGCTTACAGACAACTAGCTCAAAGCATTTATTTTAATGCTCAACAAGGTATGGTTGTTTCCATATGGGTGTTTGCTATCATTTTGAGCACTGTGGGACTGGAGAAGAATTTGGCTTTCCTAAGATCTATGTAGCATTTGCCATCAGAGCGTAGATGTCTTTACTATCCCAGACCACTGTTAAAGACCTTAGATGCCCATTTTCAAGCAACTTGGTTATAGTGGTTTTACGTTCATTAAATTTCAGTTGCCAAATTTAGTGTTTATTCTTTTTTCTGTTGGGAGAGAGATTAGGAGAAACAGCAAAGCTTAAACATGCTCAAGCTTAAAAATGAACAAAATAGTTTTATTAACACACAGTAAAAGAATGGAAGGGAAAAAAAATTGGGGGAAAAAAAGCTAAAACAAAACAGATTGAAACTCCAAAACAATTTTCCCTTCCCCTACAAACTATTAACTTTCTTACAAAACAACATAGAAAGACAAAATCTGTAATTTTCAGTCAGTTTCACCATTTGAAAATAGTCTTTCATTAATCTTTCAGAGAGGAGTCTCTCTTAGGGTCACGGATCCCACTGACAACCTAGAACAGTCCTCTTGTGAGTTTTTTAACTGTCACAAAAACAGCCGCCTGGGGGTACTTGCCTTTGTGACCCCTCCCAGGAGCAGTTTCCCAAGCTGCTCATGGGTTGTGGGTCTTAGACTCTTGCATACTGGGGCGTCAGCCTTCAAACATGAGTAACTCTAAAGGGAAAGGATTCTTCATCTCAAAGAACAGAGATCTTCTCACATCTTCACTGGTGCAGAGGACTTCTCATCTCTATCTCTGTTTAAGCATCTTATAGGATTAATATCACTTGGTCCATCAGAAACACCTTTGCTCAAATCCATGCACAAATCTAAACAACCATCTCCTGTAGTATTCCCCACAAGACTAGACAACCACCGATGACAAAAGTAAGAGTCTGCTCTCTGGCTTCTGGTGGGATTTTACAGATTTCATTCTCAAGTCCTGCCCTGCTTTAGTGGACTGTCCCGATGACTCGCCTATGCCAGAGAGCCCTGGCCCCTCCCCCTTTGGGGCTTCTTCCCCAGGGGGCAGGGCCATGAGGCAGGGCCCAGAGGCACCACCCAATAAGGGAGAAGTGGGAGGGGAACAGGGCTGGGTTACATTTCAGCGTGGGAGATGGGCAGATACATAGGACAGATACATAGAAAAAACATTACAAATCCAATGAAATATAAAACCGATTAATGCATTACAACAATCTCCCCAAATGCATATCTTTCCCATGATTTAAAGGAATAATCTAAATATGAAGTTCATTTCCATGGCTCAATAAGGATGGAATGATAAACTCCTCAACCCCCTGTCCCAATAGTCTTTTCATTCTTGCTCCACTGACTTCATGCGGTGTCTGTTCCACCTACCCTCTGTTTTCTTTCTTCTCTCTCAAGGATGGGTTGTGCTTTAGAAGCTCCATGTTACTAGGAAAGTGTTAAATCTGCCCAGATCTGCAGTGGCCATGTGCTTTCTGCTCCAGGCTGCAGGGCTGTAGAGATGCAAAGTTATGCCAATAAGAGAAACTGGTGGAAGTTCTTTCTTCCATCCCTAGGTCCCATCCAGCGCGGCCCGGCTCAGAGCTGCCAAAAAGCTGTAAGCACTTGGCATTGCTGAGCTGTTCTTTTTCCTCTTCCTGCTGGCAGCCGGGAGAAAAGGGCTCAGCCTGTGCTCCTGTGCCGCTCTTTCTCCATGCAGGCAGCGGCTCCCAGAGGCCTGGCTGGGCCCAGCCCAGCCACCCAGGGCCAGCGGGGCCTGACCCGGGCCCCGACTCGGGCCCCTTGACGCCCACGATGTTACCTCATGGCTGTCTCAGAAGAAAGAGAGTGACTTCTGGGGGATGAGGATTTAAAATGTGTCCTTCCCAAAATTGCATTTGGCCTCTTTATTGGTTAAGCTAGCTGCCAATATCTTGCCTAGCCTTCAGATAGATCCCTATTTCCGCGTGCCCCCCCTCCCCCGCCTCCCCGCCCCCCCAAGCAACTCTAAGGTCCTGTCAGGGAAAAATATTCTACATTTCTCTATAGCTAGAAACAAAATTGTGCCAACCCATGACATTGGTTTAATCTGGTAAAGTCTTTCTTGGTCAAAGATAGTCACTGCTCAGCCCATTTGGAGTCAAGACTTTTTCTACATCACACCTAGAACAAAATAGGACTGTAAACCAGGAATTAGAAAAGAACCAAATTCTTTCAGACTACTTACAATACTCAAAACCTCTGTAAAAATAAAACAACAACAGAAACAAAATCAGTGATAAAGACTATCTTGGAACAGAATAAGACAAAGAACATTTGAGTCTGGCCTGCCAAGCAATCTGTTTAATTTGAGTGGACTTTTTTTGAAAAAATAAATCCCTAGTGGAGTCAGAGTACAGCATTACATTTTTAAAATAAATATATGCAAAATATAAGCAAAATTAGATACTATATTTAAATTCATATTATACTCCTATATTTGCAAACTATAAAAATTACCCATTAATGATTGTTTTGATTGCTACATTTGTTGCCTGTTGAAAGAGCAAAACTGAAAAAAATCCCCATCATTAATAGACCTTATGTATTTTCTGCTATGCAAAAGTACAAAAATATTTTATTCAAAACATTGTTTTGGGCAAAAAAAAAAGATGGCTTCCATGTAAAATCAAGAATGTGTAATTGAAATCTTAACAACCTGCAAAGAATTGCAACTAGACAAAAATAAGACAGGAAAAAATTACATATAGCATTGTATACGTATTCACTGGTGCTTTACACCTGCTTTTTTCATCTGTGATTTGCTGTCCCCTGCTAATACTGAACTTAGTGAACATGAAGTGTCCTACCTTTTCCAACCTAAATGATGTTGATATTCTGTGAAACTGTGGTCTGTATGACAAAATATTCTTACTAAATTTCACCTTACTGAAGTAAGGTATAATGGCATTTTAATGGATAAGGTTGCTTAGTACATATACCATGACATTGGTAAAGACATTTTTATTCCTCTTTCCCAGATGGAGCACGACTTTTACCTTTCATAGGTCATTTTAGTGTCCTAAGAAACAGAATAATATTGCATTTGTTGCGGAAATATCATAAAGATCAATTAAATAATGCTTCAGAAGGATTTCAAGATCCTCTGAAGAGCCTTTATCTTGTGAGGTGCAGAACACCACAGCGGTATTACAACATTTGAACACACATTTAGCCTGAACTGCTAGGATTTCTCATACATTTAAGGTTAAACACAAGAATAAGTGTATCAAGGAAAATAATCAGAATACACAGAATACAAAGCACCCAGCAGGGCTGAATGCAGAAAGGTAATTATACAGAATTAAAGTATTATTTTAATTGTGTTCCCCCCCCTCCCCAACCCCCCCAAATCTTGTCAGGCAGCCATGAAAACCAATGTGTATTGTGACTGATGCCTTGGCTACTTTAATCTGCGATGAGCATCAGTGAGACAAAATTTGTAATCCTTGTTCCTCTTAGAGCATCATTAGGATGTGTCTCAGAGAAATCATTAGAAAGGTACTTTAGCATAAACCACTTTTTTAAATTAGCACCACTATCAGAATGTAGAAACTATTTTTTTTCCTTTTCCCTCTCTTTTAATTTTTCTTTTGCTCTATATTAGTCTATATTTTTCTTTATTTCCTTTTTTTTCCTTTTTTTTCACATCTCCCACTCCCTTTTGCTTCATCTCTTCCCCCTTTTCTCCTTTTCCCTTTCCATTTCCCTATTACTATTGTTCAAGCCTTTCTCAAGTAAAATTCATGCTAAAGTCAGGGTGAAAAAATGACCACAAGAGCCACAGGAGCCAAGCAGGACTTGTCCATTGAAATAAGAATACCAGAAAGATGCAAGGAAAATCCTGGGAATTCCTCCTGTGGCTTTCCGCAGAGGTAGTTTAGGCATTTTCTTGGGAAGGAGATACTGTCAGAGATGCAGAGCTGCCATCACATCTCTAATTTGCTCACATGACAACTCAAGACTGACTGTTTTGGAGGAATGATGATGAACAAGACAATCTGTCCTGTAGTTCTGGAAGGACTGTAGCTCCTACTGAAGCAGCGTCCGCATGGGACATTTTGCCCAACGTAATTTTTCAGAGGGACACAGAACATTGTTCTTGGTTGTCATGAGCACACAATGCTCATTCTCAAGCAAGAAGCATCTTCAGGACAAGAGGAAATGGCCTCAAGTTGGAGCAGGGGAGAGCTAGGTTAATTATTGGGAAAATCTTCCTCACTGGAAGGGTGGTCAAGTATTGTAACAGATGCCCACAAAGTGGTAGAAGCACCATGCAGGAGGGATTCATGAGACTGTAGGTGTGGTGGCAGGGGACATGGTTTACTGGTGGACTTGGCAGTGAGGGGTTAAGGGTTGGAGTGGGTGATCTTAGAAATCTTTTCCAACCTTAATGATTCTGTGATTCTGAGACTGTTCTGCTCACTGAGCACAGCTTATTTAAGGGAACATAAATGTAGACATTGCATTTGGCTTGAAAATCCTACAAGACCACTGTGCCCTCCAAGCAACACAATCCAGTAGGGAAGTATTTAAAAATGTGTCTAATCTTTTTGCACACGATCCCAGAAGTCAAGCCACAGACAATGGGCTTTCAGTGCCAGCAGGAGATGGGTTACTGGTCCAAGCGCATAAACAATGCACAGCAGAGCCCTTTTCTACCTCCATGGGCTGCTGGGCTATAGATTTAAGGTGTCATATGTCATTGTGTGGACCTGTGATTTGTGGATACTTTTCAACACAATCGGTGCTGTTACATTGATTAAACTATCTCAGTTATCTGGGTTATCAGACTACAAGGCCAAGTCATTGATTCATTGCATATGTGTGAAGGAAAAGGTGTGGATTTGTTCTCCCTGGTTTTATCCCCTTATCACTGCAATCAAATGAATATGTTATTTTTACATTTGCAAGACACAAAAGACGGTGGCTGTGCCCCTCCACGCCAGGCAGGCGTGGGCCACTGGCTGGCTCAGATCTGCACAGTGGCCAAAGCGTTTAGATCCCCGGTTGCAAGTCGGCAACCTTTCCTTGCGGGACTCAGCTTCTCACCAGCAGCTGGCCTAAAGAGCTTTGTGATGGCGGTGGTAGATAAAAGGTCGGCTCTCAGCTAAGCAGGTTTAAAGATGGTTTATTCAGGTCTGAGCGGCGGGAGCTATGCCACTCGTCCACCTGCCCAGCCAGAGAGAGAGTTTGAACTTCCCTCCCCGAACTTACAAGAGGAGGCAATAACAGGTTAGCGAATCAGGGAATTCAGAGGGATAACAGGGGGTGTCCACTTCTAGACCTTGGACCACTCACCAAAGGGAAAAAGGGGATCTCCCAGGCATCAGCCTATCACCCGATGCCCCTCTGGGAATTTCCCGAGCCCGGAGAGGGGTCCCGAGGTGACAGACAGGATGCCCCAGAGCCGGGGGGAGAGGGGATTGACAAGGATAGGTGGGGGGTGGGATGATTGACATGAAAACACCTTGCTATACAGAAAACTCAAAGGGGAGGAACCGTTACAGAACTGGGGGCACAGTGGAATGAACCATAACATAAAACTTCTTATAAAACTTACAAAATTACTTAAGAACTTGATAAAACAATTCTTGCACCACCACAAAAGACTTTTTCTTTTCACACAAATTTAGAGAGAAGGAGCTGGTTATATAAAGTCTGAAGGTCTTTATTCAGCTCAAAACCACGAAAATGCAAAATTTTAAGTACCCTTGGGGCAAGCTGCTCTGGCTCAGTTTTCAAGAAAGAGTGAAATTAGTTGTTGCATTATTTTATGTCTGATACTTCCCGAGTCCTTATGTTACTCTGTAAAAAAAGAGAAAGAAACCCAAAAAACCCGCATATTTGATTAGGTTTTCACTGATTGGACGGAATTTTATTATATCCACAGAGATATGTGTATCTCTGAAGACTAGAAAAAAAAAGATGAAAAAGACAAGAAAAGGTTATCAGAGAGAGAAATTTAATGGTGTTTTAACTTTTTATAGAAAAACGTAGACAAAAACATACCTAAGTAGTGCCATTGAGTCTAACAGTTTAGAACTAGTTAAGGAAAAAAAAATGGATATTATCAATCGTTTTTCTTCCTTTTTACATCTACCTGCATCCTAAAGCCTCAGAGTATGAGGGAATTATTATAACATGCAGAAACAGGGCTCCAATATATTGGCTTTGAAGTCTATGACAAATTTCCCATTAATTGATAAAACCACAGGCAGTAAGACAGCTTGGTGCTTGGTCTGGCCTGCTGAGAGCCAGGATCTCACAGACTCAGGTTTGTAAGATGGACCAATATAATCATGTTATCAAATACTGACACGGTGCCGGATTCGCCTGCTAGCTCCCAACAATGCGTCAGGGGTGATCTGAGAAACAGCAGGGCTTGAACTCCACAGCACAAGATGTGATAAGGTGCAGGCAGAAGCAAAGACGAGGGAGAGGTCTTTCATGTGGTTCCAAGGAGGTTTATTTCCAGGGAGGGTCCAGGGACAAAAGACCCCGAACCGTGGTGTGCAGGGACTCTTATACGGGTGAGGTTCTAGGGGATGGTACAAATTATAGTGCAAAAGGGAAAGGACTGGGGAGGAGCACAAGGTGCAGTTTATGACACTTAAACCAATGAGGAGGTACAGGGGGAGGGGAACAGTTTGAACAAACCAATTGGGCTTGGAGGAACAGGGGATTTCCAGGGGATTTCCCAAAGCAAGGGGCTGGTGCAAGGCAGGATTGACAGCTCAGTAGAAGGAGGGACAGGGAACATTCTATATCAGGGGCAGGTCTAAAAATGCCCTGCAACAAAATACCTGCATTCAACAAATGTAACAAAATTATTAAATTTTGAATAAACAGTGACAATTCACACCAAAAAGAATATCCATGAAGTTCAAATCAGGCTTACACATGTATATCCTCACTTTCAGATAGTTGAGAAAGTATGAGCTTCATCTTCAATGGATGAACAAATCATGCTCGCCCTTTTCAGACTCAGTTCTTATTGCCTTTATGGTGTTCCCCTTCTCAGAGAAGTACTCTGAAATGATTCAGAGCTTAACCATTGAACTACGTGCCTGAAGGTGGTGAGGGCACTATCAAATCAAAACCTTCCATTTTGCAGATGTGGGGCCTGGTCGGTAACAAAATGTTGTCGGAATTGAGAAATTTGGTTCCAGTCTGCACATCATTTTCTTCTGTATTTAAGAGAGTGAAAAAAAATCTCTTGTTTCACACTGGATCCTGACTATACAGTTACCTGTGCATCTTCACATTGCACAAAAGTCAAGGTAAAAAATCTATGCCTCTGTGGCTCAGCTGGGTACAAGGTTTCTTTATCTTTCTTATGTGATGGATGTTTTTGTCTGAAGGGTTTCAAATTCTCTGCCTTCTCTTTCTGCTGTACTGATCCATCTGTGCTTGGGTAGATAGGGGGATGGAATAGCACTTCTCTGGGCTGAGAGGTAGATACAAGTCTCTTGCTCCCTGCAGAAATGTGCTGACTTCATGCAAAGGATGAGTTGTCACTTTCTCTGAACCCATTTTTGAATGTCCTCTCCAAGCCTGCTGCTTGACCTGCACATTTCTGATAGAGGAAGCTGTTGTTTCTTCACAGCAATAAATTGCCTTACCACTCACACTGGAGCACTTTAGAACCAACTCTAAATGTCAGAGTATGCTTGAGACTGTGCTCCGAAGTAGAAAAACTGATTAAAGTTCAGGTAGTCCTAAAAAACTCCTCCCAGAGCCCTGCCTAACACAAAGAGCAAGCAATATAAACTTGAATTTCAGATATATCTCATTTCCCACAGATATTCAGCTGTGGGAAATGAGATTTAAAAAAAAAAAACAAAAAAAAAGTGATTTCTCACTGATCTAGACTGCCATTTAAAGCAGTAAATGCTGAAAGTATCATTCAACACCATGAACTTTCACCAGCAAACACAGCAGAATTGGACAGCTTTGACAAATAACTAAGGACAGTTTTCTCGCTGGAGAACTAATGAGAGGCCTAGAAAATTTGTCAATTGTCTTTTAGCCAGAAAAATGAAGGAAAATATTATTCAGAAATTATTTGTTACAAATTAATTCCTCAGCTCTTTTAATCTTTACTCTTCAGAAAGAATCCTCTGCTGTCTTTGAAGGTTTACAGTCTATATTGTAGCTGTTAATTCTCTGGGCAACCTGCATAAAGTAAGATATGCAACAATAATCTGAGATGATCAACATATTTCACATAAAGGAGGTAACAAAGAAGGAAGGTTAACTTACATACACAATCTCTTTTTTTTCTTCATGTTTTCCTGCCCTCTGTCAGTGCCAACAGAGGAAATCACTGTCTTTATAGTTCACTACTCCCTTATCATCATTGCTTTGCAGCCTCGGGTGTTTTTCATCTACCTGAAGTTAGGTAGCTTCACATGTACTTCTAAGCATGAAAGTGCATCTTTCAGCCAGCAGACTTTACTATTTCATCACTCCTCACTGACACATCGGCAACACCCTTGTTACAAACATTCACCAATCCTCCTGTATCTGCCTAGAGTTTTCTGAAAACAACATTGTGGAGTGAAAGAGACTCTATCTCTGAATCACTAGAGTCTGAAAGAGACTCTAGTGAAAGAGATACATTTTATCCAGAATTTTATTTTTCAGTTAAATTCTGTGATCTATTGTCCTTGCTGAGCTAAAATATCTCTGCTACTGGTCTCTCCTACAAACTACAGGGACATTAATTTCAGGAAACAATTTATCGTCATCCTATATTCATATCTTTAGCCTTTTCAATGCCTTTCAGATATAACTATAAACTTATTTCAGCCTTCATACAAAAGAAAGGATTTAACAGCGTAATATATTTCATATCTTGGTACACAGCTTCCTTTAGATGGATATTCTTCAAAGACTGTATAATATGGAAATTTTGTCATTTTAAAAATTCAATATGACCTTCTCTATCACCTAATCCCTACCAGATTACTTTAAGATTACAAGATATTAGGAGTATTCCCTGTCTTTCTCAACCTATGAGCTTTTCCATCTTATTTTCTACCTTTGTCCTGTTGATGACTGGGAGTAAGAGAGCAGCTGGGTGGACTTCTGGTAGCCCGCCAAAGTTTCCTGGCTACTGGGTAAATATATTTTTAATGTTTGATTAACAAAAAAAAAAAGCTTGTCATCAACAGAAAAATTTAGGAAGCCTTTGGAGGACATTTCATGTGAAATAAAACAAAAACAAAAAACAAAACAAAACAAAACAAAACAACAAAACAAAACAAAAACAAAACAAAACAAAACAAAACAAACAAAAAACAAAAAAAAAATACCCCACACAACAGATTTGGGAGGTTGTTAAAATGTCAAAATGACATAATATGAAGTGTTGCAGATAAGCTAATGCACACATATGTATATTCTACACTGTAAATTAATTTCTTTGTTGCTGTCAATCTTGGAGAACTACCTGTGTTCTTTAACAGAGATCTCTGTTCTTGAATCACACAAGCAGATGTTGTTTTTTTATTACCCCTTGACAGAGAAATATCTTTGTATTTAGGCATTTTTAAGCTTCTTTAAATATTTTTAAATATGGGTACATTTTATTGGAAGAAAAATATTTCTTTTCTCAATAAATAAAAAGTAAATTATTAACTGTAGTACTTGGCAAAATAATTTCGGACTACACACGGTCTTGCTAGAATTAGAAAGTGGAGATTTCAAATGTTACTGTCACTAAAAGATTTGCCAATATTCTACATTAAAAAATGAGAATACAAATGTAGGCCATCAAGAAGAAATGTTGGGGACATAAAATTAGACATGTCTAGTTGTAAAACAGCCTTCCAAATATTTGAAAAACCTTTCAGCCTTGCAAATTATCTGTTTCCCTCAGGCAGGCACTTTTAGGGCCTTCTTGAGGGACTCATCCAACTAAAGACATCCATAAAGGAAACACAGTTTTGTCATTGACCTATTCTAAACTTGGGCCAGGCAATCTCCCTATTTGCCTTTTCTCACTCTTGTTCAGCTTTACCTGGGGGAAAATACACCGTAAGCTCACAGGGTTGCTCTTCGTGTGAAGCCTGGTCAGTCTCAACAGCAGATTAAGCCTTTCACAATTGCTGTCAAACCACAGGCTCACAAGGTGTGCACAGCCACAGGTAAACAAAACATTCATAAAATACATACACACATGTTCTATCCAGTTATGTCAGTGAGACCAATCCTAGAACTGTGTACAATTTACAAGAGAAACAACACTTAATTGAAACTTTAAAAACAGGAAACTCAAATAAATGGAGTTTCCAAAAAAGTTTATCACTAATATTCTAACAGAATTCGGTATTAACAATGTTTATACTGGTTCAAATGAACTGGTTCAGAGTCACATGACTCGTCTTGGCAGTTTTTTCTTTTTATCTCCTGTAAAAGGCAACAGATTGCAAAACATTAAAGTATCACTCAAAATGTTCCAAAATTACTCCTAACAAATGGATCTGGACACAAAGCCGTTCTTTTCCTCCTTCCATTGAGATTTAGCGACATGCTTTTATTAAATTACAAAGTAATCCTGTCACAAGGAGCATGACAGTTTCTCTGTTGTAGCTTATTTCCAGCAATTGACTTACCATGTGTGTGTGATAGTGAAAAAACAGCCCTTAGAAATCTATTTTGTCTCATTAATTTTGACATAAAATTTAAGACTGCACAGTCATATATCATAAATCAGGTGTCACACTGCATAGATCCTTTATAGAAAAAGGAGTTGATCATTCTTGCCGTATTTCACTAGGAAATTATTTGACTGGGTTACTTGAATGTTTAATTAAATTGTCATGTAACATGAATAAAGTATAAAATATCAAATAAAGTAGTCTTCTCCTGTGACACAACATTAATTTTCTGTCATCAGAAGTGTTTATCTTGTTAGCTGCTTAAACTTGCTCAGCACCAATTAAGTGTTATATCTGAATATGCTCAGAATATTTAAATTCCTTCTTTTATTGCCCTCTTGTTAAACTTTTAATTTTCTTTTTTGTTGTAGTTAGCATTTAAGGAGCTCAATTTCTTTAATAGGCTGTCTTTATTTACATTTTATATTACTCTACTTGTTTTTCATGAGATCAGTGGAGCAACTGCAGATTTGGTTAGTGGAAAAATAATGTGTCAGAGTATACAGTTTATGAAATATTTAATTCACTTCTTTTTTGTAAGAAGCAGAGATTAATTCACTAGTTTTTTTGGACTTTCTGTTTTCTAAGCCCCCACACCACTCAGGTCTGAGTGCAATATTTAGTGTTATTTAAACCTGATAGAAAGGGATAAATCTCAATGATAATTAGATTGCTATCAACAGACCCTAAAATATTTTCTGCCCATGGCAGCATGATCGAAAACACCTCATCATGGTACAGAAGTTAGGACAAGTTGAGGACTGTTTCCAGTGCACAGTTTGTTGTCCCTTTTTGGATACTAAGTTCAGCAGCCACTATAGTAGAAAACAGACTTTCATGGCCAGCCAGAGAGTTCTGGGTGTATCCCATGTACTCTTCATGTCCAGTTATGCCTCAAGTATCACTTGCATTGCAATCTCAGATCCAGGCACCTGGATAAAGGCAAGAATAAGTCAGGATATGACATGTCTAAGTGACTTGTGTTTCAGGGCAGTATAGAAATAAACGTGGAGAGTTCACGGGTTTGTGGCTGTGTGAGGTCGATGTCCAGCATAGAGTGTGTTCATAGTTCTTGATGTGTCCAAAATATGCAGACAGCCCAGATCACCATCCCTTGGTGTCAAACACTGTAGCAGTGTGTCTTTTAAGAGTGAAGCCTCTGCTTAGGCTCCAATCAACCTCTCTAGTGGAAAGGCTGCTTGGAACAACTTGGGCAAGCAATTGAGCTCTCACATCCACGCACACCACGAGGCTGGCTCAGCAAAAGAGAGGCAAGAAGGCCCTTTGCATAAGATCAAGTTCCAACAAGGTTTATTCCAGGTGACAAAGGGAATCCAGTGCAAAGAAGGGGCGATCATGTGCCTTGCTCAGGCTTAATTGTGATTTACAACACGGGGGCAGAACTGAGGGCAGGTAAGGTCAGTGTCCTCTAGGGAAGACAGGTCTGGTCACCAGGGGCCCACAACCAATGGATTAACAAGGAAAGAAGAAACCAGGAGAATTTGGGTATTAGGAAGAAGAGGCAGGGGTAGAATTACAGTGTGTCCTTCCAAGGCCAAAACCTGAGAGTCATTTCAATCAGTTTTAGGGACTCCACAAAACATGGTGTCCTTCCAGCCTTGTCTGAAGTCATCTTGCTCTTGAATCTGGCTCCCTTAAAAAGTGCAAAGTTAGGCAGTGCAATTAAGATCAAGCTCTTCATTCCCTCTTCTCAAGAAATAACACTTTGGAGAAATGTTTGAAGCTTAATATTTTAGCATACTTTGAGATAATTTGCTTTAAGTGGTGTTACAATGGCAGACAAAACACTCGGATTACATGGCTACATTTTTCAAAGGCAGAAACACATCCATTGTTTTAAATTAACCCAAAGCCAAAGTATTTTGATCTACTTATTTCCCACTTATTGTAATTTACTAGGTAAACATCTAGGGAAACTCAGTCATTTTCTCTCCATCCCCAAATAAAGCTAAACAAGAAGTCTCCCTTTAGTCATTGTCACTCACTAACATTGTCCAGGCATTTAGAATAAAAAGTTTTTTGAGAGAAGTTGGTGTTTGATGTGGTTAGTTTTAATTCGTTACATGTCTTTCCCCCCAGTCACCATTATCCAAAGTAAGCGCTATTAGTTTGAAATTAATGGGAGTATAATGATGCAGAACAGGTTGTGAGAGCAAGGAGCTTGATTATGCTGGAACACCAGTTTCTTTTTCTCCTTGCTGGAGGCTAACACCTGGTTGAGGAAAAACCCATTATGGTTTGTTTACATAACACTCATAATTGCAGCAGTTCTGCTGGTTGCAAGAAGCAAGAACTTGCCTTCCATTAGCCTTTGAATGGCCTTTGATTCAGGAAGAGGTGGATGTAATATAAAGAAAAACAGACGAGAGGGGCTGAGAACCAGCTCAAACACATATTTCAGGGTGAGCTGGATACATGTTGGATGTCCTAAACTAAATCCCACCCCTACAAACTGAAGTTGAAACCCACCCATCCAGTCTGTCAATACACCATGCGCTTCAGGGAGGGAGTCCTTGATCCCCACTTGATCCTGGCCCAAGTAACCTTGCAATTTCTGTCTGTTGGCAGTGTGACAATTTGCAGTAAGTGGTTATTAACCTTGGCAGCCATGGGCCCAGCTTTTCCAAACTCTGACAAAGACTTCAGGAACACCTCCCATATGGCACATTTTGCACAAAAATGCCAAGATAGAGTAAATGCCAGCACAGAGTAAAACAGCACTGAATTGCCATGCAACACCAGCATGTGACAAAGAGACACTTAAGTAGGATTAACTAGGATCAATTTTATTAAATGTGTTAAGTGGGATACATGATGTGGGGCACAAGTGAATGTATTGTCAGTCTCAGGAAGAAAAAGCTTCTAGTACAAGAATTGGCAAAAAATGTTATTTTTTTATTTCCAAAATCAAAATTAGTTGTTCTAAAATGGGACTCATTTGAATTGTGATTGAACACCTTTGTAATATTTAAGTCCTGACATCATGAACAGAAGCTTCCCCATGTTGTGGCATAAAAGCTGCAGTCACTGAAGAGAAAAGACAAGCTGTACTCTTAGAAAAGCAGAGACTCCCGTCTCTTCCATAGCATTACTCTGGTAAAGGAAACTTTAAACCACAGGATCCCTATATAAATGTGACACATTTTTCTCCTGAAAATGCCTTATATGCACAACACTCACGGCACACACCTTGTTTCCACCTCAGATTTTTCAAGCATTAATTATAACTCAGCATCTTCAAGTCACCTATCAAGAGAAAATAAAATGTTGGTTTTTTTGGTTCAGAGCTGGAAGTTTTCAATATTCATCTATGCTATAAGATTTTTGCTCTGAGTTTGTTTTCCTTTCTTATTCTAGGCTTGTTAAAAGGTATACGCTGGCAAGACCTTCTGCTGGTAATATATTAAGAATTATTTTACTTACCCTTGATTGTAAGCATTGTTTGAGACCCAGAATTGTGAAAGAATAGTGTTTCAGAGAAAAAAGTAGAGAAAAAAATGTGTGTCAATTATAGGCACAACTTGATTCACAAAGCAGCAAAACCACTGGTCTGTCTTAATAAAGTCATTGCCCTTCTTGAGGCAATCCTCCAGCAGTCTTTTTCCACCAGAGCAGACCTTACTCAAGCAGGGAGTTCTTTTGAACTACATTCAATAAACTCCCTCCCACTGCATGAAGAGACTTATTGGTAGCTCAGAGACAGCAAGATGGGGGTACAGCAAATATTTCTGCTATTGTTGCAACCCAGCTACAAATTTTTAACATAACTCATGGCAGTGGTTGGTACTAATACCAAAAGGTCACCAAGTCACAAGAAGCCAACTCGCCCCACTGTATCTTTTCAGTTGACAATTATTATCTATTATTGTTCTCTATTTATAATAAATACACCAAAATCTTGAAAAAATAATCCATTCAGAGATGTAAGAATCCTTGCCAAAAATAAAGTAGGAAATTTAAATTAAATCCAGCAGCTACTCCTAGTCAAAAGCCAAAAAGAAATAGCCAGTAGTAATAAGCTGAAGTCCAGCCCATGCCTACATTTCATGCAAATTTCAGACCTTAATGTGTCACTTCCTGAGATACTGGCTAAAAAAACAGACTGCAAGCAATTCCTTGGAGTTCCTCTTATTTAATATGACCTGCAATGCCAACTTTCTCTTCTATTTTATGAGGATGTTTTTTCTTTTACTGCCAGATTGCATTCTGGGTCACCTTTAAGACATAGCTTAACATGCCATTTATGTGATGCTCTGGTTCCAAGGGCACAAGAGAACAGAATATAGCAACTAAATCTGCTTTCTTTCCAAATATTTTTTGATATTGTTGATATCTTTTTTGATATTGTTGATATCTTTTTTGATATTGTTGATATCTTTTCCAAAGTCTTCTTTGATATTGCTGTTGCAAGACAACTGAACAGCAGCTGGGAATTCAACAAAAAAACCCCAGAGATCAAACTTCAGTAGCTAAACACAGGTGTTTGATTCAAGCTGCTACTTCTGTCTCCACTATAAAGTCAGTGAGGGCCAGGTAATCACTGAGTGTTGTGTCCTCAGTATGACTGGTCTGATGTCTCATGCAAGGGAGATAAATATGTTATTTAAAACTGGGTACCAGAAGGATGTCAATATTGCTGTAAAATGTCTGCTTTTTGACCTGTACCCTTTTATATGTGCTGAACACAAGGAAGTGGGGCAGTGTCTTGAAATTTGTATAGAAGCGTCCCTTGGAATGAAGAGAAATTGTACAGATCTGGTTTCTGGGAATAATAAGCCAAAAAATACTCCAACCCATGCTGAGAGCTCTATCACTTTCTCTTCCAGTCTGGTCAAACATGTTGCCAATCCTTACCACTATGAAAGGAAATAGAGGAGATCTAACATTAGCAATACAAAAATCCAGTTTAATTCATAATTTTGTTTACATTAAATATTCATGTATCAGTGCAAATTGTAAGTCCAGCAAGTGGTGAAAATTTGTGCTAATGGGTTTCACAAAATACATCCATCCTATACAAATTTTTTTAATCACTTTTTCAGCTTTCTTGTCGAATTTGCTAAAATTCTCCTTGGGTTTGTACTATGGCAAATTATAGTAACTGTTTTCTGTGATATTTTTTCTGTTCCTTGTATTTATTCTCTTAATTACCACAAGTGAGCTCTGTTTTAAAGACTTACAAAGTAATATAACTAACAAAGCATTCCTAAATAATTTTTCATTAAACTTTCAAGGTTCACAAACCTGCTCTAAAATAACTGTCAGGGGGTTTTATACTCAGTAGTACATCAGATAAAGCTTGCAGAAACATTAATGAAAGAAAACAAAAACTCCAATGAAATTCCTACCTTTTCACTGAGGTATATTAGAAAATTTTCTGACGTTTTGGTTCAAGAAAACTTCTCATTTAGGAAAACTGTTCAATAACATATTCACTATTTCTTCAATTTTTTTTTATGAGAAGGGTTGGCTTTATAGCATTTATTTTGTTTTATGACATTCAACACTGAAAATCTTCATCTCGCTCCTGGCATTTAGGTACTACTTTATTCTACATAGCAAATCATCCGAGGAAGGAAAATTGCAGTTTTAGTAACCTTTTCCATGAAAGCTGTAAAGTGTCCAAATGCATTATTAAGGTCAACACTCCTATATTTGTTTCCTTACTAAACTGATTTAAACTTAACATTTCTCTCCTTTTGTCAACCTCTTTCCACAACTTTTTGCTTATCTTTGGAAATTGTATGAAGCCATCTCAGCTCCAAATATATTTTAATATGTATATAGATTTTGCTGATTCTATTTAATTGTTCCTTTAATGTACCATGATTTTGGTTATTTTAACGACCACTGTGCTTTAGAGAAAACTTTTCTTCCTTTTCCATTTTCACTTTGAAATGGTCCTTCCAGGAGAACATGAGTGGTAATGAAAACAGAGTTTGAAATTCCATGTGCCAGTGGAAAATGTACATTGAATGGGTATGGCATCAACAGAGCCTCGAGCAATAGCATTCAGCAACAGAATGAGGCAATCAACCAGCTGCTAGCAGAGTGATTCCTGATTTGATGGTATTCCAAATGCACCCTTTTCATTTGCTGGAATCATCTGAATACCAATCTCAGATTTCACACCAGCATTTCTCCAAATGTCCAACAGGAAATATGTTGGTTTTGGGCCTTTTTTTAAGCGTACCATTCCTCTTGGTAAGGCAATGTTCATTGAATGGCAATGTGTTGCCACCTTTGATAGGGATAGGCTTGTTTTCTTTTTGTTGTTATGTCTATTTTCTTTTTGTTTGTTTGTTATTTATAAATTCTGTTATTTTTCCTCATTTCTGATTTTAATATTTAACTTGCTCCAGTTGCATTTAAGAAAGATACTTACAAATCTTTGCTGATATTAATGCACATGATAGAAATTTGAACAGCCTTTTGATTCTTACCTCAAAGCAAGGAATTCTTATTTTTCTTTGTTTACCCTTCTTCACTCCAATTGTTTTTGTAGTGGTTGCACTTTTTTTTACATCTATTTTTCATTGCTACAGGTATTTTAGTGCAGAAGGAAGCACTCTCAGCTCTGTTCCTGGGAAGCTGTTGACACAATCTCTGTTTACCACAAGCAGGACTTGTTTGTACTGAGACAGCATTTATTTATATTCAACTTTAACATAGGACTCAATTTTAAAAAGCACAGAAGTTTCACAATTTCAGGATTCAAGATAGCACATGAACAAGTAGTATCAACCCAAATACTTTGGAGGGTTAAGATTCATCAATCAATTGTGCAAATTATAGAATTTGAATTTAAATAGATTAGGTACTTGTAATCAAAGTTCCTAAATTTTTATGTAAAGAAAGAGGAAACAAAGTTAAACATAATCAAGATTTGTCCCTGTTCAAGTAAAGCCAGGACAGATAAAGCATTGAAAAGATAAACTATGTTAAGATGCTAAGGGAAGTCGCTCTTTCAAAAGGCAATTCTGTAAAAAATCTCTTTACAGGATAGCACTGACAGACTAGATGAATGAGCCTAGGGCTAGAATGTGAAACTTAATGGCCTGTGACATAAATGTAGCTGTATCAGGAATGAATTTGGGTGAACAGAATGCATTAATACACAGATAATTCCCAAAGTAAGGTGAATCAAACCAGTTTCAATAAATTAACAAGTAGACAAATTTGATATTCTGTCAGACTCAGTGTTTGTGCTGGAGGAGAAGTAATAGTCCTGAAAAAGACTAGTAGGATGTTTAATACAGGATCCACTTAAAGGAGTAAGTGTGTTTTGATATATCCAACTAAGATAGTGTGCAGATTACAGTGCTCAATTTCAGATAACTCGTTGAGTTTCAGAAATCAAGTTGCCCACTCCCCTAAAGAAGAAAAAAACAAATTTTCAGGAGCTATTCATGGGAACTCACTCTTATGATTTACCCTGCATGTTCAAGGCTTGCTGTGTCCACCTGAGAAAAGGGAAGATGAAGCTCTGTGCAGAGCAAAGTGTGCTGACCCTGCTGATTTCTGTGTCTCTATGGCCTATACACGAAAGAGCTGTGAAATTAGGATCTGGCTCCCAGTGCTGCTGAGAGCAGATCCTTTGGTCTTACTAGAAGAAACCCGAATTGTCAAAGGACCATTGAATAAAGCACAACAGGAATGAAATGGGAAAACACTCAGAGCCTTTTGTAGACAAGTTACCTTTTACAAATAATTGTTTAATAACTCCCAGAAGAGGTGACTCTGAAGAGTCTGGCAGAACCTGGATATGGTGACAGTTCAAGATTCTTACATGTCAACTCCTAGAAAACTTAGAGTTTGCTGGTCCCCAAACTATATGAACCATTTGTTTTTAATATCATGAAGAAAATTTCTTAGAAATTTTCCAACTCAGTGAAGATAAAGGACAATATTCCAAGTGTTGTTTGTTTGTTTGTTTGTTTGTTTTAATTTTTATTTATTTTTTTCTCTTATCTGACACCAGTAAAAAAATTGGTGCATTTATCCATTTAGAAATTTTAATGCAGAAAGTCATTAAAACACTGGCAGAGAAGAACACAATGAGGACACAATGCTACCTTTGTACCATGTTTCAAAAGTGGACAATTAGGATGAGCAGGTTTTTTAAGGTTTGGTCTAATTAAAGTTTTATGGGGTTTCAGGTAATTTCAAGCTAATGTCATTTTTAAGTATTATTTCCCCTTTCCATTTTTTGTAATATTGAACATACATAGCAAAGGCGTTTTTGCCATTTTAGTGTTAAAAATTTCTGTGGTAGGCTGAAACAAGACAGAAAGAACAGAGCACAATAACTTAACTGGCTTTGTTGACCAAAGAAACAAAAAATGTGGAGTTTCTGTTTTCTACACAGACTTAGGAGGACCATAAATATGGAGATATTAAAGATTTAAAGTATGCTAGAGTACAAAAGAAAAGGGTTTAATTAACTTCAGCTCAAAAGCCTCATCCTACAAGTAAATAGTTTTTTTTTTTAATCTTCTAAAATTGACAAGCCAGAAATATTCACTGTTTCTAGAATCAGAAGAAATTGAGAAGAAATAAAAGATTTTCACTTGCTGACTTTAAATTTCTACTGTGGTAGTACAGTGCATTTATTTTGTGACCATCCAACTCATATTAAAGTGAATGTATTTATTTCAGTAATGTTATCAATTAATCCTTTTGTGACAATATGGGATTTCAGAATTTTTCAGAGAAGTGGCAACTTTCTTTTTTAGAGGAGTTCCTCTACAAAGTAGTTTAATATATGAAAAATGCACTCAGAAAATTTAAGAAGCATTAATTTATTTGTGAAATGTGTCACAAGAACATTATCTTCATGAATATATCAATGTATTTAAGATTCTGAAAATTCCTAATAGAAAGCTAAATACTGTCTACAGGAAGCTGTGTAACATTTGAGATATCAGGGTAAGTCTATAAATAGATGAAAATTCATGTTTAGAATTACTTGACATTTTAGAAATGTCTATTTGTCACTGTCAAATTTCTTTTAAGACTTCCTAAGTACTACAAATTGCGAAGAGCAGCCAGGAACTAGTTCAATATCTCTTCATTGCCATCAATGGCTCTATTTTCTTCCAGGAAAAAAAACAAACAAACAAACAAAAAAACCCACACCTCTTACTAGTTTTATTCCAGTTTCAGAGTAATAAAACATTATGCCTGTAGAGTGTTTGCATTAAAATTGTCTTTGTTCCTAGTCTCACTGCTGTGTGTTGAAAAGTTGAGAATTACTCCTGGGTTTCTTGGTGTCTAGCATGAAATGTGGAATTTTTCATAACACCTTTAAATTAAAAAAAATCTCCAAACGTTTCCCAGCATGACCCTGCAAACCAGTGATTGATATATTATATTACACAGATTCCCCTGACCCTCTTCAAAGCAGACAGGGCTTTGAGCACATGACAGAACAGGGAAGTTGAGAATTTACAACAGAAAAGGTTGTAAAGCATTGGAACCTACTGCCCAGGGAAGTGGTGGAGTGACCATCCCTGGATGGGCTAAAAATATGTGTATATAGCACCTGAAGACATGGTTTAATGATGAATGTGGTGATGGTGCTGGGTTGATGGCTGAACTTGATGATCTCAAAGTCTTTTCCAGCCTCAGCAATGCTGATTCTGTGATTCAGCCTAGCTGGAAATTGGTCATTAGTCACCTCTCTATGCATAATTCCTGTTGTTCCATACTAGATGTCCTAGAATATCCCACAGTTCTGTGTGCGCTGGAAGACATACACACAACCAGCATGAAGCTTATATGATGTAAAATCAGCAGCTGAAAGTCATGCAGGATGACACAGACATTTCAAAAAATTTTTCTGTTCAGATAACTTGATCATCCTTTTTAGTTCAAAACGCTTTCAAATAGCTAATAACAGGAATATATTATAAAAATAAGCACCATTCTACGACTATAATTTGTGTGTGTGTGTATCTGATATCTGAACAGGAAGAAAAAAAAAAAAAAATTAAAAAAATTGTGGTGGTGTTTGCATCCCTCCAGAGAGTAAGTCTCACTGGTAAATTTGGACCTTTCTGAAAGAAAATCTAATCCAAATAAATACTAAAGCATGAGAAATCAGATAGTGGACTGCTGCAGAAAACATCCAGGTCTGCTGCTGCTTGCATTGTCACCTCAAGTGGAGAGGCACTGAAGTGCCTCCATTTTCTCCTTGACCTTAGAACAGAATTAGACTTTCATTGTGCTGCTTTCACAGACATCCAGAGTCAGCACTTGTAACCAAAGTGCCCCAAAAGTTCATAACCTAAGGTTCTAATGCTATTGCTGTACCAGAATGTACTGATTCCTGCACATGAATTCCCTGCTGAATTAGAGAACAATTATCTCTTCACAAGAAGAGGTCTAAGCTTTCGGAGGACATGCAAGAAGCAGTGTGACAAAAGCACTCCACTATTGTAGAGGAAAGCAGAAGCGCTTTTATCCATCCATCAACACAAAGGGCAAACCAAGAAGTTGTTCATTTAATCATAATAATCTTGCTGCCACTGTCATATTTATTTTTCCTCCTTTGTAGGCTTACTTGCTGCATCAGTCATTCTGATGCTGCACAAGCACGTTCCCCTCTGTATACTTTGTCACAGGGGAGTGCTGGCACTGGTGCCAGATAACTGTATTTGCAATCCATGGTCTATGTGTACATCTTGAATTGTAGAGAAATGTCTGCAGCATATGGCAGTTGCCACTCAGAAACCCAGGCTGGCTTCTCAACAAATGATCATAGCATTTTATCAGTTTGGTGAAAGTTCTTATATTGAGC
This sequence comes from Hirundo rustica, assembly GCF_015227805.2. Classification (NCBI taxonomy): domain Eukaryota; kingdom Metazoa; phylum Chordata; class Aves; order Passeriformes; family Hirundinidae; genus Hirundo; species Hirundo rustica. The sequence continues at coordinate 6,067,681 of NC_053450.1, forward strand.
TCTCGCATTTTCACATAGGTTCACTGCACAAATTCTCGCATAAAGTAGCACTTAAAAAAATCTTTCTGGCTTTCAAATGAGAGACTTCAGAAATAAAGTGATGTGGGTATTTTCTCTCCTCATTTAATTTTTCTTGCTGTAGTATGTTTTCTGCCATTTATATGTTTGTCTCTTTACAGAGGTTTGCAGGTCATGTGCAAACAAGATTGGCTCAGACAGAGGAGAGTAATCAGCTACAAGAAATCTCTGCACTGCTTCCTCCACATGTTTTTCACGCAAGTTCTGACATTTCCCAAACTCTTTTCTTGTTTTCTAATTTTTCAGTTTTCTCCATCTTTTAGTCTTTTCTTTCCAAGTATGGGTAAAGACTGCCCATATTCTTTTCCATATCCCTGTCCTCCCCTTTTCCCTCTTTTTTTTTAACTCTCCCTCATAAGACCAATTTAACCTGAAACAATTTTGTTGTTTGTTTTTAATTGGTTATTTGTTTGGGGTTTTTATTAATGGAATGAATCTCTTAAAAATATGAACAGAGTATGTATGTCTTATGTCAGTGCACAAATGAAATTGTGGTACTAAGTTATTCTTTGCTGCTCAAGCTGTCACTGAAATGTCTGTTTGTATATTAGGGCTCCGAAAGTGTTACCTTGTATAAATGAAAGGGTATACTAGAGCAACCAAAAATTAGAGTTAAGTCACTTCTTTGATGTTACCATGCAGTATTGGTGAACTGCTGAGCAGCGATGTTTTTTCTTTTGTGTCAGATGTAGAGCTCAACATTCTGGATAAGATATTTCCTTATATTAAATCTTGTGGTAAAAACATGGATAAATCTATGAGAAAAGCCAGTGTTGTCATTTTATAGCAATCATTGCCTGCAGTAATTACCAGGTACCCCATGCATACACCACTGACTTGGATAAGTGAAAAGCTGCATGTATCCATCTGTTTTGTAAAACTGTGAAAGATGTTGAAAGAAATCAACAAATTATCTTAATTAATTTCTAAAATATAGAAATAAATTCTCAAAAAATTAAAGCACGACATGTTAAGAACAACATCGAAAGAAAATATTTCATACTTTAAGTTTGGCAATTGTCTTGGCTTTGTTCATTACCTTTGCGTGCTTAAAAAAAAAAAAAAAAAATTAAGTTAGAAAATTTCAAGAATACTTCCACATGCTCCAAACAGATACAAAACCTGTTCATTGTTCAGAGAATGACTACAAATCTCTTCTAGCTACATGGACCTACAAGGAATGGAAAAAGCCAGATTTTATGCCACCTTTTCATAATCTCCTGGAAAGAAGTGGTTGGGAAACTGACAAGTAGCCACATGAGGCTTGGTTTCAACGAGTGTGCTGAGAGGCTAACCAGCTACTCATGGCTGAAGCTATATTCAGATGCATTTTGAGAAGCAGTTATGGAAAAAGGTAGCAACAAATAAAGGTACTTGGCTTCTCTTATGAAAGAAGAAATAGGAGCATAAGGTATTCTGAGGATGATGTGGGGCAGCAAGACACAAGAATCCTCTCTCTCAGTGGTCCATGAAGAATATGTTAGTATTCTTTCCTCAGTCATAACTCCCTCCTGTCTATAATTATTACAGAAATCTGAACTCATTAAAGAAAGTTCCTTTTTGTTTGCTGACTGATAGTTTTCCTGATATGTTAACTTCCAGCAGGATTTTCTCCTTTGTTCCCAAATTCAATGGCTGTGAGATAAATTTCTTCACATGTCCTCCTTTTATTCTATAAAATTTTATCTCTTCAGTAATTCAAGAGAACAGGCAAGATATGGGTTTGTTTTTCTGTCTAAGGCCACCTCTGTAGTGCAAATAAAATATTATCAAATTCCTTTTTTCTTGTTACATAGAGTGATTACACTAAATCCACTAAATCATTCAGATGAGGAATGTTAGCAGAGGATATGTAATGTAAATATATGCACAGTACAATCACAGATTTGCCTCTTCTCTCAAGCAGTCAGACAAGTAGAATTTGGTGACAGAAATATCCTTGTCTTTTTTTTTTTTTTTTTTCCTTTTTTAACTATTTTTTAGTTGGAACCTTCAAAGCCAAATCACAATAAAGGTACACAATAAAGAGTCTGCCAGGAGAGCCACATTTCCTCTGTTCATTGTGAATCTCCAACATTCTTCACCAGCCAATACTGCCTTAAGTTTACTCTGGCATGTTGAATCCTATTTAAATTTAAAATTCTCTAGGGTACAGATGTCAGGAGTAGAAGTGGAGTGCCTACCATACCACATATGTCTTCAATGTGTTGAGCTGCTATCCATCCAACCATTTCACCAGATGTAAGAATGTAGCAGTCGGACTGTGCAAATCCTAAAAATCCATAGAGAGAAAGAAAAAAGAAAAAAAAAAAAGTCCTTCAATTATAATATTAGCATAATGCATCTTTCACTTCCACTTAATAGCAATTGGGACTTGTTTCATTAAGTTAGTAATAAACTGTACTGTGAAGATTTCTCACCTCAGGGAGGAACAAATAACTCTTCTGCATGTGTTTTTTGACCTCGGTTACACGAGCAGGTGATGCTTTTCCAATGTCTGGAATTCAAAATACTGATGGGTCGTAATCTGGCCCTGAGGACTCAGCCACCACTGCCACAACCCCTTTCATAAATCTCTAAGCTTTTTAGTTCCAAAGCATATGGATAACACATTCCTGTGACAGTTCAGCTGTAATGTGGATGTGTCCTGACCATGGCAACACTTGCACAGGAATGTGGGCTGAAACCACCAATTTCAGTCATGCAGGCCACAGAGCTTTGTTCCTTTGCTATTACTCCCTTGAACTGGTATTGAACCATGTTACCCAGAGGTTAAAAAGTTCCTACTGATCCCCAGAGCCTCATGACACCATCTATGCTAACATTTATTTGTTTAACAGCAAGTTTCCCATGTTTTTACAGTAATTTAAAGGATGGCACTGAAACTTGTGCCATCTGCAGCTATGCATCTAAGCAATGGCTGCTTTATTTCCCAGTAGTATATTGTATATTCGACATATAAAGCTGTACTCACCACAACCAGCTCTGGAATTAGATAAAAATACACCAGCTGGGACAGTGACTAGCATGAAGAAGGCATTTTATGGGGTTGTACAGGTATTCTCTATCTCTTTCATAGACACTTGCCTGATATTAACGTCAAATGGTATAAACATGTTTCCTAAGCCTGGCTATACTTCTGACTTTCAGTCACCATCATCTTATTAACACTTTTCAGGCCTTTTTTTCCAAGTTTCCTGTGATAGAGAAAGGCAGGAAATTTTTTCTCCGATACCTTAGAGGTTTTTTAGTCTCTGTCTGCAAATAATATGCCCCCCTGAAGGTGATGTGTGTAGCTGCCTCTGCATGTGGGTCTTTATCTAATCCTTCTTTATGCGTCCCTGGCTCACAGCATGCATTTTCCACTTTTCTTCTTTTGGGTAATCACATTTGCTTCTCTCCTTAGCATGCTCATACTAGACTTTCTCTAACCCAGTTTCTTTAGTTGCATATGCTTCATTAGTTCTTTTTCTCTGCATGTATTTGAAATTTTCCTGTCTTTTTCCATAACCAATTTTATGAGTTTCATTCTCTTTTTAATTCTTTCTCCCTTCCTGTAGGCTTTGTATTTGGGTGTACTGAAGGCTGAAAGGTGTGCAGAAATATACACAACACTTCTCATTTCCATTTTTCTCAGCAATCCTACGACCTGCTTGAAGATAAATCCCAAATATTATAAATAAAAATGTACTCAGCCCTCACAGAATTCCCAGAAGGGATAGAACCAAGCCACAGGATTTGTTAGCTTGGATACAGACACTTACTGCAAACCAGTTAAAATTAATATTGGATCATGATCCAAACTGCATCACAGAGGGAAAGAAACATTTTCTGAACCACACTCTTAGTAATATTATTTGGCTTTAGGCAGTCCTGCAGGGAGTGGGAAGTCAGATTTTACGGTTCTTTTGCGTCCCTCCCAGTTGAAGATACTCTACAATTCCAGTTCTATGAGTGCTTTTTGTGGTCCTCAAGGCTTCATCTCCCAGTTCTTCCACACACTTCAGTGTTGCTGTGTCCCAACACCTCATTCCTTTCATAGATTCTTTTTTTTTAAAAGCAAGCTTCCTCAGGGTATGAATAGCTGAGGCATAAACCATATCAGAGACTTGAAAGCCAGCTTCACGGGGCAAGCTGTGCTTTTTTGTTTTGCTTTACTCTGTCTCTTCTCCAGTTTCAAAATTGAAATCGGATCTATCCAGAGATCTTATGCATGCAATTTTTAAAAGAACTCAACAGCTGAATAACATTCTCATGTGAGCTCTGTCCTTATTGAGGTATCAAAAAAAGAACTGAGCAGAAGAGATTCAAGTCAAACTAGACATCCTCACAAGCTCAGTCTGCCCATTTAAAGAAAGGTTTTCAGGAAGCATATTTACTTTTTAGGTGCTAAACATGTGCACATATAGAGCCTCCACAGAGGCTCTTTCAGATATTGCTGAGTTTTAAAACCTTACAATAGCCAGAAGGATTCCATTACAAATCAATTAACTCTATTCATCTCCCCATAGTCAGCCTCCTAATTTGTATTTTACTAAAGTATATTTTCCAGTAAGTTACAGCTTCTAATAACCAGAAGTGAAGAATTTCCTGTCTCCTTTACTAGTGAGGTTTGGGGGGGGGGGGGGGGGGGGGGGCTGTGTTTGTGGTGTTTTTTTTTGTTTTTTTTTTTTCTTCTTTTTTGGGGGGGTTGTTTTGTTTTATTTTTTAAGGTTTTCTTTTTATTTTGCTTTGAATAAAAGTGGATTTAAAATAACTTGTAATTCCATATGCCAGTGTAGCCACTATATCAGTGAACGCAATAACAGCTGAAAGTCAGCACATCACAGCAGCCCATAAAGTATGTGACAGAAAAGTACAAATAAACAATTCCTGTAAATACATTAGAGTCTTCTTAAGCAGTGATTCTGAATGCTAATTATGTCTGACTCTAATTAGACATCAGTACAGACAGTTTGTACTCCTCACAACCTGCAATTAAGAGACTCACTTAACAAATTTGAAATTGCATGAAGATACATTATTTTGTCAAATGTTCCCAAAGCTGATTTCTTCATAAATGAAAATGATTTTAGCAACATTATTTGCTTTGTCACTGGAAAGGCTCAGCGTGTTCTTCCTGGCCCTTATTATCTTTTTGATAAATAGTTTTCTGCTCTCCCATTCCTATGATGTAGACAATTTGTTATACAAAAAAGAATAGGTTTGATTGATAATTACATGAAGGTATACTTAATCCCTTCACATCTTTGAAATGTAATGGAGACATTAAAGACAAAAAGACCCACTAAGAGTGACCCCGTGACTTGCAAATGATTATAAAGTAAAATTTTAACACAGAACTCCACTACCTGGCCTGGGAGTGGTGTGGAGCCTGCTCAAATTTCAGTGTAAAAAACCTAAAGACCCAAAACATAAAAAGTGAAGAAAATGTAGTTAGATTCAGTCTAGTTTAATTTTAAGCAGGAGCTGAGGGAGCTGGGTGTGTTTAACCTAGAGAAAAGGAGGCTCAGAGGGAACTTAATTCCTCCCCACAACTACCTGAGAAGAGTTTGCATCCTGGTGGGTGTTGGTCTCTTCTCCCAGGAGACGGAACAAGAGGAAATGGCCTTAAGTTGATCTGGAAGAGGCGCTGGAACAGGCTACCCATGGCAGTGGTGGAATCACAATTCCTAGAGGTATTTAAAATACTCATAGATGTGGCACCTGGGGACATGGTTTAGTGGTCTAGTGCTGGGATGGAAGGTTGGATTTGGTGATCTTAGAGGTCTTTTCCTATCTAAAATTTTCTATGATTATATTATTCTCTATTTGAGAACAGCTAAAATAACACTAAAACCCCAACATTAGGCAAATACAAGAAAAAAAGTGATAGAAGGACTTTTGACAAGGCTGTATAGTGAGAGAACAAATAGTCATTGCTTTAAACTGAAAAATGTTAGATATGACTTAGATATTAGGAACACATTTTTTATTGTGACTGTGGTGAGGCGTTGGAACAAGTTGCCCCGAGAAGTTGTAGGTTCCCATGTGCCTGTGTGAAGGGGGTGGTGGTTAATGGGGTTGTATTGAATAGTGATGATGTAAATTACGCTGACTGACATGATGTAAATTACAAGGAATAAGGAGGGTAATGTGCTGGATTTGGCTGGAGTAGAATTAATTTTTTCTTGGTGGCTGGTATGGGGCTGTGTTTTGGATTTGTGTTGATACCACAGAGATGTTCTTGTTATTGCTGAGCAGGGCCTTCACAGAGACAAGACCTTTTCTCCTTTTCATACAGCCACACTGGCAAGGAAATTGGGGGTTCAGAGGAGGGTAGGAGAAGACACAGCCAGAACAGGTGACCCAAACTCAGTATATAAAGGGGGGTAAGGAGGAAGGGGAGACGTTTGGAGTGTTGTTATTTGTCTTTCTAAGTCACCATTACACATGATGGGGACCTGCTGTCCTGGAAGTAGTGGAACACCTGCTTGCCCTTGGGAAGCAGGGAATTAATTCCTTCTTTTAATTTGCCTGTGTGCTTGGCTTTGGCTTTCCATATTAAGCTATCTTTATCTCAACCAGTGAGTTTTCCGGCTTTTACCTTTCTGATTTTCTCCCAGATCCCACCAGTGACTGGCTGCATGGGGCTTGGCTGCTGGATGGGGTTAAACCATGACAATGCCCCATCCTTGGAAATGTTCAAGGCCAGGCTGGGTGGGGGTCTGAACAACGTGGTTTAGTGAAAGTTGTCCCTGCCCATGGCAGGGGTTTGGAATGAGATGATAGATTGGGTCCTTTCTGACCCAAACCACTTTCTATTTCTGCAGTTCTCTGAAGTACAGTCAGCAATTGAGTCACATCCTAAGATCTTATACATTACTCCTACTGTGTCTGAACGAAGTGAAACTCAGATGTACATAGGCAATCAAAAGGGGTCATTTATCCAGGTAAGCAAATACTGCTGGGCTGGATTTCATCTCACCTGAATCTGGAGAGAGAAAATTCAATTCCACACTCCAGACACACATGTGTAGAGGTGCACCAGTGACCTAGATGTAAAGGAGCTGATTATTATCAGTGATAGCTTAGTGGTTGAACTCTGGAAATCTGTGTCTCCTTTCTCTGAAGTGAGTGCTCCCTTGACTAGATGACAGGACACAGAAGATGCTTTTCCAACACTACATTTCTTTTGTCGGCTACACTGATGAAATGAAGAGACAATAACTTTGGGAAGGGCAGGTTTTATCTCATGTTTAACTGGTCTGAATTGTAAATAGGATTCCTTTGCTTCACTGCTATTAGCAATATCCCCTGAACAAAAGATCTTGCTGAATGTTTGCTTTGGTTTTTTTACCACTATCTTCTTTAATCAGCTTAAAGATTAGACTGATCTGCAGATTTAATTAGTAACAAAAACAAAATCACATATATATACAAAAAAAAATTGCCCCCCCCAAAAAAAAACCCAAAAAAACCAAAGAAACCCTAATAATTAAGCAAAAACTCTCTAGTTTACTTTGCATGTGTCCAGTATTACTGAATACAGATTTTAGCCAGATATATTTTTACCTTCAATGGACTAATTTGGCTAAAAGCTTGTCCTTGAAAAAAAAAAAAAGCATCATACAAGAAAGCTTGGGTGCTGACATGTGTTTTGACAGCTACATATAAAGCAGTAGTCCAGGCATGTGGAAATTGTGAACAAAGAACCCTCTTAAATTCATGACAACCAGAAAAAATTGTATGCTGAGAAGAGTTTTGAAGCCAGTGAAGTTGCCACTAAAACCCTTTGCAAATATGCTTGTTAAAAGTTGCACTGAACCATTGCAGTTATGTTGCCTGTTAGAACTGAAAATTACTATGATGGCTGAAACTAAAAAAGGAAAATATATAAGATCTGAATCTGTGCTTTTCAAAGAGAAAATAACCTGATATGTCACTCACAAAGGCAGCTGGACCTTTCTTGTCAGCAGTCTCCTCCAGTGGTCTAACAATTTCATGGCTTTCACTAGACAAAACTTTGCCAGCATTGGGAACACTAAACAAATTTTTGATGTGGTGAAAAAAAGAAAAAAAGACACTTTCTTGATTGTCTGCAGTCTATGGCAGTCTATATGTTGTCTGCCAAGGAAGATAGTATTAATTTTCACTTTACCTTTTGTTCTAAAATGGTAATTTGTGACATTTATTTATAAATATGATGATTGAGTCAGAAACTCAAAAATGTGAAGCCTGAATGACTACATTCTCTGTAGTCATTAATTTACCTCAAGGACGTTAAAACATTTTGCAAGATACATACAAAACAGAATATTTTGCCTTCCCAGAAGGCCTTCAGCGTAGGTCAGGTGTAGAACCTGAATAATGGATAGTAACACTATTCAGCAAGGGATGGATGAAAATGAAAAACAGTGTTACCTTGTTGTTTAGAGAAAAGAATATGAACCAGAACAACAGAAACCCCACCCTTAATGTATATTAAATGTGAGGAAAAATTTTAAATTATTTCTTAATCATTTTAATAATGTCTTTTTAAATTAATTTCCTAATTTAATAATTTCCTAAATATTTTGGATTTATCTTGTCTTTCTCTTGTTTGTTCATGAACCAGTTTATTTTGGGGTCAGTACTCTGCAGATTGTTGGTTTGACCTGCTAAGGAAACAGCATCACAAAAGGATAACTGGATAGACCAAGGATCTATCTGGTCTGATAGTGAGGGCTAGCTGATATTTGAAAGTGGGTATAAGGCTTTAGTTATGACAGGAAAAGATTTAGTTATGACAGTTTCTGATAAACAGTAGTTTAGGGGTTTCTTGAGCTGGAAGTTTTAGTAATGTTTTCAGTAGTGTTAGATAAATGTACCTCCTTGGGTTTTTTTTATTTTGTCAATTCATGGTCTTTCACAAGCCATAATACCCATTCCTTGTAAGTTCTGTCATTAAAACCTGGTATACACAAAATTACTTTATTTTTCTTAGTTTTTAAATCTCTTTACTGATAATCTCTTGGGGCATTCCTTGTTCCGGTATTATAAATGCATTAGGTAAGTATTATTTTATCATCTGTTTTTCTGTTCTCATCTTCTCTTCTCCCTCTTCCCAGAATACCCATGTTTTCACACTGGTCAGAAATGGACCATTATCTTGGATGGCTTCTGAAATATTTTGTTTTCTGAAATTCTATTAAAAAAATTAAAAAGCAGAAACGTACAGAGAGATTACAATAAATCAAGCCGCTAAAACAATACATATCCTTCTGCGTGGGCATTACCCGTTTTTCCCCTCTGGTCATTAGCATGGGAGAGCTGACTCTGCATGAATTCATACAGAGGAATTAATGGGCCACATCTGAAAGGATAATAGCTGAGCTATTAAAGACGAAAAAGAACCTAAAGAAAGAACAGGCAATGCTGAGGAAACATTAGATGAGAAAATACCGCACCAGGCACTTTGTATATGAAAAAAAATTCATATGCAGTGTTACAGTGTGGTTGGTTGCCTCTCTTCTGATTGCTTTAGTTTCATATTTTCAGATCAATTGTGTGTAAAAAACACAACAGAATCAAACCACCCTGTCTGTCCATGCCACCACCAATGCAGAGGGTGCCCCTCAGCAGCCCTGAACAGCATTACATGAGTGAGGAGGTCTCAGCCTCCCAGTACTTGAAGGGGCTTTGAAAAAAAAAGACAGACTTCTTGTACTGGGCAGATAGTGATAGAAGGGGGGACACTTCTAAACTAAAAGAGGAGAGATTGGATTACATGTTAGGAAGCAACTTTTTAATCACAGTGAGGCATTGGAACAGGTGGCCCAGAGAAGTTGTGGATGCTACATCCCTGGAAGAGCTCAAGGCCAGGTTGGATGGAACCCTGAGAAATCTAGTCTAGAGGAAGGAGTCCCTGATAATGGCAGAGGTTGGAACAGGATGGTTTTTAAGATTCCTTTCAACACAGATCGTCCTATGATTCTATGAAGGATTCTGCAAGGACTTAGTTAGAAGTGAAATTTAAGGTAGTCACTTATTAAAACAAACAAACAAACAAACAAACAAACAAAACACCACCCCCCAAAAAACAAGTCAAAAGACAAAAAGTCAAAACAAAGAAACAAATGAACACCTATACCATCCCCCACCCCCCAACCAAACAGGACTCTGACAGTTATACTGACTCTTCCAATCCTCAATTAAACATATTTTTTCGTTTTAACAAATGTGAATCGGACAGTCAATATTTTTGTTCTTTTTTGTTGTTCCTGTTAGTAGTGATATTTTGGGTTTGTTTGTTTGTTTGTTTGTTTTAAATATAAAGAGAGGAAAAAATATGAAGGTAGATAAGGAAGCAGACAGCCTGTTTATATAACTAACTAATTAGACCAGTGGCAGTCAGCTAGGTCAGCCAAGTACTTTCTCTTTCCTGCAGCAGTTTTCATGCACTGTTTTAAATGTTAAAGTCTTCCTGGTCATAAGAGGCAAACTGAAGCTGAACTAATCTTTGGATGTTTGACTGTGCCAGCGGTACCTTCCTTTACTGTCTCAGCACAGCTGAGGTTTTGTACCAGCACCTTTCTCTACCTGCTCCCCTCTCTAACAGGTACTTTAGTGCCAACTTAAGAGCTTTGTGCAATATTTTTGAACAATATTAGAAAATAAGGACAGATGATCCATAGCATCTACTTTTCTCCCAGCTCCCAGGGGATACCATGATAAAAGATCAAATTCCTGGCTAGATCATACTGCATGAAATATCATATAAAAACTTAATTTCCTTCTATTTTCTAATTAAAGAAAAACGCTTTCTTTTTTCTTCTTTCTCTTTCTCTTTCTTCTCTTCTTTTTTCTTTCTTCTTTCTTCTTTCTTCTTTGTTTTCTTTTATTTTTCTTCTTTTCTCTTTCTTTTTTGATCTTTTCTTTCTTCTTCTCTCCTTCCTTGTCTTTTTTTTTTCTTTTTTTTCTTTTCTTTCTTTTCTTTCTTTTTCTTTTCTTTTCTTTTTTTTTCTTTTTCTTTTTCTTTTCTTTTTTTTCTTTTCTTTTCTTTTCTTTGTTCTTTTCTTTTTTTTCCTGCTGTGATTTTTTGCTTCTCGTGCTGCAAAAAAGTTTTAAGTTATGCTAAGTGTTCACTTCCTCCTAAATGTGTCAACAGAATCATTGGGTTGGATTTCTGCACTTAATTAAAATTAAAAATCTTCTCTGCTTTATAAATCCTTTATTTATTTGGGTTTTGTGGGGTTTTTTGTTGTTTTTTTTTTTTTTTAAGAAATAATTGCCAAAATGTGTGTGACAAATGAAAAACTGTGCTTTGTCGTGCCCATTAGTTGTTTCAATTTCTCTATTCTTTGCTCCACAAAAGGTTCCTTCCATGGAGCATTCCTGGTCTGGTGGACTCCCTTCCCAAGACCCTCTTGAAGCAGAGAGAGGATTTCCTTGGACAAGATAGCCAGACAGCAGTGCAACTCCTGAAGCGTGGTGAGTTAGATAAAACCTGATTTTCTCTCTGACTTGCTTTATGCACTACAAACTTTAAGGAGAGCTGAAATAGCTACCCCAGGTATAGAAGTGGCAAGTAGCTGCCAGAGAGCACATGGGCAGTGGAGGGTGTGTCATGAGAATCTGATATAGCAGGCATGGGTAATGTGCTAAAGTTGTGATGCTCACAGGCAAAACAAGACAGTTTTCCTTTAAAACCAGTGGTAAGGGAAGAAATTTCCATACTAAAACAGTGGACAAGTTTGGACAAGTGGACGAGTAGTCTTGGTGTCTCAGTAAGTTTTGTGCTTCCGGAGAGCAGCTCAGAGGGCCCTGAGAAGGGCCCCCAGGGTGTGATAAATCAGCTTCCAGAACTGACTTTGACTTCAGAGGCATAAAAGGAGGTTTGGGTTTCTTTCTGGCTATATGCCCACCACATTGACTTTTAAACCTGTCACCATCCAGCACCATGTGAAATACCCTGGGGTGCAGAAGTAGGAGGATTATGGAGAGAAACTGTTGGGAGGCTTTGGCTCTTTTGGACAAGGTGGAGGAACTGTACCTTGACATATCTCAAATGATTACAGATGCCTGTGTGTGAGCATATTATTCAATAACTTTAACAATATGGAAGACAAATTCCACCCTGACTGCAGCATTTCACATGAAAAAAAATACAGGCCTTTAATAACACTCTAGTTTATAAGACAACAAATAGGGATGTAGTGTACATCTGAGATTCAGTATTACAGTAATGGATTTAGTTTTTTTATATAAGTACAATTTTATTTCAAATTCATTTGCATTTTCATTTATTCATATGGAAGCAATAGGGTAGATTTTACTTACATCCCTAATTAGAGCCACTTCATGTTTTGAACAGTGAAGAACTAATAAGCAGTGTGCAGACAATTTGACCTGAGTATAAACTGCCTGATTTTACACTATGAAAATAGCTGCTTAATTCTCTGTTGGTGACCTTTGTCTGATTCAGTAAAATTGCATTCAGACAGATGAGAAAATTTATGCATTCAAAATCTTTCCTGAAAAGAGATGAAACCAGACTTAGAAATTTTCTTGATTCCTGGGCTATTGAAGTGGCTTTTAGCTCCTGGACATTGGTGTTTATTTTTCAATATGTATTTGCATTTTGCAAATAATTTGCAAAAATATTTATAGATTTTGACCATCATTGAAACTACCTAATGAAAAATGGGGAAAAATACCTGTATGCCTGGTACAAATGAATGAAATAACAAATTCCCAGCAGAAGAAAACAAAATACTAACACATCTACAAGATTGCAGACTGTTTTTTAATCTGAAATGGAGGAATGGAGCTGGAGAAGGGGCTTAAGATTGCAAAGCTTTCTAGTTTCTTTCTTTTTGCTGGTTATAGCAATAGAAAATATTTTAAGGAATCTTTTTCTCTTGCTTCACTGAACTCACTGAACTTCTCATTAGCATTTTCTAAATTACACAGAATAAGACAATTTATAAGCAAGTGGAGATTTAAAATAAATGTGTCCTGTTGTTCGTCTTTACAAATGTGTCCTGCTGTGCTGTGAGTTTGCTCTGTTCCAGATTCATGGAACATAAGCAACAAACTGTCTCTATTCATTTTCCTTTTATCTCAAAGTTACAGCATGTGACAGAATCTTGTTATGTGACCTACAGCAAAATAGTTGGGGCTAAATTTTCAAGTACTCAGCACCCTATGTTCCATTACAGTCTTTTACACCCTTTCAAAAACGCAAAAGCGTTTTATCTATGAATAACCCACTGATATATGTATGATGGAAAGTTGTCTTTTCAGGAAAAAACTATAAGAAAATTAATTGAAAAAAAAATATGGGGGGTTCTGAAAAGTTTCAGCTGGTGGGAAATATTTGCAGCAAAAATGTAGCTGTTTTTGGATTTGTACACATTCCCCATGGACTCATTAGTGTCAGCTGAGGAGATCACTGGATAGGTTATATCTCCTGCAGTCCCAATTTTTTGCTTGTTTGTGTTTTGGAGGATGGAAAGTTGCACCACAGGAGTTTAGGAACCTTGATTTATACTGGCAGATAATAGTTCACCTCAGGCCATGGCCTATCAAAAGTGAAGGTGAAAAGGATTAATTATTTTCTCCAGGATTTTCTACAACTTCATCTTGAAGAAAAAATCTTTCCCTTAATTCAGATTTTTGTGGGGAAAATATAAATAATTAAAACAAATAATTATTTCAACTGGAAATAAAAATACTCTTGATAAGCTATGAAACACTGTGTTGCTGTGTGCTGTTGAAAACCACAACCATAACTTCCACATTCCTACAGATGATGTGGATGATGTGGTACTATTTAGGCAGTTCAAGTGGAGAAATCCTTCCCTACCTTCCCATTGCTTGTTGTTCTTCCCATCTGCCTGGGCACAATTCCTATCTTTTTCCATATATTTGGGTCATGTACTCAGCTTGCAGGGACACAGAGTTTACAGGGTGTGTAGAACTGCAGAGGATTGCTCTGTGGCTGTAGTCACTATAGACTACACTAATTAGAAAGAAATAAAATAATTTAGCAAGCTGTGAAATGTGTACAGCCAAACATATCTGTCCCAATGGCATACTACCATAATTAATTTATTTATTCTGTTCAGTGTGTTAAGAACGGCTCTGATAGGAGGTGCTACATAAGACCTAAGAATTAGCTATTTATTATTTATTAGTCATGTTACCTCAGTTAATTATATGTGGAAAGAAAACAGATAATGAAAGCCTGATTCTTTAAGCTTAGCATTGCTCAGTTCGCACTTTAGGCAGTTTTTGCAGATTCCCTGTATTTATTTGTAAGCACGAAGAAATTGTCACCTAGAAACAGATCAATGGACTAGCTGGAACAAGTAGCTGTCTTTAAGTCTTCAGTACAGCTGCTTCAGAAGAAGCAAAGTTATTGCTGTGAATCTGATTGTGTGGTGTAAGATGTTGCAGGACAATTTTGCCTAACCTCAGCAGGTCATGCTATTCCTTAAAAATAGATTGCATAGCTCTTATAGTTGTACTTATAGTTGTACCTCTGTTATTTGTGTTTATGGTACAATCCAGGTCTATTGTTAAACCTACAAAGCTACCCAGTGGTATTGACACACCACCCTCCTGTAGCAATGAATGACAATGGTGAGTTATCCAGTTTTCACTTGAACATATTATTTTTTGAGCAATTTTTAAAAAAAATAATATTCTTTTGAATTTAATTACCTCTTCTCCCTGAATTTGTTTTGTTTGCTTTCAGGGAAAAGAGAAAAAGGAGAATCTCAATGCGTCTTTTATGCACATTCTTCTGTAGGATCTTCCTGACTGGAAGTTCACTAAGTTTCCTCACACATCTCTGCTAAAGTTCAGAAACTGAGCAGCAGGGAGTTCCGTTTGATCCTGAGCACAACTTTCTAATTGCCCTGAACCACTGCACTACAGAACATCTGACGGAGACAAAATCACCAGAGGAATGGATTTGCAATGCCAAACTCATTTAATCTCAGCCAAATGTGACATTGGGTCTCCTGGGCTGCAGCTTGAATGTGTTGCCGTGGTTTTAAGAGAAGCCAGTGTTTTACATCCCCATGGAATATTCTTCACAGCCATCTTTTTAATATACTCTGAATTTTCTCACAGCACTCCTTGCTGTTGACTTTGCTAAAGCCTGTGCCTAGAATGCTTTTTGGCAAGCCCATTAAATCTGTCCTTTAAGTGACTTCCTGCGTATTTCCTGGTTAGCATCCTTTCTGTCCCAGAGAGGCTGGCACATGCTCAGCCTCATATTCCTCCCTAGCCCCTGCCACTACATCTTTTACTCCCCACACTCCCTTACATGTGACAGACAGAGAGGCCACTGCTACAGTTCATCTTTCTGAAGATGTATTACTTGAGTGTGTCATCAAACAAGGTCATTTAACAGCATAACACAGCAATACATTATCAGAGGAATGGTATTTTCGTGATGTATTGCTGGGGTTCATTGGAGAAATGCAAAATGGCAGAAAGGCTGTACATATGGTGACCCTTGTGAATGCAAACTAGCAAGAGCATGTCTTCAGCCAACTGAAATCTGGGAATCTCAGGAGGTTTTTTCAAGACTAAAGGAGAGTTATTTTATGGATTTCTCTAAGCACCCATATAGACACATTCCCTTTTGTACTGTCTCCCTGTCCTGTCCTATTAATCTGTTGTATTTTTCATTAAAATTATTCCAGAATCTTGGTTCTGCTTACTAAAAGTCTTATGTTTGTGGAATTGTACTAATTTCTTCAGCAATGCAAAATAAAGACTCAAAGAAGCCTAGGGACCAAACCCCAGTGACAATTACACTGCTCTTTATATTCTGAAAAGGATGAAATTATGTGCAAGACTCCCATTAGGGGAGTCTGGATCTTGGCTGTGGAACAGGTTCTCCTTCTACTGCTATGTAAAAGGTCTCTATTTTCTTCAGGTGGTTTTGGCACCCAGACTGCCACAGCAAGACCCTTGCTTAGCACAAAATAGCACTTCATATGAAACAGGAGGTATGAATCACTGCATTATAAGAATAGCTTCCTCACCAAAAGCTCCACAGTAAGTAGGTTTTCTTGAAGTCAGATTGTAAAGCAAGAGGAAAAGGCACTCAGACTCACAGAGTGGAACTAAAATCAGCCTTATATTTCTAGCAATATTTAAAAGGCATTATCTGATTATTCCTTACTGCTCTCCTGCAATTTATCAGATATAATCTTGCTGTCACTTTGCCCTTAAAATGCCTGTTTTGAGTTATATGGTGTCAATCCAGCATATGGTCTCTGAAGTCAGTGCAAGTACACTGAAGCAAAATGAGAGGAAGGTAAGAACTAGACCTTCTATTTGTTCAATCCACATAATTTTGGAAAGATTCCCATGATTCAAAATATTCTGTCTCATTTATGCATATATATCTTTTCAAAGCTTATTACAGGATAACTGTTGAATCTGTTTAACCAGCTTCCATAGCATCAGGAAGTACACTTTGATGTACTTCTTTGATGTTCAAGAAGAAGAGCTTTACCATGAGACATCATGACTGGACTTCAACAAGCTTTGTATTCACACAAAATCCCTCAGCTGATATCCTTGCAATTTTGCACCTTTCCTGCACATGGAGAAAAAGTTACTTTTATAGTCCGTGCAGAAACAGGTGTGAAGGTTAATTGCAGACATACAAACACAATACAAAACAGCCTGATATTTCAAGTGCTCTGTCTCTCCCTTAGCATTTGTGCAAAGCTCAGAATGTCTTCTTCCAATGCCTTGTAAATCAACTCCTGTGCTGATGTATATTGGTCTTACTCTATTGACTTCAATGGGACTATGCCAATATACACTGGCAGAGAGTCCTCCATCATGTCTAGGTCTATAATTAATTCCAACTATTGCTTTTTCACTCTCATATATTACTTTTTCTGAGCTTAAGGTCAATAGAACACCCTATTTTTAATACATTACACACAATAATAAATAAGCCAATGAGATAATAATAATTCCAGAACACTGAATAGATATTATAATAAACTAGGAGATTATGAAGATGTTTGAATCCATCATTTTAGATGCTAGCAAAACAACAAGTTCAAAAGATGAGTACATTTTATGCAGTTTAAGTATTCTGTGATCATGAATCACCAAGTTTAAATATTACAGCTCGAAATGCCTTTTAGCCTGTTCCCAAGAAATATTCATCATGTTCTAACAGCACTTTTTCATTTCTTATGGAATGGATAAATGGAACCTTATGGAACCTTAAAAAAGATTTCTCCATTCTAATTATGGGTACCCAACTTAATGCAAATAGCATCAGAAAAATGCTGGTGATCTGTTAACAACTTCCTCTTAGAAGGTTACATTTGTTCAAAGATAGATCTGTTTATCTAATATATATTCTCCCTTAAACTGCCAGAGAAACTGATTGTGAACAAATTGTGGCTGGTAATGTTTTGAGCAGCATCACCACTAACATTTCCCTGAGAGAGACTATCATGCTAAGGCACTTGGCTGAATTTAGGTGGGTGGGATGCTGTACCTTCAGAACCACAGAATCTGACTTGTCCACTCCCCTCTCACCCTGGGAAACCTCTGAATTTCATTGTCAAAGGAAGGTCAGTGACCTTGCCATACCAGAATTCCCCTTTAAAAAAGAATAATAAACATGTGTGAGGGTATTTACAGCTGGGTTACCCAACAAACACAAGCATTTGCTCCCTTGAAGATCTGCTCTGCTGTTGTGGACTTCAGAGCTCCTCAGAAACACAGGGCAGGACTAACCAGAGATATTAGTCAGACTTTAAATTTGCTTTTTCCTCCCAAAATGCCATTAGTGACCATCATAATTCAAGCAAGTACATCTGTATTTTTGATGTATTTATACTTAACATGATATTGCATTACTTGTCAAGAGGGCAACATAATACTTCATCGTAAATGGATCTGCAAGAAGAATGTTTTTACAATGTCATGAATTGTTGATGGCTTCCTCTTTCAAAACTGACATCTGGGAGTTTAATATAGCAGTATGTTGCCAACAGCATTTACACTCCATAATGACCTTTTTTCAATTTGAAAAGCAGTAGGCCATATTAAGATTATCTACATCTGGTGCCCAAGGGAAAAAAAATCCTAATTTTAAGGAAAAAACCAATGAATTTAAGGTGTCTGTTGTTGCCTGTGCAAAGAGTCTGCTCTATTTTCTTATAAAATTTGTGCATGGTATTGTTTTAGTTGGCAGCTGTGGCAAAACAATGGAGGAAGATACTTGGCCAAACATACACTTGTGATGTAAATGCAATAGCACATGCAATACAGTGCAAAATACAATTCTGCACTGGACTGGGTAAATTGCATGTACTCTGTGAATGAACATGTGCAATTTCTGAGGCAAGCAAAATATAGTCATTCTTCCTGGCTATGTGAGTAGGTGCAGCATAAAGAGAATCAATGCAGAAAAAGCAGATTTTCTCAGCTGTTACTGAGGAAAATCAGTTTCTAAAAGCAATATATTGAACTGGTTGACAGCATCCAGCCAGCCAGCCCTCCCCTGGCTGTAGGTATTCACCTGATTAAACATGCCTGCTTACAGCAGGCATCTATACTTGAGTAGCTTCTGGTTTCTTTTACAATCAAACAAGATCTAGTCAGCTTATTTACTGCATACAACTCTTCTCATCTTAAGGAGCAGTAGAAAATTTCTCCACCTGACAGAGGAGAGTTGTTCTCCACAAACTTCTACATATGTTTAGTAGCTATAGAAACCTGTATTGGTTTAATAGTTGCTGGTCACAATGTTGATTTGCTTGCTCTCACAGTTGTTGGGCTTGTTTTCAGCATTCAGAAGAAAATTAAAGCTCTATCCCAGTTGAAGCCAGGACAAGAAGTTTTCAGAGCTGCAGAGTTTATACAGTTTTGTGCAGAATTGAACTCCCATCTCTCTGAAGTCTAATTCAGAGCCTGACAACAAGGCTGGCTCACCAGACAACTCAGGGGAGGGAAGATTCATCTGCGTGCTGAAAGGCTGGATACTGAATATAGAAGGATGAAATATCCTGGCACAGCAAATGGATATTCTGGGGTTTTCAATGTCTTCTAAATAGTTTTGTGTATCCACTTGAATTTTACTTTTAAGAAAATGAGGAAAAAAGAAATGTTCTGTCTTTCTGACATTTTTCTCTTTCTCCTAAAATATGTTCAAAAAACTAAAAATATTTTTGACAGCAACTATACATTCATCCTAGTTTGTCTTAAAAGATCACTTCTTCCCTGAACCATGAGAATTAAATGCATAAGCCCTTTCATAGCAAGATATGCTAGAGATTAAAGAAATAACTATCTTTCATAATTCACCTATAGCGGGAGTGAAAAATAATCTGTTATTATCTAGAGCAAAGAAAGTAATTTTTATCCAGACATGAATACTTAATCATTAGACCAAGTGATGTTGCCCATATTAATACAGACAAAATAAATCAGCCTTCAATTCTACTGAAGCTCTTAAAATAAAAGGAAGATAAATCATCTCTTTGCCATCATAAAAAAAGGTCTTTTACAGAATGAGCATGCAGTGACTGTTCCCCGAAATTAGAAAGGAGGATTAGTTTGATTCAGATAAGAAAAATTAATTATTCAAGTTTTGCTGATACCTACATGTCACCAGAGCAGCATGATAGACATTTTCTTGGGTTTGGGAGCATAGACAGGCTTAACTTTATTTTTGTATTTTATTCTTTTCAAAACATAATGTCCTGAAGCAGTGTGACAAAACATTATTTTCTGAGGTTGCCAAGTCCTTCTCAGTGCTAAGGTTCACATGGTAGCTCATAAAAATCAATGAAAGTGAAGGGCTTCCAGTAGTCTTAAAGTCAAACCCAAATAAAAGATACCTTACCCAGGCAATCAGTGGTAAAGGTATAGGTCGCCTCCTTCACCAGCAGACAGCCTGAGTGAGGGAATGGATTCAGCTGCCATGCAGGAGATGAATATGGGTTTGCTTGTGGGTTTTTTTACTAAAATTTACGTTCATATAATTCCACCTTACTGATAGAAGGGACCAGGAATTCACTTGAAAGGGGATTTCATGGAATTGTTTTGCTTTGCTCCTCTTGCGAGTCACACATCAGGAATATTAATGTCTTGGAAATGCTGTTCTTTAAATGCTTGTGTAACCAAAAGAAATCATAAATTGGTACCTACTGTTCATGCACCCAAATAATCAAAGAGTTGATGTATATTCTTGGTGCACTTGTTTTCAAATTTGGACTTTTGGCTGGGGGCAGATTGCAGGTTTGCTAAATATGTCAAACAGACTGAGAGCCACCATGGGTGCTTTAGTCATTTTCATACACAGAATGACCAAATATAATATGTTATTTTTCCTTTGCCAGGCATAGTCCAATTAGAATGAAGAGTATAACACAAACCATCAGTAGATCATCGGTCATTTCAGCTACCTCTGACACTTACATTTTTCAGCAAACGGATCCAGCTATACCAGTAGAAGGTTTGACTGCAGATCATGGTGCCACACAGACATCCACATGGAGGTGTGTGTGAAACTCAAATACATTACGTGTCCTGTCCAACCTTTATTTAAAAAAAAAAAATATATATATATATATATAAAATAAACTTTATGGGAGGAGATTGAGAGATCTCTGGGAAGGACTAGACCTGCCATATTTATAGTGAAAGTTGTAGCGTAATTTTTACAGCAGTAACAACCTCAATGTAGAGCTTCCTTCAGTTACTTTAGTGTCTCTTGATCACAATGAAGACAGATGAAAAGTCTTGAGAATGGGAAATATTTAATGCATGTCCACTTACTACTCTGCTAAGGGTCACAGCCAAGATACAGCTAAATTTGGACCTGCCTTTGTGGAACCTTTTTTATCTGTGTTCATAAATTACCTGCAACACTGCTTCCTTGTAATGGATTGGTTCCTCTTAATAAACAAGATTCTGACAGAATAAGGCAATTCTGGGAAAACAGAGATAGCCCAGTGATAAAGGTTTCAGTCTGGACAAGAGGAAATGTTTTTCTTGAATATATGCCATGGATGGCAATCAAATAGATTAATAAAACAAGATAATAGTGAAAATTAATTCTAAAAAACATTCTTAGTTGATGCAAAATACTTCTAATCAAGGTGTGAGAGCAAACTGCCAAAATATCAGAAAAATTGTAATGATTTTTATCAGGTAAACATTGTCATGTGTATAAGATCCAAAGTGAATACCTGCTTGTGTATGTATATGAAATCAATCATACCATTTAATCTATTTTCTACTTACACTACTTAAAATTAATGTTTCTGCAGTATTTTGATAATGTGCAACAAAATAACGGGTTCACAGAGCACAGTGGAGCGGAGATTTTTAAGGTAATATGTGAGTTTAAGCATATTTATAGTAGTAAAAATCCAAACATAGCCTACAAGCATGCAAAAATAAGAGTGAGGAACTTAATGCATAAACGGTTATTTTTTCTTGCAGTATCTAAACTAAGTTTGCAATGCCTACATATGCTTGGAAAGAGATACCATTAGAAAACAGAGAAGAAACATTAAAGAAAAATAGCTATCCAAGGAAGAATTCATACTGCAAATAATTTCACTATTAAACCTCAAAATATTTGATTCATAAGTATTATTTCATTATGTTGGAAGGTTCATCATCAAGAGACCAAGGGGTTACTTTGAAGGCCTGCTGCTACTGAAAGAGAAAACTGGTACAATTTAACTTCACAGAATTCATTCTCAGTTATTTCTAAAAGATTAGTTAGAAAAACTGCTATTACACTCTTTGGGGAATTTTAGCAGAGTGGAACCAAAAACTTGCTTTAAGCAATTCACTTACTTCAGAAGAGCTCAGCAGATAACAAGGACTCAAGGGTTTGACCTTTGCCCTGCAAGAAAATGAAGAATATTTGGGATCAACTTGTCTGCTTAGCAAAAATGTGCCTAGGACACTTCCTCATCAGGAAAAGAAAAGGAGAGTGTGACCTCTGTCCATACACGAGTTAATGTTTTGTGTTTTCTTAAATTATACTTCAACTTTGTTGAAAAATGTGTATATTTATAATATGTATTACAATGTAACATTTATATATGAATACTGTCCTCACAGTCCTTTCTCACCCTTCGACTCCTATATCTCTACTTCAGGAGTATATTTATTTTTTATCACTATAAGCATAAGATTTGACTTCTAGATCCAAAGAGAACTTTACTTTCTAGGTCTCAACAAAACTGTGAGCATTAAACTTCCTTCTGCCTTTCAAAAAAACCTTGTTCAGTTTATTTTTTTCTTATGTATTAGTGAGAAAATAGGAGAGTAACTGAAAAAGAAACTTGTTTCCACTGGGGGATAGTTAATTTACAAAAACATTGATATCTTAATGGGGAGAGGTATTTCTTTATTTGTGACTTCTGAGTTTTCAAAGAAAATATGTGGTGATTTTGGGTTTGTTTTCTTTGCGGGGGGGAGGTGTTTGACTGGGCTGTTTGGTTGGTTTGTTGTTGACATTCATTGTTTGTTTATTTGTTTTTCCTTTGTGTGGGTGTGCTATGATAGCTGCTCTTTTTTTGTTATTGATTTTCTTCCAGCGATGATAATTCAATTCACACACTGGAATGGAATGGAATGGAATGGAATGGAATGGAATGGAATGGAATGGAATGGAATGGAAAATAGAATTAGAATAGACTAGACTAGACTAGACTAGACTAGAATAATTTCAGTTTGAAGAGATTTACAAGGATGATCAAGTCCAACTGCTTGACCACTTCAGGGTATCATTGTGACTAAGTTAAAGTGTATTATTAAGGACATTGTGTAAATTTCTCTTGAACATTGATGGACACAAGGTATCCACCATTCATCTAGGAAGCCTTTTACAGTCATTTGGGGGCTTTGAAAGCGAGTATTATAGTTACTTTATATCCTTTAACTTTGCCTTAAACTGAAGAAATCATGGAAATTTACAACAGGAAAAAGGAAAAACTGTGACACAAAACCATCTTTGAAGATCCCATGATAGGCATATACCACTTGTATATCACAAGTAAAACACTTTAAGTTTTCGAAGATACAGAGTGCCACTCTGATGTCACAGTTTTAAAGACCAAGAATACCCTAAAAGTAAGAAACAGCCTCTCCACATGATCTCCTCAGGTGTTTGTTCAATAGCAAAGGCTTTCAGTGGATTAAACAGAAAAAGAAGGGTTTTCTCCTTGACTGGGTAAAGGAAGAGATGGAAAGGGAAGAGGCAGAGCCCTCTGAAGAAAGTTGCTGTGCCATGAGCCTTCCTGTTGCTGATCCAGGCTGGGAGAGCCCACGCTCCAGACAATACACTAATTACTACATTTTCACACACCGGTGTAACCTCAAATGCCCCAAACTCTAAGGGCATTGCAAAGTGTAAGTTAAGGAAGACTGCGCAGGGTAGAGGGGGTGGTGGAGGGTGTTTCTGGTTTTATACCAAAGTTTAAGAAAATTGAATCCCAAAATACTGGAGGCAATAAGGTGAAATAAAATAATTCTTCCTACATTTTCATCCACTCCAAGCTTAAGAGAGAAATAAAACTACTGAGCATCTGCCATCAGAGAGAACCCCTCCATTAAATAACCCTGGCAAACTCACTCTCCTGGTGGTTATGTCTCTAGGAATATATCCAGAAGAAAAATGGCCTTATGTGTGCATCCTGTGAAACCAAATGTCACAGTGAAACTTTGGATCAGTACATTTTTTGGGTACTACTGAACCTGAATCATGATTTTAAGAGAGTTAAGATTTTAGCTAAGGGTTAGAAACAATTTATATTGATCAAGATGTAAATTAGATTAGTAAATGGTAGGTTAATGATTATTAGATGCCTAAGCTAGAGCTAATTGTTATATTTTGAGTATGTTTATAGAAGAAAGTGGAGTAAGTGAACTATTATAAGAACAAATTGAAACCAGTAAGAACAATGGCCAGCACCTGGACTTCGTACCAATCACTTACCAGGGTACTTTGGATCGTGCCAGAGGGTCACAGAGACCTGATGAAGACTCTCCTGACTTCATCCTTTGAGACCACTGATCCAATTTGAGACCACTGACCCAATTTGAGACCACTGACTCAATTCAAGAGAAGAATTGAGCACACGTGAAGGACTGCTAGCCTCATTTTAATAGAGAGCTGGGATGGGAGGTGCTGGGGTTACGCATATGTATTGTATGTAAGATCTTGGAAAATAAATAGAGAGCAAAGAGCCTTGTTCAGGGTGGCCACGCCTTTCAGAGATGACTCCCATGCCTCCCGCCGGTGAATAAACATACCACTTTCTAACTTTCATTTGTTAGAGGGTCTTTGTCCGTGATTATATCGTTTTTTAATGACTCAAACACATTGTTACTAGCTAAGGAAATCTGACTGTCTGCAAGTCTGCTATGATCTATGCTGCTGTTCTTTGTAGGGATCATGCTGACATCCCTCCTACAGTTTGCTGAGAAAGCAGATGAAATCTTTGTCACAAACTACAACACCTGCCATAACTCCCTATCTAAAATTAAAATCTGAAACTTGTAGCTCATCTTTTTCTTCTCTTTTGTTTTATACATCAGGGGATGACATCAGTAATTCAGAATATTTGTCTGTTTTACTGGAGCTTGCCAAAAATCTGGCTTCTCACACCTTTTCTAAAAAGAAATAACACTCAGAGATTTTGGTGAAATGAGCAGGTTGGAGTCTCAGGCACACAGCACTGCACATTACATTGCAGCAGGGAGAAGAAAGGAGAGGATAAATAGGCAGAAAAGGCTTTGTGAATAATAAAGAGTGAGACGGATAACTGATCTCATACAGATCCAGAGGAAGAAATCATGTTAGTTGCATGAAATAAAAAAAAAAATTGGGAGAATTATAATTACTATTTTACCCAAAATGGTAAATTCCCAGGTTTTACTGTACATTTCTCCTCTCTCTAAACGTGGCACACTGGTGTAATAAAAAACATGAAACCAAAATTAATAGGGCAAGAAGGTATTTTCATATCTATCCACCATGACAAATTAACAGACTTATAAACAACTAAAAGGGGAAAAAAAATCTTAACTATATAAGGTCTTCTCCATCTGTACAGTACAGACATCAGATTCTGATTAACTGTGATACAGAACTAATCTTTTCAATTAATGCAAATGAGCTGCACTTTTATGTAGACTGTTACCAGAGGGCATTCAATGATATTTTTATTCACTACATTTGACCTTAAAAATGTTTTGTAGTCATCAAGGATACAATTTTTCACACAGTGGGGATGTAGGAACAGCTAATTAAGTGGTGTTTAATGACATTTGTTCCTTAAAGGAGGGCTGATTAAATGTAGCATGTAATTTTTTACCAAATCAAGCAATTCAGCCAATTTCCACATGCGCTTAATAAGCTAGGCCTTAATTATTACACCTCTTGCATAGATGCACCAGTCACAAAGATTTGTGGGCTGCTAAATATAATGTTACTTATTTGCAAGCCTGAGTTGGTGAGAATGCAGAATTCTGATTTCTTTTTCTAACTCTATTGATTTTTGAGAATAAAGGAAATTTTTTTCAGTTCTAACAAGTGGAATACATTCTATATTCACTTGTGAATAGTTACTGCAAAGAAACTGAGAAAGAATTTCTCAAATACAGAGTTTTGTGAGATCTAACTTTGGCAATTTTAAACCACCCATTGGAAGCAATAACACAGTTTGTCTTGGCTTTGAGCTCCGTCCAGCATGGCTGGTTTTGAAAACCCTGGTTTTTAAAATTAACCTGTCTGTATGTCAGCGCAGCATACATGGTCTGAGAGAAGCTGAAGAAAGTAGCAAAGGTTAGTGAGCAGGTGAGTAAGCTCAAACAGATAGAATCAGTATTTGTTTTTCCCTCTGAAAATCAAGCACATTATTTTCACCATATTTAGGAGAGTTGAATTATTGTATTTCAGCAGGAACTGCTGACCTTACTTGTTTACTGAATTAAACATACTACGATGTGTATTGTCTAATGCCTTATGGCTAGGTGCTTCCTAGGAGATCAGTGCTACAACCACAGCACTGCACTCAAATATCCTGCCTGTTTCTCCAGAGGGTCACTGGTATTCTGCAGGCTTCCTATTTCATCTGCTATGAAGGTGTAGTACTCCCAAACAGCACCAACATTTCTGTTTGGGCAGCAGAGTTACACCCTACAAGGCTAATGTGAGGTGACTTGAGCCCTCTGGCACAGGTGCAGCCCCACTTCAAGTACTTTGTGTAGTTTTGGGCATCTTGAAGATGAGAAGGACATAAAATTGTGTGTCCAGAGGAGGGCAACCAATATGGTGCAAAGGCCTCAAGGGGATGAATTCTGAGGAGTGGAGGAGGAGAGGAGAGGAGAGGAGAGGAGAGGAGAGGAGAGGAGAGGAGAGGAGAGGAGAGGAGAGGAGAGGAGAGGAGAGGAGAGGAGAGGAGAGGAGAGGAGAGAGGAGAGGAGAGGAGAGGAGAGGAGAGGAGAGGAGAGGAGAGGAGAGGAGAGGAGAGGAGAGGAGAGGAGAGGAGAGGAGAGGAGAGGAGAGGAGAGGAGAGGAGAGGAGAGGAGAGGAGAGGAGAGCCCTCATGATAGTCTGCATCTCCCCGAAGGGAGGCAGTGGAATTGATCTCCTCTCTCTGGTAACCAGAGATAAGATATGAGGAAATGGGATGAAGCTGCATCAGGGGAAGTTCAGACAGACACTGGGAAAAGTTCTTCACTAAGACACTGGTCAGTCACTGGGTCCCCAAGGAACTGGTCATGGCACCAAGCCTGTAAGAGTTCAAGGAGTGCCTGGACAACACTTTCAGTCATATGGGAGTTTTTTAGGTAGCCCTGTAAGAAGCAGGGAGTTGTATCCAACAACCCCTGTAGATTCCTTCCAACTTAAGGTATAATTGATAATTCTTTAAACTTCCCTTCCATACTGTAGTTACTAAAGTTCAATTGATGTAGGTGAAACATCTAAATACAAAATTTTACTGGCTGAAAACCTTATCCAATATCAGAAAATGCTTCACTGATTCTCGAGAGTTACAAATACACACCCTTTGTATAGAAGTAATACAAAACATTCTTCTGCAACAAAATAGTCAGAATTCAAAGAGGTATGACTCAGTTGTGTGGCAATGAGTATCCAATTTCTCAAATGAAAAGTATCGGCAATCCTCCTGCAGCATGATAGTTACAGGTCAGGGATAATGATACATAAATAAAATACTTAGCATGATCATAATCAAAATGTTACTGCTTTACAAAAACGTTAATTTTGCTGTTATAATTACAAGCACACTAATTACACTCTAACAGCCATCAGGGGTCATCTCCCAGTTTCATCCACCATCCGGCAGTGGCATTTCTGCCAACTGCAGGAACGTATATGCATGTGTGTTTGGAAAAATAATGATAGTTTTCACCTACTTTCAATGCTCTTTCTAAATTGTTATAGGCCTCCAATGGTACAAGGAGCTTCAGTGAGTGGCACTTATTCAGGAGAATCATAATAGGAACCTGGCTGTATTACATGCACAGCCTTAGCTCTCATTTTAGCATGCTTGTAGTCTTGATAAATGCACATTAAGAATTACAATCTTGTAAAAATAAACTGTTTAGGTCAAAATGGTATTTGTGAAAGATTGATCTGCGTGATAACCATTTTGAGTTGATACAGCGTCCCTGGCCTCCCCTAGTCAATGGGAAGGACGGTCTGTGTTAGTGTTCCATGTGTTTGGTGAGGGCCAATAGCTACATTAAAACAAAATTCCCACTTCCCTATCACAATTCTAGAACTGTATTATCAAAACCTAATGCTTTGCAATACTTTAAGATGTGCACTACAGTCCAGCTATGCACTGTGAAACCACAAAGAAGTATTTCTTATTAGAAGTTTCAATCTTTATTAAAACAACAAAAACAACAAACAACAACAACAAACAACCAAAACAAACAATTAAGGAGTATGTTTTAAGATCTCTATAATGAGAGATATCAAATTAAATCATTAATCCCAAGTAATATTTGCATTTCAAATCTTTTCAGGACAATGAAACTCACCTTACGCCACAGATTGTCAGTAACCATTTAAAGATTATATAAATTGACTCCACTGACAGTATTTTCTGCCTTAACTGCCTACAGTCAATCCCAGAGGTGTTCTTTTTTCTCTACTTTAATTATTCAATATTCCAAATTTAAATCAATCCAGCACTAATTTTCTTCCTTCTTCCTCTTGAGAGATTTAGATTTTCAGCCTCATTTTTTTTTTTTCCTATGACCACCTTCTCACCAATCTTTTCCCAAAATGTCAAGGGCAGAGGACCCAGTATCCGTAAAACTTGTCAGTGACTTGAACTCCTTTCTACTTCATCGCTGTAACATCCCATCTTTAAGGGGAAGGGGACACCCAAGATTCAGATTCCTTTTACTTAAAAAGAGTAACAAAAGTCAGAGTGTTTACAGTAACTCACAAAGTTTCATTAGTAAATTACATCCTTGACATAGAAATTGGTAAAAGTTGTATAAGCACACAGAAGTGGGTTATGAATAGAAGTGGAAAATAATGAAAAAAATAATGAAAGAATGAGAAGGAAGGAAGGAAGGAAGGAAGGAAGGAAGGAAGGAAGGAAGGAAGGAAGGAAGGAAGGAAGGAAGGAAGGAAGGAAGGAAGGAAGGAAGGAAGGAAGGAAGGAAGGAAGGAAGGAAGGAAGGAAGGAAGGAAGGAAGGAAGGAAGGAAGGAAGGAAGGAAGGAAGGAAAAAATTAAAATTAAAATAATTAAAAATAAAAATAAAAAAAATAAAAATAAAAATAAAAATAAGTGTCTGGGTTTGAAAAAGACAGGCATCTGCTAGGGAGAGGCAGGCCTCTCTAGGAATGGGGAATTTACATCCTTCCCTCTGTGTTATTACAATTTGGAAGATTTAAAAAAAACCCAACTTTTCAGTCAGAGCTATGGGGAAAGGAATAACAGTCCTTTACTAGTAAGTATAACAGGACAGACAAACAACAGCAATTATAATAATAGTAAAACAGAACCAAGAACCCTGAGGGGCAAACAGTGGAAACTCCGGCGGTGATGGCTGGAAACAGCGGGTTGTCCCCAGCAGCCAGGGGGGTGTCCTGGCAGGCGAAGTGAGCAGTGCCAGAGAAGCCGCGGTGGCTGGACCCGGGCTGACCCAAAATCAAGCAGGGCAGGCGAAAAAACTCCGAATTCCTGGGCACTCCAACAGATGATAGAATTCTCAGGACCGAACCCCCCCGTTAACCGTGGAATCTATGCAGCTACGAGTCGCTCGACCATCCTCCTCCCGGAAAACCAAGAGCTGAAAAACAAACCCCACCCTCAGCTCCCGGGAGCCTTTTCTTCCCCCTAAACTAAGTGATCAACTCCCTTTTGTCTGGGTCAAGCACCCTTTAACTATCAATATTTAGTCTCCTAGCAAATTTTTTTTTTTATTATTGGGGTGCGGGTGGGGGGGTGGGGTGTGGAAATTCAATAGGAAAACTTAACCCCCAACAATAAGAGAGCGAGAAAAAAAGCTCACAAGTCCTGGTTCCAGCATCAATCCAGCTGATGGAATGTCAGGGATCCTGAGTCACACAGCTGGGATTGATGGAGTTTTCTTTTTATAGATAGGTTTTCCCTACACTGAAGATAGGTTTCTCACTTTCTATACGAATTAGTTATGCACAATCTGTTCTTTCAGACTTTCTGGAAAAGGTTGGAAGCATCGGAACCTAGGGTGGTCTTTTACCCCCCTACATTCCATGTCCACTTCCTGTGCTTGCATTGGACTGTAGTGTGCTTGTGTCCAGGAACTTCAACAACTGTGCTTGTCCTGGAAAATTGCTGCCCTACCTCTGTACAGCCCCTTCCCCAGTCATATCTTGTTCTTTCCCACAGCGTGTTATTACCAACAATCTTTGGTAATTATCAGTGATTCTTGGGGTATTACCAACAATCCAGCCAACCAGGGATTGATGTTTGAGCCATACACATTAAACCCTTGACTTCTGGGATTCTTTGGCCATTATATCAAAATCTTCAGTTTCCTATGCATTGACAGCACTTTGCAGTTAAAAAAAAGGAAAAACCTGGTTATTCCATTTTAATAAAAGGCTTGGTGGAACTGTACTCATTTTGGCTATGGACCTGGCTGACACTAGAGGTTAAGGTGCCAACTCATCAGCAGAAATGGCCAGTCAATACCAGACCCAGCATTTCTGGGAACTCGAGCATCAGTGACCATTGACTGACAACAGCTGATAACAAGGACCTGCTCAGGAGAGATACTGAGCCTGAGTCTTCTCAACTCAGGGAAGGAAAGCTATAATTATAACCCCAGAAGCCAGAGACGGGAAAGAGACCTTCATGATCAGCTGGTATATCTCCCTCTAAAGAAAATTTTACTTTTCACAATATGTTTTCCTCCAGATCTGTCTGGTGTCGCCTAAAAAAATATTTTAAACAATAGATTTTCTATCACATTTCTTCTAAGGTTTTTCCACAATAGATTTCATGGCTGGGAACTGAACCCTAATAATACAGAGTAAATGTATTCAGAATAATAGATTCATATAAGTTGGAAAAGACCTCTAAGATAATTGAGTCCAGCTATTTACTCAGCATCAGCGTGTTCAACATTAAACCATATCTCCAAGTATATCCACATATCCACAGGTCTTTTTGATGGCTTTATATAAACTTTTCATGTGAACTCTTCATATGAACTAGTAAGATACTATTAATAGAATTCCTCAAGAAGTGTGGTGAAATTCCCCCTATTACTACTTCATTTATTATCTACTACTTGTGAGTTTTCTCATTAACGGGGGGGGGGGGGGGGGGGGGGGGGGAGGTTTTAATTTGCTTTTTTTTTCCCTTTGTTGCCTTTCTTTTCTTTGCTCCATCAATGCAATCAGCATAGCTAAATCAAAGTCACATGCCATTGAAATTTCATTTGGCACATTTCTTTAAGATTTGTGTCATTTGAACCTGTGACTAAGGCATGGGTTCAGCATTCTTTAAACCTCATTTATTGCCTCATACTGAGCAACTTGTATGAGATTCAGTTTCACATCACAGTGCAATTTGTAAAATGAGTGGAAGATATTTCTATTTTGGTCTCTTTATGCTATGAGGTCTCCAGGTAAGATTTGAGAAATAGTCAATAAAAATCCACATGGTGAGAAAGTATCAAAATATTAAAATAATCACAATTATGCTATGATTAATTCTGACACAGTATTGTCTTTGGCAAGACCTGTATAGAAGACTTACTAGTTAATTGAATTCAGAGACAAAAAATATATTTCTTGATACTTTTTTCTTTGCTTTGAGTTTCCCAAAGTTGCTTGTGACAATATTGTCTTACAATATCATAAACACTATTTTTCATCAGAAAATTTTAAGTATACTCAGGAGTGAAAATCATATTTCTAAACAAATTATTTATGTCTTTGTATACTGGTCCCCACATTTAGTGGCCTCCATATTTAGTGGCCCCAAGCAACATTAGCACTTGCCTGCAGTATTCAAATTCTGGGGTCCTAATTTATCATTCTTCAGTCTCAGAGTAGAAGCAACTATTTTAGTAATAATAAACTACTTTATGTGTGAAAGCCCAGAGATCGCTTTTTAAGGCAGAGTGTGTTCTCTAGCTGGAGAAAGTTCTTAACTGATTTGCTCCACTTGTACATGATTTCATTAAAAACTTGAAATCCTGAAATTAACTGATTTTTTTTTAAAATAAAAGTAATTTAATTGATTCAACAGAAAGTTACAAAATTTATTAGTACATTATCTTTGAACTAATGAAATATATTTGACTACAAATCAGTTAAATTTTAAGAAAAGCAAAGGACAAATAAATTGATATTTTTTATTATATAGATTTCAATCCACTGCAAATGAGTTCAAATTTTCACAAAAAATAAAGTTGACTTGCGGTTTTAAATACATTGTTTTTTTTTTTTCTTTTGTATTTCACTTAAACCAAGAGAACACAAATTCAGTTAGTTCTGTTGCCTAGTTTCAATGTCAGTGCTGAAAATGAAATAAAACTCTGCAAGGCCAAATATCCCCAATCTTTTTTTTTTTTTTAATCCATTCTCAAGGAAAATACATTAAGTGGCAGTGGTAATGACCTTATATCACCCTAATAATAGGTGTTCAGTATGAGTTTTTCTTATATACTCCAAACGCAATGCAATTCTCATCCAGTCAGTCTAGGGAGTAGAACTCATGTGATTAAATATGTGTGTGCATTTGAGGTAGATAATGAATGCGTTCATTAACGTGTGTAATAAGATACAAAATGCAAAAGCCTGCATTAGGAAAGATTTCTGCATCCCTTTTGTGACTGCAGCTCAGGCTCCTTCCACACGGAAAGAATGGAGTTCACATTATTTCTTTCAAATACACCAGTTCTCAGATTAATTTCATGTATTTTCTGTGAACTTTACCTTGCAAAAAAAACTTTTTTTATAACTGGAAAATTTTATAAACTAGAATACTTCTCTTTCTGCTTTCCTTTTCCTCAAACAGCAGACTTTTTCACTGACAAGAGAATTTCCCCATAAGCAGAGAGAAGTGTCGTATCCCTGGGACCAGCTGAGCTTTGGAACTGTCTAGGCAGCTTTCTTTTTAACAGGTGTCCAAGCAGGGTAACCTGGCTCCATGGTGCTGTTTCAGCACTAACTTCATTGACAGCAGCCACAGACATTTTCAGGATAAGAAACAGGTGTTTCAACATGCTTCACTGGGCAGAATGAAGAACAATTCCCTCCCTGGTGTCAGTGTACATGATATATTCAATGATTGCTGCTTTCTGATCAAGAATACGTGCACTCATGTAGTGGAGAGCAATCCATCTGGGTTTGTAATCAGGAATGAGCTGCTGAAACAGAAAGTCATTATTTTGGCAGGGAGGAGGAGAGTAGTGTCTGGCAACTGGCTGAGCATGTTTTGCTTAACTTTAAAACCCACTGAACATATTCTATGGCTAGAATATATGAGAGTTGGATTTTTCTTTTCATACAGGGGAAGCATAAGTGGGAAGAAAAAAGCTGAAAGCTGAAAAGAGAAGTCTAATTAAATGGAATTTAAAAAAATCTTTTAAAAATCATATTCTTACCCAGAGTCTGTTCCAGAGGGAATGTAGTTGTGCTGACTAATGTCAGATGAGGGTTTAATTATGTGTGTAGAATCACAGAATAGTTTGGGTTGGAACAGAGCATTAAAGGTCATCTACTCAAGCCCCACTGCAATGAGCAGGGACATCTGCAACTAGATCAGGTTTTCGAAGTCCTGTCTAGCTTGACCTTGAATGTTCCCAGGGATGAGGCCCATCTCTGGGCAATCTGTGCCAATGCCTCACCATGGTCATTGTAAAAAATATCTTACTCATATCTAGTCTCAGTTTATCCTCTTCTAGTTTAGAACTGTTACCGAGTGCCCTGTCATAGCAGGCCCTAATAATAAGAGAGTCTCCATCTTTCTTACAACCCCTTTTCCAGTACCAAAAGGCTGCAATGGGTTAAACCTGGAACCTTCTCTTCTCCAGGCTGAACAACCCCAGATCACTCAGTCTGTCTCCACAGCAGAGGTGCTCCAGCTCTCTGATCATTTTTGTGAGCCTGATCTGGACTCACTCCAACAGGTCCATGTTTTTCCTGTGTTGAGGAACCCAGAACTGGATGCAGTGCTCTATTTGGGGCCCTATTAGAGAGGAGTAGTAAGAAAGAATCACCTCCCCCAACCTGCTGGCCCAATTTCCTTTGATGCAGCCCAAGATACAAGTTGCTTTCTGGGCTGCAAGTGCACATTGCCAACTCATGTCCAACATTCTACACCCTTGTAACCCCAAGTCCTTCTCAGCAGGGCTGCTCTCAATTTCATCATTCTCCAGCTGTTATTTGACACCAACTATTTCCCCAACCCAGGCATGGAACATTACTCTTGTCCTTGTTGAACCTCATGAGGTCCATATGGACACACTTCTCAAGCTTGTGCAGGTCCTTTCCTGCCAGCATGACACAGCTTGGTGTCAGCAAACTTGCTGAGGGTGAGTTCAGCCCTCCTGTCCAAGTCTTTGACGAAGCTGTTGAACAGAACTGTTTAAAATCCCATTTTTAGAATCCTGCTATCAATTTAGCAGTCACACTACAAAGTCTGCATTATCCTTACTTTACTGGAAATACCCAACTTCCTCTTTCAAATATAGAAAAATATTTAAGCTACTTTCTTGAAACAGCTGTTGGCAAATACTGTCCTCCCTAAGGGTGATCACAGTACACAATGTAGCACCTTCATTACCTAGAAAAGCTCAAAATTGGCTTTGATGAAGAGAACGGGAGAATGATTTCATGATGAATGGCATTTAGCACAGTGCCATGATGGTGACCATGGGAAAACAGCTCAAGAACCAGAACTCATGTTTGCATCAAGAAACACAGAAAATAACTTCCCAGGATAGTTACTTTTATTTACTAGAGCGGGTGTAAATTCAATGGCATTTAGTTCTTTCTTATAATAAATGGGTAAAAGTGCTCTTTTACTTAATTTTGCTCAAGAATTAAACTAAAAATCAGTGCCCCACCGTTGTGAATTTAACCCAGCGCTAGCATAGCATAAATCGCTGTGAATCTTTTGTGCTCTACATCTTTATGCTTCTATGAAATGTACCTTTTTGCAAAAACAATTTTGGCATCTTAGACCTAAAAATTGTGGTGCCTTCTGTATTTTCTCTCATACAGATAGATAGAGAGGCAGTCATAGAGGAGCTATAGAGTACACATTGAAGAAGGAGGATAAAAACAATCAGTTGCAGTAAACTCGCTTTTTTTTTTTTTTTTTTTAATTCACTGAAGATGATATTATTAAGAAAATGTTTCTATTTTGAGATAAGGTATTTTAAAGAACAGAGAGCAATTTTAGAGTTGTTTTCCTGCTTCAAATGACCACAGGGAATGCTTGAACAATATTTTAAACTTACAGCTTGGATCAGAGTTTAAAATGCATAAAATTCAGTGCATGCATTTAAGGAAGTAAAAAAAAAAGAAAAAATGAACAAGGGAGATAACATCAAATTTATTAGCTTAATAGTCTCTTCCTTCATGAAGACAAAAAGCCCCAAAAAAGCTGTGCTTATTTAGTACTGAAATATGACTGCTAGGAATTCGAATGCACTTATCAACATATCCTTAATCTGAGTACATTTGGAATTGTGAGCTCTTACAGATTTAAGAATGATTAGGGAATTGTTAGACCAGTTTTTCTGATATTTTAGTATTACCTCTCAGAAAAAGCAAACTGACTGATGCTAAGTAATTTTGCATGAGGAGACTAGATGATTTATCCCATCATGGGTTGTCAGTTTGACATATCCACAACAACAGTAAAAATTTCTCCAAACCCTACAAAATATGTTGCATAGGAACCTTTATTCCTGTGATTATTAAGATCATTTAGACAGGGAAAACCCAATGGCCTACCCCGTGAAATTAATTCCCAAACCAAATAAATTTAAGGTCACACATTAAAACCCAGAACACTAAAGTTAGTGGGGAAACTTCCGTCACTAAATCAAAATTCCCACATCAGAGAATTGCTTGGAAATTTGAGGATTTTAATAGGCCATTCAAAAGTTCATGAGCACTCAGAGTGCTCCTTTGGCAAATCCATGCTTAATCTACAACTCAGATACAGTGAGAAATTTCTGTTCCCCTCATTAAAAAGGTGTATTAGCAGTGGAAAACAATCAAGGAAGGCAGCCAGTATGATCAGAGGCATGGAAGAACTCTTGCAACTGAGCAAAGGCAAAACTTCTTATAAGAGCTCATTTAAAAGAGATATGTTGGGTTTGGAGAGCCATGAGGGGAATGAAACAAATGGACAGGGAGCCTCTTTTACTCTGTTTTCAGTGTAAGATCTGAAGGCAATCAAATAAAGTGACTAAGAACCCAGTTCAAAATGAAAAAAAGGAGGGAATTTAGTTCTTCACACAACAGGTTGTAGATCTGTAAAACTCCTTGAGAAAGGATCTCAGCAGATGCAAGACAGTTTCACTGGTTTAAAGAAAGACTGGAAAAATAGAGGAAGTATCAATTAGTGATTATAATATACACTTAAATAGAGGCACCACAATTGCTCTGCTCATATTTGCTTGTGTACTTGCATTTCCAGCTGGAGTTGAAAACAAAGTGGAGGACTAAATGAGTGGTTTCCTGCAGAAGTACAGCCACTTTTTATAAATAATGAGTCTGTTCTTTACAACTTTAATTAATTATGCTATTTTCAGAATAAAATAAGTAACTCCTCCTTGGCTTTAAAAAATCTTCCAAAAATGTCACAAGTTTATTTTTTGCTTCCATTTCTCAGACTAGTAAACTGTCTTTACAAGAAGAAAAATATTTAATTTTATTTTCAAGGATTTTATTGTAGAATTAGTTTAGTGAAGAGAATCCATTTTGTTACACAGATAATAGGAAAATACTTTAGATGAAAAATTTCATCAGAGTTGCAGAAAACAGAGATGCTCATGATGTCATTTGTGGCTATACAATTTCTTTCCCATAAGCTTGTCAGCTCATATTAATGTTTGCTTTTGTCAGAACAGAACTTGTTAAATATGACAGGAAACTTGGGAGAGTAATATGTGCTGCGATTTATTCTCATCCCATTGCAGTTTGCAGTCTGAGTGACTTTATCCTTACACATCAGATTTTGTTGGGGAAGAAAGATGTCGGGATTTTGTTTTTCCCCATTAAGTGAATGCAGAAGAATCTAATAAGACTTGCATTGTTCCTTGAAAAATAATAAAAGCATAAATGAGATGTGTCAGACAGATCTTGTTGTATATTCATGCAGACATCTACAGCTATTCTGGTGCATTACTAAAGAAAACAACCCTACATTGTTTACAGTATCCTATTTTTTTTTTTTTTTTAAATTGATGTAAATGAGCAATTGAAACTAAATTACTGAGATGTGCTTTCTTCCTGTTGCAATTTGACTCACCCATATGTTCCAAAAAAGAGGCCTCTTCTACTCAGGCAAAAAATCTCACGGAGGAATTATTGATGAGTTATGAATCACTCAATTTCTCTGAAAGAAAGAGGATTGGTTTTATAGTCTTGCATCTTTTGGTCCTTCCTCACCTTTAATGACATTCACATGGTGCCAGCTGGAATAAGTGTCATGAGAAATACGAACAGTTTGAAACAATCAAAGCCTCTTTTTTAGAAGACTACAGAATCTTAGAAGGAGAAAGCCTATAAACATATGGTGTTTAGACAGGTGCTCTGTAAAATATAGCTCTCCTCAGGTGAAGCTGCTGTCAATGCTTTTAATCAAAAGACTACAAAAGAGCATATTGTTTGTCCTTTTTCTTTCCTCTTTCCCTCGTGCTGGGGTTTTTTTCCCCATCTTTTATGAAAAATGAAAGTCAGTCCACCTTTTGTGTTTCCACGTGTGGGGTTTTTGTTATTTTTGGGTTTTTTCACAAAATAAGGGAAGAAAGCAGGGAGGAATAATAAATTATTCTAAAAACCATCTAAGAAGTGTAAGAAAATTACGAGGGCAAGGAAGATACAACTCCTTATTGACCAAGGAAGAGAATACAAAGGCCTTGACTTGACTAACAGCGCCATGGAGCTCTCATTAGCTTCTTTTGAGGTGGCTGAGCAGCAGCATGGGCTTGCTAGGAGCAAGATCTGTTGAATATTATAAGAATATAGGCCTTGGTTTGGGTTTGCACTTAAAGGAAGGTGTATGGTGTGTGTGTGTATGTATGTACTGATAAACGCACCGGTCTGCCTTAATACAGAGATTTCACTATCATTACTGGAACATCAGGCATTCTCCTCTTCACTTACTACTAAGTTACTACTGAATTGTAACAAATTTATGCCCCAGAATACCTACAGTGTGCCTTCTTATTCTCTTACTTGAGTCTACAAGTCTCTACAATTGTCCCTACAATTTCACTGTGAAGATGCATTTCACATAATGCAAGTTCTGAGAAAAAAGTCCCTAAGAAACAGACAAAAAGTGAGAGAGTAGATCTCCTACAGATTGATTCAGTTGAAGTTAGATTTCTGTCTGCAATGCCTACATTTTTGCTAGATATCCAAGCCTATCAGGCATCAGGGCAGTCTAGGTTTGCACATACATATATGATACTATCTAAATCCCTGAAGATCATTCAAGACACCTCCATTAAAAAGAAAAATGGGGAAAATTGTGTGCCAGAGACCCAGGCCACTTTGCAGACACATCTGGAGATGAGGGAGGATGGTCTAAAGCCTTTGAGATCGTCCTGGGCACATACCTGGGCTGCTGAGTCAAGTCTGTGCTCAGTACAGCCCTTACTGCAACTCACCTAAAGTTCTACTGCCTGGTCATCTGAAAGAAAGGCTCCATTTAGGTCTCTGCTAAGTGCAATGAGAGCAGGCAGTCCTAGACAGACTGTGCAGAACTGGATACACTTGTGCCAAAATTCTGAAAATAGATACAGCTCTGGAGGCACAATTTAGCTGCAGAGATGTAGGTGTCTACAGCTATGTGAAATATCCTTGCCTAACCTCATCTGCCTTTAGGTATTGATCTTCTGTAGGTCTGTGTCTCTGGTGTCCAAGCGCAGGTGCCCATGTAGGAAGAGACCAGGACCTATCCAGTGCTGGACACAGCATCTTCAGCCACCTCCAACAACCCCACTTTCGGCCACATCTCAGTCCAAAATTATGTTTTATCTCCAGTCTGGATCTGATTGATACCTGGAAGCAACTCACTCTATTAAAATGTCCAATATCAACACTCTAGTTCCTCAGAAAATTAAAATACCACTTATACCTGCAGATGTCTCGATCCTGCCATTTTCCTCTTAAGTATGAATTCTTAAATCTATCCTCAAAAGAAATCTACTAATCTATAATTTTCTATAATAATTTGAGTACTAACATCAAGCACAAGATGCATGAGAAACTGCCAATTTATTTTTTGAAAGAGGATGGGGAGATATAGTGTCCTGTAGCAAGATGACATCCTGATGTTTAAAACATTTCAGTCAATCATTTTAGACGGCTGCATCACCAGATAAGATTGCTGCTTAATTTTTGTTGTATAATAGCTAAATGATTACATCTTCATTTCCAGCTGGATCTTTAGCCGCTGATGCTATGCAAGTAATGAACAATTCTTCTCTTTCTATCTCCACCCTTCTTTTTTTTTTTTTTTTTTTTTTTTTTTTTTTTTTTTTTAACCCTTTTCATCTTTTTCACAGTAGCTGGGTTTCCATCTGCTATCCAAAATAATCGGCATATAGAAGTCCCATGCTGTTAATCAGCTGTTTCCAAATGTATGTCTTCTTCTATTTCTTTTCCTTAATTGAAAATTTACCCTCTGACAGAGCTTTCCATGTTTCCTCTGAATTTGATTTGTCTGTCAGAAGTGAAGAGAAGAAAATCTCTACTGATTTTAGACTGGGTGTTTTGAGCAAGTGGAAGGGGGAGCAGGGAGCCATTGATGCTGGCAGGCACAGCAGTGCTGGGAGGTTACCAAGCAACGAGACAGAGATGTGTCACAGGGGCAGGAGAGATGGGGAAGATGAACAAAAGTGTGGACAAAGGATTCAACAAGATGAAGGGAGGCGTTACGACTGCCTGACCTCTTCCTTATTTCTGATCTTGAGCTGCAATGGCACCTGTAAATACAGGCTGTGTAAAGCATCCCAATTTATTTACCTGGAGCCTTGGAGGCAGAAGAGATGGAGAAAGCCTGGAGAGTAATCTTGTCATCAAAGGATTGTTCTGTCAAGAGTCCACTGTGTAAGCAAAAGGGGACAAATTGTGCATGTGAACACAAAAAGTGCATGTTTGTCACTGGATGAGAGGGAGTCATAGTACAAACATCCTGTTGTATTATACACAGACTGGAAACTGTTAGTCAGAACCTGATTTGACTTCAAAGAATTCACAGTCCTTAAAATGGATTAAATATGGAAATTAGATTTTCTTTGGTTTATAAATTTCTTTAAAATTTCTCTTGCACCGATTTCCCACACCTTTGACTCCACCCAAATAATTTAAATTAAATAGATCTTCTCAAAGTGAGGACAAAAGTTGTGATGTAGAATCCTTCTCTGCTTACTTCAATTTTGCAAGGGAATTAATGTCTATCAGACCTTTTAAACATCTTCTATTCCCTTGTTAGGTTTCCAAGCTTGAACAAACTGCGTTACAGTAAATGCTTAAGGAAGCATGTTTGCCTTTTGGATAGTAATATGGCCAGATAAAGCATCAACAGCTGTCTTCAGCTCCTCTCATACTCTTTAGGCCAACTTAAACAAACTATTGATAAATACAGGAACCTCATATTATGTTTCCCTGAAAGGAAAGGTTACTTAATAGCATCCTAAATATGCAAGATATAAGGAACAGGTGTAGCTCATGACATTATTAAATCAGTTTAAATTCATGGGGTTGTCCTAACTTGTGGATATAAATTGTTAGAATTTACAGCACTTCTTCTAAAGTTGCCAAAAAAATCTGCATAAGTATTTTGTATTGCCCAATATTGTCCCAAGATATTTATTTGAAAATTATAATGTATATGTAAAGGTATATGCAAAATATTGTGAAAAAACCTTGAAGCTCTTTTTTTTTTTTTTTTTCTTCTTTTTTTTATTTTTTTTTTTTTTTTTTTCCCCTTAGCATGCTTCTTTTTCAGCTTTCACCAATATTTTTCCTCAACACTGTGGGAAATTGAGAACTGATTTTTTGAGCCTTTGACTGCAATAACCCAGCAATTCATGCAAACAAGTCAAATTTTTTATAGGTCATTATGACAGAGTGATGTTTTTAGAGCATGTGGTTCAGGGTAATGTATCAATTTCTTTCTCCTTGGAAAAAAGACATAAAATGACAGTGACCATTTCAAGATACTGTGTTCTTCGGTAGTCCTCTCTTAGTGGAATATAAAAGTTTGAAAGAAAAGAGATAACTCTTAATGTTGCTAAGTCAGTGTCTGAAACACCTCTGACGTACAAAAGCTGGCTTCCTTGTTATTCAGGTACCATTTCAAAGTGTTTCCCCAAGGTTAGCTTGAGGGTGAGCTGCACCAGCAGGAGACTCCATCATGTGGTCTCAGCATTTTTCCACTACATCTTAGTGGCAATTCATGTCACACATTATTCGTTATAGAGCTCAGGGTCTCCCAGACCTGCCAATTGAGAGGTGTGTCACCTGCAGTTACAAGCTACA
Source organism: Hirundo rustica (assembly GCF_015227805.2). NCBI lineage: Eukaryota > Metazoa > Chordata > Aves > Passeriformes > Hirundinidae > Hirundo > Hirundo rustica. The sequence continues at coordinate 6,109,029 of NC_053450.1, forward strand.
GAACACATGGCCTGATCTCTTAGCCCTTATAAATGCAGTATCTGGGCAGCCTGTAGAGCAAACAGGTTGCCACGTGATCAGCCCCTGTTAAGCTTTCACAAAAGCTTCTACAGGGGAGAGTGCAAACCTGTATTATAATATTTTTACATATCTCCCTCAGTAGCTGGTAGAAACTTTACTGAAGTTAAAAAAGCTACATCAACCAAATAAAATACATTTTTTTAAACTTGAAATTATCCACTTAGTTAATTTTCTTTTGCCCTGCTTGCCATGATAATGGCATTCAGATTGCGAGATGCCCAATTTGGGGTCGCAATGTCACTTATTTATCAGAATGGATGTATACACCACGCACATGTTAGAGCCATGCATATGGCCATCAGGATAATTGGAGGAGAAAGAAAAGGTACAGATTGCATCTGCCAGTGAAACAACCTCCTACAGCCCTAAGATAAAAAAATTTAAAAAAAAAAAAAAAAAATCCACAACTCAGTTATCTCTGAGTAAGACATAAGCTGGTATTTGTTCTCAAACAAGATGATCATTAAGGAAATTTATGTTACTTAGGAAAACAGATATACTTCTGAGCTGAAATATCAGGAAAACAAACTGATTGAGTAAAACCTGTGGGAGTGAAATAGAATATTGTAAATTGAGAGACCAGACTGGGCACAGAAAGGCAACTATCTGGAGAAACTGTGGCTACACCAGATATTCTCCTTGGAGCTGCCTTGGGAAAAGTATTTCTAGCAGAGCAGAGGTCAAAAAAGCAGTTCTTATAGTTTCTAGAATGTGAATGCAAATTCAGATCCTGTAAGTTATTCAAATTGAGTAAGGCCCTAAATGTAGGACTGGCAGTGAGGGACTCCTGTATCATATCCCAAACTGTAACTTTTTAGAAAGAGGACACAGCAGGGAACGGAGGAAACAGATGACGCCACATCTGCCTGTTGTGGAGCTATCTTTGTAAAGGTTGCAAGCAGAGATCTGGCTAAATCTTTTTAGTAAAATTATTCTCCTTAGAGTATGCTACTTTTTCTTAACTGAACCACTTCATGATGAAATGTGTCAACTGAATTTTAATCAGAAAAGGGTTTTTTTGTGTTCAGGGCAAAATTCCCAGCAAGAGAAAACCTACTTCACAGTATCCGATATACTAATGATTAAGCCCTCCATGATCTCTGCAGTTGAAGGAAACTTTGATTCTCTGTCCCATTTGAATATTTTCCCTGTTACCAGTGAATATTTTAACCATGGGCTAACCACATCCCAGGCTGCTACTTCCTTCCTCCCCAGAGCTGCATACCAAGGATTTCCAAAGATGCTTTTTACAACCTGAAATGAAAGAGCAAAAAACCTTCTCTCTCAAGTGCTGAACTTTTTTTCCTATCAAACTCTTGCAATATGCAAGTCAGCAAGAGAGACTGGGAAATTGCCATTTCCCAACTCCTGTGCTCTTAACCTGGCACCAAGCACAGTTGGCACTACACAACACATCTTTAGTTTAGTGTTTTTACATGGCTTTAAGATAAAATATGGTCGATTCAGATTAGATATTAAGATGAAATTTTTACTGTGATGGTATGAGATGCACAGGTTGCCCAGGGAAGCTGTGGAGGCTCCATCCTTGGAAGTGTCCAAGGCTGAGTCGGATTGGGCTTTGAACAAAGTGCTATATTGAAGGTGTCCCAGCCCATGGCAGGTGTGTTGGAGCAAGATGATTCTTTTAAGGTCCCTCCCAAACCATGCTATTCAGTGATTCTATAATTCAGTGAATTCACTAGCACAAAATAAAGAGTACAGGAGGGAAAAACAGTCGCAACTTTGAAAGGTGATATGGAGGGTGCTTTATTCTTGTCTTTCCTCCTCAAATGGAGCAATCTGATTTCACAATTAATCTCTGCTGACCTTATTAGGCTGCAATAACTATACATTATCAGAAGCCTGTGTTTTGTTCAGTAATTCAATTACAATGCATGTGGAGCAGCCGTGTAACACCAGCATTGTGTATGTAGGCCACTTGAAATATAAATGGACACTGTTTAAAGAGTGGAGGCATTTAGATATAAATAACTGAGAAGTGCAATCAGCTTCATAACATCAGCTTTAAAAAACCCAAGCTCGTCATTTGCTTACAAACACGTTTCCCATTTTAAACAGTTATTTCTGTAAGTTTGCTCTTCTGTTTTAAAGAATTTCTTAACCCCAGTTTGAAGTGAAACTTGCTGGTGTCAGCTATTGCTGGGGGGAAGGAGGAGAATCTTATTTCAAGTAAACTGGGTCAGTTCCCTTCTTTGTCATTATGAATAATTTCATTGCTGCAGTTTAAAAGAACTTATGTAAGTTGTCTGGATCAGGGAGATACTCAATTCACACAGCAGCAAATGTCCATGAGATGTGTAAGGTCGCGCCTGGTAGGTGCAACAAGGTGCAATTTTCTCTGACAAGTCAGAGAAAATTTTTGACTTTAAGACATACTCTATGTAGTAAGTAAAATCCATTCCATGAACACAGAAGTTTATATCTATATCTAAAATAAAATATTAACACACTAATATATTACAAATATGGCCCTTTTCATTTATATTACACATTTTTTGTTTTATCTACTGAGTTTATTGAAATTATGTGTATGAATGCATAATTCATTAATAATTCATATTAAAAGCACATTTAAATGTTGTGTAATTTAACATAAACATAAAATTCTATGCTACTTTCTCCATAAGCCTGTTGTGAATCTTGTGAGTCAGCATATCACCAATATTTTTACTTTTACAGTCTTTGAGGTCTTATTTCTTTCATTCCCTGATTTCTAGGGGATTTTCTTGGTTCAATATTTTTCTGCCTGAAAATATATTATGTATGATCCCAAAGAGGTGGAAAGAGGAGAACAGTAAGACTCACAAATAGTATGAGTTCTTTTAGAATAGCTTTTCCATAGGGTTTTGAGATACCAAAATATTTATGCATTGTTTTTCAGTTCCAATGGTATCCTACTAAATTCTGCTTTCTGTTATGCAAGTAAAAGCTCTCCCAGAGAATCTAAAAAGTCTTATTTTGAAATACAGTCAGTCATCAGGGATTTAAGTTTTATAAAAAGCATTTATATTCATCAGATACAGAGAAGAGATGTGAAAATTCTACAATTGTTAAATATCTTCTTCTTTCTTTTCTGGAAGAATAACCATTACCTTTGTCTATTACCTCATATCAAAGGGGTCAGCTTAAAACAAAGAAGAGATAATTTTCCCAAGCTTAAGGAACTAGATCAGGATTCAAGAGATTCAGGTTTATTCTTTTGTGCTGATACAGGCTTCCAAAGCATGCTTAGCTAATTACATTGGCTAAAATGGCCCCGTTGCTTCTATGACTAGGACTGCACATCATGAATCCTCTCATTTACATTAATAAGATTAATTATGAATTATTCATGTTAAGCATACAGAAAAAAAAAAAATCCTGGGAGCTTTTTTTTTTTTTTTTTTTTCCTTTTTTTTTTTTTTTTTTTTTTTAAGGAAAGAGTTCCTTACCATCTGAACAAATTCCCATTCTTCTAGCTTTTATATTAGAATAATATATGTGGGTTTTTTGTTCAGAAATCAAGAAAAAAATTATTGAACCATATTTTCTTCTCCCTCATTACTACAACAGTCTTTTTAATATACTATGGAAGACTATGTGTGATGTGAGTTGCAGGTTGTGGTCTCAAGATGCAATGTTTTCAGTGATTCCCCCAGGACATCCTACTTCAGTCTAATGTACTGCATGCATTCAGAACAATATTTCCGAAATATTGACACACTGCCATCATGCCTTTAGCATTACACTAGATTTAAAATAAGTTATGGTTTAGCAACCACCTCAGTCTTTTTTTCCAGGTGGCACACATAATGGTTTGGGTTGGAAGGGATCTTAAAGATAACTATGTTCCAACCCCCTTGGCATGGGCAGGGACATCTTCCACTATCCCAGGTTGCTCCAAGCTCCATCCAACCTGGCCTTGTGTACCACCAGGGATGGGACACCCACAGCTTCTCTGGGTAACCTGTGCCAGTGTCTCACCCTCACAGTAAAAATTTCATCCTAACATCTAATCTAAATCTATTCTCCATTAGTTCAAAACCATCCTACCTTTTATATCACTATTTGCCTGTGCAAAAAATTCATTCTTCCAATAGCTAGCTTTCTTACATAAATATCAATTCATTATTATCTTGGTCAATGAAAAGAAAGGTAATATTTTTCTCCTTCTGCGCATAAGACCTTCAGTCTAAAGCAGAAACTACCTAATCCCAATCAACAACTTTAACAGTTTCTAGCTTGGACTAAACTGTAGAACAGAATCTTCCAGACAAGGTTTTTCATCCAAAACAGATACTGCTTCTTTGGCTATTCCCCTAGATGTCCTCACAGGCCATCCGAAGTCACTCACAGGCCTTTGGATGTGCAGTAAACCTTAATTCTTCACAGTGTTATAATTTCACTACTCCTACACCCTCCCCCACCAGGCTTTGATGGTAAGGCTGTTTTCACTAAGCCCTACAGGCTCCAGCCTTGTTATATAAACAGCATGAAAGACAAAATTTGACCTGTTGTACATGGCCAGATGATGTGAGAAAGTTGTTTTCTTACATGCAGAAACAAATACACAAGAAGGTGATTCAAATGTAACTAAATTAATTGTAGATTTAATAGATGAAAAAACATATATAACAAGTAAGGTTTGTGAAAGAGGGATGGGGGTTCATTTGATTTATGCAGTGAATTATATTGTGCTGTCTCAAACATTCAAATGAGCTCATGGAAAGGTGTCTCAGATGTCTCTGCCCTGCACAGCATTCAGTGAAAAATGCAAAATAGGGATACCTGGAATATCACAAGGTGGAATGGTCATTTGGCTCCGTGTCAAGAGGATCCTTGAACAATAGGGTCAAGGAAAAAGAGAGGTGGGAAAAAAGCAGTATGGGTGGTGGACTGAAATAAAATGCTAATAAAGATATTAGAAAATTCTATTTGTAATTAGCTTGAATGAAATCTGCATAATTACAAGTCTGAATAGAAATGCTCAAGGGGAAAAAGTGGAGGCTGCTGTGCCCCGTCAGTGAATACTTACGAACAAAAGAAGAAGAAATGACTTCTGCTGGGATCCCTTGGCAATAGCAATGTCTCATGGTATTTCTTAAGTTATAATTTGCCCTTCTGACTTTGCAGTCCCTTTCCACTACAATGAAGTCCTGTTCACTTTCAAGCCATAGACTAACTACTTTCTAGAGGAGAAATACCACCCACATCTTGGAATAATGACTGGAATTAACATTTTATTTGTGCCACTAAGTCTCTCAGAAGAAACTGAACCAGCCCTTTTAATGATAAAATGCATTAAGGTATATCCTAATGCTTAAGTGCACTGAGAAACTGTCAGAGAAGGCATCAAGGGCTTGTACCCTACTTTATGCTTTGTTACATTTGCACTTATGAAACACTATAAATAGGTGTCACCAGGATTGACAATGCCTGCCCAAACCCTCTATTATTGTAACATCCTACTAGGATCTTGTTATTCATTATCTACAGTTTCATTATCAGGCTTACTGTCCATGGAAACCATTACATCAGGCTACATCTGAGTATGATCTGATGGATTTATTAAAAGCCACTTCTGGAACTCTACAGCATTTTACAGTTTTCTCAAAGTTAGTGTAATGGATGATTCATATTCTATCCCTTGCCTTTAAAGATGATGGACCTAATCCAATTTGGGGGTGGGAAGGAGTGAAGCAGACAGCGTAATGATGCACAAACACCCAGGGTTCCTAGATGGTATCTGGGGATGCAACTGTCTGAGTCTGGGAAACAGAGAAGAGGAGCAGTGAATTGTTATCTCATGGGTAATGCTGGGAGGCTGCAAATGCACTAAAGTCAGGCTAAGGAATGCATTTTCCATTTTCTAAATTGTTGTGTTCCCAAATGGGCTCTTAGAGATGCTTTGCAATTAAAAAAAAAAAAAAAAAAAAAAAAAAATCATATGGCTTCAAAGGTCAATTACATTAAAAAATGCTGAATCTTTTTACATTAATGCTCTGATTGTTTTTATTCCAAGGGTTTTCACTCAGATGTCAAATTCAATTTCTCTTTTTTCCTCCTGGGTCACAGATACTTAAGATTTTTTACTGACACATAATGAACTCTTTTCTTTAATACGTAGCTTCTTTAAAATTAGTCTCTTAATGATTAGCTCGATTTATTCTGCAGTGGTTGGGTGACAAGGGGCTTCTTAAAGGTTGGGGTTCAGACTTTTTTTTATGTTTCTTATTAGGTGTCTGCTATTACCAGATATTGTTAGGAAGAAATTAGATCAAGCAGTAACACTAAGATATCATCAAACACTACCAACAAAAAAATGTGGAGAAAATTATATGTTAAAATCACTAATATGTAGATTTTTGCCCATCTCTTGAAAACATCCTTTCTTTCCTCTAATGTAAAAAAAAGATTCATCAATATTTGGTGAACACTTGTCTGGAAAAAATATTTTCTTCTTCAAGTTTTGAGCTGTGCACTACCATATGTGTTAAACTATCAGACTAAAAACTGAAAAATCTGGAGTAAAAAGGGGCATTTGAAGAAGGGCTACAACTCCTGCACTGGTGTAGTTCTCCAGCATCCTGAAAGGAAAAGACAGCTGTGGTAAATGCTGTAGTGAAAGAATCTAGAAAGCCTCAGGTCTGAAAACACTTTTTTACTTCCAGAAATTTTAAAGTCCTCAGCATTAACTATTCTCAACCCTCCCTTTTTTTTTTTTTTTTTTTTTTAATTTATTTTTTTTATTCCCCTGACCATACACAAATGAACTAGACAAAAGGAGCAGGAAAATAAGACAAAGGAAAGAACTGCAGAGAGAAGTGAAAAACTCTGAAAATAATTTAGAAATCAATGAAATTAGGGTAGCTGTATTCATGTGTAATGATGGACTCGTATCTTAGCACCTTTTAGTGTCAATATTCTCTATATGTTCCTTGGGTCAGGACATTGTGCAGACTCACTTTTGGTTGAGCCTCTGCTTTGTGCTGGATCTCAGTTCATTCTGCCCAGCATTCACCTGACATGTGAGCAGCTGACCATATTATTGCACATTTCTTTTGCCATGGAAACAGAATGGGCTCCTACTCCAAAACCTTTGGAAAAGACAGGTACTATTGACTAAGAGCAAACACCCTGAAAAGTGGCAGGCTGGAGTATGTTAAAATTTCACCTCAAGAGGCTCAGAGAACATCTATTACTAGTTGAGGGTTGTTTACTGAGCCGCATGGGACGAGCTGCTGGGTGTGGTACTTGTGGGCTCTGTCTGGCTACTCCCAACAGTCTTTCATGTCACATTCAGTAACAGCTTGACTGCCAGTGGGAGTTACCCCTGTGTCTTGCCAGCACTTAGACCAGCTCCCATGGAAGTTAAATTCTTTCCCAAATCAGAGAAATCTCATTGCTGGTTTCTTGGGACATCATTGTTAATTGTACCAGGACTGAAGCTAAGACTGATGTGAAGCACCCAAAAATTTCTAAACCTTGCTTGACTCCTAAACATGATTTCACTGCTCAAGAGAGCTTGTCACTGGGGTAAATAATAATGACTTCAATCAAGAAGGAAACAATCATTACTTTCTGTGAATAGTGAAGGGATTAGAATAATATGGAGGGGGGGGAAAAAAAACACCAAACAAAACATGCAAACAACCAAAACAAAGCAATAAAATGCTTCTAAATTAGAATTAATATCTTTACAAAAAAACCCCTGCGCATTGTATTGAAGGTTTGTTGGGCTTATCTAAGTGTCTATGTTCCTGTGAGTGAGCATTTGCTGCTCTGATCACTGACATCAATCAAAAGTGAAACAATTAGTTTAAGAGAAATCTCTGCCGCTCACAACCCTATTCTCTACTCCTCTCTCCTAGTATGGATGACACTTCTATGGCGCACTGAAAGTGAAAAGGGAATCTTACCTGTCCGGCCCAGTTCCTGCATATAGAGCTGAACAAATCTTTCCTAAAGCACAAATTCTTGCTACATATTAAACCTTTCACATTTTTCAAGAAAATATCACTGTGACCACTTTCCTTTGATTCCCATAAAATTTAGGAAATTATTTGCCTATTCCTTTAGAAAGAAAATACATTTGCTATGAGGATTTTGAGAGTGCCTCAGCTGCTCTTTCCAGCATTTACAATATGCTTAAGAAACCTATATGGAAAATATTGGAGGCCAGAATGCTGGGCACCTTGATATTGGCTGTTTTCAAGATTAATAGAAATATGATAAGTGATAAAAGAGTGACAGCATTATCAGTAGCCATGTCTTGTGTGTGCAAGCAGATCCTGCTCAGGATTGGCTGTACAAATTAGGGAGTACACTTGACTGGCCATGCTCTTTCTTTGTCACAGCTGTCAGTGCAATAATCTGAGAAAACTGGAGACACTGCATACAATGCAAAATTCCATTATGTATATAATGTGAATATTTATTGTCTTATTTACATTCATTTCCTCATTCTTCCTACTACCAAATCAGTAAGTCTTTTTCTTCTGCAAATTTCCATTCCTCTTCAAGCTTTTGTCATCATTAGAGAACCTCAATGGTTTGTTGAGAGTACCATGGGGTCAAAAACCTCTACCTGGCCCAGACTATTGTAAAAGCACAGATGGTTGGGCTGCTCCTTCCCTTTGCTTGATGGCAGGGATTGCACTTAGTGTGAAGAGAGACAATAATGTCCTGCAAAATCACCACTACATGGAGCTGGCCATTTTGCCATCCCGGGTTCAGCAAGATAAAAGGCAATACTGTTTCTATTACACTTTTCAAAATACTTCAATATTAAATTCTACAGCTCAGATCCAATGCCAATAAATAGCACATAATCATGGACCAAAAAAGCCTTTTAAATTCTCTAGTCCATCAATTTTTTTGATACACAATTTTTGCTTTTGTCCAATCTAGTCTTAACATGTCCCAGCATTTTCTTTTAACGGCTCTTCTCCTGCCAGAGCTGTTCAGGCAGATGGTAAGAGAAAATCAGGAAAAAAGAGACATTTCCTGTTTGTGTAGCTCCAAATATACATTATGATGTATATTTCTTGATATTTAGTGATGATATTTGAATTTTCTCATGCTAAAATTTAATACATTTTAGTAAAAACATCTTCATCTCTTATCTCTTTATACTCCCATGAACTCCTGATCATATTTTTGTTTTCTAGTAATCATAAAAGAGGCACTTGGAACAATTATGAAGTCTATTATGGGATTGTATTATATGTGTTCCAGTATGTATTGTAATAAATTATTATCCTTTTCATATATTTTTATTTCATTATTCCTATGTATTTATTAGCATGAATGTGTGCAATTGTGATATAAATAATGCCTTATAATGTGTTGTGTTTATTAGGGCACAAACTTTAATATATGTTATGGTAGAACATAATATCTGTATTTGCATATTATCTGAAATCTGATCAAAGACAAAATATCTACAAATAAGAGTAAGGGTTATTTTCTGTTTTTGTTGTTGTTATTGTTTGTTTGTTTGTTTGTTTGTTTGTTTTCACTAAAACCTTAATTTCAACTCATTAAGCCAATGGAAGTTTAGCTATATCCTTGAGTAAAAGAATAGGACAAAAGCTGTGGGCTTTAAAAGATTAAAAAGGATCGATTTAGATTATTAGGAAGAATTTATTTACTGTGATGGTGATAAAAACCTGGCACAGGTTGCCCAGAGTTGTGGATGTTCCATCCCTGGAAGTATTTGAGGCTGGGCTGGATGGGGCTTTGAACAAACTGGTCTAGTGGAAGGTGCCCCTGCTCGTGACAGGGGAGTTGGGACAAGATAATCTTGAAGGTCCTTTCCAACCCAAACCATCTTATGATTCTATGTGGCTTTTTACATGCGTTTTGAAATCCATAAAATCCTGAATTCTGAATAGAGAGATTATATTATAATTATCTGCCTTTTCCTGAGTATTTGTATTAGCCCATATAATTCTCCTTAATTTGAACTACTTATTTCAGTAGTTCATTATTAGTTTGAGGTTTTTTGTGGGTTTGATTCTTTTGTTTGTCTTCTGATAGGGGCCAAAATAAACCATGAAAAAGAAATGGAAGCTTTTACTCTCAAATTCACTGTATTTGATATATTCAGTATGTCTAATGCACTGATTTTTTCCATGCCCAGCTATAAAATCTAAGCCAGAAGATATAAGGCTTCTTTAGGAAAAAAAAAACAAAAAAACACAACAACAACAACAAAAAAAACCGCATTAATCAAAAGAGAGAAAGACTTTTACATGAACAGCAAGCTCAAATCTTAATTACCTGTAGACATCCACAGATAGTTTCAGACATTCCCAGAGGTGAAGAGGGGTTGTTCAAGTCACCTTCCTGTAATTATATGAAGACAGGAGTGGAAACCATTGACACATGGCAAATGAAACCGATCTTGAAGAGCGCACTGTTATAAAGAATCAGTGAAGTATGCACCACTAGGCTTTGACCTTCATGCAGCAGGAGGCAATGAAACAAAATTCTTTGATTTAAGAGAGTGTGTTTTATAAAAAAAGAATTGGATAGTTTATGAATCACAGAGAGCCAGGATTGCAGCTGGCACTGCATAGGTGCACAAAAAGTTAAGAGAAAGTGGTAAGGAGACTTCCCTCTCCTTACCTCACTTCTTGGTCCTTGGACTTTGTGGATGTGAAAGCTTCAGAGGAGACAAAGGACTAGAGACCCAAAAGAGTGCAGAAAAGGGTAATAGTGCTTTCATCCTCTGGGCTAGCAACAGAGCAAAGTCAGTGGGGAAACAGCACAGTGGAAGGGAAAGAGAAGTATATCCCTTTTATGTCAAATGCTTTAATAGATTGTTTTCAGTCCCCAAGGACTCCCTAAATTCCTGTCCCATCTTAACCCAACTAGATTATCTCTGATGGCATATGTTCAATTCTGCATTTCAAAATGGGCTGCAGCCTTCTGAGTGTCTCAGAATGACAAAAGATAGATAAGGAAACTAAAACTTCTTTCAGTAAGACTAAATTTTCAGGATAGATGTGGATAATTTGAAAACCAATGAATCAGGCAAGATCAAGAGCTAGAATCCTGCCCCGACCAAAAGGTATCAGCTGCCTTTTGCTTTTATTCCCTAGAACCTATTCAGTTCCGTCTGTGTCGCTTGAGTACAATGTTAAGGTGTATTTTAGATTCTCTTGCAGATCTCCTGGGATGGACCTCCCACAGAACATCACTGTTTTCTTCCAAGGTTGTCTCGGTACTTGTGAGCAATAGTAAATCAAGGATGGACTGGAAGTTTCTGGCTATAAGTCAGGAACAGTGATTTTCAAGAGTGTTCTGTTCTCCATGGTTTAAATGTGTGTTTGCAGTGACTTGCAGACTTGCAGCAGAGTAGCACTGGGCTGGGATCTGAGCAGAGTGTGAATTGAGAAGAAAACCATCAAACAAGGGAATTATGGCAAAAATCATCAGCAGTAAACTATATTAATTCTTCTTTTGATTACCAGTCAGGTCTTTAAGCTAGACTATACACTTGTTCACATGCCGTGACATTGTTTTTAAAATCTTTATTCATCTACGCTTTGTACAGGGAGAGAAATCTTTGCTAGTCCTGATACAAACAAAAAGTGAATAACAATCAATGCTTATTAACTCATCCCAAGGGCGATGAGTTAACCCACCAAAATGTCATCAGTGCAGTGGAAATGCCCTACCAAGCCTCATCAGTTACTGATTATTGTAAATTATAAATTTACAGCTAGAAAGGAACACACTGGGGTGAAACCTTAAAGGGGATAACATGTCACCAGGTCACATCTAGATTGGCCAAGGATGAGCATCCCATCAGCAGTGTCCAGTATTTCAGGCAGCATCCAAAAGCTGTAGCTTTTTTTCCTCTCTTGGTCATGGCAGATAGTTTGTGTTACACCCCTGTAAGATGACAAACCTCATTATTTCAGTTGGCATTATGAGCCATTTTAATGACCTTATATTTGTCTTGCCTTTCAGTGCTAAAAACAATGTTTGACTCTGCAACTTCCCCTACAAATATTTCTCAAATTGACACATCATCAAATTCTCTATCTGCAAGGCCTTTAACATCATCTGTAGTTATGTTTTCTTTGGTTATAGTAATTTTATTTTCACACTTGACATGGATACCCTGCTACCAACAGCTCCAGCACTTCTTTCCCCATCAGTCCTTAACTACAACAATAAACAACTCAGCACATTCAAAATGCTGCAGCCAGAGAGGAACATATAAATATTTCATCATGCACTAGCTCTGAGAAAAATGTGAACAAATTAAGGCTCTCATGTTGCACTTGTGAGACTAGTATTTTATCTTCTCTCTATTAAAAAAGTAATAATCAGAGAAATGCTGTAAACTAACGTGAGGTCTCCCGAGCAACATGCAGCCTGTCATTAGTCTGGCTATTTATACCCCACACAGAACCCCAGAAGTCATGGAATAAGGAAAGGGTAAGCAATAATTAGTGCCTGAAGAGTACTGAGTTCAACGTGCAAATGAAACAAGTAGTAATCATCCAGATGGTGTCATCTCTTCAGAGGTTCATTCTGACTGAGGATTATTAATCTCTCTCTTTTTTAAAATTTTTTGTTCTTTTTTATGCAGCCCACAGAAAAATAAATTCCAAGGGTTAGGAGCCAATACAGTATAATTTATTACTGCTGTTAATTGGTTGTGTGAGGCCAATGCCTGGAGATATAAGAGAACAGAGAGCAGGGCCCTGTTGTGCTGAAGTTTGTATGAATAGAGAGGTGGTCCCAGCTAAGAACTGTGAATGGACCACAGGCAAAGTGGCTTAGCCAGAGAGCAAGGGTTTTCTGAAGCCCTTGCCACATGACCAATATTTTGTAACATCCTTTTTATTCTACTGTAATTTTCACCCTTTCTCTGCCTTCCCTTTCTCACCCTTCTAACTTTTCATTATCTTCTGATTTCCTTCTCCAAAATTCTACCCCCAGCCTGACCTTGGATTTCTGCAGGAATCCTGATTATGTTCATTTCTCTCCTCTTTTAGAAGCTCTTTTGAATACAGCACTTTTCCACCCAATTCCTTCCTGCTTTACAGAATCCATAAACCCATTAGCAATTTATAGCACTGTATATGATCAGTCATCTGTGAGGCTAAATTCTCCTTTTAGAAACCAATATTCTGCTTTTGCTAAAGTCAGAGAAGTAACAGGGTTTATAATGAGGTCAGATTCTGATGTATGCTCTTTTCTATATTTTCAGGCACTTTAAATTCAGATTTAGCACCTCCTACAGTGATACACTACCATCAACAAAATGTAGGGTAGAGTTTCCTTTGCCCTAAATTCTGTGTGATCTTGAGGTTTGTTTGTCCCTCCCTAAAACTGAATATGCTCCTTGACATTACTATTAATGTTGATATGGCTATTAACCATATTCTCTCTGTATTCTGCATTTTATTTGCAATAGCCTTGATTTCTTCAATAGGGGTTACCTGATGCCATGTACAACCTAAACCTCAATCAGAATTGACTTTTGGGATTATTTTTACTATGAGACAACATTTTTAAAAGAGATTGTTGGTTCTTCTGTGTTGTTTTGTTTTGTTTTATTGTTGTTGTTGCTGATGCTGTTCTTGTTTATACATTTAGAAGATTTAAAAACTTGTGGGCCACAATTCAGGCACTTGTGACCACATTGGACATGTACCTTAAACTGATATAGACAAAGGTATAATCAGATGTATAAAAGTCACACTTTGGTTGAGGAAACCAAAATGTAACTTTCTTGCATGCAAAGGTTTTTCTCATATTTTACAGAAGAGCCCAAAGCCCTTTGTTATTAAAATGGAGTGTCACAGGGTGGAGGGAAAAGAGAGGAACCATTGGCTGGGTATTTCATTTCACTCCATGATTTTTCCAGACCACCAAGCTCCTCGGTAGCTCTGGCTGTCGATTTTTTTCCTGAAAAAATGAGAATTATTTATTTCAGCACACAGATATTCAAAGATCATCAGTTGCTGTGACACTAAAATAGGGACAGGCTGTAAAGGACATGCCAGAGAAAAGCAAGAAGGGCATATTTTCAACACCTAAGTCTTTGCAGATTCTAAGCCAAACTACCTCAGAAAATTAAACACCAGAACTTCCTGTACAGTGACTGAGGAGAGATTAAAAACTGATTCCACAAACTATCCTCCAAGCTGAGGCAGAAGTAGGAAATTCTGAGGAGAGGACATCTAAATTTCTGCTCTTGCCCTTAAGCGCTTTCAGGCTTCAAACACCCCAAGGCTTCATTAGTCAATTACTTCCCACTGGGGACACGACTGGAGGTGGGTGAGGAACTGTGGAGCCACAGCCTTGAGGCTGCAGCTGCTTATATGCATTTGCCAAGATGTTTCTAAGGAAAGAGAAGAACAGGAGGTTTTTTTAAAAACTCAAATCTTGCAGAGGAGTACAAGATCTCAATCTGAATACCCCTCTTAGTCTGGATGGTTTACTTATGTGGGGGAATTATTGCACAGGGGCTGCAGTGAACATCTCCTCCATTAACCAGGCACTAGCCAGGCCCTCTACATAACTAATCCACCACTTTCTTCTGGATAAAATGTTTTTCTTTAGCTTTGTGCCTGGAGAATGAAGAGGTAGCCAAACCAGTTTCCTGCTGTGGGTGCTCCTGATTATCAACACAGTGAGCTGCTCATCTTTTCAGCAAGCTCAGGAGTGCAGCAAGCTTGTGAATTTATTGCCATTGTCCTGCAGAGATCATCTGTGCCAGGCCTGGTGCCTCCATTAGGTCCTTCAGTTGTGTGAGGGGCTGCACAACCTCTGCTTACCAGCAAGGATACAGAAATTGAAGGGTATTTGGAGGTGGGAGTTGAAAAGGATGACTTTTCATGGGAATGTGCTGCTTCTGTCTCCACTCACATGATGAAATTCTCTCCTAGGTGTCCAGAAATTGATCTTTTATTATTATTTTTCTCTTTTTTCTGCAAAAGAAGGAGCAAAGAATGCAATGAGGGATAGCCTGCAATGTGGGGCAGCTGAGGTGCCTTCCCTGCTCCAGGTAGTGTCGCAGAGGGCCAGCCTGCATAGGTACAAAACTAAATGTTGGACTACAGAGCATCTTTTTTCCTTTGTGGAAAAGCATATCAGAATTTCATCACATTCTTGAATGGTGCTAGTAGGACAGGTTGGAGAAATCTTTACAGAACCTCAAAAAACCAAGTGCTTCTGAGTGCAAAGGGAAACACAGTAACTGGATTTTATAATAGCTTGCCTTGAGCTAGAAGAAGGGTCAGTGGAGTCAGTAAGCAGACTTTAAGAGCAAAAATAAGACATGGCTATTCCTCACACTTGCTGTAATGCAGTTTTCTTCCATCACAGTTCTTGTCACTAATCCATGAATAGTTTATTCAGGCCCACGAATATCCGATGTGTGTCTCTCCCTTTCTCACCCAAAGCTGGAGTGTTCAGCTTGCATGATCACAGAATGACAAAAATGTTAAGAGGTTGGAATGGACCTTAAAGATGATCCAGTCTCAACTCCCCTGCTGTGGGCAGGGACAGCTCCCACTGCCCCAGGTTGTTTAAGCCTTATCCAGCCTGTCCCTGGACTCTTCCAGGGATGGGGCAACCTGATCCAGTGTCTCACCTCCCTCATAGTAAAGACTTTCTTCCTAATATCAAGCACAAATTTCCTCTCTTTCAGTTTGTACCCATTAGTCCTTGTCCTATCACTACAGTTTCTAATGAAGAGTCCCTCTCTGGCTTCCCTTTAGCCTCTTCAGATCCTGTAAGTTCTCTCTGAATTCTCATTGGAACCTCCTCTTCTCCAGGCTGAACAGCCCCAGTTTTCTCAGCCTGTGTTTTTGGGGGGAGTGCTGCAGTCCTCTTACCAATATCAACTTCGTGGTTCTCTTCTGGACCTGCTCCAACAGTTGCCATGTGCTTTGTATGCTGGGGGCACCAGAAGTGTACACAGCTCTCTGGGTGGGGTCTCACAAGGGCAGAATGGAGCAGGAGAATCCACTCCCTGAACCTGCTGCCCACAGCCCTTTTGATGCTGACCAGGATTTTGTTTGCTTTCATGAGAAACCCATAAGAAGGTGTTTCATAAGAAGCATAAGAAGCACAAGGCTTTCCTCACCTTGGCATCTCAGATCCACCACTAGTAAAATGTAATGTTGATTTTATTCATTATTGTGGGGTACTGGAACTGGGAAACAAAACCCCTGCACCTGCCACTTCTTTTCCATTTGCAGTATAGCCAGACCAAAGATAATACCTAAAATTCACAGCATCATGGCTTTCCTGGTGGTGAGTCACCATCAGGTGAATCTATTCTGTCATCTCTGGAGGAGTCAGCAAGATGGGAGAGTTGTGCTATGCTCAGCCATTACCTCATTTCTTTTCTTTCTTTTGAACGATGTGCTGCCTTCAATCGCTTGGTGCTGCATATGTCAAGAGCAGGAAGTAAGTGGGCTGTAGGATTTTCCTTTCAGCATTGTTCAGGCAATGACAGGATGCAGCACAGATGGAATAAGCTTGTTTATACTGAATGTGCTGGAGTTATTGATAAAGGACAGCTTCATCCCCGCCTGAACAGCACCCTCTGTCCTGGCATCTTGAACAGGTGCCATGAGCTTCACTCCAAGATTAGCCATAACCTGCACGCAAACAACTTTTTGGAACACAGCCATTCTGAAAAAAAAGTCCTGTTTTTTGCTGGTTCCCCCTCCATCCCAGTTTTAAATTCCATATCTTCTTTAAACTATTTTCTGTCTTCTCTGTGAAACTGAGATAATAGTGTTGTATTATGTTTAGTAGGAGATTCTGTCTTATCCATACTACATGTCTCTCAAATTGGGAGTTTCTTAGAGTTGTCCACACCCAAAGAATGCAAGAATAACCATAGAATTGTACTCAGTAATGACCTCCAATCCTCTCAGAGAGAAACTCCTTCTCAATTCCAAGAAAGGGTCCCTCAGGTAAGACCTCACAACTCACCTTTTTATTCATATTCTGTTGCCACTTCTTATCCCACCTATGCCTTTATATAAACTTTATTAGAGACCCTTTTATTTCTGTATGTAGATTACAAAAAATACTGTGTTTTCACAGAATAAGGTTGAACACAGATTCCTCATAACACAGACTCATATCTTGAAAATACCTCAGTCTTCATAAGCAGACAAAATGGCAAAGGTGACAGACTTATGGAATCATTTATTTGGAAAAATCCTCTGAGATCGTCAAGTCCAGCTATGAAGACAGCACTAAAAAATCACCTCTAAAACAAGTCTCTAAGTATCACTTCTACGTGTGTTTTAAATATCTCCAAGGATCATGATTCCACCACTTCCCTGGGCAGACTGTTCCAACATTTGACAAACCCTTCAGTGAAGAAATTTTATTACAATGTACAATCTAAACTGCCCTGGCATAACTAGAGGTCATTTCCCATTGCCCTATTACTTGTTACTTAGGAGAAGAGGCTGATCATCATCAGGAGGATTTGCAGGAAAAGCACAGAGAACTAACCAGAAAATGTTGTCATTCTAATCCATAAAACCTTAATAGTCCATTATCTTATATACTGCATCAATTCTCACCCTTATATGGGGGAAAAAAACAACAAAAACAAACAAACAAAAAAAAAACCCACAAAAACAAAACAAAACAAAACAAAACAAAAAAAAAAAAAAAAAAAAAAAAAAACTAGAAGAAATGTAAGAAGAAAAAATATATACTAAAGAGATGGACCATTTTCTATATGGATAGATATTAAACAGAAAATTTATCTGAAAACAAAATATAGGGAAGACACAATGGTGAAGCAGAAAAATTTTGAAAATTTTGGAGAAAGGAAATAGGCAATAGTCATGCATTTTTTTCTCACAACCTAAAAATAAGAGAGAGTAGGGGCATAACTCATATGAGGAGCAACTGAAGTAGCTGGGATCATGCAGCCTGGAAAAAAGGAGGCTTAGAGGAGACCTTCTCATGCTCTACAACTGCATGAGAGGAGTTTGTAACAAGGTGGGGGTCGGGTTCTTCTCCCAGGTAACAAGTGACAGGATGAGAGTTCACAGCATCAAGCTGTGCCAGAGGAAGTTCATTTTGGACATCATGAAGAAATTCCTTTCTGAAAGGGTGGTTAAACATTGGAACAAGCTGCCCAGGGAAGTGGTGGAGTCACCATGCCTGGAGATGTTCAAGAAACTGCTGGATGTGGCATTTAGTGTTGTGGTTTAGTTGACAAGGTGATCAGTAAAAGGTTGGACTCAATGATTCTGGAGGTCTTTTCCAACCTTAATGGTTCTGTGAATCTGTGAGAAGTGAAATAATGAGGCAGAAATTTAGCAAATATAAAAAGGATTTATACTTTCATATAGAGAACAAGGACATAGTGGAACTCATAGGGACACAATTCCAGATACAATCTACATGTTAGCCACAGGGCTCTCAGAGCCTACATGCTAAAGACAAGAATTTCACCTTTGTTATGCCTTGCTTGGCATGGCTTCTGTCTCAGCAGGGGACAAGAAAACACAGAGGTCCACTGACCTGCACAGTGTGGCATTTAACAAACCATTAGCAGACTGGGTGAAGGGATGTGTTCCTGCCAACAAACATGCTTCCTGCCTTCTGTGGATTTCCAAACTGTGCCAAAGTCAAGAATATACTAATGACAATAGAAATATGTCCACTCATTCCCTATGTTCTGAAGATCTCCATTTTCATAGTTAACATCACACAAAGAGTTGTGGTGGCAATAAAGAAAATAAAAAGTGATTTTTGCTTTCCCATCCTCTTGCTGAACAGATTTTGACTACTCCTTGTTTCTTTCTGTTCCAACTGCTGGCATCTTCTGCTTTGAATCATTTTTCAGAATAAACAGAGGAAGCTGAAGCATCTCAGAGAAAATAACATGGTATAACAAAATAGCAGCAATAATGGCATTGGAAAAAGCAATGGTCTTATCAAATTCTCAGTTCTTTCTCACAGGATCGTGAGATTTGAGAACTCTATGAAATTCCATAAATAGAATAATTCAGGAAAGGGGACATATCGAGGTCAAATAGATCAATTTAGAGGAAGGTCAACCATGTGTGATCAGGATCCATATTCTTTAGAAATTTTTCAAGATATTTGAGTATTGAAAGGGAAATTAAAATTTTGAAATGTAACTATATATATTTGAATTTACTCTGAGTTTATTAAATTAGAGGTTAGATGTGAGGTTTTCTGCAATAGAAGACTTGAGAGAATGACTCAGAAGAGCCCTTCCAGGTCTAGTCCCTCTAACACAGAAAAGGAAACAAGTGACAATTGCATCTTGAAAAAACTCAGGGAAGAAATCCGCTGTGCCTAAATGATTGTTGTTATCAAGGTCACTTCAGTGCTATTAATTTCATTCTTTCTCCCTTAAGAGAGTCATAAAATAGGCACCTTAATTGTATGGTGTGAATTTTACCCTGAGAAAGAATTGAGAGAGGCTGGGTTTGTAATTCAAAATGATTCTTTGGATGCAAACATGGGAGCTGGTACCTACTCTTTTTTCCAAAGACTACGATGTGGAGCTGAGGGATACCTTAGACTGGGAAGACTGAGCAAAACACTTAGGAAGCCTTAACTGGCTTAAAGAATCCCAGGGGTATAAAACTTAAAACTTGTATCCATAGAGAGAGAAGAGAATTACTTTTGTCTAGTTCTAAATGTTTCTCTAAGTTGAGGTACCAGAGCTCAGGTACTTGGCTAGGTACAACATCGTAGACTAATTAATTAGATACACCTGTCTTATACTTGCTTGCAATTTTGTATAAAATCATTGAAAACAGATTACTACTTTGTCTTTAATGGCAGCTACTTGGATGACTTAATGGCTTTAAGCCGAAAGAAGGTAGATTTCAACCGGGTATGAGGATGACATTCTTTACTGTGAGGGCGCCAGGACACTGGAACGGTTGCCCAGAGAAGATGTGGATACGCCATCCCTGGAAGTGTTCAAGGTCAGGTTGGATGGGGCTCTGAGCAACCTGGTCTATTGGAAGGTGCCCTGCCCATGGCAGGAACGTTGGAGCAAAATCATCTTTTAAGATCCTTTCAACCCTAGCCATTATGATTGTATGATTCTACTTCCCCCTAATAAAAGACTGCAAAAGATGCTCTATGGATTTCTAAGCCAATTCTCATAGCTTTTGTGAGAAATGTTTGGGCCTGGGGCTTAATTCAGTGGAAGAGTTTGGTTTAAAATATTGATCCTCCAAATGGGAGAGATCAATGACCGCAAGATGAATGCTTGCTGAACAGCTCCCTCCAAATCACTCAATGCTCAATGTTGTATCTGAGGATGTTGAATTCCCTTTTGCAGGCTTAGCCTCTGCTGCAGAGACAGCTAAGCAAGATGGAGCACATATTTAGTTCAGCAGTGGAAGACAAGGAATGGTCTTCCAGAAGGAAGGACAAATTGCAATCACTAATACAGGAAATAAAGGCAACCCTATAAAAGGAGGGCATTGAGGGGTAGCATTTATATTTATACTTTATAATTTTAAATTGGTTCCCAAAGTAATGTACTTCTTCCGTCTGTATTTGGAGGCACTTGAAGTTCATAAATGTGACTATTTTCAGTGCCAAATAACTCACAAGCCCGCAAGTTCTATCTCTGAGCAAATGAAGGAGCACTTCTTTTTTTGCTGTGCAGTTGTTGAGCAGTTCAACACTGGATTAACAAACAAGCTCAACTGAGCTTAGGAAAGTAGACAATTGTCCCCTCATTTTCTCCTCTTGGAGTTTATTGTGAAGAGTTTTCGGAGAATAATCAACATATCAGATAAAAGTGATTTCAAAAAAGGCAATTACAGCTAAGACTATTCCACCTGTAAAATCTCCTAATGGCCACATGTCTGCCTGGCCTTTGGAAGAATTGGCTTCAATTCTTTCATTAGAAGGGGGTACCTCAAAGCTGTACTCTCCTGGGAAATTCCCTGGCTCCCGAGAATGGGGCAGTCTGGGTGGAAAGGCAGTGAAGCTCCCCCTGCCAGGGGCAGAGATGCCTTCCACTCTACCTGTCTGCTCAGAGCCCCATCCAACCTGGCTTTGAATTAAGTAAATTAGAGAAGTGAGAGACTGGGATTTCTCCCTATCCCCTTCTTCTGGAAAGGGAAGAAATTTGGAACATTTAATCTACTCTGCAGCAATAAAAAAATTCACCAAGACCTTTTGTCTGGCCATGAAACCGTGGTATAAATCCATGGAGCAAGTATTTTCACACAAGAACAGGATGGTATCACCTGTGTTGTCTGCTGAGAGCTGTCACTGGCTTATGCTCCTTGTCACATCCAGGCATCATCCAAAAGAATTTTAAATGTGCTTGTCAAAACTATTTCAGAGAAAACTAACAGTTAAATGTGAGGGCTAAATTCCTGGTTGTGGTTGACAGCATTCCTTGGCTTAGTATGATTTACCGTCATTGCCAAAGAGGCTGACACTCAGAGCATCTTTCTCCTCAAGCAACAGAAACCAAAATGTATAAAGTTTGAGAAACTCCAGCATAACAAGGGAAAAATAAGTTTGTGGTATATATTTGTATTAGGACTTATTTTATTGGAGGGAGAATATAGGTATGGAGGCATTAATTCCTAACCCAAAATCCTAGCAGTGGCTGGAAAAGAGCAATATGAGTCAAAAAGAAGGCTTCTCCTCAAAATTTATTATTTTATTTAGCTCTGTAGCTTTTTCAGCATTAAATCTCATTTGGCAAGGAGAAGTGCCTTCTCACAGATGTACATTTTATAACAGGCATTTCAAGGATCCAAGGACTAAAGGAAAACATTTCTGTCTTAAGTGCACTCATCTCTCAAATGACCAGTCAGCATATGCAGACAGAATATTCAGTTACTGTAATTTAGTACACTAGAACAGAGAGTACTGAGAAGCAGAAGTCAATAAGAATATTTAATAAACAGGAGCAGAACAGGAAGACTACACCGAATTATCGCCAACTTGTTATCCTTACGGGTCCTATTCTATCCAATTTACTCTCCTTAAAAACTAATTTTCCTTTATTTCAGTCAGGCACTCAACCTTCTCCCTCATTCACAACAATTGCCTCTTCAGAAAATAGACAGGGGAAATATAGAAAAAACATAGGCTGAGCAGGAATAATGTAACTGAAGCAAAGACTGCAGTTGCAAAAGAGGAGATAGAGCTCATCCTTAGATCAAGGGTTGCTGGTGGAAGCATTCTGGGGCTCTGCATTTTGCACAGTTTACTAATGGTTTCATAGCAAAGTGACCTACTTCATCCCTTTCCTTTTTGTTGTTGTTGTTGTTGTAATTGGCCTTTCTTTAAGCAGACTGCTGATTTACTTTAAGCTTGAATTACTTTAAGCTGGAAAAGACTAGAAAAGACAAGTAAAAAGAAAAAAAAAAAAGAAAAAAGAAAAAAGAAGAAAAAAGGAAAAATTAAGTTATCCATCTCAAAATAAAAAATAGTATTTTGGGTCCATTCTATGATCTCACTGCCACAGTGTCAGCCTTACTCAGTTCCTTGACTTCCATGTTCTCCCCAGGGAGTCAACATTCATAACAGATGAGAACAAGGGAACTTACCAGTAATTGCAGTGGGGATTTCTGATCTCAGTGACAGCATGGGGGGTCATGAAACAGACCCTAGGACCCATCTGTTAAGTCTGAGTTTGGGTTAGAAAAGCAGAAGTATTGTGAATTCAACAACTCTTCATCTCTTAAACACCTGACTTGCTTCCCCTGAGGAGTTGCTCACCTCTGCCTTTGGGAGGCTGCTCAGACATCTGTGCTGCAAAAAATGGCCCTGCAAGGTTGAAACACCAGACAGAAACATCAGAGCAACGTTCTTTTGCTCACCTAAAGACACAGCTAGAAAGGTCATTTTTGCTGCTGCTCTGGAGTGTTCAGAAAATTAAACCACTGACATGTACTTACCCTCTTCAGCACAATATATATATTCAGAAAAATAAATTTTTATGCTAAAAGTAAGTCAGCCCTAGGATTTAAACAGGGCTGCTTAAAAATATATGGGTCAGCCATGCATTTGAACCCACATTAAGGAACTGCATGGAAAAATATGAATTTTTACTGACAACTCTCACTGAATTAATCTGAATTTCTATAAAGCCAGAGGCTGAACAATGCATTAAGGTATTTTCTTATAGATTCATACAGAATGGGCTCCCCCTCAAAGTTGGCTCCTGGTCACCTAAGGCAGAAAAAAAGGATTTGTCTGTGAAAGAGAAGTACCATGTTTTAGTCCTGTTTTGGGTAGACAATAGTGAATCCTAATTGTGCTGTCCCAAGCAGTCCTCTAGGGACTGTCACCCCGGTGTGTGAAGATATCCATACATCTCTGCTGTTATCTTTGTGGAAATAAGGACTGGGTGCCTTCTAACTAGGAGTTAAGTGTTGAGGTTTTCTGTCTGGTGGTACAAGTTTTATGTAAATAAATAAATACATAAAATAGGGCATTTTGGAGGTTTCAGTCTTTCCCTCTTGCCATTCATTTTTCTCCTAAAGTAGGAAATAATTTCAGGAGTCTATGGTAGAGAAAGCACAGACAGCTCTCCCTTCTACATTAGCTGACATTGCCTGAAACCTCATGACCTGCCAGTGAAGAACCAGCAATAAAGGCACTTGGCAAAGTGAGTTTGATAATGTTATATACCCTGGGCTAAATGTCAGAAGATGTTGTACATCATGAGACTTCATGTGCATAGAGGGAGGAGATTTAATGATTCATGTAGCTTTTAAACAGATCTAGCCACTTCTGCATGCAGCAGATCAGGGAAATCCACAGTTTCAAGAAGAGAAGACATAAACCTCCAAAAGAGACAAATCCCAGCACAGCCTTGAGTTTCTAGATCTGCAGTCACTGCTCAAGAAGAAATGTGAAAACCTGTGTAATGTGAGAGAGCCCATCTGTTTGCCTTTGTGTGTTGGGAGAGATGAGGACTGAAATGAAAAATACGTGTGATAATAAAACCCCTACTTTCCCCTGACTCTCTTCAGCTCCCCATGTTGAGCTGCCCTTGCACAGTAAATGTGGGTTTTTATTGGTTTTCTTCACCCGCACTCTCCCTTCTATGTCTCTTTCTTTCTCTCTTTGCCTTTTTTTATGAAATACAGCATTTCCTATTACTTTTCCCTGAGTTCTCACAGAGGCTTTTGTAACCTGTTGCCCCTGACTGACCTGAGCTGGAAAGTGAGCTTTGCAATACTTCATGACACTGACGTGGTGAAGTGAGCAAACCCAGCTCACATCAAATTGCGCTTTCAACCCAAGACCAAACTTATCACAGATTATTTTTTTTTTTTTCTGCAACCTCTGCCTTTTTATTAACTCTGGTCAAAACCCCACCCATGCACAAGTCCAAGTGCAATGTAACATTGAGGTGCACCTTCTCATATCCAAGATGGTTTTGAACTGTAATTTTGTTGTAAAGGGAACACTCATCTTTTGAGGTTCAAGGCTTTGTTTGACACCAGTGAAGTCAACTTCAGAAAAAAAGTCAGCCTTATGGATCTGAAATTTATCTTTGCACTGTGATAATCAGCAGCACTGACAATTTTCTCAATGGTTTGTTGTGGAAATCTGCACTCCAATGATCACATGGTATGGATAGACAACAGCTTTTAAATAAATCCAGACATAATAGTATGAGACAGTTATTGGTTAAAGAGCATCTGCTCTCAATACATAACCCTTATTACCTCTAATAGGACATACACACGCACACATGATTATGGGGAAGATACATCATGCCAAGACCAGCAGGTTTTATCGGCTGTTGTCGGGGTTGAAGCTTTTCAAATTTAGCTGCAATAAGACAGAGCTCCCCATGGAGGAAAGAGCAAGCCAGCTCTCTGTGTCCCAGCATTTTCCTGCTAGAGGATAAGCACAGGGATGTTTGGGCTGTATCCAGTGGGATCAGGGATATTTGTTGGGTCAAACAGATCAATAAATGAGATATTATCAGTCATCCTTTAGTGGACCAAAGAGCAGCTATGTTTAAATTGAAAATGAAGAAGCGTCTGTATCATACAGAGACCTCCTTTTCCATGGCTCTGGAAACATCAACACTACTGTCTTAGGAGGAGAAAATCCAAGTCTCTTCATACAAAAGAGAAGGAAAGAAGCTTCTTACAAGGTATTTTTAAGCAACACTATGACTCCATTCACTATCAGGGGGATTAAGGGAAAAAAAATCTTTAGGCTTCAGTTAGACAGGTGTACTAAAGTCACCTAATAACCAAACAGAGATTTTTCTGCAAGTGGGAGAAATCCCCTTTTAAAGGTCTGCCATGTTTCAACTTGCTGAGTGCATTTGGCCTCACCTCCAGTCTGAGGTATCTGCTGCCACCTCACTTCTGCAGAAGAGTCACTGAGCCTGCACTTGACATACATAATGATGGCATGATAGGCTTCATCTTATAAACAACATGTTGAGAAGGAGGAAAATCTTGCCTGGATTTTTAAAACCCTTCAGTGGGAAATGCTTTATAGGAAGCAAAGCTGCATGTCTCTGCTTACTGAGGTTCACACCTTTCAGGTTTTCTTTCTTTTTTTTTTTTTCCTTACTGATTAGATATTCATAATTTGAGGATTGTGCTAGAAAAAAAATATTTTTTGCTAGTGGAGGATTCTACTATCACAGTCCAGACAACAATGAAACACCTCGAGTTGCTTGTGAAAGGGCAAGTTAGATAGTGCTCTGCCTCTGAAAAGAATGACTACCTCTGCTTTGAAAAACTGACCTAAATTGAATAATGTAAAAAAACTGAGAGAAATACCTGTCAGTGAATATTCAGAAACCTGAGAAGTTCTTTGTACTGTGATAAAACTATCAAAATAGTGAATTTGATACTATCTACTTTTTTTTTTTTTTTTTTTTTTCCTCATATCATACTTTTTCATATTTAGGAGTCAGAGAGAGACTGTAATTCCATGGCTTTAGTTACCTAAAGCTCTTGAACTTTGTTTTAAACTAGTGTGCAGGGAAACTAAATTAATTTAAAAGTCTGTCATCAGAGAATGAGGATTAGAGCAAAATTAATCATTTCTGATATAATCAAGACTAGATTTTAGCCCCCTTTCCTAATCCCACAAGGCTGTAGTAAAAACTTTTTCTGAGTCAGCATAAGGCATACTGCATGGAGGCTTTAACAAACAAGAAACTTTATCTCTTGACCTCTCAATGTCTGAGTATGGCTGAAAGAGTTTAATGATGGAACAGTTTTGATACTGAGTGCCCAAATTTTCTTGGACAGTTGTCAACACAGTATTGTATGAACTAAAGAAAGACAGAAGCAAACACACACACACAAGAATAAGCTGGGCTTTTTGGAAACAATGATTTAACTGTGCACAAGTAGAAATATAAATGGTCTCCTAGCACAACAGACAACCTGACAGGTTTGTATTGGATATGAGCTGAGATTGGCTCTGAAGAAAAACAGATAGATGCAAACAAATTCCAGCCAACTGTGCATTGCTATATATTGATACAGATATGTTTACAAATTCATACATTTTATGAAGCCAGACACAGGATCATTGTTGCTTACTTGCAACAGAAAATAATAAATGCTAGAATATGTAGGTACATAAAGCATAAACAGATGTGCTCTTCGGAGGGTTATATTCTGATTTCCTTATTATAAGCCATCATTTTAACAATAATTAACTGAGGAAAAACCTTTATGTAACACCCAGTCTCTGGCTGTCTCCAGGTCTTATCCATGTGAAGTCATCTTACAAAATTATGAGCACCATTTGCAAAAGCATTAAGAGGGTAAGCGACTTCAATGACACTCTCAGAAGGAGTTTAGCCTTCTGGCTTAATGTTATTACAGCTCCCACATAACCTCCAAGCTGCCAGTCACTCTGAGCTCCATGGGCCCCATGCTCCCTCTGTGATGCTCAGTTCCATCAGCCCAAACGCTGTCTGCCTCTCTCATGCAGCATTTCAACACCTCAGTGATATTTGCAAGGTTCTTTGAGGACTGGCCATGAATGATTGCCTTGAAAACACAGAAAGCCTTTTTCATTGTTCCAAAGAGAAAGCAGCTTCATAATATCTCTCCCCCCAGCTTTCATACTAAAGTCCTGCTTCTAATTTTATTCTTTTTCCATTGAGAAACTATTTAATATTCCAAATGAGAAGGTTTTAATTTATAAGATACTTTATTCTCTCCATTAGAATGAAGACTGTCACTTCTAAGAATTTAGCATATCAAAAGTGTTTCATTTCCATATGAGATGTGCTGTCCCATAAGGAATACTTTAGTTTTTAAAAAACAAGATAGCCCAGTCCCCTCGCTGTTGTTTTCTTCCACTGTGTGAAAATTGTGGGTTTTACTCCCAGTGAAGAAAGATTTTTCTCTGAACTGGACAAATGACAATTCTAGACATACAAGTAACACTTTCAGATTCAAACAAGTCACACTGACTTGTAAGGTGTTTTCGGTGGTTCAGGGATTGGATAAAATTTTACACTCATATCTTCCTTCAAGAGAAGCAGTAAACCTTGGTTTCCTCAGATATGCCCAAAATCACTCAACACCAGACTTTTTTGGGGGTGAAAATAAGTTTGGGGTTTCCCAAAAGAACTTTGGTTATGCCTTTCTCATTCTCCCATGAAAGGAAAAGATTATGTATTAAAAACCAAAACCAAAACCAAAACCAAACCAAAACAAAACAAAAACAAAAACAAAAACAAACAAACAAACAAAAAAACACCAAAAAACAATACCACCACCACTTGACTATCTCTCAGGTGTATCCAGTTTGGCCTTGATCATTTCTAGGCTTGGGGTATCCACACCTTCTCTGGGCAACCTGTTGCAGTGCTTCCCCACCCCCACAGTGAAGAATTTCTTCCTTGTGTCTAATCTAATCTTACCCTCCTTCAGCTTGAAACCATTCCTCTTGTCCTGTCACTGCATACCTTTGTCAAAAGTCCTTCTCCAGATCTCTTTAGTCCCCTTTAGGTACTGGAAGGTTCTGTAAGTTCTTAATGAAGCTTTCTCCTCTCTAGGCTCAACAACCTCAAGACTTGCAGCTTCACAGGAGAGGTTCTCCAGCCCTCTGAGCATCTCCCTGGTCTCATCTGGGCTTGCTCCAACCGGTCCCCATCTTCCCTATGTGGGGGCACCAGAGCTGGGCACAATAGAAGGCAAAAGACAATGGAGAAGCAAAGGGGAGGATGACTCAGTGGCCCTTTTCAGAGCCTTTCCCATAGTGGGCATAAGGGTTCCCCCACTCCAATTTATCCTTCCAGTTCCTTGTGCATATTCCACATTACTCATGAGAAACCCCTCTGAGCAGCAATTAGAATTTGGGCTTTGACTTTGGAATGTCCCATCTGCACCACGCCACTTCAGACACTCTTGGTTCCAGAGGGTGAGAATAAGTTCTTTGTGGATGTGAAGTCCATGATGGATCAAATTCCCACAGCCTCCAGTAGAGGTCATGCAACAGGGCAGGGCAAAGGTAGGGAGGTACAAAATGAGGACCTCAGAAAAGGATCTGGGGTCACCACAGCCGAGACACCACAACCCACTCCTATCAGTCAGCTGAGCTGCAATGTATCAACAGTGACAAATATTTCCCTGGTCTCTGCTGATCTGTTGGCTGCCTTGCTAAACAGAAGCTTTGTGTTTAATGAATTTTCAGGTAACTCTTGGAGAGTAAGCAAAGGCACATGAGCTCCTTCAAAGAAGCATGCTACAGGTAGTCCTTAATTACTACCCTGTTATTGCACCTCACTCTCCATTTCAGGAATGGCTACTCCAAGCTCTGCTTTACTCCCTTATATTATACACATTCTAAATTAAAGTAAATCCAGTTAATCCAATCAGGTTAGTGTATGCAATTTAGAGAAGAATTCAGTCCTTTTTATTGCTCTTCTTTTATTTTGTTTCTTCTTAATTTTTAATTAGAGTGTAAAAAATGAAACCTGTTTTTTATTAAATCTTATTTATGAAAATTGCTTCAAACTATGCACGGAAGAGCAGTGCGTGATTGCTCATTTTACCATGATTATAAATATTGTATTAAATTACGTATGACACAGAGAATAGTCAGTAATTTTAAGAAGTGATTTATAAAAAAGGCAGGGTAAGCAATTGAGATGATAGAGAAGCGTGTATGGATAATGTGGGTATGTGCATATATAAGCAAAAAATAAACCCCAAGAAGTAGCACAGAAAATAAAAAATTGAACACGTCAAGAACAAAACCTAAAACTCTTACAATGCTCAGACTTTCTTTTCCCATACCATATATATATGCCATCAAACCTATATTGAAAAAAAAAAAAAAAACCAAAAAAAAAAAACCAAAAAAAACCAAAAACCCAAAGAAAACCCTGAAAGCACAACAGAGCTGAAGAATCAATGAATAAAACACTTTGCATAGATTCCAAACCAGAAATTTAAGAAATAAAACTCCTACACATCTTATCTTTAGTTTTAGAGAGTCAGTCACCTCTGTGGAAAATGTGACATCCTTCCTAAAAACAATAAAGCAGGTTGGAGGCGTGTGAACCAGTGCAATGGCTTCTGCATGCACAAGACTGGAAGATATTTAACAATCAGCTGTCTTGCAGGGCTGTCAGATCTTTGAGGATTTTTGCAGTTAGGTTTTCATTTATGATTCTCTTAGTCCATAGCTCACCTTGTACTGAAAATTATGCATTAATTAAGGGAAGGGGGGAAACAAACCCCAATATATATGTACTAAAAATGAACCACACCAGTAACACCTCTCTTGGGATAATTTTGATTTGTAATGATAAATATATATGTAAAAGACCTCTATGCTCAATGCTGCTGACCAAATCTGTCATTCAAGCAACTTGAAATAATAAATGCTTAATGAGAAATTTTCACTGTGACCCATTTGTTTAATTTATAATTTTGCTGCCTCAAATGTCAGAAAAATACCCCAAACCTCTTCTTCCAGTATTAGATGTCAACTGTATTCTGTGCTGTCAAAACTTACTTATCACAACAGGACAAAGGGTTAAGAAATAAGTGACAAAAGACATGTGAAACCAGAAAATTAAACTGAATCTCTTCTTTGAAGAAAACAGGAGGATGCTGCTGTTTCTGGATGCCTCTTAGAAACAAGATTTTATCTGCTATTAACAACACAGCTAAAAGACAGAGAGATAGAAAACTGCGTGCAAAGCAGGCATTCAGGAAGCTCAAGTTTGTTACCCAGGTTAGTGACAGACTTTATACACAACCTTAGTAACATGAAAACATCACAAACAATACACTAGCATTGAGAAGCATCCCAAGGAAACCTCACCCACCAATTTTTTTCCCTGTGCAGAAAGGGCTGCTTTCCCAAGCTAGAGTCCTTCTGCCATAAAATTTAGATACACAAATAAAGTCAAATCAGCTCAGGTTTGTGGCTGATCACCTGGAGCCCTGGATATTAATGCCAATCAATTTTTTTTCTGGAAATCTTTTCTATATTTCTGTTCCCTGCTCTAAAACACGAGTGTCTCCTGTCTCCCCGAGAGCTGGAGATGCCTCTGAGATGCTTAGATACTACAGAATCAAGATCGTACAAAAATAAAGGGGCTAGATCAGCTCCCTGGCACTCTGAGTCTGGCTTTCAGGATCAGTGCTTTCCACTGATTTTCACTCCAAGGGACCTCGGAATCCTTCACAGGTCCATCATTACACCCAGTAATGCTGGAAAAGGAATAATTTTTCCCTGAGCATATTTAGAGATATCCATATTTCTAATCTGTCTTTGCTGCATTATCTATACATCCTAGGGTGTCTCAGCCCACAATATACCTCTACTTGAATGCCTGTAAATCCATAAATCCAGTTAATTCCTCAATTGCAAATCCACATTAAAGCTACTTGCAAATCTCAGACTTGGTTCTCCTTTCACTTGTGTGGTTTCTCCATCCATTAGTCTCAGTCATTTACTTCTGTGGCATAAAATGAGGTTTTCTTTTTCAGACCAGATCTTCTAGGTGAGACAATGGCTTTTTTCCCTGTAGATTCATAATTCCTGAGTCATGTCCAGCAGCAGTGAGAGGCTCTTTCATCATAAGAGGGGCAGTTACAGCAATTGATGACCAAGTCAATCAGTGTAGTTTTATCTGCCAAAAAGGAACTGAGAAAATTCCACTGGCTTTTTACCATCACAGTGATGCCACTGCTACACAAACTACTCCTTTTGCCCTGGGTGGCTGACACTGTCTTTGTCCCCAGGTCTGCAGTGGTTGCTCCATGCTCATCCTGAATGAGCTGACTCTGCTCTCCTCGGTGTCCTTTCTTGAGAAGGAGTATTCAGAAGAAAAATGACCTTTTTGGAGGTTGTTGTGCCCTGATCAGGAGGCAAAGTCCCACAGACATGCAGAACCTTTTTGGGCAGTTCATGTCTTGCCATTGAGGACATTGTTCTCTCATGGATCCCATGACAACCAGCCAGGATGAAATCAGCTACAGCATGGTGAGCATTAGGTAGGAAGGTGTGGCAGTTTTAGCCCAATATGTCAATTGCTGACATGCAAGTTTTATAACAAGAGCAATTCCAATAAACCGGGGCGGGGGGGTGCGGGGGGGGGGGGGAAGGGGAAAGAAAATGCTAATTCTATCTGGACCTATGTAACTCTAGATGATTCTCAGTTACATGAAGGTGTCCTGACAATAAGCTGTGTATAGCCATGAAAAACACAGAGTTAGCCAACTTTAAAAACTCAAGAATTTTTCATAGCAAGTGAAGCATGAAGTATCTTGTTTACTGGTATATACATACATATATATGAAGCTTGAACAAAATCTTCTGGTTTTTTTTCTTTACAGCTCCTACAAAACATCAGCTATTGCAGAATGTCACTGGTGAAAATACGAGCATATGTATGGAATTGATTTAATGCCAGCTAAAGGAACATTAATCTAGCTGCAAATTTTCACTGCAGGGACATGATGCAGTAAATTTCTGCTAGTCTAACACTGGAGTTGATATTCCATGATATATGACACTTTTGTTTGGAAAAGAAAAGAAAACTTTTCTTCAAAACCTTAATTGATTCTCATATATTTCTGACTACAAATTGTACTGGATAATAAAGGCAATAAGTATAGTTAGCAAGCCCATATTTTTCAAACACTCTGAAAGATATACAATTACGGTATCCTGCTCACAGTATTCTTTTTATTCCCTTTATAATAACTGGGAGTTAACATTTTTAATTCACATTGATTTCCTTCATGGATTTTTTTGGTTACTAACATAGGAGCAGAGCAAAAATTAAAAGCCTGTGCTTCCAAGATATCCTCCAAAGTGAAGTCAATAATTGTGCTGCTTCATGAGATGATCTGTAGCGATTCCAGGTAAGGAAAGTCATGGGACTGGACCATCACTCCTTAGCAAGAATCCAGTCTCGAGTGGTTTTCTTTTACTATGTTTTGTAAAATTTACTATGAAATTGTGTAGTTAAGGCAGTAACCACAGTGACTTCAGATACTCCAGAGATTATGCAGGGATAAAAATTTAGTATAAAACAGTTCACACAAAAAAGGCATTGGCCCAATCTTTATTTCACTGAATAAAAATCAGAGCTTTGGATCAGTGGATGAGGGCACAATGCTGTTCTTTCACAGGCAGCAATTCACCAGGCAGGCCTGGAATGTGGTAACTCATAGTAGAGGTAGTTAAAAACATCTTTGAAACCCTCTCTTAGATCTCCTTCACTGACTGCTATGTAAATTATTTGGCTGCTCACTTATACAGGATAAGACAAGGGTAAATGCCTTTTTCTGCCTGATTCAGACCAAGCATCACTGATCTGAATTTGAACATTATCTCATGTCATTAGGCCATCTGAATGGCAACATGACCCTATTTCCTTTGGTGTTGGGGAGGATGAAGCCAGAAAGCCCTATAAATATGATTGCTTAGATTCTGAGAATGTGAAGTCTGTAAGTGAGATAGAATTGAAAGTAAGTTTTGATGTTTGAGATGTCCTAGCTACTGGATGTCTGGGAAAACAGTTATGTGACCAGCTGAAGGTCACCTGCAGCCAGACCCAGGTCAAAGGGAACGTCCTGTCTCACCCCCAATGTATGGTTCATCCCACACCTGTACCCCTCCCCTGAAGTATCAGGTATCTGTAACCCCATTGGCCAAAGTCCTGTTCCAGCCCACCTTGAGACCCCTTATCAAGGGGCTGCGAGGGTGGGTTGGCCTCTTTGCTCTTTGCTTGCACCCTTCCCCAAGGACTTTCCTCTCTTGGAATTTCCTCTCCCTACCTCTCCCTTCCCCCACTTTCCTAGGCCTTGCCACGAGCTGCAGCCTGGCAGCTCAGAGCAAGGCCTCATATCCTTTGCAATAAACCTCATCTTCTAAAACCCAACTTCAGAGGTCTCTCATCTACATTCATCTACACCGTCCTGGAGTCCTCAGCAGAGAAGTTATTTCTACACTTTGGCAGAGCTATTTTTCTTACTTCTGGAAAGAATTTTTCTTTGCTGCATTGTTTCCCTTTTCAACAAAGATAAGAAACCACAAGCAACTGCAACACCAGCCACTTGTGCTAGAAGTACTTAACATCTTCAGAAACTGTACTGACCTTTTGGTCTGAGCTTGCTTTAGATTCCAGTGACAGTGTAGCTAACACCCCTTACATGTACCACCTTTCTGATTTCTACCAGTGTTTCAGCTGTTCTAACATGAATTCTCCTTTTGCCTTTCTCTACATTTGCACACATGCACACACCCCCAGATGCCCAAATAAACAGGTGAGCTATGCTTACAGGCAGCTGGGCTTGCAACTGGGCATGCTTTTTTCATGGAATTATAGCGTGGTTTGAGTTGGAAGGGATTTTAAAGGTCATTTACTTCATCATCCAAAGCAACACAAGAAAGCGAGAGAGCTCTTGCAGCCTCAGTCCATGCTTCATGCAGCTTTTCATCAGATCTCCTGCTGATGCACCCTGGGGAAGGCTGGTCCTTCTTCCTTTTAATGACTTG
Source organism: Hirundo rustica (assembly GCF_015227805.2). NCBI lineage: Eukaryota > Metazoa > Chordata > Aves > Passeriformes > Hirundinidae > Hirundo > Hirundo rustica. The sequence goes on from NC_053450.1 coordinate 6,143,127, forward strand.
CCAGGGTCTCACATGGAAAGACTTTTTCCATCTGTTTTTTTTATCAATTTCTTGTCACCAGTCACTGTCAGGACTTGACTGGTTATGGGGCTGAGTGTCTGGTCTGACTCCAAAGATTTGAAGACTATAAAGGCAGGAGATTTTTATGAAGCATTCCCAGTCTGATGACTGTCTCCCATGTTGGACATGTTCTCCACAGCCCTGAGATGCTATTTATCTAACTGCATGTCTTTTTGCACTGTCTCTCCAGATGGAACAGCTAATATGGGATTTTAGGGCATTTCCAGTGGCAGCCTTAAAAAGCCCCTGATTTCCCTGCACAGCAAGGGGACATGGCCATGCCAACCACACCAAAAAGTAGGTGAGTGGTGTTCTACAACAGACATTTTATTGCAACCTTTAACCTTTATCTGTTAATAAAGGCAGACCCATCTGCAGTCTGTGTTCAGCCATTGCAGAGTAACCAGACCCATGAATTAGCTGAGGTCCTGCATCCATCATGAATAGGTGATGGATATCACAAATAGCTGGACCCTGGGGGTTTTTAGGACTCTTCTGGGAGCAGTCCATTCTGAAATCTACACTACCCCAGTTGCCATGCAGGGATCAGAAGTATATTTCAGCAAGAACTGAAAGGGAAAATCTCAGAAGCAGCATAAATAGAGTCAGATTGTCCTTAGCCTAATGGAGGAAGGACAATAAAATGTAAACAAAAAGCCTCCAGCTTCAATCTAAGAGTTATTCCACCAGCAACACATGCAGATTAAATCAAAATGTTTGGACAAGAATAAATGGTGATGGGAGGAAGAGAAGATGATCAAAAGGGATGCTGGTTTCTTACCTAATATGTATTCTATACAAAAAATAGTTGGACTTGCTTTGAAGGTGACCTCCTGGCAGAGGATAAACCTGACAAATTTCACTCTAAGGCTGGACATTCAGAGGATAAAAAAATAGTTGTAGTCAGTAGTGGAAAAAAGAGGCAACTTTACCCTTTGGCAATAGGGAAAGGGTGAGTGAAGTCTTCCTCTACTCGTTCACAAAGTATAACCCTAAAAGTTTTTTGTGCTGCTTGCTCAGAGATTCTTGAAAACCCTCTGTAGTCACATAATGTGACATCAAGAAATTTTTCTTCTACATCTTAGTATATACAGGGTTTTTTCTGCCATTATATATTAGAAGTAGATGGAGAAAAATGGACCTGGAACCTTCTCTCTGAAAAACTCAATTCTAAGTCACAAGTTCACATTTCAGGTTGACGACGACAACAACAACAACCAAAAAAGCTACTTTAATGATTTTGAAAACAAAAGTTTTCAATTATTTATTCATCAGCATTTGTTATTTTGAGTCTTCTGAAATTCTTTTATTTTTCCAAAATAACTAATTATATTGCATTTTTCTTACACTTGACAAATTTTTGTTCCCTCTTGTTGTCCATAAAACACTTGTTTGTTAATGATTTACATTGACTGATCAGTAGCTTTAACCATTAAATCTTTCCAAGCCCTTTTTTCTTTTTTAACTTTGTCCAAAAAATTAAAACACCTCAGTGGCCAGAGTTTTTATTAGAACTCTGGTAACAATTCCTTATGGTGGACAGAAGCACAGGATAATCAAGGCTGGAAATGAACTCTGAAGGCTACCTGGTTCACTGCCTTTCTCAAAGAAAGGCCACCTAAAATCATGTTGCTCAGCACCTCATTCATTTGATTTTTTTAGCTGACCAAGGTGAGATTTCACAGCTTCTCAGGGCCTCTTCAGCCTCTGCTCACCAGGCAAGTGCTGCAGCCCCAGCCATCTCTGCCGGGCTTTGCTGAGCTCCTGCATATTGCAATGTCCTTCTTGCAAAGGGGAGTCCAGTGCTGGACACAGATGTGAGCTCAGAAGATACAAAGCAGACCAGCCCTTCTGCAGCCTGATCCTTTTCAATTCGCATCTTCCATAGCAGCAGGTGAGGGTACACAGAGCCTTCCAGGCTCAGCTTTCACCCTGACTGCTCAGGAGCTGTGCCTGCATTTGCTATGACAAGTGATACTCAGATTTGTGGCAGCAGAAGCTGTCAGCTCTCCAGTATTGCAGATTTTTAGGCCTTAGGACTCTCAGGCTGTCAATGCCATGGGCTGCTGACCTAACAGGATTGTCAGCAGATGTCCCCACTGAATCCCTCCTTGTCGTTGTGGCTTCCTAACACATTTTTCTTTGGCTTCAGGATGCTTAACAGAGATGCAGAACATTTCCCCAAATAACAAGGGTAACAATGACAGCAACAATAGCAGCAGAAGGAAAAAAGACTCATGCAATCAGTCAGGGAGGAAATTAGGACGCTAAGGTTGGGAGCTAAGGGTAAGGGAGAATGCTGAAACTTGACAGGAAAGTAGACTGAGTTTGAAAAGATTTTATAGGTCTGTATACAAGAGGACTCAAGGATCTCCCACCTGAGGCTATCTGTCAGCTCACCTTCTGAGATGGCTTCATTGTCAGCACAAGAGACAATGCTTTTTGAAAACCAAGGCAGCACATACACAGGAAATCCATAGTTACACAGCCAGGTGGAATCAGGCTTAGAGAAAAAGAAACACATACTTCTGAGACTATCCAAAAGAGTTGCTTCAACTTATATGTAAGCTAGCACAATGTAGGTACACACACACCCCCACACACACACCCACCCCCACCCCCCCCCCCCCCCCCCCCCCCCCAAAAAAAAAAAAAAAAAAAAAAAAAAAAGTAAAACTGACCTAGAGCTGCAGTAGACTGATTGGTTAACTATAAGCCAAATTTCAGTTTCTCCAGGAGACACATCTGTAATCTCTATGTGCCACAGGTGGAAGTATGGGGGTTTCTGAAAACATTATTTGGGGACTATTTTAAACTTTTTCTTTCCAAGTTGTAGCAGCTTGGCCCCTGCCTGAACAATGAAAGAAAAATTGTGCTTTCAGAGGCCTTTTTATCCCACTGGGATCTGATGTGCCTATAACAGCATGCTATTGCATGCTATGAATAAAGTCAGCCAGCAACGTGATCATCTGGAAACAGGACATCAGAATTATTTTTCCTATTCTGCTAGTGACTTGGGATTAGATCTTGAATATATTACTGTATCCCTCTGAGCATGTTTCCCAGAGAGACTGTGGACTTCCCATCCTTGGAGGTTTCCAAGGCCAGGTTGAATGGGGCTCTGAGCAACCTGGTCTAGTGGAAGGTGTCCCTGCTCATGGAAGGGGGTTGGAACTGGATGATCTGTAAGATCCTTTCCAACTTTAACAATTTTGTGATTCTGCAATTTCATTATTCTGTCTTCTTCAGTTTTCTGTTTTGCTGCATGGGTAACAGAGTTGTGGTAGCTCCAAGGATTTACAGCAGGTCTGGCTTTGATCTGAGATCCAGATTACTGCAACATAGCTGGACCAGAGCATCTATGTTTGTTCTAGGTCTTGCATCACCCTGTTCTTGTATGCTGCGGTGTTCCTCATGATGGAGGAGTATCAGACTATACAGGCACTGAACTTTTCTCTTTTACCAAAATATCCTCATCTTCTACCAGAGTCTTTTCCTAGGAGTGAAAGTAAAAATTCTCCACTAGCTGAAAATAGTTCCTAGTTTTCCACTGTTGATTTATGCACAAGGTACCTGGTCAGTAGGCTTCTTGACATTTTAGTAGATGAAATTCAAATAATCTGATCCCCATCTGTGCTTTTAATTCCCAGTCTGTCTCTTTGGCTACATCCTGATTAATGAAATAAACAGGACAAGAACAGCACAGGACTGGAGCCCCAGCATTGTTTGAGACATAAACTTATATTTTCCTGCATTCTCCACTTTCAGAGAAAATGGTCAGGTTGATTCAGGGAACAATGTGAACCAGGAAACAGTTTGGATGCAGACGCATGTTCTGGAGAAGAGGATTTAGCTCCACATACGCAATCTGCAGTGTGCCAGCTCTCTCCACAGCAAGTTTGTTAGCAGAGACGTGGGCTTCCATATTTCACCTGGCTTGAATTTTGAATTGCATCCTTAAAGCATTGTAGGCTGTCTAATTTTGACAAATAAAAGACTTGTCCATGAGGGAAGGGCTTCTTGGAACTCACATTTGGGAGAGAAAAACCTTTTCAAAAATGATCTCCAATTCCTAATAGCACAAGAGACGAATGACTGGTGCATTTTCCATAGAAATTTTGCTCTCAGATCCTCTAAGCATGTCTGAAAAAATCCCTTGGACTTCCTGTGAAATCTGTCCTGACATGAAATGGAGGCTGTCACAGAAAGTACCTTAAGGAAAACATGATGCACAAGCAAAGTATAATTATTGCCGAACAGCTTTTGGATTTTACATCAAAATCTTGGTTTTTTATAAGAAAAGTAGGTGAGAGGCAGGATCATTACACAGCATAACAGAAAGTATTTGCACTGGCTTTACACCTGTGCATCTCCACTGAGTTTTGCTGATCTACTTAAAGAAATAAGAAAGAAGATTCTGACCTAGAGAATCAAACATCAACAACAAAACCAGGGGGGAAATTTGCATTTTGTTTTTCACTCTCCCAATTTTTTTCTTAATAAAACTTCATACTATAAAAGCACAATAAGTACAGATAATGTATTAAAAATGCTTCTTCATATCAGAAAATTATGTTCTTAAAGCAATTTTGGATTCCTACCTGCCTTCACAATGGAGCACTGAATAGATGGTTTGTGCTGAATTTATTGTACAAACTATTAAAAAGCCAATAAATCCAAATTACATAATAAAATATGAATTGAGTTTAGGAACTAAGACCAGATTAAGAGGAAAAAAAATTTTTTTTTTCTCTGAAACTATCTTAAAGCCTTTACTGACATTCATTTTATTTTCTCTATTGGTTTTATTGACAGAAAATGTGGTGGTGTGAGAATTGTTTTTATTAAGTTATTAAGTTATTTTTGTAAGATTTTTAAGTTATTTTTATAATGGTTGAGTCCACTGTATACCCCTGTGTTCTGCATTGGTTTTCCCCTTATGAGTTAGGACGTTTTCTGTCATTCATTCCTTCCCTGCACCTGTCGCTATCAATCCCCCCCTCTCTCCTCGTGGTCGCCCTGTCTGTCACTCGGAGACTCTTCCCTGGCTTCTAGAAAACTCTGGGAGGGGTGTCGAGTGATAGGCTGGGGCCCGGGAGACCCCCTCCTATCATTTTGTGGTTGGTCCCCAGTTCCATGGTTCACACCCCCGGTTAACCCCCCAATCCCTGTGACTGGCTGACCGGTTGTCGCCACCCCCGTTTCCACCCTCCCTTAAAAACTGCTGCGTGCCTGGCCTCAGGGTCTCTCCTGGGCAGCAGGTGCAGCGTGCAGAGCCCCGCGCTCCCTCTGTCTCAATAAACCTACATTACATCCTGCTCGGGAGAGTCCGCCTTTCTCTTAGCTGCCGGGGTCGCTTACGTCATCTACGTGCCCGTCGCTGACGGTGGGATCCAAGTTCCCACAGGAAGGAAGCAGCGCGCTTAGCCTGTCACTCTGACCTTACCACGCTGCCACAGTGAGACACTGAGCTAGCCTGTGGCTGCGCTAGTCAGCACGATTTCTGGACACTGTGACAAGAAAATTTTGATAAATTCACTTTTTTTACCAGGTTTCAATATCTCGTGACAGTTGGCAAGCTGGTTTTGACATAGTGATAGGATTTGATATGACCCCCAATACTTAAAAGCCAGCTTTATTTTTGAAGCAATAGCTGCCAGCACCTTAAATAGATATGCAGTCCTGATACGTGGAACCTTTCTTGCATGGGAGCAAAACATGATATGAGGTGAGCAATCAAAATCTTTGCCTGTTTTCACTTGAATAAAAGTCCCCAAGGGAGCAACACTCTTTTTCTCTCTTTCCTTTGTGTTTGTTTATGCATTTTTCCAGTGCTACCATAAGAATACAGGCAGCAGGTGTTACAGCACAACTGGAAAGGATATCAATGAGGTCACACAGGAAGTTTTGGGGCGCTGCACCATAGCAGGGACTCTTACCAGACAAGGGAGAAGACATGTGTGGAGTGCAGTCTTCATCTCCCTGTCCTAATGGTCTGCTTTCCACATTCTTCCACCAGCCCAATCTGTACAAGGGTGTCTATTCAAAGAGCTGCTAACAAGTAGCTAATGGTACCTTTGCAGAGGCCTTGGCATACTCCTATCATATTTTCTAAGGTGTTTTAGCACATCAGCTCCACTAAAACAAGATTTGATACTTGGAAAACAAGTATATCTGGAGAAAACATTTAGACCTTTTGTCTTTTAAGAAAGTAAAAAGCTCTTTCCAGAAAGACATTATTTCCTTGTTCCTACTGAATGTAACATTAGGGAGCTGTCTGAATATTAGTCATAATGTTATTCATAATAACTGGATTCCATTTTAGACCCTAACACAGCTGGCCTGAAAAAACCCCCAGCTATTACTACACATCAGCCTTATATCTATGGCAATGCCTTCTATTTGGGTGTCAGAACTTCTGCTCCTGATTAACACATCATACTTCAGGTTGCTTTTATAAAATAGGGAAAATGCAGTTTTGTCCATTTTGTGCACAGGAGGTGAGCACAGAAACACTGCAATGACTTACATGCAAAATCTGTGCCCCAGATGTGAAACACATTCCAGAATCTAAATTGCAATGCTACTGTAGTTTCCTTCCCTATTCCATTAAACAAAATTTGCCTAAACTAATGTAGCAGCTGATGCTCTGTGCAAAAGAGTAGTGCTGCATCAAAGGTTTCCTCTCTGTTAGCCACAGACTATGAAAGGGGAAGGAGTCACCTGAACTAACCTGAGTGATCTGTACTATAGGTGTGTACTTTGTCTGATCATGACAGTGTCATTTGAGATCTCCTAGAGTCTCACAATCTGGCTTTTAGCATCTGGTCTTGAAGACTGTCAGTCTGTGAAGTACTTCCTGACTTCAGACTTCCTTCTGCAGTTGTTCAGATACCTAAAGCCATCTCACGTGGCACTAGAAAACTGTAGGCAAAAAAATCAAGATCCATCTTAGATCCAGCCAGCCTCAGTGCCTTTAGTTGGTGAAAAGTCACACAAGGAAACAATGCCCCTCTTTCACACCTGGCTAATCCTGTCCCTTATAAAGCCATGTTCACCGCACACTCTTTGCATGGTCAGCAATTTCCTACTCCAGTAATCTTCTAATGTTCCTCCTTGCATTGCTATAAAGGTAATACCCAACAAGTTAAAAAAACTCATTTTTATGATTTTATGAGATGCCATTTGAAGGAGGTCAGAAGAAAGAGTTCTCATGCTTATTATTAGTAACTGGCAATTTAACTTTTCAGCTGCTTTACCTCCTTTAACGTCTCTTGCCTTAAGTTTAAGGCAGCTGCTCTGGGAGGTGTATGAATTATAAACTGACTTTGAGCAGGAGGTTTAAGTACACAAAATGAGTCACTTGATTGATGGCTCATTTGATCAGCTGTGCAGTCAGGGTCCTTGCTTTGCTGCAAACCTGACTGCACAGTCAATACTGCAGCATTCCCCGGCTGGCAGGAGGATTCAGGGTCAGTAGCTGTACTATAATAAAATCTGCATCACTGTGAACTGATGTCTTGTATGTTGCCTATCCCTTCCCCTCAGCTACATTTCTTGGTTCATGTAAGAAGCCCAGGTCTGGGGGCTTCCTCATTGTCCTCCATTCTTCTGCTCAAGCCAGTCAGTCCCTTGTCAGCTCCAAAAATTCCTGAGGCCTCTTGTCTCCAACTGGCTGACCAAGAAGAAGGTCTCTGTTGCACTGCTCCATTTTCACAGAAGTGAATTTATCCTCAGAGAATGTGCCTGAGCTTGAACATAATGGAGAGTGAAAATATCACCAGTGAGAGCTGGTCTACTTCTATGGATTTGTTTGGGTTTTGATGAAAGAAAACTATCTGAAAAAGTTATGTCTTTCTATTTTTTAAATGGTGAAACTTACTGTTCAAAAAAAGTGACATATGAATTAGGGGTACAGCTCAGTTATCAAGGGAACCATGGTGCCTCAGGGGAAAGTGGATAGAAGTGAGGACATCAGCCTGAGGAGGAGAGGAAAGCTCTGGACTATCTTTTTGGGATTCACCACAACAGCTTAGATACACATAATTCAATGTCAAGCCTGAAAGAAGGTTGTGGTGACGTGGGTGTTGGTCTCTTTTCCCAGGTAACATGTGACAGGATGAAAGGAAATGGCCTCAAGTTTTCCCAAGGGAGATTTAGTTTAGATATGAGGAAAAAAAATTCTTCATAGAAAGGGTTGTTTAGAGCTGAAAAAAGCTGTCCTGGGAAGTGATGGCATCGCCACTGCTGGATGTGCTCAAAAAACTTGTGGGTTTGGCACTTGAGGATGTTATTTATTGGTGAACATGGTGATGGTGCTGGGTTGATGATCTTAGAGGTTTTTCCAACCTTAATGATTCTGTGAGTCTATGAAATATCTCTGAACTACAATAGTTTGAGTGTTTGTTAGAATTAAATATTTGGATGTGATGTGGATGGACTTGAAAAGCAAAGTTTCATTTCTACTCTGCCAAATTCACTCAAAAGATCTGTTCTCTGGCCTCCAGGATCCCTGATCACACCAGAAGATTTTGTGGGAAGGCAACATCTCCAGAGGAAGATGTGAGTAGGAATCACTTAAACCAACTAAATGCCTTCAAGTCCATGGGATCAGAGGATATAAAAATTAGGGTGTTGAGAGTTGTCTGATGCCATTGCCAAGACCCTTGTCATTGTTTTTGAGCGGCCCAGGGGAGTGCTGGAATCACTGTGTATATGGTACTTGGGAACAAGGTTTAGTGATGGACCCCTTGGCAGTGCTGGGTTAATGGCTGGACTCAATGATCTTGAATGATTTGGAGTGATGTTGTTTGTCTTCCCAAGTAACTGGTATGAGTGATGGAGTGATGTCCCCTGCTTCCCTGGGCACAGCTGAACACCCACCTGAACTTGGGAAGTGGTGAATGTATTCCTTGCTCTGCTTTGCTTGTGTGCATGGCTTTTGCTTTACTTATTAATGTGTCCTTACCTCAACCCACAACTTTTCTCACTTTTACTCTTCTGTTTCTCTATCTCATCCAACAGGGAGCAGGGGAGGACTGGAGCGAGTGGTTGTGTGTTACCTAGTTGCCAGCTGGGGTTAAATAGTATTATATAAAACACATATTATTATATTAATATGGTTATTTCTGTACAACTGACAGTATATTCTTTATGAATGCCTCACATGTATTGTGTTCTATACATGTTACAAGAAGTACATAGCGGTTCATATGCAGACACTACAGCAAAGGCTTTCTATAAATATCTACAAATGTGTTTATGGAGTTGGCTATTACATAAAACCACCAGCAACAGCTTCTTGGGGAACCTAGTTCTGTCACTGCATGTTAAGGAAGATCTGAAAACTGCACGGAGCTCCTCAGGAGACAATGGCCTCATGCTGCCTCCTTCCTGCTCCCTGATTACATTTAGACAAGAGGTAGGGGCCCAGAGAGGGCTCTGCTGAGGCTGAGGAAATGTGAAGAGGCAAGAGAGGTAAAATGTCACCAGTCTTGAATGACATCTTAAAACAAGTAATGGGAATGAGATTTTGGAGCCAGACACCTCAGTCTCACTTATTTCTTGTGCTAGTTGTCTGCATCCATGCCCAGATCCAGCCCTCAGACCAGGAAATTGATAGATAGTTTCATTACTAAATCTTCCATAATTCTTCCATGCATATACTCTTCCCAGGGCCAGCCCCATGATTTCTTTCCAGGCTGCACTTCTCCAGCCACTCAAATACTCCTTTACAGCCATGTTTTGAGTCAACTCTCTGTTAGCAGCTTCTTGTGGAACTTGGTGATGTCATTGGATGAAGTATCTCTCTCCACAAATAAAGTACTATTCATTTATACCAAACCTCTTCATAATCACTGGAATCTGTCCCACTTGCTAATGCAGATCAGAGAGGTCTGAGTAAGAGGAAAATACTCTCAATATCACAGATTATTTCTCCATGGGGCAATTTGTCAGAAACATTCATGAAGGTTGAGATCCACGTTCACTACTGCAAGATCATAGCGAGGGAGGGTACAAGAAAGTAATTTCTGGAATAAGGAACAGGAAAAGGGTGAAAAGAGCAGGATAAGCAATTCTCAGAAGCTCTTTGGAAAAATATAAACAATCTGGTAAGGGGGAGGAGGTGTGGGAGTTGAGTAGAAGAAAATTAAAAGGATAATTAGAAGAGAAAAAAATTACATTGCTGAGAATATTTTAGCTGGTGAAGCCAGGGATTTCAGATGAATTCACAGCAGACAGATGGTAAAAAGGGGGAAAAAACCACCAACCAACAGCACACCCTACAATCAGTTCCTTAGCATGAATATTAGGGGGATTTATTTAGGGATAGGGAATAAGGAGCTGGCAGCCTTAACACACAATTATTCTGTTTCATATATTTTTAACAGAAGAAGAGGGATCAGAGCAACTAGAAAGCCAGAGCCCTGGTTTGTTGTGGGTGTGAGCTGGAACAGTCAAATGATCCTCACCATCCACCTAGACTGATATTTTAGCTGCAGTTTACACATTTATGTGTGATTGCAGCTGGGATTCTTTTTTCTCTTGGACACAAATATCACTGAGCACCTGGGAATTTAATTGATGAACAAATGGGTAAATAGACAAGTCTTTTTGCCATATTAACAATCAATGTATCCTAAAGAGAAAGAAAGAAAGAAAGAAAGAAAGAAAGAAAGAAAGAAAGAAAGAAAGAAAGAAAGAAAGAAAGAAAGAAAGAAAGAAAGAAAGAAAGAAAGAAAGAAAGAAAGAAAGAAAGAAAGAGAAAAAGAAAGAGAAAAAAAAAAGTGAAATTCAAGAAAAAATATAACAAACATAAACATGTGAATCCCCTATTCTCTGATAACATCAAACAATAGAAGCTAAAAAATAAGCAAAACAGGAAAGAAGGAAAATCATCTCCCCAGTGACTAAGAAAGCACGGATCTTCCTAAAGCAACAGGGTGATGGACAGAGATTTGGAAGCTGCTCTGACTGCAGTGCAACCTCCTGGCATAGGTCAGAGACCAAGAAATGCTGTTGCTCAGCACCACAAATGCTGCTGTCTTGCTCTGGATGCAAAAATGACTTGTACAAGCCAGCTTGGAGGTCCTTTCACAGCATGCTCCAGAGCCCTGGGTCTACGTCTCAGTTCTTTGGGGCCAGGTAGGGTGTCCCCATAACATAATCTTTGGTAGAAAAACTTCCCTTTGGGTTGTTTCTCTTTTTTTAGTAGCTACACCAAGATGCTGTACACAGTAACAGCTTCCTTGAAGGATGTGCTTACAGAGGTGACTCGTTACTCCTGTGTAGTCTAAAGCTGGGCTCAACCTATTGCCAAGATGAAAAGAGCCCTCATGCAGACTTGGAGAGGCCCTAAAAATATGAAACATTTCATTAGAAAAACCATTTCCCACTGAAATTACTAGCAGAACACCCATTGATTCAATTAAGGGAAGAACCACAGTGTTTATACCCTCCAAATCTGCTTATACATGAGAACACCCGACTCATGAGGATAGTAACCAGAGACAAGCTACTCACACACCTTATTTTTCAGGGAATCATAACTCTGGACAGCACAGATGAGACCAAATTGATTTTAAATAGAGAAACATTTTTTATGTAAAGCCAAATCTTTCAGGTAATTTTGCTGATTTCGATGATAATTTAAATTTGCACTGTCACAGTAATTTGGGATGTTTCTAACAGAGATACTACTGAAAATAAAAGGAAATTAAATGGAAATGAAAGAAAAAAAGCCCACAACCTTTGTGATTCCTCTAATGAAGTCTCTCTCATGAAGATGATTTGATTTTGAAGTGTTGCAATTTGCATGTTATCAGTTCAAGCCTGGTTGGAAACAGGTTATATTTTGTGTGTTTTGGTTTGGTTTCTTTTCTTACTGCTGAGGTACTAAAAACTGTATAAAAAAAAAGAAAATGGATTTTCATAAGCATGTCTTTCACAGATAGGTGGCAGATCAGGAGGGAATAATCCATCCTAGCCATGGATGTCCCTATTTCCCCTCATTTCAAGTGGTGCTGCCCATGAGTAGTGAATCTCTGGACACAATCCTGGCTACAAAGACCACCAGCTCCAGGAGAGAGCTGCAGACCTCAGCCCTGGCCAGAGGGGCAAGAAGACTTGTCAGGCTCTCCCAAGACCATCTTTGCAGACAAAGTCCATGCTATCCATAGATTTCCCAGAATGCCTCAGAAGCAGATTTCCAGCCTCCCCACTCCCTCCAGGACTCCCAGCAGTTCCACCTATAAAATGGGAGCCATTAAACATCATCAGCTGTGGGAAGTTTCATATAACTTTATAATATATCTGTGACCTAGATCATGTTCCCTCCAAACCTCTTCCTCTCCCAGCTGTTAGATGTTCCAAGACCTTTTTGTGCTGCCCAAAGTTATAGATAAAATAGCTTGGAGGACCTGAAACTGAAAGAAATGTCAGGTTATGGTGGGTAACACTGTTTCACTGGAAGTACAAACCTCCTTCCAGAAGAATTTCTAAATAATAAAAATCGCCATTTCATCCTGGCACAAGGTCTGGCTTTGCAACTGCCACTTCCATATTTCAGTTGTTTCTTCTTAGAAGCTGTGATTCCTTTATATCAGAACTTGCATCATTTCATCTCCCACTTAACTAATTTGATGAGGAAAATGGAACTGCTACGGTGGCAATTTAAATGTATTAAAGGAAAAATTTAATCCAAAATTTTGATTCGCCAAATTTAAAGTCCATTTCCGTTACATTTAATAACTTCAGTCTGTCTTAGTTAATCTGTACTTATCTTTAAGTCTGCATGGCTGGGTGGCATTAGAAATAAGAAGATTATTCATAGTAGGGTGCTCTGCCTATGAACTTCTTCTTAGCACTCAGTAGAGATAAAGAATATTTGCTCAACTATATATCGTTTCATAGTCACACGAGTGGTTGGCTCTTCTGTTCTTATAAAATCATATCTCACACCATCAGCCACGGACCTTTCAAAAAATACCAAAAAGGGTATAATTAATTCAGAGTAATCATTAAAGTATGAGGAAGTCAGACACATGCTTTTTCATTTCCCTCCAAGCACACATGAGTTATGATATCCAAGTCACAACTCTTGTAAGGGACTAGATCATGCATTTGTGGAGAGGAGGGAACTTGCTGCATTAATTCTCACCTTTTCTCTGTAAATCTGTGCACAAAGCATTTGGGCCTGAAGGCCCTAATCGTGATGTGCTTCACCACACCATGGAAAAGTAGGCAAGGAAGGGAGCCTGAGGGAAAAGCTCTGTAAGGATTGACACTGGCATGGGTGGGAGGGAGCAGGCTGGGCAGCTTCCTCTTGGGCTGGCAGCAGGTGCTTCAGTTCTGGAGGATTTAAGGAGTGACTGGGGAGGGGGGGAAAGTGAGAGAAAAACTTCCATGAAATCCTGCAGCATCTGGTGCTTCCTGGCCTGTGGAGTCAAGGAGAGAGAGCAGAGCCCTCGGAGCTGGCGTGGGAGCAGGTGGGGGAAGGTGCTGCTGTTATTTGCAGCAGACGTTCCTTAGCAACAACCTCGAGCAGATGGAAGGCCGGGTACCACTGCGCAGAGCCTCCATCAGCAGCCCCTCACCCTCCTCAGCCTCTCCCCGCGCAGAGATTCAGGCAGCACAGCAAATTCTACCAGAGAGCTTTTCTCCAGACAAAAAGAAAGGGTAAGGAAATCACTTTGACTCATGCCAGTTTGAAGCCTAAAGAGATGTGAGCAAATTTCATTAAACAAGTTTGATAAATACCAACAATATTGTTGTAATTATATAGCAGTTGTTACATGTACACATACATATATACATACAAATATATTCTGTTACTATAACTGAGTAACTTGGATTTCTAGGAATGCTGAGAAAAGTCAGCATTACATTTAAAGAACATAAATGTGATTACAGATATCTTTAGTTTGTACTGAAACACACTTGATTAAAAAAAAAAAAAAAAGATATCAGGTCTTAATCTGCATCTGAAGTAAAAAGAAGATATCAGGTCCTAATCTGTCTGAAGTAAAATACAAAGTGATTGATAATCCACAGTTAAAAAGGTTATTTGAAAATGGACAGTTCACAGATGCAGAGGATTTCAGAGAAAGTCTGCATTGACAGATGGATGTATTACCAAATTAAAGAAAACAGGAAACCTTCTGTGGGATAACTAATTAATCTTGTACATGGAGAATGTGGAGAATCATCAAAGTTGAAAACAGCTAACAACAGAGGTGGGGCCTCCTGCAGAGAGTGTCCATAAAGCTATAAAATATACCACCAACTTTTGCAGGCATCCCTCTTTCCTTCAAAATTGGGTGTGAAGAATTGAGCACTTTGATATCCTCTATTATGATATTGCATATGTAAATACTGTCCTATTATTAAAAGAAAAGGAATTCTACCGTTTGTATTTGATCTGCCTACACGGCCTTTGATGTTTGGCTGCAATCTGCATGCAAAAGCAAGGAGGAACAAAAGTACAATCAATGGCCATAAAATTTCATGGTCAATAAAGAGTCATAATTGTCTCTAGGGGAAAGGACAAAACTTCTCTTTTCAGAGTTTGTACATAAGAAGCATTGGTATTTCTTGCATCTTCTGAGAGGTAGGATATTTGAAACACATCTATGGCCATACTAGAATTATGTCGGTAAAACTCATGCCTTCAATCCCTCTTTTCTATTAATACCACCATTGACAAAAATCTGATAGATTAATTGACTTGTCTTCCTTGATTACCTTGACTAATCAGGACTTAGGTGAACCTTTTAAAGACTTTAGAATAGCTTTGTAGCCAGCAAAAGCAGATAAACACTTGATTATGTATTCTGGTGAGTCAAGCTCACCCATATGGGATCTCATCTCCATTTCCCTTCTGCTAATCTACCTCTTAGCAACATTTTAGCAATTCCTGTGGGAGATACATCAATGAATAGAAATTGGAAAATGGCAGATGAGTCTGCTCTTACTTCCATTAAAGACAATGGATGCTTTATTCCATTAACACCAAGGACACCAATATGAGCAATAATTGTATTTAACATTATTTCTTTGGCAATGGCTGGACAAAAGGAGAAGATTTTTTTTTTTTTTTCTCCTGATTGTAAAAGTATAGATTTAAAAAAATTTAACCAAAGCAAACAAGGCTGAAGTTTTCTGTCTTATCAGAATTTAGGAATTATCCAAAATTGTGCAATTTTGAGGAGATGGTTAATTTTCCAGGGTTCTCATAGGTACTCTACAGGTTTGTCTAATTCTAACCTTTCAGCCCACTTCATTGTCCACCATGTTGACAAATTTCCTCATAATTCCCAATTTCCTGACAGCTCAACTGCCAGGCTAGACAAGATCTGAGCATGGAGCTGTGTCATGGATCCTCAAGAGCCAAAACTCCCTGTTTGATAACTACCAGGCCATCATGCTCTCAGGCTTTCCAGATTTTCTACATCTCCATAGTCAGGGCTCAATACCCTGTCACAGATAATTTTCTGTGATAATTGAAATTAAATTTCAATTCAATTCTTATTTTTCCCCTTGAGAAGCAGTAAAACAAAATTTCAGAATACCATATCTTAGATGACCAACTTCCCTACCCAAACTCCTCAATCCAAAATCTGGGGGCAAGGTAAACCAACTTTGGCACATGGACATAATTTTGTTGTGGGTGTTGCCAGACAAGTGTCATCTGATGGTCTCATACGTGGTCATTTCTTAATTTCCAATTGCTGCCCTATCAGGTCCATTTCTATACAGTATAAAGTGGGTTGCACTAAACTAGGAGGTGTTATGTCCATGTGTGTGTAATTTGTTTGTTTATTCTGTCACATAACACTTAAAGAGATTTCATAAACAGAATTACAGATCTCAGGTAAAATGGCCCCAGTCTGTAGCCAACAGACACTACTGTCCCACACCCCTGAGATGGGAGTCCCTGCACGGATCTGGCAACACCCGCCACCTGATTGTGCTGTCTGTGCAAACTCCCATCAAGTTCTCTGTGGATTGCAAAATGGCAGCTTTAGCATCTCTCTAGATATTATTCCTAGCTGTCTTAATGTGAAATAAGTTTGATTTAAACTGGGGTAGGACTGTCCAGACAGGGATTTGCAGTTCTTTTGTTATGTTGATTGATACCACTCCTTTCTTCAAATACTAACTGCAAGTACTGCAAGAGGGTAGGTAAGGGATAAGGGGGGGGGGGAGGTGGTGGGCGGGGGTGAAGTCAGTATTATTTCTGTTGCTGTAATTCTAGCATATTTGTCAGCTGCAATCTTTCTCCAATCAGTAGCAGAAATTACAAGAGACTATCTTTCAGCAATCTGCTCTAGTAGAAGGTCCTTGCCCATGGCAAGGGGCTTGGAACTTGGTGATTTCTAAGGTCCCTTCTAACCTAAACCATTCTATGATTCTATTATCTTAGCCATTATAAGGCAATGGTTCTCAAAATGCAGTATGGGCAGGAACTGAGATTAGTAGGCAATCCCATACATGACATCCTTGCCTCCCAGCTGCTGCCAGCATGTCCATTTTCTTTTATGTTTAATTAAGTAATTTAAAATATCTTCTCCCATTCCTTTTCACACACACAAAGCAAAAGACATTATTGATATTTCCAGTGTTGTATCCTTTATTACTTTATCCTCCATCAGGGCTGGTTTTTTTACCTGCTAGGAGAGCCAGTTTCAGGTTTCGTACACTATCCCTTTTTTATGCAAAGCATTAGCAAGAATGACATTTCAGCATGGATCCTGAGAAAAGGACATTGCAAAGTGTCTTCATGGTGAGATAAATTCAGTGTAGCATGAATAAAAATTTTCCAGCGCATTTACATTCTGATTGCATACCTGGTTGGAAATCTAGATAGCTTGTTTAAATTATCAGTCTGCTGGGTTCAATGCCATGGAAATTGGAAAGAATTTCTGCTTTTCAGGACCTCCTGTACTGTATCTTGTAGAACAAATTTGAATGTGCCTATGACCAGGGCAGAGAAATTTGATTATGACACTTGTTTTCATGGGTTGTGTCACTTTTCATAATACACTGACTTTTCCAGGCTTTAGTTCAACAGGCTATGTCACTTGACTGCAGAATAATTAGTTTGAAATAAGTTGTTTTTTTTCTTTACTTCTGTTTGAATTTGGGTTTTTTGTGGTTCTCGTGGTTTTTTGAGTTTGGTTGGTTTTTTGTTTGTTTGTTTGTTTGTTTTTAAGGCTTATATGATCCTTTTTATAAAGGAGCCACATCTTGTATAATTTACTAGAGTTTTATTATTAGTCTTATAAATAGTATTATTATTACTATTGTTATTATTATTATTACTTCTGTTTTCCGTTCATAAAATCAGTAACTTGGAAAACAACTCCTTACTTTGTCTTGTGAAGATTCATCCTATTATACTAATTCTATTCTGGCTAATCCCTAAAGACAAAGGAAAATTCCCTGCCAATAATGAAGGTATTAAATAGCAAATGACAATTTCTGGTGCAACCATTGAAATTGTCACCAAGCACACAGATGGTGACCGGGGGGACATGAAATCCTTGATGCAAATTTCTCTAACCCACCCTTTGGTTTACTGTGATTTCAATATGGTTCAGATCTTGCACAATGACCCAGTCATTACAGGATACACAGATACAGTGCTGAGGCTTAAAGGAACAATTGCAAAACAACTTTTATACGTAACCCTGGTTTTGAGGGAGGAAAGATTATAATCTCAAAAATTTTATTTAGAAAAGGCTTTCAAAGACAGTAAAACCTAAAATGGAAGAGGTAATTCCTGACATTGCATAGTTATTTCATTCCATTTTGATTTTGACACTGAAAAGTACCATTATATGAAACTCACTATCTCTTATACTCCTGAGGATATTTAAAAATAGATTTTTGCATGTCTTTATGGCATTTCGTTCCATATATCTTTTCCCTTATTTTTAATTTTAAAAGTTGTCTGGTAATAAATATTTTAGCTGTTCTGTCTTGCTCTTATTTAAATTTTCCTAGCACTTCTGAAGAGCTACTTCCTGCAGGAGTGAGAGGCAGCTTTCATGCCAGATTGCCTTACAATTCCCCAGTGACAGTTCTGCCTTCTCCTTGTTTACCTTGCTGGAATTAATGTAATGCCATCTTCATGGTACAGGGGCAGATAGCAGCTTTCCCCTTAATCCTTGTGTATTGGCATCATCTCTTGTGCAAGGTAGAGAACAGGACCTTGGTGGAGCCAGCACACAGAGGCTGAAGGATAAATCACCTCAAACTCTCCAGTCAGTTTATGGTGTACTCTGAAAGAACATTATACCTAAATAAGGGTTTCTCAGCATTGAGTTGTCTGCATACCAGCACAGCTGTAGGTCCATTCTGAGCTCTGTTCTGGACAATTTACACATGTAAGTTGTAATGCAATCCCCCATTTCTGTGCCCTCACACCCTTTCCTTAAAAGAAAAACTCCATGCCCTTGTCCAAGCCTCCTTCCATCAAGAACACAAAGCTATGTCCTCATGAATATCATGCAGCCATCACTCCTAACACAATGCTTTCTCCATCTGCACTTGCATCACCAGTTTGTGCCTTATCAACATTAATGACCAAGCAGGTCCTCAGACAGAAGCACATGTATCCTCAGCTCAGACACATCTCGGAAGAAACCACCAGGTGCAGCTGCCTTTCCTCTTTTGCATTGGCTTGAGCACTGTCAATGGCACACTCACCATGCTTGATAAACTCTGGAATAAGCTATTCCAGACTCCTCAACTGCCCACATCTTCAGCAGCAATAAGGCCATTCTTAAAAATAAAGAAATAAAAATTCTTTTTACTAGAATGAAATGACCTTTATTTTTTGCATGTCAAAGTAAGCTGCATTAAAATAAGATAAAGACTGTGACAGGAGATAACCAAAGATGGTAAATTTAGGCTGACACTTTGTCCTTAACTTGAACTGTTCAACAAGAAAGTGTACAGTGAAAACAAAGTTTTGGCCTTAAATCAGATTCTTTTGGGTTATTTCATTCTGCAGTATGCTTAATATATTTTCAGGTACTTCTTGAGCAGCCTGCTATAGGAGAGAGAATCACTAGGAAAACAGGACTGCTGTAAGACCATCACTGGGGATCTGAGTGCCTCAGAACCGGATGCTATAAAGTTAAATCACAGCAACAGAGTCCCTGCCCAGACAACTCTGAAGTTAAATGCCAGAAGGGATACAACAGATGAGTCATTCAGGCAGAGGATGGAGGGATAAGAAGAAAAGGCACCGGCTGAATGGATCTGATAACAAAAGGAATGAAGGTCAAAAGAAAAAGGCTTGTGAGCCTTGACAGGGTAGTTTCTCACAAAGGTTGGAGATATGGGAAAGCACCAGTGAGCTCGAGGAAGAGTCCGAGAGAAACATGAATATGGGGCTGCTTCTGTTACACATCTAGAACAGTATTTTGGGTGACTGTGAAGTTTTATAGTCTATCCAGTTTGAAGCTAAGTGTTCTGGGATTAAAATCATACAGCAAAGCATTGTAAAATATAAAATGCCGAACTACATCAAGTTAGACTTGGGACATTTGAGGAAAAAATTCCCACACTGAGAAGTCAAAAGTGCTTTCCAATCAGACAGCTAATGAAAACTGCTACCCCAAAACTGCTTCCAGTGAAGTTGAAACTGAACACCTGGATAGAAGCAGGAAAACGAAGAAAACAAAGGCAAAAATCCAGGTTGCAGCTGGAGTGGCTTCATTGCGTTGAATTCTTTATAGGGGTCATGATGAGGATGGACTTTGAGGGCATTCAAGGAGGATGAGGCCATGGATTTTGCTATTTATTATGGGTAACAAACAGCATTAAGGGAGAGGGCAACTAGTGGAAGCTGGCAGATTGTGGGTGGAGAAGAGGCAGGAGCTGACAATGTGATACTGATTGAAAGAGGCTGGGGAGATAGTTCAATTCAGTTCATTTGGTTCAGTTCAGGCAAACAGGTGCTTTGTTTCAGTTTTCTTGCAATACGGAAAGAGAATCCTGAGGGAAGCACAGAAAGACGTCATGGTGGGATGATGTAGTCACAGTAGCCTGGGAGATCACTCCTGACAGCAGTGACTGACATAGAGAAGATGAAGGTCACCTTGTACAGGATGACAGGCACGTTTCTTGCTTATGAAAACAAGAGCTGATCAAAACCTGGGCAGGAATGTCAGAATGGCTACCAAACCCTTTAATTTGGGAAAGAGTGAGACCTAAATTTGAACACTGCAAAGGAACCGAAAGTTCAACAGAACTGTGGGATTATCTGTAGCAAATAATTTCAGATAATTATTTTAGACAGCAACATTAATAATAAGAAGAGATGGACAAGGAGCTGAAATTGAGAAGGAATTTTTTTTTTCACATTTGTTTATATTTTATTTTTCCCTTTCTTTTTTTCTTTGAAGATATGTGAGATAAAGGAGCAGATAGATCAGGGGTTAAATATTTGCAAGATGGAAGAGTCATTGGGGCAAGAAAAGACAGAGTAGGGAAGTAGATTAAATTTTTCAACCTTCAGATTTGTGCAAGGAACCTAAATTTAAATTACCAAATTTCTTCATGTTGTGATGAAACACATAAAGGAAGACCCAAGTTAGTGTCATACCCAAGGAACCTCAACTTTAAGCACCAAATAATCCATATGGAAAGGACATGGTATGAATTCTCCAGCCACAGAAATGCTCTTAATGAGAACAATTATGTTGACATGAGAGCCAGAGCAGATGTTTCACCACATACGTTTCACTGATCGCAGTAGCACTTACTAAACCAATGCTCAACTACTTAAAACATTCTTCATTTTAATTTTTGTATTGGTGTCCTTTGATGTATATTTTATTCCTTTTACAGCAGAAAAACGAGCTAACTGAAGTACACCAAAAAAACCCCTGTGGCTGATGTTTTCAATCACAGTTTTCTGGGAAGGTTGACCAGAAATCATGAATTATTCTGGGTTTTCATTGTTCTTCCTCACTTCAACACGGTGTCGCTGATGTCTTATTAACTTAATTGTGTTTGTTTCCTTATGCAGAATGAATCCTGACTGAAGAGTCAAATGTTCCTGGTACAAATTCACAAAACACATCAGAATTTCCTCCCGGCAGCAATAAGAAAAAATAATACTGAGTAGGATTTTAGACTGACTGAGTTTCTTTCCAATCCTATTTTGAACATGGTAGAAATGCTGTTATTCGGAGCAGATGGTTTATTAAAGTTGGTACTTCTTATATTTTGACAGCGTAAAAAGCTTCCACCAGTTTAAAATTTTAACTGAAAACCACACCACATTGTAGATAAATTCTGTTATGAGAATGAACTCATAGAGTCTTATTCAATACTATTTTTATTTATTTTTCCATTTTAACAAGAAAGTTTTACCAATGAGGGCTTTTTCCCATCCATTTAGACCCAGCTCCAATTTCAAGATAAGATGTTGAGAAATATTGTATCGCCTTAAAAAAAAAAAAAAAATCAAAACAAAGCAGCAGTTCAGCATGAAAGATAATTTATTGGTGCCCATTGGGATGCCAAAAGGAAAATCAAAGCAAACGGTGGTGTCTGTAGGGTCCTGCACAACATGACAAATGTACATAATGATCTCAAGAGAAAGGAAGATGAGCTCAGGAAGAGTGTAATGAGCAGTGCTCTGTCTTTGGGAGGCAGCAGCACCAGGAGCAACTGCAGTTCCAGTAAAGCTCTGCTACCTGAAACATTTTTATATTGAGCTGTTACTAATCAATAGCAAGGAGAACTCCTGTTGCTGTATATTCCATGGGAAAGATACCACAAAAGCCTCCTATGAGAGGTTTGTGGCTGACAGGGGCCTTGGAGATCCTTCTGAGAGCCAGCAAGGAAGGGCAGGACTGCCAGGCTGGGATACATCGTGCCTCCCCTGCCGAGGAGAAGCTGCATCCTCTTCACTTTTATGATAAATGACACCTATTTCTGGTGGAGGGATGCAAAAGGTATTTGATGGGGGCCTGGTCCCATCCTAGGATGACTCCTAAAGGAGTTGCTGAATGTCTTGGTGCATGGGTGCAAGTGATTTCAGTTAAAAAGGGCAGCAAGAAGGAATGAAGAGGAGAGAGGGACAGGGATCAGTAGAGGTTTGTGTTGTTCACTTGTGCCCTTCCTCCTGGGCTATGCTGGTGCCATGAAGTGCCTGTCACAGCCTCACAGTGCAAACAAGAGACAAGAACTGTCACGTACTCCCTGTAAAAGGTGTGTCTGAAACACTCACGGGAAAACATGTACCAAGTTTCTCAGCTGATCATCAAAAGAGAGGAGTTCTGGTGCTGACTGATGCCAGAAAAAGGCAGGAGAAGTGTGAAAGGAGATTGTACCAGGCAGATAGGTGAATTTTTCATCTGCTGTTTTGTATCAGGATGACATTAGGTCCTGCGATTGAATGGAAGTCTATACATAGATATCAATAAATAAATCAAAACCACAAACATGAAAGCTGAGAGTGTTTAATTCAGGCTTGACTGTTACTTTCTTCTCTGCACCAGGACTGGACCACTGTGAGATATAAAGAAGCATTGACTCTATTAGGTTTGAGCTATTTACCATATTAATCATAATCCAGATCACATTTCAAAAAGTAAATAACATATTTAAGATTATCAGATTCAGTTTTGAGCAACATTTTTCTTATTAAACAAGCACATAGGAGTGGCAAAAATCAATAGAAGAGTTAGAGTAGCCTCCCAGTCAAGGGTGTTTGTTATCTCCCGTAAGTCATGGTAAAAGATGACAAAGCTGCCACATCAGGAGGAAAAGTAATTTTACAGGATTCAGGTGGGTTCAAGTTTCCATCTTCTCACTGTAAGCCAGTGAATCATGTGTTTCCATCAGCTAAATGAACCTGCAAGCCTCTCAGACACAGCTGGCCACAGAGCTCAGTGTGCTGATTTCCATTTCCTCAGCCATCTTTCCTTAACTTTCCTCTTTAGCAATAAACAATGGTATTTTAATTCTTCATGGGCTGTGTAGGTTGGTGTGATTGGGTGGGTATAACAGCCCCCCAGCTGCAGGGGGCTGGCTGACAACATCCATATGGGGAGAGGAGGGGATTTGCATTTCAGCTGGCAAGAGGAAACTTGAATGATGTCCAACACGTTCATCACCCAGGTGACACAGTTCACTTCCCTCACTGCCCCCGTCACCTCAAACAACTGGAAATGGTCATGTAAAGTGAGTGAAATTGCTATAGTTTAGATTAAAATTATCATGTATAAAAAGTTATTCACATAGTCTGATTTTTCTGTGCAGTTTCATAAGTGTGAAACTAAAAATTTAGAATCGACACTAAGATTTATAGGGAAGGGATGTTTTTTTGTTGTTTATTTGTTGTGTGTTAAGGGAGAGGTATGGTTTCTACTAAAGTGGAAGTTAATCTTAAATTCTTAGTTTGTGTGTAAGATGAATAATACAAAAATTCATTTGTATTATCATAAAGCATTAGATCTTGCAGATGTAGTGGGAAGATCAGCTGGAACAAAATAAGGTAAGTGGCCATTACAGATAAATGTTTCTAATGCAAAGGAAAGGTGGTAAAAGCAGAGGACTTATCAAATGGCTTGTGGTTTTAGAGCATTTTTGTTTCAGAGAAAGAACCCTTATATTTGCCCTCCAGATAGTAAATTGATAAAATTATTTTTATAATTTGCAGTGGAAATTACTGCCCATTGGTGAAAACAAACCTATATATGTAGAGATGTTAAGGACACTGGGAACAATAATAATAGCATTAAAAAGTAAATATGTGGGTCTGCAATTGTACCTGTTGCAGTACCAACCTCAGACACAGAGGGAAGATACCACTTTCCCTCCTCCTCTACTTTTTAGCTACTACCTGAGTAGAATAAAACTGTTCTACCAGTGACTTTCAAACTTCACAGTTTGCTTCAGTTACACAGATAAATGGGCTATTATTTTCTGTGTTTGTCTTACTACCTTTGTTATTTCTGACTTGAAGTGTAGCTCCTGATGATCAATAGGGCTTCTAATATGCACATACTTGCGCTATTAGCAGTACTAAGTCATGCACAGGATTCACAGCTGAGAGCTCACTGTGTTAGCTCTGTTCTCCAGGCAGTTTTGTAACCTTTACCTGTCCTCTGCATATATTTTGATAACTAGTATTGAGTGACTCTCCAAAGTGAATACTGTACCCTGTATAATGAAATTAATCAATAATACCTGCTATCCTTGATATTACATTCTGGGGACATTGAATTGTACATCTCTGGAGCACAGGGTTGTTTTTACAATGTTTTAATATTAATAGCAGGTTGAACTGAAAAACTATTTTTGTTCTGTTTTTAATGATAGAAGAATTTTTTCTCACTTGATGTAAAAGAGAACTTCACATTCCATGAAAAGCAAATTATTTGCAGGATCTTTCTAATTCTGACATGAAATTCTAGGTTTTGCTGCAAATTTCCTCTAAGGCCATTGCAATTGGGATTGTTCACAATCAGGTTAAGATTATTCCAAGCCAACACCAACTTTTGGTGTCAAGGCCGCAACATCTGTATAAATGTGTGGTTGGTGCACACCACAGGAAGGCTTTCACTACAAGAAATTCAAGGGAGCACGTGGTCACCTGGAAAAGCATTATGTAGAGCTGTAACCATGGGAAGGGAGCTGCCTCAAGGTCTTCTGAGAGAAGAAAGAAAGGTCTTGGCATGAAAACATCTGCCATCTGATTAGTCAGAAAATGCCACAGAAACTGCTTGAACATCCCGAAAAATCAATCTAGATACAGCCATATATGATTGTTTCACCAAGACATAATTCCTGCCTCTTTTCCCTCCACACCTTTTGATTAAGGAAGACAATGAATCATGGTTGCCTCTTTGTAGCCCACTCTGAATTTCTCTACAACCAGCAGATGCAGACAATAGCCACTTTTCTGAGGTGTCATAAATAAAAGTTTCCACCTTGTGCTGAACTGAGTCTCTGTACTGGCTCTGAGTCTCCCATGGAGCATCTCTTGGGAGCTCTTCATTGGGTGGAAGGATAGTACCTAGTTCTTCAGTTCAGTATTAAACCATGATAAGCAAGAAATCCTCCCTTCCATCCCCATGTTCTCTTTCTTTTTCATCATTTAACACCCAATTGCTGCAAAAAGCCACATTCCTGAGGAGTGAAGCCCTTTCACTGCTTAGTCCTGACTAATCTGTGGAGCAGGTCCAGTACACAGATGCAATATGTGCATATATTTATACAATCAATGCCTGGAAGGTAGGATATACTTATGAACAGCACCATTTCAACTGTCACAGAAAATTATAGTGATTCCCAAGCAATGTGTTATATATGCTATATGTTATATAAGATTTTTTTTTTAAGTCAGTGATCTTGATTCTTTCCAGATAAAGAGGGAAAGGGAGAATCCAAACCTGTTTTTGAGTTACAATATGGCGAGATAATTATGCTACATGTGTATGGGATCCTTTGGCACAGATTTGCATATTTCTGTACTGTTAAACTCTCCCAGCCTTGGAAACAGGGTGGGCATCCAAACTGGTTTCTGGGAATGGTCCTGGGTCTGTGCTGACTCCCCAACTGTGTCCAGGATGCATTTGGGAGAGTGCCAGCTGGATGGGGCCAAAACCATAGCAAGAACCATTTAACAGGACAGTCTATCATGTCCCCATTGCTGGGAATGTTCCCTGGCGCCATTCAATTAACCAGGATAGATGTAGTCCAAAAGTCTGAACTAATTACCATGAAAAGAGACAGTATTTCAGTGACGGTGTTTCATGGCCATATGCTGGCATCTTTGGAGCCTGGAGAGGAAATGAAAACATCTTAAGGAGAGCTTTGCCAAATGAGAGCTCCAAATCACAATTGCAATAGGGAAAAAAATATTAGGCATTGACAAACTGTGAGCAGAGTGAAAATCAACAAGAGAAGATAAGCCCACAGGAATGGGGCATGATAAAACTGCCCTTCCCTTGCTTCCAGAGTATTTCAATAGAACCAAAAACCCAAAATACTCAATTATTTACAAATTTGTACTGTTTCATTAAAAAAAAAAAAAAAAAAAAAAAAAAAAAAAAGTGCTCTGTAAATGCTAAGTTTGCTTTACTGGAGTGAAGAGTTAACTACAGCCTGTTGCACAGGGGGAGCTCAAATCAGCTTTCATTTAAACTAGGTTTCAAACTCTGGTATCCTGGACACAGTGATGTGAGGAACATTTACAAGAAACAGAAACACTTTGTCAAGAAGTCTGATCAGGATGAGCAAATGTGCCACATACATGTTGAGGCCTTGTAAAATTCAAATTTCCCAATGAAAATGCACTTGTAAATGATAAATTCCTCCTCAGGTTGAACTGAAGAGGTTGAAAAATTATATGTGTTTTAGAAATATCAACTAGTCTTCCCCTAGCACAGATTTAAAAATAGGATAAATGAGATCAAGTAATCTAGTTGCACATGAGCAGAGACTGTACTGTGATACTTCATTTTACTGCTGACCTCAGAACATTTATTTTTTGTCAGACCTCCAGGGCTAGCAAATATATGGCTCATGGGAAGCTACTGTATCAGCAAGGAGATAACTACTGCAAAGGCCATTTTCTTGCACTGTGGCTCTGCATAGCATCAGCTACTGGATGTATTTTGAATAAAACCTCTAAATGTGAATGAGGAGGGAAAATTCCCTCCTTGTTTACTGGACCACCAGCTGGGTATGATAAATATCTCTTCCTACTCTTGATAAATGGAAAATATTTATCTACCGAACACTTCCAACTAAGTATGACAGGAAAAGAGGAAAGGAAAAGGTACACATGGGACACAAAAGTAACCTGGTTGCAACTCGACAAGCTCTCCTTTATCTGGAAGAATACAAAATTTATTGGATACCACTGCATATCAGAAGTGCCTCACTCCCACTTGTAAGAAGATGTTGTTATAACATGATGTATCTACCCTGTTAGCTTTTACCAACTTCCATTCACTAAATAGTGGGAGATGGATAAAGGTCAATTGGTAGCTGAGATAATTGAGTTTAATCATGAGCCACCTGAGTGAGGGAAGACATTACCACCTGGCATTATATAGTAAGTATATTAAACTGACTCTTCTCTGGCCTGTAAAGGTCATTGTACATTGTATAGCAAAGGCTGTGCTCTGAAAATGCTAATTGATTTTTGATACAGGCTGCTGACTTTCCTGTAGAGGGTGTCAAGTGCCTCTTGGGAGTACTTACTGACACTCATTCCAAATGCAATCATCATTGTCATCCCATGCCAGCGAAAACAAATGGATTTTTGAGGTCCAGTCCAGCAAAGCTGTGTGGCGGTGCGAGAACTGTTTTATTAGGTTTTTATAAGAAGTTTTATGTTATGGTTCATTTCACTGTACCCCCAGTTCTGTAACCCTTTTGTGTTTTCTGTATAATAAGGTGTTTTGTGTCAGTCCTCCCACCCCTCACCTGACTGGGACCATCCCCTCTGCCCCCCCTCGCTCTGGGGCAGCCTGTCTATCACTTTGGGACCCCTCCCCAAGACTGAGCAATCATACGGAGAGGGCTTCAGGTGATAGGTAGCCTGAGGGGAATTCCTTTGGCCCTTGATTTTAGTGGTCAGAGGCTTGGGGGTGGGCACACCTTGTTACCTACCCCCTGAATCCCCTGATTTGTTGTTTTGTTGTAACATCCCTTGAACCCCTCCCCCAGATATAAGGTGGAGAAGGGAGATTCAAACTCTCTCTGCTCTCTCTCTCTGGCCTCTCTGGCTCTCTGGCTCTCTGGCCTCTCTGGCCTGAGGCTTGGACCAGCTGTGGACTTCCCGCAGCTGGGCCTGAATAAATATCTTTTAACCTGCTAAGCTGAGAGCCACCCTTTTCTGCTGTCGCCGCTGTCACAACACTATTTAGTC
The DNA here is from genome assembly GCF_015227805.2 of Hirundo rustica. NCBI lineage: Eukaryota > Metazoa > Chordata > Aves > Passeriformes > Hirundinidae > Hirundo > Hirundo rustica. The sequence continues at coordinate 6,171,097 of NC_053450.1, forward strand.
TAGCTGCTGCTGAGAAGCCGAGCCAGCAGGTAAAGATAACCTGCGTGCCCATCTGAACTGGGAACACCTTGTAGCTGTGCAAATCTGAGCCAGCCAGAGGCCGGCATCCACCCGGTGTGGAGACAGAAACAGCTACAAGAAAGCTGGGAAAGGACTAAGTGATTCACTGAATTACTAGACCACCTTTGTCCTAATTGGGTAATATGTTTGAATCTCCTACCCTGAATGAAAGTTAATTCTGTCCTCTTGTCCATGGTATTCAGAGATAGAAAGGACAGGTTACTATCACTCGTAGAACAGGTCTGAGTACTTGGTACCAGGTCTACAGGGATTGATTTGTATTAATTAACAGTGATTAATTTATATTTCAGCTAACTTAACTAAAAGTTAAATAGATCAATACAGGAAATACGTGACGAATCCAGAACAAGTTCTGTTGAGGAATCTGAGGTGATCAGGGCTGGAATTCCCCAGAGGAGAGGCTGTGGGATGGGCAGTGTTCAGCTTGGAGAGGAGGTAGCCTTAGGGGACCTTACAGCAGCTCCTATGACAAGGTCCTCAGAAGGACAGAGACAGCTTTTCCCAGTGGTGTGTGGTGGGAGGACATCAGTCTCACACTGAATAGAAAGAGGGTTTTTTTTCCTATGAGGATGTCCAGGCAGTGGAGCAGATTGCCCAGCTACATTGTGCCTTCTCATCTTTAGGGCTTTTCAAGACCCAAATGGATCAAACTGAGCCTTTGGATCAGTTATAGGATCCCATAGCTGACATTGTTTAGAGAAGAAAGTTTCAATAGAGGTCTCCCGGGGTCCCATTTAACCTGAACACCTGTTGAGCCCATGAAATTGGCACGTTGGTGCTGGATACTCCATTTGTGTGAGCCAGCTGGGAGAATGGACCAGAGGGAATATCCATCATTCTCTGTATTCAGCACACACAACAACCAGTATGAGCCAGATGTGCTTCCAGCACAAAGCTCAAACACCTCTGAAGGGGGATACTACATGGTGATATTTTGCCTTCTGAAAAGGAGACAATGATTTTGTCTGGCATCTGTATAAATATCCAGTAGCCTGCTCCTGACCCTCTGTGTCTGTTTCTGTCCCTGCACCGGGCGGGATCTGACCTCCGGCTAGCTCTGGTCAGCACAGCCACATAAGTTCCCAGTTTGGATGGGCACCCAGGCTATTACCTGCTGGCTCGGCTTCTCAGCGGAAGCTGGACCCAATAGCGTTGTGACAGCGGCGGCAGCAGAAGAAAAGATTGGCTCTCAGCTTAGCAGGTTAAAAGATGTTTCTTCAGGCCGGGCTGCAGGAAGTCCGCAGCCTGTCCAAACCTCAGGCCAGAGAGGCCAGAGAGAGCAGAGCTGAAGAGAGTTTGAATCTCCCTCCTCCACCTTATAAGCGGGGGAGGGGTTCCAGGGAGGATACAACAAGACAACAAATCAGGGGATTCAGGGGGTAACAAGGTGTGCCCACCCCCGAGCCTCTGACCAACCACCTCCAGAGGAAAGGAATTCCCCCCAGGCTACCTATCACCTGAAGCCCTCTCCCCAAGATTTTGCAATCTGGGAGGGCTCCCCAAAGTGATAGACAGGCTGCCCTAGAGCAGGGGGGGGGCAGAGGGGATGGACACAGATAGGTGGGGGGTGGGAGGACTGATACAAAACACCTTATTATACAGGAAACACAAAAGGGTTACAGAATTGGTGATACAGTGAAATGAACTATAACATAAACTTCTTATAAAAACCTAATAAAACACTTCTTGCACCGCCACAACCCTCATCTTCAGTGGTGAGATATGCATTTGAATTGTACACCGAGTAATGAAATAAATGTAAAGTTTGAATCTTCCTGGTGTCTGTCAGTTAGAGTCAGATGTATTTCTAGGAAATCCTGAAAGAAAGACAAATTTAAGATTCGGGAAAATGTGGCTGGGAGGGCTGTGATGTGACAGATTGCCTGGCTCACAGCGGTGGGCTGCAATGACGAAGTGAATCCCTGGCAATTCACTGGAAAATTTCTGTGTCCATCATTCCCGCAGTTTTAAAATTAATTTTGGAAGGCTGATCACCATTTGTATTAGATCACTACTATGTATGAACAACAACAATCTATGACAGCAGGGAGACAGAAGTTAATGATAAAAGCGCTTTAACAAAAAGCCAAAGTACAGAAACCAGCCAAAATCCAACCAAACCCCAAAAAAACACCTCACCACAAAAAGCAAAACTTCCCTATTTCAGAATTGTGTATTTCTGAAAAAAAAAAGCTCCAGAACCTCTTTAAATGGCACTTCCAGTGCCAGTTAATGATAAAAGCGCTTTAACAAAAAGCCAAAGTACAGAAACCAGCCAAAATCCAACCAAACCCCAAAAAAACACCTCACCACAAAAAGCAAAACTTCCCTATTTCAGAACTGTGTATTTCTGAAAAAAAAAAAGCTCCAGAACCTCTTTAAATGGCACTTCCAGTGCCAGTTAATGATAAAAGCGCTTTAACAAAAAGCCAAAGTACAGAAACCAGCCAAAATCCAACCAAACCCCAAAAAAAACACCTCACCACAAAAAGCAAAACTTCCCTATTTCAGAATTGTGTATTTCTGAAAAAAAAAAGCTCCAGAACCTCTTTAAATGGCACTTCCAGTGCCAGTTAATGATAAAAGCGCTTTAACAAAAAGCCAAAGTACAGAAACCAGCCAAAATCCAACCAAACCCAAAAAAAATACCTCACCACAAAAAGCAAAACTTCCCTATTTCAGAATTGTGTATTTCTGAAAAAAAAAAAGCTCCAGAACCTCTTTAAATGGCACTTCCAGTAGTTTAGACATCATTATCTTTTATGTAGAACTTGTCACAGCTTTGCATAAATTAAAGAAATTAAATTAAAGAAATTATAGAAAAACAAAAAAACCCAAAAACCTGAAACAACAAAATCAGATGAAAAAGCAGTACCAGGGCTTAAAAGGAACAGGGGAAAACAAAATTTATTCCCAGTGCAATCCAAGCTCCTTTGTCAGACTTAAAGAATTTCACCCAAATTCCCTGTTAAACAGCTGATGAAGCAGACCCACATTCTGACATGAAGCATAAGATAATGTCAATATTATTTGCAAACTGCTACATTAGAGTGACAGCTTAATGTTTATTACTATCAAATTATTGTCATTTTAATAAAAGGACCAAAAGCTCTGGCTTTGCTAAGCAGAGATCCCAGTCCCACCAGAGCTGTGGAGCTGCTCCCTCTTTCCCTGTGCTGTTCTCTGTGATGGAGCACAGCATTTGCATCTGTCTGCACAAGCAGCTCTGTGAAGGTGTTGGCTAATGAACAGGGCAGGGAATTTTACATTCCAAGGCAACTTTTATCTGAATATCACCCTTTGGGTTTTGATAGGTTTTTTTTTGGAAGGTCTTGACTGTTTGGTTTTTTCCCCCGAAGCCTTCCTATGTATTATCTCAAGAGTTTATTCTCCTAATAGCTATTCTCCCTGTTTGTGTTCATGGTTTTGGGGACAGATTCTACTTGACTTCCTCAGACTTTCTCTTCTGTGTCAGTTCTGATACTTGTGAAGTGACATACTATGAGATTTTAGAAAAGATATCACTGTACCCCCTTTTAGACTTGTATCTCTTAGTCAAACAGAATGTCATATTCGCATCATCTATGCTTCTCTAGTGTAAAATAAAAATACTTGTTAGCAGGTCTGGGCTAATTCACTCCACAGGATTGCAAGTAAATACCCTAATATTTATTTTGGTATTGTTAACAAGAGCTGGAAGATAGAGACTACAAAATTCAACCTTAAAATCAATGACGATGCCCTAGAAAAAATGTTGTTAAGAGCTGGAACAAGCACAATACTTGCACAAGGAAATGAAGGGCAGGCAATGTCCTCTGTGGTGTTTTAAACAAGGTTTGAGATCCTTTTATCCAGCTTTGGAAAGAATTGTTGAATTTGCTTTTTTTGAGGGGGAAAAGACATATGAGTCTATTGTGCTGAATGAGTACGAGTACCAGCAGCAGGGCTGGGAGTCCTTGTGCTGGACTCAGTGCAATCATAGCACAGTAATTTAGCGGAGGCTTAATAATTTCTTACACTACAAGTTAATGTTATCAGATTAGCACTTATAATTTCCAGAAGGATTTCATTACATTCATAAAATACAAAGGAAAAGGGCATCAGATTTAGGGATTCTGTGCTCCACTTAGTGTGGCCCTTCCCTCCATTTTGCTTGTTACAGTTGTTAATGAGCAAACTGCAATTACCGTTGGTTCAAATGGGAGTTAGAATGACCTTTTCAGTTTTTGCCACAGAGTAAATAAATGCAGGATATGTCTCTCTGTACACAGGTGAACACATTGCAGAAGTACACAATCACTAGCATGTCCCATAGCAACATACTTAATATGATAGGTGGGAAATAGGGTGGAATAAAAGGGATAAAAATGGATAAAAGCAATTGGCTTTGGTTGTCATTGTTAAATCTTCCTAGCTAAAATATCTCAAGTCAAGCTCAGTGTCCAAAGCAGGCATCACCTCACTGAGCTTTAGCAGCTGATTTCCAGATATGAAACTGAGGTTTGTAGAATCCACCATTGTAAACCAGAACCAAAATAAACTTTGTTAGATGCCTACATGGGAAACTCCTGCCTCCTTTCACCACTTCTTACAACTTGTTCAACTCTTTTGCCCAGAGAAATTGTGGATACTCCATCCCTGGAAGTGTCCAGGACCAGGGTGGATGGGGTTCAGAGCAACCTGGGATGGTGGAAACTGTCTCTGGCCATGGCAGGGGGTTGGAATGAGATGGTCTTTAGGATACCTTCCAATCCAAACCACCTTATCATTCTATGAAACAGAGAGTCTCATACAAAACTGAATGACTTTTAATTAACCTATTTAAATTTATGGTTTTGCTTCATTTTGATTCATTATCTGATAGCCATCATTTAGGGAAGCACTCCAACTCATCATCCAATCCAGTCATGACCATGACTTGTCCTGTTCATGAGACAATTTTATATCATGTCAAAGACTTATCCTATATTGTGGAAATTCTTTCAACCTCTACTTTAAAAAAGGTAAAGTTGCTGAAATGAAGGCAAGCTATGGAGCTTGCACTGCAGGAAAGTGAATTTCATATATGTACAGAGAATCTCTGTGTGAAGACTATTTTTAGGTGAGCTGTACACAAAGACCAATCCTGAGGGTCTGAAAAAATTAACATCCCTGAATTTTGCAGGAGCCATTTCTAAGTTTGGCTTGGCTAATGCTGAAAACCAGAAACAGCTCATGACTAGACTTTTCTCTGTGACAAGAAGGAGCTTGCACACCACACATGGATAATCTGAACGAGCTGCATCAGGGTCACTTCACGGTCCTCATTCTGTTTTATGTGAAATCGCCAAGATGATATCTTTTCCTTCTCAAAAGAAAAATAGATAATTGGTGCATGGATGTGTTTTGTGGAGATTTTTTTTTGTTGGTTGCTTTGGGTTTAACATCTTGTTTGCATAATAGATGGTTTACTTATCATATAATTTTATCAGAACACTTATGTCAGGTTTTCTGGTATAAATAGAGTAAGTCAGCTGAAAAACTACAGTAGGAACAAACACAAACTGAAATGAAATATAACTCATCCCAAGAACAGTCAGAAGGAGCACATCTGGTAGGATTTTAAAGCTATATTTTAGTTTCAAATACAAATGACCTCTAGTACACTGATATTTAATTACAACTATTTAGTCTGATTTAGTAAGCCTGAATTTCTGTTCTGTTTCATCTAGAAGAGATCAGTAAAAAAATTTTTGTGTGGGGGGAGGTGAAAAGAAGTAGTCGTCTGCAAGGATGTAACAATTTAAGGATGCATCTCTACCAATATCCAAACATGGGATTTTAAATCTGCAGATGTTTGAAAAAGATTTTAAAGTCAAATAAGGCAGAAGATTAGGAGCTCTTTACTCACAGGGAATTTCACATGTTGAAGAACAGCAATTGCTTTGTCTTCTGCTGAAATGCCGCTCTCTCTGGGGTAAAGAGAAGCAGCTGTGTAATAACACATAGTGATGCCACACAGGAACTTGACAGGAAAGGAAAAATTGCATGTGAAAGCACAACAGCACCAGGAACTTCACTAGACAAACTGCAGTCATTACCCTTTCAGATTTTCGGGACAGAGCTGGAAATTAAGCTTCCTGTAGCACAGGGCCTTTAAACACTCCTCGGTGGCAAAGTCTGAAGTCTGATATCTTGTTTGAAGCCTGGCAGCTACCTCACAGGGCCCTTTGCTCTGATGCTGCTGCTGCTGCTGCAAGTGCTGTTCTGATGTCACAACAGCAGATACAAGTTCATTCATGAGCAATCTCTGGTTACAGACAGAGTTTGCTGGTGCAAATAACTTTAGCTATGTCCGGTTGTGTCCCCGCTCCGGGTGGGAGCTAACCTCCAGCTAGCTCGGGTCAACACAGACACAAAGTTTCCAGTTCTTTTTGGCTTCTCGGCTTGGCAGCTGGACCCAAAGGTGACAGTCAACAGCAGCAGAAGAGAAAAGGCTGGCTCTCAGCTTAGCAGGTTAAAGGATGTTTATTAGCAGAGATCTCCAAGCTCCGAGGCGAGCGGCTCGGAGCTTCCAGGCTGAGAACCCCGCGGCTGAGAGCTTCCAGGCTGAGAACCTGGCGGCTGAGAGCTTCCAGGCTGAGAACCTGGCGGCTGAGAGAGCTTCTAGGTGGAGAACCCAGCGGCTGAGAGAGTTTGCTCCTCCCTCCCACCCCCTATAAGCGGGGGAGGGTCCCAGGGAGGATACAAAAAAGACCACAAATCAGGGGTTTCAGAGGGTAACAAGGTGTGCCCACCCCCAAGCTTCAGACCACTAAAATCCAGAGCCAAAGGAATTTCCCCCAGGCTACCTATCACCTGAAGCTCTCTCACGGAGATTTCACAATCTGGGAGGGACCCCGGGAGTGATAGGCAAGCTGCCCCAGAGAGGGGGGTTGGGGCAGAGGGGATGTTACATGTCATGTGAGGTATGGGATGATTGACACAAAACACCTTATTATACAGACAACACAAAAGGGATACAGAATTGGGGATACAGTGAAACGAACCATAACATAAACTTCTTACAAAAATCTAATAAAACAGTTCTGCACCACCACATTTAGCGGCTTTCAGAAAGAGGGTGGGAAAAAGAAAAGAAAAACAAAAAAGGAAAACAAAAATAACACTGAAAAAAAAAAAAAAAACCCCATGAAAAAAGGAAAGGCAGCAATCCAAATATGAATCAAAAGCTGTACCACTTACTGAGTCAACAGGAGACTGAAATGAGATAAATATCTGGCTCTGGATGAATATTAGAAGCTCATCAATATGTTTTACTTGCTTCATAAAGGGGGAAGTACAGGGTGAAAATTAACACTGTTGCAGGAAATCTAAGAGAGAAATAACAAGCTTCACCAGAGGCTTAGGAGGTGGGAATGGGTTTGCCCATAAAGGCATTTTTCTACACCTAATTAAAGCATCAGTAAATGTAAAGGGCATCCAGAGAAGGAGCAGTGAGGCAGTTCTTGTGTGGCTCACAACTCACTGCTCTAACGTGGAGGAGAGGAGGTGATCTGATAGGTCACCAGAGCTCTCTGTTTTGCACAAATAGCCTTTGCCTGAGCAGCCTGGGTGGGTTAGGAGTGTGTCACGCTGTAACTACGCTACAGGCCTGGTCAGGAGAGTAAGAATCATTGAAACATAAAGGCTGGAAAATTGAGACCAAGCATTAACCCAGCATTACCAGGTCCAGCACTAAAACATGCCCCTCAGCACCACACCTACACATTTTCTGAATACTTCCCAGGACAGTAATTCCATAACCTCCCTGAGCAGACTGTTCTAATGCTTGACCACCAGTGAAGAAAATTTTCCTAATATCCAGTTAAGGTTTAAGTGAAGGCTGGAGACACAGCTGAACAGATGCTGTAAAGTCACACTGGGGACTTGATCTATACCCAAAAAGCCCCAACCATTTCCAGCAATTTGTGAGTCTGTTCTGTTTCTCCCTTTGACTGCATATGGACATAGGGTCCATAAGCCCTAAGCAATGAGGTATTCAAGAAATCAGTCTATAAATCTTTGCAGTAAGGAGTGTTTATCAAACTCAATAAACACTGTGATGGTAATGCTGACTGATCACTCCCTATCCACATCAACACACACAAATGAGCGTTCATTATATTTTTTTCTCCTGACCTGTAAGGAAGAATATTAAATAAGTAGCATAGTGGGCAGGAAATTAAACAGTCCTGTGATATCAATGAAGATCAAATGAGCAATGTTTGCAGGGTTTCCATGCATTTCATATAATCTCTTTTTTTTTTTTTTTTTTTTCCACTTATGAAATATTTTACCTCATCATTTTAGAGCATTTCATTTTTAATTTTTTTCCCTAGTCTCTTATTTATATTTATTGACTGATTTGGGGATGTAAGTGTGAATAGTTCTGGCATGTTTCTGACCTTTTCATTGCTCCTCATATAATCTAAGTCCACTTAGTTATAGTCATGAAATTTGCAGATTTTCATGGTTCTATTTCAATTGATATGATTTGATTATAACTTATTTCCAAAGCGTTTGTTCCAATATGTTCTGTGATTTCAAGATTTCATTTCCTTTTCTGTAAGGAAATTTGTCCTTTCAGGAAAGGAAATGAAATCTTGAAATCAGAGGACAAAGTGGGGAAAAAAAAACCACTCTGGAAAGAAGATATTATCAAATCAAATGCAATTGGAAAAAAAAAAAGAAAAATCTGCAGATGGCATGACTGCAACCACATGGACTGAAATGAAATGAGGAGCAGTGAAAAGCACAGAAATTTACCAGAATTTTTCCCATTGAATTCTCCAAATCAAACAAGCATTGTAAACAAAAAGACAGGAGCAGTAAGAGAAGAAATAAAATACTCCAAATGACAGGAGAAATTCTGAAAAAAGTGAAAAATAAGAAATGGGAAGCAGATGACATGAGGTGCACAAAAACTTGCCTGGTTGATCTTCATGGAAATAGTAAGATTTCATTTTCTTTCCTGAAAGGAAAGCTTTCTTTTCAGAAAAGGAAATGAAATCTTGAAATCAGCGAACAAAGTGGAACAAACACTCTGGAAAGGAGATACGATCAAATCAAATGCTATCGAAAAACAAAATCTGAAAATCTGCATATGACATGAGTACATCCAAATGGACTGAGATGAAATGAGTAGCAGTGAAAACAGAAAAAACCTGCCAAAATTATTGCCATTGAATTCCGGAAATCAGGCAAGAAATGTAAACAAAAAGACAGGAGTAGGAATTGAAGAAATGAAAGATCCATAATGATTTGAAAAACTTCTGAAAAAAAAAGCAAAAACAAGAAAAGTGAAGGAGATGACATGAAATGCAGAGAAATGGCCCAAACTGATAAAATATTACATGTGGTCAGCATTTAATAACCTACATGAAGGTGTATCAAATCTCTGAGGGTATCCTGCACTTCTCAGAATGGCTTAAAATAATTTTGCAAGACTGCTCTTCACGTGTGTTTTGTAAAGCAAAAGGTTTATAAAAGAAAAAATAACAAACAATACAGAAACAAAAGAAAAGACAAGCACAGGTATCAGAAAATCTTGCTAAAACCCCCAGAAACAACTTGAAGTCTTTTGTGCACCTTTATAAATACTTAAAGATTTAGGAGGGATAACTTGGCTTGTTGCCAATAGAAGTAGCTACATATGTGGAGAGAAATTTCTAAAGCCCAATCAGTGCCCCTGGGCTGTCACTGGACTAACCACAGTGAGAGTATCACAGAAGATCCTAATCCATTTTCCTTTAAAGTTCAAAGGTAAACTGAAACACTTTTCTTATATAGAAACACCTGCTTTGGTGTGGGACTGCATTACTACACCAAATTCTGCCCAACTGATCTTCAATGAAATCACAAGATTACATTTCCTTTCCTGAAGGGAATTTTTTCCTTTCAGGAAAAGAAATGAAATCTTGAAATCAGAGAACAGAGTGGAGCAAACCCTCTGGAAAGGAGATATGATCAAATCAAATGTGATTGGAAAAAAACCATGAATATCTGGAAATGACAGGACTACAACCAAATGGACTGAGATGAAATGAGGGGCAGTAGAAACAGACAGAAACATTCCAAAATTATTATTAATATTTATTTTTCCAAACCAGGTAAGAATGCTGAAGGAAAAGACAGGAGTAAGAATTGAAGAAATAAAATGTTCAAAAATTATGTGAGTAACTTGGAAAAAAAAAAAAAAAAAGAAAAAGAAAATAAGAAAAGTGAAGGAGATGGCATGAAATGCATGCAAGCAAATAGCTCAAAACTTGTCCAACTGAAATACAAAGAAGTTGATGAAGATTCCATTCCCTTTCCTGAAAAGTTTCTTTATAGGAAAGGGAATGAAGTCTTTCAATTTCCATGACGATCAGCTGGGCAAGGTTTGGGCGGTATCTGTGAGTTCCATGTAATCTCCTTCATTTTTTTGTTTTCGCTTTTTTACTGCAATTATTCCTGTCACTGAGCATTCCATTTTTTAAATCGCAAACCCTGTAATTTAGTTCACTATCCTTGACTGATTTCAGGATGTCAATACAAATAATTTTGGCAAGGTTCTGTCTTTTTAACTGCTCCTCATTTCATTAGGCTTTAATCATGCCATTGGAAGATTTTTGTTTCTTTTACGATCACATTTAATTTGATCCTATCTCCTTTCCAGAGTGTTTGTTCCACTTTGTTCTATAATTTTAGGATTTCATATCCTTTCCTGAAAGGAAAACTTTTCTTTCAGGACTGGAAATGAAATTTTGCAATTTCCATGAAGATCAATTGGGCAAGGGTTGAGCTTTTTCCGTGCAATACATGTCATCTCCTTCTCTTTTCCTGTTTTCCATTTCTTTCAGAAATTTCTCCCATCATTTTGGGGCATTCCATTTCATGAAATACTACACCTGTCATTTTGTTCAACATTCTTGCCTGATTTCAGGATACCAAAAGGAATAATTCTGGCAAGTTTCTGACCTTTTCACAGCTCCTCATTTCATCTCAGTCTATTTGGTTGTAATCATGCCGTTTGAAGGTTTTTGGTTTTCTTACGATCACATTTGATCACAACTTTCTCCAGAGTGTTTGTTCCACAATGTTCTCTGATTTCAAGAATTCATTTCCATACTGAAATGAAAATTTTCCTTTCAGGAATAGAAATGAAATCTTGTGATTTCTTTGAAGATCAAATGGACAAGGTTTGGGCCATTTTCATGCACTTCATGTGATCTCATTCTCTTTTCCAGTTTTCTCTGATTTTCAGATTTTCCTGCCATCATTACTGAGCATTTCATTTCTCAAATTACTATTCCTGTCATTTTGTTCAACATTCTTGCCTGATTTCAGGATGTCAGTAGGAATAATTCTGGAAACTTTCTGTTTGTTACCATTGCTCCTCATTTCATCTCAGTCCATTTGGTTGTAATCATGCCATTGGTAGGTTTTCATTTTTCACAACCACATTTGATTTGATCATATCTGCTTTCCAGAGGGTTTGTTCCACTTTGTTCTCTGATTTCAAAATTTCCATGTAGATCAATTGGGCAAGGTTTCAGCCATTTCCATGCAATTCATGTAATCTCATTCAGTTTTCTTGTGTTCTCTTTTGTTTTCTCTTTTGTTTTCACAGTTTTCCCCTGTCGTTATTGAGCATTTAATTTTTGGAATTACTACTCCTGTCCTTTTGTTCACCATTCTTGCCTGATTTCGGGACATCAAGAGGAATAATTCTGGCGACTTTCTATCTGTTACCACTGCTTCTTATTCCATCTCAATCCATTTGGTTGTAATCAGGACATGTGAAGCTTTCTTCATCGTTTTACCAAGACATTTGATTTGATCATATCTCCTTTCCAGACAGTTTGTTCCACTTTGTTCTCTGATTTCAAGATTTCATTTCCTTTCCTGAAAGGAAAACTTTCCTCTGCTCATTTAATCTCAGTCCATTAGGTTCCAATCATGCCGATTGCAGTTGTTCAGGTTTTATTCCTACAGCATATGTCTTGATCATATTTCTTTCCCACAGTGTTTTTTGTATTTTTTTCTATTTTTTTAGGATTAGTTTTCTTTTTAGCCCTGATTTGTTAATAATATGTCTTATATTACAAAATTTTGAGCTTTTCCTAAATGTCATTGACTTTTGCTTGGTAATTGTGTGTCTAATTCAAATCTGTATGTCTTTCCATCCTGGCTCTATTATATATTTTTACCAAGGAATTAGAATTCTGCTTGTTCTTGTACCTTGTTGAGGTACGGATACATCATGAAGCATATCTTATTCTGTAGTTTTTTAATTTTGTATTTTAAAAATTTCATGCCTTTTACATGGAGCTAGTAGGAAAAAGACATTCACAGATATACCTACTAATGCAGAGTTGTGTTCTGCTCACTAGACTTGAAATAGGTAGGTAGGTGATGAGATGAAAGTATATAATATATTGCAGTCTGCTAGATTTTCTGATGCTTTAATACTGAGAAGCTCCTTGAAAAATAATTACCTGCTTATATTATGAAAATTTTGCCTTGTTCTCTAGATGTACCTGTAGTAGAACAAAAGATCTGCAGGGATAATTAATCTCTAGCACTGTTCCTCAAGCACCATCTGATTAATAGTATTTCCACTTACATAGTCCTTCACTGGGATGAGCAGAACAAGGTTTCCACAGTGAAGGACAATAACAGGATTGGTGGAGGAGTAGCACAAGGAAATAAACTCTTTCCTGCTGAAATACGCTGATCACTGTGAATTTACTTCTAATCAGCTCACTTAAAATCTGTGTTTGCACAGTAGAGAAGACAGAGGAGGGAGCATGAACTTCACATTTAGTGAATTTATTCATTACTAAATTAATTTTTAAACTCTATTAACAACTACAATTAGTTCCAATACCTCTTCTGTGAGTCAGTAAGAACATGTGAGATAACCTGAGGCAACCAAATGAGGCTCCTGGCCTAGGAGCAGAGTTCCTGACATTTCCCAGGGTAACCAAATCACACCTGGCACAATGCTCCCCTCTCTCTTCAATTGCTTTCTCCCACAACTGTTTACAAAGGAGCTTAGAATAGCTACAGGCCAGACTTAGGGTCACATTATCTGAGTCCAACACACCTGAAACACATAAACCTCAACAGACACTGATGCTGTGCAGATGCTTCCAAACTACTGAATAAAAGTTGCAATGGTCCTAGGGCCTGCTGGCTGAGGGAGAAATAAAAATATGAAAACAACTTTCTTTTACCTTGATAGATTTGAGAAGAAAAAGTAACATCAAGAAAGCATGCAGAGTATTTTTAACCCCCTCATGCATTTATTTTAGAGAATCAGAAGAAGGAAGGAACTATATTGGTTTAGGTTCCTCTCAAGTACCTTCATTTGGGTGTTGGGTAAATGCTGACTAGTACACTGTCCTGAAAGAAAGTAATCCCTTAAAAAGATACATTTTTTGAAAAGAAATTTTGAAGTAAGTTATTTTAAAATTAAACAGTAACTATGTTCCCAATCCCTTTTTTATGCAAACCCATGTTTTCCCAGGAATATTTCAGCTCCAAGGAATATTTCACTAATGCTAAACTTCATGCTTGTTTTAGCTCTTTTTCTGTATAGTGCAAAAATTATCTACCTGCATTAATACTCCTTTAAAAAAAAGTTTGAAAGTTAGTGAATTCCTTAATATTATGAGCCACAGAAGTATAAAGTCTTAGATTTTCATTAGCAGAAGTGCTGTATATTTTCTCTTTCCTACTTGAAAGATACTCTGCACATATTCCAAAGGATAGATAATGTTATTTAAACAGCTCTGGATAACTGGAGAAGTACACTGGAAGTTTTTATTTTCCTTCTGTATAACATCTAATGGTCATTAGTGGGGACTGGATACTAATATTTCAAACACTACACTGAAAGAGGAAAACTTTTTATTTTGCATTATTCTAAGTATTTATGAACAGAAATTAATCTGCTTTTTCTGGTCTCTAGATTTTCCTTCAGAATTTAAAGCCTTCTCTTAAACAGTGACTAACATTTACAGCATAACCATAAATTCATGGAATCATTGAATATCCAGAGCTGGAAGAGACTCACAAGGATCAGCAAAGTCTAACTCCTGTCCCTGCACAGGATAGCCCCAAGAATACAGATTGAGAGACTATCCTGCACTGGAAGGGAAATTCTCTTTTGTATGATTCTCAGCCAATATTCTACCTAATCCTGAGATTTAAGATGCTTTGAACCAAAAGAATGTGGCTGTGTTTAACAGAAAGCTCTGGAAACAAAGACTGAGAATGAAAACCTCCTGAACAATGCATATACTAAGAAGGCTGATAGAGAAATATTTGGAGCAGGAGCCATCAAAAAAGAGTCTGCCTTCCTTTGTTCCTTGCTGTTGTTTTTAAGGTATCAAAAAAGGTGTGTTTGGAACAGAAATATGAGTGAGATTTATCATGCTTTACTTCAGGCATCCAAATAAGTTTAAAGATCCACGTGAGTCAAGGGGGAAGAGCCAGGTGCTTTCAGAGGGTGAGTCAGTCCCCTGAGCTCAGTGTGTTTCTCTCTCAAAAAGCATTGTTTCTCTCTCTTATTTATCCTTTGAGATAATTTCTCTTGGTTGATGATAAGGGGAGTCTGAGGAAACAGTCAAGGGTTTGTCATCTGAGTTGTACATACATAAGTCAAAACTAAAAAAAAATCCAGCCTATTTCTTTACAAAATTAAGAGCCTTCTGTTAATTAAAAAAAGGAGATGGTGTCTTTTAAAAAGTGTAATTTGTGAGGTTACTACAGCAATACCCAGAATTTCTAGGTGCAGTCTCCATGAGGAACAAGAGTTTTGTTGGTGTGTCAGCACCAGTAAACACCAACCAATATTCCTTTCAGTTTGCAAAGATAGTAGGATGTGCAGTGCTTAGATAACAGAGATGGAGAATTCACCCCTGTGAATAAAAGGAATTTTGATCATCTTAATTCACATATTCCTAGTCTGAAAATCAGTTAAAGGAAGTAACAGTGAGAATTATTATACAACCATTGATCCATGACTCTCAAGCTCAGACACAGTTATTCGATCATCCAATCTAGCTGCTACATAGGAAAAACAAGAGGAGCCCATTCTTTTTATGTAGCTTGCTGCTGTGGCTAATCACTCACATTTGAGCCTAATTTCTCATTTAAGACCGCAGGGTTTTTACTCAGCATTAGTTCTTACTTTTTTCACTACTAGATTAGAGTAATTTAGTACATGTTATTGTCTCCCTGTGCGAGCAATTATCAACCATAATCAAGCTTTTTAAGTCTCTCACGTAAGATATCACCTTCTGTCCTTTGAATTATTCTTCTGAAGGGCCCTTACCAAAACCATTAAATTATGTACACATGCCTATAAATATTATTCAGTACACAAAGTGACCTTTCAAAGGAATATTGATTGTGGCATTTACAAAAGTTATATGCTTATATCTTTGAAGTGTATCACCAAAACTTAGTGCTGCTGTTTTTACTATGTGAGGAATTTCAATGCCAGACCAGTTACATATAGACAGAAAAAAAAGTTAGTTATCACAGACCACAACTGTGACCTGTGTTTATCTTGCCCCTCTGGACTAGGATATATCACTTCAACTTATCAAATTTTTTAAACCAAGAGTGAACTTCAGGGAAAAATAGTTGGAATAGCCTAGACAGAAACAAACAAATAAACAAACAAAAATTTTGCAGTTATTGCACAGCTCCACAAACGAGCCTAAGGAAGATATGTTGTGGAACACAGTGGTTTTCCTCTTTTATTCCAGAATTTGAAATACAAATAATTTAGTATTTAGCCTTCTTTTAACAACCACTTCTCAGTTTCCTGTTGTGCAATATGCTTATATTATTTTTTACATTTTCATTTCCAAGCCCATAATTACTCTAATAAGGTAAATGCATTTCATGGTTGCCACTATCAAACAACACAAAACTTTGCTACAATCCCTTATGCATTCATCCCGTAGCTCATTCAGGAGAACTGCCTGAAGACCAGCTCTGCTTTGACTTATTAATTCTGTCAGTCTTAGAGTGATCCTATTTCTGATGTTTTTTTTTTTTTTTTTTAAAGTGTTAAAGTGATTAACCAAAAAAACCACACACACTTTTCTTAGTAACCTGTATGAGAAAATCATCGCTGGAGTATTTTAAATATCTAAGGGAATTTTTTATTCAAACTATTTGAAGTTAGAGCCTCAAGTACTTTAGTGAAAATGTTCATGGTATATGCTTTAATTTTGAAATCAGGTTTTGTGCAGTCTTACTAGTTGCTTATAACTGAGGTTGGCTCAGTTGGTCAGAGCAAGGTGCTGGTAACACCAAGGTTGTGGCGTCAGTCTCCGTATGGGCCATTTACTTAATAGCCGGCCTTGATGATCCTTATGAGCCCCTTCCAACTCTCTTTCCGTGAATGTGTAAACTTCTACTAAAAAAATTAAGGTCAACTTTCACATGTGAATAATTCTGAAATTCTGATAATCAACATTAGTCAGATGATTTCCAGTATGCATGCAGGCAGAAGTCTATATAGTCTTCTAATTAACTATCCTGAAAAGTCTATTGAATTTTCTAAACAGTAAATATTTATATCGCAATATAAACATTGCAAAATGATTTAGCAAAAGCCCAGAGTACATGAATGGAGGTTTAGCAGTGTAATCATGTAGCAGTCTCACTTAATCCATAGATTTTTGAAGTAGTAATTGCAATATCAGAAGAATTAACTCAGGGACAAATGTGTTTTCCTTTTTTTTATTTTTAATATCCTATTAAGAGTAGGTAAATCTGAGATGGAGTCATATATATTCATTCAGTAAGAAAGCCAACAGCTACCTCCAAGCTAAGAAACTTCAACTCTTAATAGAGAAACAAAAAAAACAAGGCAGGTATTCAAATGAATAAAAAGTGTTTCATCCTCCTGAACATTCAAGACATCAGGACCTTTGTGTTGGTCTTCATAACTGGATCAGCAGCAAGAGCACAAGTTACCACTGACTCGCCACAGAAGACAAAAAAATTGAGTTCCTGGGTTACTGCTTGAGTAAGCATTTGGAACAGTTTACTAAGTTTTGTCTAAGGAAGAAAAAAAAAAAAAAAAAATCACCCTATGGAGGTCAGTAAAAAACCCTACAATTTCCCATTATCTTCATTCACAGAGGGACCAGAATTTCACTTCAGGTGAAGAGTTGTTCTTTTTTTTTTTTTTTTTTAATTCTAAATTTCAGTAAGAACATAAAGATAAAATTACTTAAGCTATTTCATGCCACATGGTTCTAAGCATAAATAATGGGTTTAGTATTATGCTTTGAAAAAGCAGAAACTATACTCTAAGTACTGATTTATATTTGATTTTTCTCTGGGTAATAAGATCAGAATTTTGTTTTGTCACGACTTCTGGCTCATTGGCTAGCTTGAAAGAGCATGAGTTTTTCTGATTACTGGATATATAGATTCCTGACAAATTTTGCCATAAATTTTTACTAAATATAGCTTATTTTAATTTCATATTTTTCAAATACATCTCTGAACAAAAAGGGGAAGGGTCCATTAAGCCTATTTCCTAACCTCCTATTTTTACGAGTGTCAACATCTCACACTTTTTTAATACCTTCCCACTGATGAGAAAAAAAAGACCTAAAAAAGAACTATGCAGCAAAGCAGCTTTATTTCGGCCCTTGGCTACAGCTTAAACATCTTTAAAATCCAGGTTTGCCAGAGATGTTCTCTTGATGTGCAATCAAGTGGAAAGCCTGCCTGAAGACGAGGGTCAATGCACAATGAAGTATCTGAGGCTGCACAAACATTTATCTTCACAATATCTGCTTTAATACTAAATACCTTCAATAATTTTCATTACCAAAGGGGTTTTTCTCCCCATTAAACAAATGCAGCTCTTAGACAAAACTGCTGAGCTTGTGAAAGTAATTCTCAGCCCCTTCATCCAATTAGTCTTTTTCATAAAGTTATAACGCCAAAGATACTTGGATTCTTGGTGTACATTTACTGCAGCTGCCAGCAATGCTGGTGTTCTTGGACACTGGCAACCTGGAAATTCTTCTATAAATTTGGCCTTTTAGCACACATTTGTGAACTTACTACAGAAATCCAATAATAACAGCTAAAATAGTTTTTAAAAGATTGCAAAATTCTGTGTGGGGAAATTGGAGAAGAACCACTCAAGAACAGATTTGATTTTATTTGTACCAATCATTATATATGCATTTTGCATTGAGCTTTGCATTCTGATCTTTAAATTTTCAGTTCCTTCATCACCAGAAGTTCCAACATTAAATATATTTTCTTCAACATCACTTAGAAACATGTCTGATCTCAAAGTATGTTCTAATTCATAGTCATGGAACAAACACCTCATAGATTTGCTATGTGCCTCAAAGTGGGGTCATCCCCAAAAGAGCAGACACAATGGGAAAGGCTCTGATGCAGACTCGACAAGTCATTTGAAGCACCAGGTTCACGTCCTTCCTCAAAATCTTTAAAGTAAATTGATGTCACCTAGTACTTGCACCTGGGAACAGAACATCCCACAGGACTGTCCCACAGTGTAACATCACTGAGGCAGCACAAGGCTGCACTGCATGTGCTCTTGAAGTGAGTAACAAATGAGACCCAGATTTCACTCAAAACACAATCACAAGAACTTTAGTTTTTACCTAGTGATGACAAAACCCAGCAGAAAGGGGGACACAGAATCAGAGAATGGTTTGGGTTAGAAGGGCTTGAAGGCCAAGCAGCAAAGGCTGGAGACAGCCAGTCCTTTAACTCTTAGTGAAACAAAGTACTTGTAACCCCAACAGCACCCAACAGCTGGACGGCCACAGCCAGCCCACTTTGGCCGGACCCCAGCGGCTCTTGTGAGGCCACTGAGCAATCAGACAAGACCCCAGGAAAACCACATTTACTAGACAGACAGCCTTGAAAGTTACATGATAAGTCATACTAGCAAAATAGTTTAGCAATGACATTAAGCAGCCCTGTTGTTCATGACTCCAGAGTGGAAGGTGATACTTGACTATTTGAGTAGTTCATAGAACTCCTCAAATGAGCTTCTCCTGGTAGCCCTGGTGTCCAAATTACAGAAAACAAAACTGCATTCTGCTTATCTAAATTCCCCACTCAGTATCTATATAGTTTTTATACTTGGCCTGCTTTTAAAATCTCAGGTGCTGTTCCACACCAGAGGCTCCTGCCTGTCAGTCTGAAGGAATCATTATTATACATCTCTTGTGCTTACTCAAAGAAGTTTTTTTTCTTGATTTTGCTTTCACTTATTTAAATAATTACTATTGCTAGCCGTAGAAAACAGTTTAGAAATGCAGTTTTAGCACAGTGACAGATGAAGGCAGGGAAAACTTCTCCAGATGGTGAGATTAACTAACAAAATCACCTTAAATATTCAGAGGTTAAAAATACAGACTTTTTAATGGTCAGTTTTCTAAGTCTATTAAAAACTGCCTTATTCAAGATTATTTGATTGGTGCCACACTTAATAGGAAACCTTATTTTTATCCACATCCCCACAACTTCAAAGCTATTTTTCAGTAGCCAGTATATAGAATTAGAAGTTATGAAAACCCGTTGAAGAGGCAGCATTTTGGTGTGAAACTGTCAACTGGGATTGTTTATATTCAAAACAGCAACAGCACAGAACAAAAGTATGTTTTTGTTGGCAGTAAATTGAGATTCAGTGAAGAAAAATGCATCTGATAGAACCATAATTGACGAATGGGGCACACATGCTCTGCAAGCAGTATTTATGAAAAAGAACACAAGAAAATAAATTATATGAACTTTATTTCTGTAACAAATTATCACAATCACAATTAATATAAAACAAAAAGCACTGAGGAAACATGACTGTTGGATACAAGATTTATCAAGGTGTAAAAGCCTCATCCAAGACTCTACTACTAGAAAACCTGTGACTGTGTATTAGAGAAAAGATTTCTATGCATCAAACACCAAGTGAAAGAGAAAAAGCAGCATAGTATAACTGACAGGGATTAAACACCTTGTTATATAAGTTTCTGGAGGAAATGGAAGTTGGAGCATTATTTCTACCCAAGAGTCTTGTCTGAGACTTGTTTACAATTAGCTATTAAGAAAAGCTTCAGCAGAAGACACCAATCTTCATTTTAACTTATCCATGTTGTTCATACATTAGACAAGCTATTTCCAAAAGCATTTAAGTTCTAGTCATGAGACTTCACACACTCTCTTACACTTGCTGTATAAGGCTTAAAAGAGTCACTAAAGAACAGGAGGTTGCGTTATTGCTTTGTAACAGGAACTTAGAAAGGAAATGATTTATTGAGCTCCAAATAAAACAAAGTTGCATCACTATACAGTTAAGAGTTTCAATATACAATTATTTTAAAAAGTGTATGCTGTTATACACTTTAAGGCTTTCATACAAGCAACGCTGAGCAGGATTTTCATACTCTGTCTTGTCAGTGTCTGAGCACATGGGTAAGTACAGTGCTCTAAGAAGTCCATAATTAACATGGCAGAAGTTCCTGAAAAAGAACAAAATACACTTTATTTGTATATATCTTGAGACTAAAGACCATTAATTCTCTGAAGTCTGTCAGACTGTAAATAGAGGAATCAGACAATTACGCCTATAATAAATGTATATAGATCTAAGTAAGCATTACAGAAACTGCCATCATTGAAATTCAGTGGAAATTTTATAAAAAGATTCAAAAAAGGCAAATTATTGCTGTGATTGATTATGAATATTAACATTACTTTTTTGACTAGTAACATAGAGTAACCATGCAGTGTCAGAGTACAAAACTCTCTGAGAATTAAAACACACTTATGTTTGTCACAATGGAAGAAAAGCTGCCTTCTACATTGGTTTTCTTTCATGTAGAGACCTTTCTAGATTATTTTTCCCCTCTGCTCAAAATCAAATGGACTTAGAGATTACTCAACAGAAAAAAAAAAACCACCTACAAGAGAAATGCAATAGTAGAACAATGCTAGTGCATGTCTGCACTGCAAAAATACAGTTTTGAAGAATACCCAGTATAATTTGTTTGAACTGATGGTAGTTTGTTTTGTGGGCACAAGACATGAGAATTGATAATTTTTTTTTTTTGGAAGAGGCATGGAAAAATTTTCTTAGGAGAAATATGATGTATCAATGTAGAGCATTGGCAGAAGGAAGACTTAATTCATCATGTAATCATTCAGTGCTTCACTTAGATCCAGCCTCTATTATCACGGAGACACATTTTCCCACCCCAAAGGGAACCTAAAACAATTTCAGGTTCTCTAGAACTTCAGGGCAGAGTAGTACAGAAAGTGGCACAAATCACACATGCTGACCAGACATTAATCTTCCTTACTGGAGGCAATAAGAAAATATGGCATTAAATAAGAGTTGGATAAACAATACAGAACACTGAATCCACTTCCGATTCACTTATTTATTTACTAGCTACCCTTGCTAATAGGTATTTTAGTTTCAACCCCTGAAGTTTCATTCTGTCTATTTAATATAATACATGATGTTTGCAGATGAACAGCTTCTATGCAATTCATCATATTATGTGATTTAAGATGTGACCAGCAGGAGAGATTGTGCCAATTGTTACAAATATTTTTAAAAGATACAAGTATATTCAGTTTTGCCACAGCAATTCTAGCAGCTGGTATTAAATCTTTGCCCTCTGAGCACCAAAGAGGAGAAATCTTCTTCAAGCTCTCCTACTCTTAGAGTGCTTTGATTTAAGCCCTTAAAATGCTCAAAACAGTTCTAAAGCCATTTTGTATGTACAAAAGGTTCCTTTAGCCTGTGACAGCAGCCTGTTAAATTTACTGCAGTACACAGAGGCAGTGCAACTTATGCAATATTTCACAGTATAGAGCTCTATTTATCTGAGCCTTGTCAACTAAAAGCACTGAGATCATGAGGCTAGCAGGAAGAATTACCATTCCAAGTAGAAAAAAATCTGTTGCATTTAAAATATATACCACCTGAGCATAAATACAGTTAAATTATTTCTTACTTTATATATTGAATTGACCAGAAACAGTAGAGCTAGTTATTCTTTAGCTAATGTTTCTTAATGGATTTGTTCTCCTTCAATTAATGCCAGAAATCAGTCTACTTGTGCAGAAATTCTTGACTTTGAAAATCAGTTTACAAAATGTGTTTTTCATATTTTAGACATGCTTGTTAACCAGATTAGACTTTTAAATTCCTATATGAAAATTAAAAGTGTCAAATTACATTTGGTTTCTTCAGCTTCCTCTGTCTAATCAAACACTTAATTGTTTGAGATGCTGTCAAAGCCACGCACACCCTTCAATAAACTGCCAGGGGACTGTCCACACACTGTGACAGCTTAAGGTCCTGATTAATCAAAGTTTAAAACTATTACTTTTCCTACCAGAATTGAACACAGACAGTGACGCCTAACTTAAAGTTTTGGGCAGAATTAAGGACCTGATCAAACGTTCCATTATCTATCTAATAATTTCACAGATGAGTAAAGATACCTACCAAAGCATCAGAAGATTAGGGTTTTTGTTCTCTTGGCTGTCCAAGGAGGTGAGTTTCCTGACAAGAGAGAAAAGAAAGATGTTTTTTACTAAATTTCAAAGAATTTCAAGTAAAAATTAAAGAAAACAATGTAAATCAAACTATAATTAATAGAAGCAATGCTTAAAAAAGCGCTTTAGATAACATTTGCAATGTTTAAGTTACTAGAATTTATGGAAAATATAATATATTACAAACTATTGGTTATGAAGTTTTACAGTTGTTTAATAGGGAATAGTTTGTCCAAATTTAACTAGCTAAGCTAAAGCTTTTTAGGTGACTAAAACAAATTAAACGTTTTAAAATGAGAATTTAGGTGTCCTCACAAGTCTTTCCTACATTCTGAAATGAAACTTTCTAAGTTGTAGCCTCCCTGTTTTTATTGGTTATATTAAGATAACTTAAGTGAGATTAAAATCTTATTTGATTTATTTACCTTTGCAAATGAAGACCGTTTTAAGGGTTACACATCCTCTGCCTCTGACGAAAGCGACCTCAATTAGTCAAGTCAGAAAGTCTTTAAAAGCTTTGTGTTTATTGCTTCCAGCACGGAGCGAGGTGGTCATTAACGTACCAAAATTCTCATAAAAATTCCAAAGTTGCACTAGTGAAAAAAGGCTCAACACGGTGAAAACTAGTCACATCTTTTTCAAGAAAAGTCATTAGCTATTTTAAACCATTTTTAAACAAAAGTATTTTGATTTAATGTGGCACTCAAGCAGATCCATACCATTTGGATATTTTAAACAGCATTTATATCTACTGTGAGTATATAGAGAGATACATTTAGGTTTAAACCATTTTGTTTTAAAAGAAGTTGCACAAAGTTTAATATGAGCCTTTTATGCTGATCGCTGTTAAACATTTCTCCCTGTTTACTACTATTTATGAAGTTTTATTATAAGATAAAGCATGAAATTAATCTCACACACACTGATTTTCTTTCAAAAGTTTATTTAGTATCAAGCAAGGGTAAAACTTTGCTTAACACTACAGAACATTTCAAGACTTAAGTTACAAAATACCACATTATTCGCATTTGTAGTTTGCTTCCCTTTTTACGCATGTTTGCAAAGAGAAAATCTAGCAAATGGCTGAAAATAAAAGCTAAAAACTAAATTGTTGAAAACCTTTAAAATAAAAGGTTACGCTTATGTTAAAAAGAATGGACTAACGTATTTAGTAAACCTATTTTTTGTTAAACACTAGTTAATCAAAGGTTATTTTTTTGATCACCTATTTTTTCAAACACAGTTTGGAAATAACAAAAATCCTTGTTTTACATATCTTTCTGTCCAGGTTGCTCTTTCAACAAAAATGTTTTAAGTTCAGTCCATCCATTCAGATTTTTTATGCACTTTGAGTTAATAAAAAGGGATTGTTCATAGAAAAAATTACTTTGAACAGTATACAGGACTGGTGGAGATTGGATATTTCACAACATCAGACAGTACAATCAGTATCTGGCATATGGCTGGTCTCTGTAGACTCCTTTTGTTGTCCTTGCAGAAGGTGTCTTGTGTCGTGAGTTGGTCCATTCTTCTTGCCCTAGAAGGAAAGAAAATATGGTCAGAGCCCTTCCAACATTCTCAGATGCTGAACGTAATTTTTCTTATCTGCGAATCAAACAACCCCATTCTGTTTACAGAAACCACAGAGTACAAGTCTAACACTTGAAACAAAAAATCTGGGTACAGCACATCTATCTGAGCTATCCCACAGTGATTTCTCAGCACATAGGAGCCAGGAATGTGACAGGCTAATGGCAAAAATATTTGCGACTGTAGAAATTCAGCTGGACCTGCTTGTTGCAAATGCACAGAAATGTCAGCTTCTGTAGCTGACACACCAATAGTTGCAATGGGATGAAATGAATGGAAGGTATGAATTATGTATAAGGAAATAAGCTGCCCTCAGAAATAAGTTTCTTTGCATCAGTGCCAATTTAGGCCTAATTCAAACATGCAAACCAAGCCTCAAGTATCACTGCAAACACCTGTGGCTTTTAACATCCTAGGGCCAATATTCCATTTCTCTGGAGGTAAACATACACCTTCTCTGAAATATGAGAAATAAGAGGGCAGATTATAAAAAAAATATTAAAAGGACAAGGAATATTGGTTGTTTGAATTTTAGCTATAAAGTAAGTTTGTAGAAACGCTTGTGCTAAATTTAATGATTCATAATCCTACCACCTTTTAATGGTATTAAAAATTATAAAAAAGTAGAAAAAATATTATCTTAAATGAGACTTAGACCTATTATGCCAGGCAGTTGCAAAAGGGAAAGCACAGGATTAAACACAGAGTATAAGGAAATAGTACTTAGGTACACTTTAATGATGCAAACAAATCAGAGTACTATGTCACATCTGTGAGAACAAAAATAAAAAAAAGCAGCACTAAAAAAAGAAAGTAAACACACCTTAAAACAGTTTATGTGTTTCCATATTTATTTTTGCAGAATTGAACTGCCCTAAACAGAGAGGCGCTCCAATGAACCCAATGCAATCCAGAAACTAAAGGTGGAATCCAAATGTATGGTAGAATAAAATTTAGACATCACTATGTCTTTCTAGTCAATTAAAAAAAAAACAACCAAAACAAAACAAAACCAAAAAAACCCCCCAAACAAACAACAACAACAACAAAAACAACAAAACACCACCCGAAAAAACTCAAAGAGCCCCTGCACTTTGAATGCTGAGGTAACTTGCTCTGACATGAGATATCTGAAATTAGAAGACAAGGATCCCATATGTCAAGGATTCAGTTTCATAATCCCTTTGCAGAAGCCTCATCCTAACTACTTTTTCATAATGTAGATGGTAGGTGGCTGCCTACAGAGTCCAGGCTATAAATCATACCCAGGTGGTCAGGACATTTGCCTACGAGGTAAAAGGAACAAGTTCAAATTTGGTGTAAGGCTGAAAGGATTTAACTTTCACCTCAGGCAATTTCCACAGGCACCTGGTAACAACCTCTTGTGCTTCTTCATTGCACAAAAAGCAAGACTTACATTGAAAAAAAAAAATTGACCCCGAGCCTAATAGTATGGGCAGCTGGCTGAGGTGTAGGAATTAAAAATATCCTGGCTTTTAGACACTGCTGCAAGAACTGTTTAAACAAAAAGAGAAGTCCCAGTAACAGTTTAAGGGGAGTACTTGCTCTTCTTCAAGCAGCTGATCAAATCAGCAGAGCAAAGAGTTATTTTACTGTTTCTCGGTTATTTTGGTGCTGTTCAGGGCTCCAAATCCTAGAAACACTGATATTCTTCTGTGGTGGTGTGCGTTTGTTTTATCTATTTAATGTAATTTATATTGAGTTTTCTGTAATGGTTTGTTCCTTGTACCCCCCTGTTTTTACTATTGGTTGTAACCTGTCTGCCTGGAGTTAGAGAAAGTCCGTTATATGTCAGTCATCTCTTCCCCCTTTTATACCTAATTGTCAATCTCCTCTCTCTCCCCTTGGGCGCCCTGTCTGTCACCCCAGGACCCTTCCCTGGATTCTAGAAAGCTCCAGGAAGGGGTTGAGTGATAGGCTGGGGCCCTGGCAATCCCCTCTCTTCGTTTTTTGGTTGGCCCCCAGTTATTAGGTTTATACCCCTCATCATTGTAATTGGCTGACCGGTTGTCGCCACCCTGGTCCCCTCCCCTGTTTTTAAGCTCGTGCACACCTGCTCCCGGGGCTCTTCTGGGCAGGGGGTCAGAGAGTGCCGAGCTCCGTGCTCCCTCTCCCTGCAATAAACACCGTTATACCCTGCCTAGAGGAGTCGCCCTTTCTTTGGCCACCGCGGTTGCGTTCTCCATCGATCCGCTTGTCGCCGGCGTGGGGGAATTGAGAACCCACGGGGAGGAGGCGGCTCGTCCAGCTTGCTGCCCCAACCCATCCACGTTGCTGCAGTGCATAAACTGAGCTGGCCTGTGGCCACGCTGGCAAGCGCGAGGACGGACACTGCATCATTCTTCCTACATCCTCTGGTCTGTCACTTGCAGTTCTCAGGAGAAAACTTCAAATACCTCCTGGGAATATGAACTTCCTCCCAGCCAGCTCTAGACAACTACCTGCTCACTAGGCAATGTTACTTATTTTGAGGCATCTAATGTTCTTTAATATAGTGAAGATGGTTATTAATCTCTAACTCTGCTTTTAAGGGAAACACTTAAGAAATAAAGTGTATAACTATTTATATGTGCAAAAAGTACAGTGGCTGCAACCCATAATCATTCTTCAAGGTATTTATAGTCTTTCTCTCAACTTGAATAAATCCATCACTTAATATTCTGAGTGGCTGTGCTTTGATAAATAGAAAACCAATTTTAAATGCAAAAGCAATGAAAGATCCATATTTTCAACCTTAAATACTGCAATCAATAACTCTCCCCATCAGTCTATCTACATTAAGCAGTTTCATACATTTTTTCCCCCATCAATTCTGCATTAATGAAATAGTGTTAGGAATGGTTTATAATGGCAGATAGTTTATTTTAATGCTGAAATATCTATCAACACCAACGGAAAGTGCTGGAGGACAGAGGAATTTCAAGTGACCTCTTCTTTTGATGAACTGTCTTTCTCCTTAAATAAAATAGTTTAAGCAGATACGCTGGGCAAACCACTGCATTAGGTGCATTTATCACAACTTCGTTAAAGTCATTTTAGTTTCAAGCAGGAAGCACTTCCACATTGTGTTAAAGAAATACACCTCGGAAAATTTCAACTAGAGCTCTCAAGTCATCGAAGCATTCATTACTCAGAATCACAACTTTTACACAGGTTACTAACAACCCTCAGATGTTTGAGATTTGAGAGATCTAGGCTCTATTTCTCTGATACCTAGCCAGACACCTAGCATTTATCCCTTAAGCAAAGGTGCCTTTTAAAGTGCTTTATGCTTCTAACCCATAACAAATTTCTTTAATTAAACCTGCCACTACCACACTTCTATATTAAAAAAAGAAAAAAATTATCTTTATAACTGGCATATGCTTTTTGCTTCATTATACTTTGTTTTGTCTCTATTCAGAATAGTGCCCCATTGCTCTCAGGTCTATTAGCAACCTAAAGTACTTCCCTAACCCTTACATAATGACTCCTTGCTCGATTTCCCAAGACTGATGCATGACAATGAACTAAACCAGAAGGACCATACACGGCTAAACCACACTCAATTAGGCCCTAATTCAGCTGGGAGCTTCAACAGATTTCTACCTTGTAACAAGTCTCAATGCAAGCTGTGGCACACCAGAATCATTTGCTTTTGGCAGCCAAAAGTTCCTGGAAAAAGGTCCTCACTGCCCATTTTTTTTTTCTTAAATCCCATAGAATGTGACATGAAAAGGCTGCGTGCATCATGATTTAAGTTTTATTTTCTCTACTTCTTTGGTTTTAGTTTCCCATGAGTGCATTAGCTAACAGACCACAGAGGGGATTTTTCTCAATAAGCTCACGAGATCTGTGACATCTCAGGAATACCTGAGCAGCCACTACCTGATGCAGGACTAAGTCTTGCCTCATGGAAATTATCCTTTCATTACTTTTTTTTTTCCAGGAGTCTGCCGTTGCAGTGATTGAGCTCATAAAACCACTCACCATAGGAGTCGTAGGTGTCTTCACTCAGTCCGTGGCCATAGTCGTAGTAATCTCCTCCACTGCAGGGCAGCAGGGGCGTGGGGAGAACAAGAAAGAAAACATAGAAAGAAATATTTATTAGACATTCTACCTCTGAAAAGAAAGCTTGATGGATGTAGGGCATGCCCTAAGAGAGGTAAGTATCCATGTGACAGTGACAACTGTCCTTTTCATTATCGATTGCTACCTAATAGTTTGCTTTTATATCTTCAAATTCACTGATAAGAATGTGCTGCTGTGTGTGTACAAGTTCCAGTGCCTTCAAAACAAGACAGAAGAACACAAATATAAAGGCTATCATTTTAACAGGAAGTAATGACAATAGGAACTGTTAAAAGGTGAAAACTGTAGTTGTTAGGATTCAAAAGCATGGATGAATACCATAATCATGGCCTAAAACAGTCCTCCATTTCACAATGGTTTTTATATTTGTATTAAGACCCCTGAATGGAAACTGAAGAACAACCCTTATTACACATCATTCCATTATGTTTTTGTATTTCATGCAAGTCTAGCTACATGTAGTCTTTTACACAGTTTGTAGGATATGAGAAGCAAGTGCCTAAATAGTTATTTTCCGTTTCTTTCTAACCACAACCAGACTCATGTCTGACAATGTTTGGAAAATACTCTATGAAATGATGCTACCAGATAAGTAGACTCAAACTTTTTATTTCCCTTAATAGATTTATTCTGTAAGGAAAGATCTTTTCATAGAATCACCTCCTGAGTGAGAAGGAAATCACTAATATATGATCACCAGCAAGTAATTACTGATATTGACAAAATGTTTCTAACATAAGATTGATTAGATTGAGTCATGTTAAGGCTATAAATTGTTTATTTTGTTAAATAAACAATTTATAGCCTTAGCATGAATTACCAGGTAATGCATTTATATAAAACAAACAACACATCACAATTACTTCTGAACTGACAAAAGACTTTGTTGTGCTTGAGTTGTTTGTGTTTTAGGTTTTTGGGGTTTTTTTCCTTCAAGTTTTAAATCCCTCAAAATAACAATGCCATAAAAAATACAGTTTTGCTCTGTGCAAATGCTTATCTAAAAAGCCTGGATGAGTATTTTTTATTGCTGGCATAATGCTTCCCAAATAAAAACTTAACAAATTGCACTTTGAAGACCCACAAATAATTACCTCTACAAAACCTTTTCTCTAAGGTTTCTTAGGTGGTGTTGACCCCAGAATAAGGGTAAAGTTTGAATAAGAAGTATATTTTCCCTGCAGCAGCTGGTAATAAGTCTTTATTCTGACAATGAACTGAAAACTGACATTCACTATCCTTCCACATAACACTTATTTATTTTAAGACTGTGATTGAGTTTAGAAGTCTAATGCAGCTGAGCTCTATCCCTGCATCTGTCAATGCTGTCAGAATGACTTGGTGGAGTCTCATTTCATAGATGTATCTGTTAAACAAAAAAATTGCTCATTCTACAACACACAAACTGCAAAACAAACATCAGAAAGGAAGGAACCTTTCACTTATACTGAAAGTATACCACAACTCATCTTTATTAACAAACACTTCAAAATGAATAATCTGTCTGAAAGTACAAGGTATGATGGGAAGTAAACTTGCCCAGTGCAATTCAGTACTGCCTGCTCTACTTCATTCATGTTCTATGAATAATGCCAACATTCTCCAGTCAGTTCTGGAGTTGTTAAACAAACCCAAAGTTTCAGATGAGAAAACCTCAATACCCAAAGAAAAGAGTACATACAGATGGTTGTAAGGAAGTCTGGGCAGAAAAAACAAAACAAAACAAAACAATTTAAAAGTTTTAGAGTCTGAATATTCCATGGTGTTCTCAACCAAGACTGACACTAATATGTTTTCTTGATTTTTTTTTTTTTTAGAATTACAGAAAATTCTAGTACTGTATATGAACTTACAGCTTATAGAATTGTATTTTACTTCAAAGCAACTCCCTGCAAAAAACAAACCTATTCAAAGCACCCTACAGCAACACTAAACTTCTAAATTGTACATTTTAACTCATTAACTGAGATCGCCGATGTGAATTTGGCTGCAAAGACTTAAGTAGCCACATTAAATAACTCTTCCTGTGGACAGAAGATATGATATACATTTTTGCTTTAAAATCATCCTTTATGTTTAGACTCATATACATTATCAAATTTTTAGCAGTCTGACTAAATACTATTAAACTTTTCCCTTAATGAATTTTTTCTGCAAGGAGAGGCCTTTCCATACAATCACAGAAAGGCTTGCGTTGAAAGGGACCACAAACATCACCCAATTCCATGGGCAGGGACATCTTCAACTAACCAGGTAGCCCATGTTGCTCCTCTTCTCACTTTGTCTCATAGAAAGGAAAAAAAAAATCCACAAATTTAGATAATTTGCTTCTTTATTTCATGTGACTCCCTCCTTTCACAAAAAAAAAAGAGAAAACATGGATTCTTCCCCTTTTTAACCCAACAAGACTAGACACGGACTCTGCTTGGATGTCTTTTGTTTTCAGATGTGAACTGTCCTCATGAAACCACTTCCTTTATTTTTCCTCATTACCTATGCATCTACTTTTCTAGATAAATAATTGCATTATATGCTATATCTGTCTGAGTTGTCAAGCGTCTTCCTAACCATGAAGTAAATGGTAGAAATGCAATTAACACTGGAGTATCTGCTGTGATTCAGATCTTTTGTACACACAGACCTTTTGCTTATATCCCCACTTTTTAACATCTTTTGTATTTCCATTCCAGCATAATGGCTTTGGGCTGACAAGAGAGAAGACAGATGGCAAAGAAAAATTGCTTTGATTTTCCTTGTCAGCATAAAAACTTGAAACCACTTAATGCTATGGAAGGATTAGAAAACAACAATAAATTTAAGTACATTGTTTCTAATTGCTTAGGGCTGGGCAGTAATGCCACAATGATCAGAGGAAGTGTGAAATGAGGCTTAAATAGTGCAAGTAAGGCCAGGGGGAGAGCCTGTTTTCTGTGTTGAGAAGGAGCTTCAGACAGAAAGGAGGAAGCTCAGATTTTAGCACAGCAGCACTGATGAAGTAGAAATGCTTCTCTAAGACTTTATTTAGTAAACTAGAGGACTGGGAAGCTTCCTGCCATTTTTCTAGAATCACTATGAGAAGTATCTTAAAACACTTTAATTTAAAGGTATTCAACATAAGCCTTCAAAGGCCTTATGAAAAATGACCTCAATTTCTCAGGCTTTTCTACTAAGCTGATTTGTTTCTGAAAATATCTTGATGAACTGCAATAGAACAAATGTTTATAAAAACCAAATAGGAATAACTGCTCTTGACGTGATGGCGGAGTCTTAAGGAACTTCACCTTTTATACTTTATTGACTATTAGGTTGCTCTGCCTAGAGATACTGGAATATTCTCTTAGGAGAGATATCAACAAAACAGTAGTTTCAACCCAAGTCTCATGGGTCCCTCACTACAAGACAGACACTGAGGTACTAGAGTATGTCCAGAGAAGGACAGCAGAGCTGGGAACAGCCTGGAAAGTCAGTCCTGTGAGGGACAGCTGAGGAGATGGGTGTTTAGCTATAAGCCTGAAAAAAGAAGGCTCAGGGGAGACCTTACTGTTCCCTACAATGCCCTGAAAGGAGATTGCTTCCTGGGGAGAGGTCAGCCTCTTCTCCCAGGCAACTATGAGTAAATGGGCTCAAGGTACCAGGGTGATACAGGCTGGACATCAGCTCGAATCTCTTCACTGAAAGGGTGGTCAGGCCTTGGAATGACCTGCTGAGGGAGGTGTGGAGCCACCATCCCGGGAAACGTTCAAGAAATGCCTGGATGTGGCACTGAGTGCTGTGGTTTAGTTCACAACGTGGTGTTTGGTCAAAGATTGGGCTAGTCTTGGGACGTCTTTTCCAACTTTAATGACCCCGTGATTCCATACCAGAAGAGGTCACGAGGCTGTTTTTGGGACAATCCTAAAACAGGCAGATCAACCACACGGTCCAAGTGTACTTAATGCACAAAGGTAGTAAAAATATAGCACACTTAATTCATGTGATTGACACAGCTCTTTATATTTGATACAGGCATTTTTAGAATGGCCATTATGGCATTTCTGTATTTGAACCAGAAGCAGTGTGGCAGGGAACCTGCTTGCCAAGAGGAGATTAAAAGGTCTCTGACTGAAAGCTTCTAGTTTACTGGAAAATCCCAGACTTAAGCACTGACAAGCCTGGTATAAGCACCAAGTGGTCTGAAAGTTTCTTTGGCTTCTGATGAAAAACAGCCTTGGCCAACAGTTCAGCTTCCAGTAATGCTTATTAGGAAAAAACTGACCACAATTTCGGCTTTTTCTTTTTCACATGAGTATCACAGGGAATTTTGATCCCTTCAGGCAGAAATCAGGGCAGTTTCAAAAAGCAACAATAAAACCCTTGCAAACACCAAGGCTTCCCTCTGCCAAGGGAAGCTCCAGTAAACACCACCCTTTGTGCTTCCACCTAGAGTTGCACAGAACAAAGCAGAAAAAGCAAATGAGGATCTCCCTAGGAACAGTTCTTAGAGGATAGACCCTGACAAATGTGATCACATCTGAAGAGAACCCTTCCATAAGGATAAGCCACTTTCCATTATTCCTGTCAGATCTTCATGCTCAGCTGTAATAAAAAGCAACAGCAAACAGGAAAAATGCCCAAGACAACAATCACTGCAGTGAAGCTTCTCATAACTCCATAATGTCTCGAACATTGAGTAGCTGTTTTCAAAGCTTCTGTGGAGCACTAGAACACCCTATTCTGGAACTCAGCTTACAGTGGGCCAGCAGAAATCCAGAGTATCAAGGAGACCCACATCTTTTCTTGCATTTTGAAGATACTTTTTTAATTAATACCCAGTTCTGCTGCTACTTAGTAGATTTCTTTAGTACATATTTTTATTCCTGAAGCTCAGTTTATGTCTGTCAAACAGACAGTCATCTCAGAAAACAACTGAGACCCCTATGTGAATGCTTTATAAAATAGAGAAAAAGACAATCTTTCTTGAATCATAGCCTATTGCACTCTCAAAATAGATAATACAAGCAGCAGATCTATTACCTGTAATCCTAAAGGGTGACCAGAGATGCCTTTAACTATCACTATTTAGGAATTACTTTTTATGGCAGAGATGAGAACATCACTTCTGAATAGTGAAACATCCTCAGAGGCATCTGGCATTCTGGTACTACCTACCAGCCACAGACCTAACTAGGTATTTCTAGCAGAACTCTACACAGCTGATTAGAGTAGTTCTACCACCTGAAATGTCCAGTTATTGCTGTCTCAACTCAATTAGTGTTTCCCCACTACAGTCTCATGTGCCACCTCTCAAAAGAGGAAAGGAAAATGGCAATTAAAGGAGGTGACTGAAGCACATGGTATAAATAAGGTTTCTCAGAAGAGCAGCAGCAGGAGCTACAGCTTTACCTTGAAACTATAAATAGAACACAGCAACAATACATCCCACCCTCATGAGAAATGCTAACCATACTAATGTCAAAAGTTCGCTACATTAAATAAGAAAGTACCAGCAGAAAACTAGAAACTCAGGTTGCATAAATTCAGCATTTTGGTTTGGCTGGTGATTTAGAACCAAGTCCAAAACACTCCACACTTCATCTGTCAGCAAAGCACATTGTGAACAGCTACCAGAGGAGGCAAAACTTGAAGTCTCTAACTACCCAAGTGTGTACCAATCATATTTCAGCTGCTAAATGGAGAAAAAAAGACATGAAATGACATTAACACCAGGAAAATGTTTTCCTCCCTCTCCCTCCAAACAGACAAGATTACGCTGGGTGGTAGAAGCAGCAGAGAACAGTTAAGATCTGAGAGGTATCAGTCAAAAAATCCTTAGACTATTCACTGCTAATACTGGAAAGATCTGGAATATTTTTCCAGCTAATTCTTGGTTATCCCCCAAGTTCTGCATATGTTGTTTTCAGAGATCCAAAATGTCACTTGTCACAGACTGGAGTACAAGACAACACTGCCTCTAACACACTGCCCTCAAAAAGCACACAGGAGGTTTGTCACCATTCCATCATCACAAATACTGCTCCAGAAGATATACATCATACCTTCTTCTCTTTCTAATTTACTGAAGGAACAGTACAACTTTCAACTTTTTTCAAAGTTTTGTACAACTTTCAGCCTTTCTAAAAATCTGTGGCCTTACCAGTTGAAATTGAAAAACTTCTGGGAGAAAAGGTATCATTCCATTCTGGTTTTATATAATTCAAAAATAATGAAAGTGCCATAAATGAATACATTTGGTAAAAGAAAGATTAGGTTTAATCGTTTTCAGGGCTGCATAATCATAAGCTTTACCATGTTCAAGATCTTTCCAGTTCTTCCCTAACATCCTTTGCATCAGCAGGGTCAAAACCTTGTCTCTCAAAGTACAGTAAGGCAGGACTCTTCCTCCTAAGGACAATTCAAGCCATTTAAATGCAAAGAATCATTTCCTGGCCTCATGTGAGCTCCACCACTTCTATCCATACGCATGTTTCAGGTGCTTTACACACAGCACTCACGATACAATTAAACCAAGATAAATGTGGTTATGATGGCTACCAATACATTATTTTTCATCATCTATACTTCAAATATATCAAAATGGTGCTTAAAAGCACAGTTTACAGCCCTCAATATTTCTACTGAAATAAAATACAAAGACAAACATTTAAGACCATTACGAAGTTTTCTTGCAACCATCCCCCAGTTTTAAGTTGCCCAATTAAGTAGGTATTTCCTTACCAACAGAAAAAAAGCAAGATTTTTCTTCCCTTGAAAAGCAAACTGAATACAACAGGGTACTCAGAGAAAAAATTGCAACTTTCAATTACTGCTAGTAAGCAGCCAGTGTGTTGAATGTCAACCAGAAAAACAGTGTCAAATCTTTATCGACAAAAACATGCTCTGTGACAAAAATATGTTCTGAGCTGGTGCAGCCTGATTTCTCATTCAGCTAATAGGCACTGGCTTCCAAGTGTGAGTTCACAGTGAAGTTCCCTCTTCACCACACCAGCAGAAAAAAAGTCTTCCCTATGTATATCTATGTCATTCTCTAGTCTGCAAATGTAAATTTAAGATGTCCTTTCTCTAGTCTGGAGAGATTATGTAGTCTCTTCTCCTTATCTCTGGATCTCTTAATCAAACTGCTGGAAAGTTAATTATAATGTGAGATGTTTGAGAAGTCCTTTCTAAATGAATAAATTTAATTTTTAAGATTGATCATCCATGTTCTGTCTCTAAAGCCAATATATCCAGCAGCATTTCTTCAGCATCCTGCTGATGCCTGGCAACTGAATATTTTCCCTTTTTCTTTGTTACCTCCATCCTCCAAGCATAAAGAACCTTATTTTTAAAACAAACTTTAATTAATCTGAAGCCTTCATATTATGAAGATTTTTCAAAACTGTGACTGATTCTACAAGTTACACTAACAGATACAACACAGCACTTCATGTTTAAAAAATATTCCCTGTTAATGATTTTTTTTTCCTATTTTGGACTTGGAAGATCCACTTTGGCCTTTCCCCTCCTCATGTTTTCACTTGTGCAATCAGTCAGCAAAAAAAATTCAAGTCTTACCGAATACCAATCCTCTTTAATCGTACTGTGGAATTCAATCACCCAGTTAAAGATGCTGTAAAATCACCTAAGTAAAATCAAACCAATCATGCAAATTTAATATAATTTTATGAAATAATGATTTTTCTTGATTTCTCAATACTTGCAATTAGATATTACTACTTTTTGTACTACTATAATGATGAACTTCTGCGTGGGGTCAGTGTGGTATTAGCTCCACAAAGGTTTATCACACTTTGAGGGCTGCCAGCAACTTCCCAGAAATGGCTTAAGAATAGTCAGGAAGACAGCTCGATCAGGTGTGTTTTGAAAAAGCAAAAAGGTCTTAATTAAAGCAAAAATAACAAACTATACAAAACAAAAGAATAAATGCCGTGCACGGTGCAGGGAGGTCCCTTGCACCTGCTACGACACCCCAAAAATGCCCCAAGAATCTCCATGCTCTCTCAAGTATTCAAGGGGCTAGGAGGGGTTTTTGGCAATCTGCCCAATAGAAAATACCTACATTACCTGAAGAACAGCTCAAAAGTCTAACAGCTGCTTTTGTGTTAGCACTGGGCCAATTATGGTGAGAGAAGCATAAAAGTTTCTGATTCATCTTCCTGATGAGCTCAGGGGTGAGGCTTAAACTCTCTTCCTAATCTGGGAACATCCACTCGGGTGTGGGTGTGCACTGCAACACTACAACAACTGCATATTAGTTTTCTAAATTTATTTTCAAATGCATTTTTACTTGTTTCCTAAATATGGAGGCACAGATACGGTAAAACTTAATAGCAAAATCATGAAAAAAACAAATGAAATTTATTGATTATAATTAGTACAGATGAAGAGTAATCCTAACATTTATTAAACAGTGAAGCCATCTACCAGTATCACCATGAGGATTCAAAAAACCTTTTCCAGTTTTATGAGGGCACTATGAGATACTTTTATGTTTTTTCCATCATTCGAGCTGAACCATGATAACCTTACTCCTTTTTACGGATATTTCAGACAGGATTCTGTAAATCAATTTAAAAAAATAAAATACACTAG
This sequence comes from Hirundo rustica, assembly GCF_015227805.2. Lineage (NCBI taxonomy): Eukaryota > Metazoa > Chordata > Aves > Passeriformes > Hirundinidae > Hirundo > Hirundo rustica. The sequence goes on from NC_053450.1 coordinate 6,208,051, forward strand.
ATTCACAGTTAAAACTACCTATGCTACTGAAGCACCTCTGATTAGTTTACCTTATCACATCCCAACATGTAATTAAAAGGAAAATATCTATCTAAACCTGAAAATTAGATCTGAAAAACTGCAATAAATAATCTCTTAATAACAGAAGTGCCAGAATTAAGCAGGAAACCACATGCCAGGATTTTCATTCAAAAACTACATTAGCTTATTTATGCTAATGCTTTAAGGCTTTATTTTGCAGAATTATAACTTCCAGTACACTCTGATACATACCAGGTGTTCATAAACAACAGCAACACAAAATGCCAACCCTCTGCACAATCCCCAGAAATCAAACTCCTGCAGCCTAATTTGATTTTTTAGTCAAAGCATGAAATACAAACAGCTACAAGCATTAAAATGGAGAGAATTACATCTTGGAAAACTACAGTAACAGACACTCGTTTGCATATAATGCATATTTATACATCCTGGAAATGCATGATTGCTGACAAACTCAACAATGTAAATTTAAAACACTGAGCATCACAAACAAACTGCTAGCAATTAACTTTCAAATGCCAATAGCAACATCTCCATAAACCAATTTCAAATCCATATGCTCAGCTCTTCATGAAAATCCCATAATCTTTTGTGTGACTACTAAGCATGGTTTCAAGAAACACCTGAAAATTTGAGCTCCTAGTGGGAAATGAGAAGGATATTTCCAAGAGCTACATACTAGGAATCAGCTTCTCTTACAACAAAAGTGCCTCTAGAATAACATAAAAAGAAGTACTTAGAGATTTGAAGGATTTTAGCAAACTAATTTAGTTGTATTCTTCAGGCATAAGTTGAACAATGGCCACTGCTGGATTTCAAGGCATTTTTTTACATCCTTTTCAACTCAGCATCCAGTTTCTCCATTGTTAGGTAGCTACCACAAGCTACCAAACACAAAATTCCTCAAACATTTCACACCACTGGGTTTTTGCGCATAATCTTCTTTCTTACAAAGAAATTTTCTGTCTTGAATCAGTCCCTTTTGAAATAAATGGTAAATAAAGTAGTGAATGATAAAGGAGGCTCAGGAGGAACCTTATCACTCCCTACAACTACCTGAAAAGAGGCTGTGGAAACGTCTTCTGCCATGTGAGAAACACTGGATATTGGGAAAAATTCCTTCACTGAAAGGGTGGTCAGGCATTGAAACAGGCTGCCCAAGAAACAGTGAAAATTTTAAAACAAGTGTGGATGTGGCACCTGGGGACATGGTTTGGCGGTGAACATGGTGGTGCTGGGTTGGCAATTTTATTTGATCCTGGAGGTCTTCTCCAACATGAACAATTATATAATTCATAACACCATGGTTTTAACATGCCTAGGACTTAACATAGGGGCAGTTATGTTTTCACACGTTTAAGTAAATGATCTAACAAAGTTGCAGCATGTAATTCCCAACACATCAACAATAACCACAGAATGATTTAGTGGCACTGAATAAACTTAGGTGTACTAAAGAGTATTTGCCAATTCCCTCAGCTCATATTAAGTTAACTGTGTGGCTCCAAGGCTCACAAGCAACTTGCAGGGATTTGAATTTATCACATTTTGATATGATTGGAATTGATAGTAATTATTGTTAGTATGCACAAAGAGCAGCTAAGAAACCCTACTTAAGCCAATGGCAAAATGGTTGTTGCCAAGAGAAATCTATAGCACCATTAGGTGAATATGGAAACCACAGAACAATGCAGAAAACTATAAACAAATCCAGCAATTTCTCCAAGTCCTAATTTTCCCACTTTTATGCATGTGTTTAGACTGAATTCTGCAACACAGTGAAGATGAGATCACCTTGACTGAAGATGTAAAATACTTTAAAAAATAGGAAAAATTACATTACTACATAAATGACTCATTCTTGTCCCTCACCAGACAGACACTGGCATACAGCTACACAGTGTTCCTCCCATAGTTTAAGGCTTCTGATCTCTGTTGTAGGCTGAAAAATAAACCTAGAAAAACCCTTTTTGTTTTTCCCCTGGGAAAAGCACCCCATTCTAAATGCTAGCAAACAAGCCTAAAGAAGTTCCTTGTAACTTCTGAGTGTCTGAAGGAGACAGATGGGGTTTGTCCACATTCTTTTCTCCACTACAGTAACTGTGTTAGACATTCTCTCTCAATGGTAAACTTGAAAGCACACAGTAAAGCCTCTAATGCTCCTGGAGAGCTAACAAACCCAGCCCCCTTTCTCAGCAACCCTGCCACATAATCTGGATTTCAGCACCAAACCTCATTCCCTGGCATGTTAACTCTCTGCAGCATCTGTCACTGCTATGAATGGTTGATCATAAGTACCTCTGTAGTCATCTCAATGCCATTAAGCAGATGGCAGAGCTAAATCTGAATGATGTAGTACATCTCCCTGGTGGACTTTGTTTCCATACACCACCATTATTCTACAATTCCTCAGTGATAAATCTTACGTATTCTAGAGAACATTAAACAGTGAGCTGACAACGACAATTGATTTATTAGCATCCATTTCCCTTTGCCATATTATTGTCCTCAAAAACACTTGTGCAGATCATATATGGAGTAACTAAGGGACCAAAAGCACTTTGGCTCAATTTGAAGCCTATTTCAGAGATTTAAAATAACTAGATTTTTTTCATGCCGAAAATGTTTACACTACAGTTTTAGATGAAGATTGAACTAAATCCTCTTGATTCCTCCACAACACTATTAGGTGAAGTTTCATAATAAAATTGATCAAGCATTAACACTGGGCCACTGAAGCACCCACTACTTTCTGCAATAAATCCAAGTAAATTACAATTCTAACCAGGCTTGGTAAGTCCTTTAACAGCGAGATAAGTTGTATAAGGATGCATAAATGCTGCTGACAAGTCTACACGTGTCTGACATAGGCAAATATCAGCACCAGGAGTCACGAGTTTGGCTTTCGCAATTACAATTCATATTTTATCATAACATCCTGAAAAGGTGCACAAAACTGCACATGTGAAATTATGTATATAGGATAAATTCTATGATGGAATTCCTGACTACATAATATGCCCTTGACTGTGTATGATGTAACTCTACAGCCTGACTGCATTTTGGGGCATGAAGTAATAGAAGGGTATTGCTTTAAACTAAAAGAGGAGATATTAGAAAGAAATTCTTGACTGTGAGGGTGGTAAGGCACTGGCAGAGGCTGCCTGGAGAATCTGTGAATGCTCCATCCCTAGAAGTGTTTAAGACCAGGTTAGATGGAGTTTGGAACAACCTGGTCTACCACAAGTTGTTCCTGCCCATGGCAGGGGGTTGGAGCTGAATAATCTTTACAGTCTTTTCCAACACAAACTCTTCTATGATTCTATAAAGCATTTGCTACCCTCTGATTTTCAGAAATTGCAAATTTTTTTTTTAAATTTAAGATTGTTTTGATTTTTTATTATAAAACTAAACAAACCAGTTGATTAAAGATCTCAGTTTATACTGATAAAATTATCTAACAACCCCTCTGAAAAAAAACACATGTAATTTAATCTTCTAAAAATCAATTAGTTATCTAGTAAAGTGCAGTATAGCTTCAAGGGATATTTTAAGCCTTTTTGACCATAAAAAATAATTCTGTTAAAGGACATCCTAAAGCACTGTTTGGGGCTTTGTTGCAAGAACAAGCAACAGCGGATAATAAAATGTTCTAAAGGAAAACAACATTTTTTAATAGGATTACAGGGCATTAAGATAAACAAGAACTCAGAAAACTCATGTTTCTCTCTCTGTTAGTGCTGTGGCAGGTTTTAACTCAAACTTCAGATCGCCAGGCATAAAGAAGGATACAGTCTCACAAAATGTCAAATAAAATACCGTTAAACTTCTAACCACTCATTACTTGGTATCAGAAAGCAGTTAGTACATAGAATGGAATAATTTATTTGCAGAACAAAATCTCAACTACCTTAATGCACACAAAAATACACAGTTCATAACTAAGCACATCACTCATCCTAATCCAACTCAGATTTTGCCATTTCTGGGAAACACACTTGAAATGTCCAGATTAAAAGAGCAGTAAAGTCACACTGTGTTGTGCTAAAGATTGAGGTTGGAGAATGCCTTCTTGTGCACCTACAGCAAAAGATTTGATGTTGTACAGCCTCTTTGAGATCTCCAAAATTCCTAAAGACAATTTAGGTTCTACTGCAAGTTTCTATCAGAGGAATCACTAAATAGGCAAAATGTTTAAAACAAAAATGAAAATTTTAACTGATTCCACCCTATCACACATTGTACCTTGTGAGCATTAAGTCCTGTTCCCACACTCAAACTCAGTAATACACTAAAACCTACTGCAAGTAATTTAATGAAACAACTAATTTTCAGTCTACCAGCTATTTCTCAGATTTCCTCTTTAATACACAGTATCACTGATATCACAGTATTTCTAGAGAAATCAGTACCAGAAGACATACTAGAAATACTATTACTTCAAGATTACTATTTTCAATTTAGAGAAGGAAAGAGTAAGTTATTTCCACAAGCTGGTCACCAAATGATGCATTTTAAACACATCACCATGTGCAAATGCAGTTTCTTTCAATGTTTTATGAGGGAAAAATAATAAAGAATTAATAAGGCTAAACTATGAAAACAGTGCACTTTTCCCTAATTTCCTTCACAGTAAAGACATTGTAATGGACCTAAATATGATAAGTAGCTCATTGTGGCTACAGAATGATATTTTGCAATATGGGCTACTACATGATATTCAGATTAAAGACAGGAATGCTGGTCTAGCTAGCTCAGATGGCTGCTTATAGTTACTACTTTTTGCCTGCCAATACTACCCTAAACATCCTTCTGCCAAGACAGAAATATATTCCAGAAAATGAGTGTTGCTCTCCCTGTGAGAAACATGCAAGTGAATAATTTCTTGTTTTCTTTTACCAGAGAGCAATTAATAAAATTAGGGGAAAAATGTCAAATCATCATTAAGAAGATAAATTTGTTAAAATCTAACAATATATGTATTGTGAAACTACAGGTAAAACACAAAGAAAGCAATCGTTTTATGAAATATCTCGTTTTGGACAGCTAAGCATGTGCGCATGTATCTAAGAACATTATACACATTCTTATGTATTAATCTTTTACAAGACCAATTTCATTCCTTGGGAGATTGCTTTTTTGCTAATTTTAGTTCAAAGGAAGAAAATCTCAGTGAAAACCTTAATGTGGAAAAAAAAATCAAATCCAAGTAATGTTTCATTTTGGCTCAGGCAAATTACTTTGTAATGAAGTCCAAATGTTTGTGCGCAGTAAACTCATTTACCAACAGTACAAGCAAGAAGGCAGAACAGAATTGCCAACATAAAAGTTGAGGACTACTATGGCAATTGTCTTTTGGAGAAAAAAAAATCCATTACCTGCAAATGTTCTTGAAATGTAACACTCAATAAATAGAGTCTCATATTTTGAAGGTCCTACACTGCAGATCTCTTAAGTCATATTTTTATCAAGCTTAGAGTCTGTAGGAGCCAATAGTAATTTCATTATTTTAGTTCTCAACAATGACACTTGAACTTTCCACTATGCTTTTTCACATTGACTAAGTTGTTGAGCACAGAAAAATACTCATTTACACAAGAAAACTGCTGTACAGTTGGGTGTGACAACGCAGAGCAGATGCCAGGTGTAAACAGCTTTGTTCTCAAATTTGCTGTGAATAGTTCTGTACTATTTCAGATAAATCTGCACTGTAAATCTTACATATTTAGCAGAAGGTAGAACAAATGTACCACAAATACACTATTCAGTTTAATTCAGCACAAGGGATTTATTAGCAGGAACCTCAGTAACCCTACCTCAGAAGCAGGTCACAACTTTGCCATAAAATTTCAGGACATTGTCGAAGACGTTGAAACATCTACTACTGAGCAAAATATGAATGCTTGGTCCAAGAGAAAAAGAATGAAAATAAATTACAGCTCTGTAAAAGGTGGACAAGAGTTCTGTTTCCAGATGGGCACATTGGAAATGTCCAGAAATGGAGATTATCATCCAAGCTGCTACATTTGTAATGGGATTTTTGCCATGAACTTCAAACCACATAAAGGACGTAGTTTGTACCTCACAAAATGTTTCCCATTGTTGGGTCACATTGTTATTCATGGAGTTGCCAAATAGTGACTGCTTTGAAGAAAGCAAAACTTGGGAAAAAAAATCAAAAGTGCTTAAAATTTGTGCTGAAAATGAAGTGGGAGAAAGAAAACAAATTGCAAGAGATTCAAATTTGTCACAAGGAGCTCCGCAGAGGAGGAAAACAAACTGACAGGTATATTTTTCTTACAGTCAAATAGATGTAAAATACTGGAACACAACTTTGTAAAAGTAACAAGAAAATTTAATCAGTTGTGTTTCAGAAAATTTAATACTTTCTATAAAGTTGTATTTTTTCTCCTCTCCCCTCCTTACCCACTCTTCCATCCCAAAATGAGTCTGAATTAAATTTCCCCAACTTTCCTTAACTTTTGAAAACTTTGATTTACGATTTGGCATCAATAAAACCGTTAGAGGTTCTCAGTTCTCTCTTTTCAGCCACTCAGAAATTTAACTTTTATACTTATGTAATAGTAAAGGCAAGGCAATCACATGGGGGTGATTTCTAAAATCCTCTCATAATATTCTTGGTGTTTAAGACAAAATTTAAAAACTCTTAAGTAACTGACCCACCACAGAATTTTTCAAATGTAGTTACAGTTGATTTGGAGGCATACCTTTGTGCTTGAGTGCTGTAGCTGTTATCATAGGAATCATAGCTTTGTTCATCATAAGCAGCTCCATAACCATCATCATACTCCTGAAATGATACAAAAGATGCAATATTAACTTCAAGCACGCTCCAGAAGCAGAGCAGTAAGCTAGTTCTATGTGTGAAAGACAACACTCTCCTGAAATGTATGTATAACATATGTACACCATGAAGAAGCAAAATCTTGAGACTACTTCTAGCTATAAAACTTGGACAAGAAAAATTTTAAACGTATTTTAAACTATTGGCAATGTGCTTTGAAAAAAGGTTTTTTTATGTAACACTGACTTGTGCAAATGACAGTACAAATCATGTCTCCATGTTCTTGAGTTTGAGTGAGCTACTGATCTTCAAGAAAGCTCTGTGAAGCATCTCAGGAATAAATACATCTGAATAAATATTGTACCACTGACCTAGGTAGCTGATCTATTTCTGGACAATAAATTCAATATTCTATGTAACTTTGGATAAGAAAGAACTTCTCTAGAGATAAGACTTGTAAGAATTATAGTTTTACTACTCTGAATACTCTTCAACTTCTCGGAATTTAGCACTGGACAAGAAACTAGAAGAAAGGATTTCTTATTTCTCTCCATATATTCACACTATTTAAGGATACACTGTAACAATCTTTCCAAATAGTGCTGTACTCGAACACCAATTTGAATGAACTCGTAAGCCCAGCCGTTCAGTAGTTTAAGACAAAAACAAGTGAAAGTGATTATGTGTTTTCACAGAGAAGGATGAGCTATAGAAATCTGAAGAACTGTCATCAATTTACTGTTTTGTCCAATAATACACCTAACCATGCTAAACACAGGAAAAACAAAATTGCACATCCACTGCATTGATTCCCAGGAAATCCTAATATCTAAATCCTGTCTAAATACACCAAAGACCTCAATGGATATTTAGAAGTACACTGCCAGATGAGAATGACCTAATGAGAAGACACTTTGAAGACTGGAGCATCATCCTTCATATACATATGTATCTATCTATCTAACATGGTGTTTTCTGAATAAGTGCATATTCAGTTCTGGCAATTAAAGGATAAAGCGTCATGAAAGAACCAAAATTTTCATAAAAGGGAACATATAAGAACCTTTCCACAGTGACAGAAAACAAAACTAACAATCAGTATCAATTTAGATAGGAACAACAAATGACAGATTGTCTAACTCTAGTAGACAACATCTCCAATGATGAGAATCTGACAGCATTCTACAGCAGAAGCCAGTGACATCCTCAAAACAACTGATGGGAAACTGAATTTCCTTTGAGTTTTTAGCAAGTAATTCAAAATTACTTCTATGGAAAACAGGCAACCTGGCTATCAGTAGAGCTTCACCACTGCTAGATCAGTGCACATGATTGTTTCCCAGCAGTGATTAGAAAGGTGTCTGTAAACATTTGACAGCACAGTTGAGTGAGTTTATTCATTGGTTTGGAAGAAGAAACTAGGATTCTTTCAACTGTCTGTTGCATGGAGATCTATGAATAAATAGTCTCTCTTAAAAGGAAATGCATTTTCTCTTTCAGTAATTCACTGCCCTGAAATGAAAAATTAAACAGACTCTTAGGATTTTCTTGCCCATCAGATACGGGCACTTCTTGATAAACCACAGACTAAACGCCAACCCCACTGCCTCCTGGCAGTTGTTCCAAACAGGCATTTTATTACTTACTGATGCAACGCACAGACATCTGTTAACAATACAGACCCTGACCAACAGCAGAAGCTGCTTGAGCCAATTTCTTTGCTCTGTTCCAGAACATTTACATGACATTTGGTCTCTTCTCATAGACTTTCCCAGTTGTGAACCAGCCATCCCTAAGAGAAGCTTCCAAACTTCAAACTGGGCACATCCAGCAGTGGCAACAAATTAAAGTGGAGGAGGACTGAAAGTAACCTTTGAATGTGTTAGGAAAGCTTTGTCCCTAAGGGATCATTAGACACCTCTTGAGCAATCAGTCCTCTCATCCACATTTATGTTAACTATTTCACTGAAGAAATGGATCATGAAAGAAAGACAGTAAGAGACTACTTTGATGTTGTTTCTATGACTTCTTGAAAACACAGGAAAAACATAAATTTGAAATGAGAAGATCCTTCAATAAGATGCTGAGCAGAACAGAAGGAAAATTTGGGGGAAGTCCATTCTGTATCAGACGAAACTATTTTTTTCATTAACACTTGTCTTCCAGAGAATTTTTGCCCAGGATACATTACTGTTCACCACTCCATGTGTTAATCAGTTGACAACTGCTGAAATTAAGCCCTGCATTATGATGATGATGGTGGCTCTTGGAAGCCATCAATATGGAAAGATATCTAGTTTGTGGTTTATATGTGGGACTCCTGTCAGAATTAAAATTGTCAACCTGTGCTTTTGAGATTACTATAACCTGCTTAAATTGATCAATTATCTTTTGTTGTTGTATTTCATAAAATCACATTATGGTTTGGGTGGGAAGGGACCTTAATGATCAACTTGTTCCATTCCTTGTCATGGACAGGGACAACTTCCACATGTCCAAGCTACACCAGGTTTCTCAGACTCCCATCCAATCTGGCCTTAAATATTTCCAGGGATGAGGCAGTCACAACTTCTCTGGGCAGTCTGTGCCAGAGCCTCACCACCCTCACAGGAAAGAATTTTTCCCTGATATTTACAGTTATAAAGATCAACGTTTACACTAAAAACAAGATAAATATTTGCAACATACTCCAAAAATAAAACAGGTTTGCTCTCAATAGCTTGTTCTGTTAAGAAATAAGAGATTCAAATTCCAAAATATGTGTTTGCTCTGCATGGTTCCTTTGAAGTAGCAATTAGGCAGGAGCAGCTGAAGTATGTTTCAGAGCTTTCTCTGAACTAGGTCTGTCAGTATTTGCTCTTAGTCATGCAGTATTTGAAAACTTTCTCTTCCAGGAGGTTACAAATAAGGTCAACCAAGACAGAATTTTTTACATTTTCAAATTAACTCCACTCTACTTGAGTATTTTCTTTCTGAATCAGACCTCTAGTGGCTTCAGTTAATGTTTTCTTTAACTTTACTCAGTATTTAGGTGGAAAGATCCTTGGCCATCTGGCATGTTTCAGCGCTATAAAATACCATGCTAACTTAAATGAAAATAACTACCAGTTTTACACATATATAATGAAACTGGACAGAACCGAACTTACATGAACAGAAAACCATGCTAACTTAAATGAAAATAACTACCAGTTTTACACATATATAATGAAACTGGACAGAACCGAACTTACATGAACAGAAAGCCTGTACTAAAGTACACCTTTGTACTAAGTACACTCTACTAAGCCCAAGCATTGCTATACAGGTTTCTTTCTATGCAAACACAAAAGAATTATATCTTTATAAAAACCTTCTCATTGCATTTTTCCTGCTGATTTTTGGGCATCCTTCAGGTACTTATAAAAGCATTCACTTTTATATTTAAAGTCATTATTCTTCTTCACATGAATGACAATGTCTGTATTCCTTCCATCAACTACAGGTAATACAATGGACTTCCCTCTCTATTCATACTACATATGTCTATGAATAGCTTCTCCTAAACGTACTCAGGTATCACAGAGTTTACTGGTGAACCCATAGTTCATCTCCCACTTCAAAACCCAAAAGCCCACACCAGATCATGCCTTCATTTCATGAACAGAAGCCTTCTCCTTGTTATTCATTATTCTGCTTTTCAGGATAACCTAGAAAACTTAATTCTTGTCATATTAGTTTGATCAAAAGGCAGCAAGTGTGCTTAACAGTCTCCGCTTACAACAGAAATGAGGGAGAAAAAGAGCTGAAAATGCTGAAGTCTTCTTAAACTACAGGTGTTTTTCACCCAATATTTGAAGTATCCACCAGGAAGGGATCAAGAGCAACTGTCTTGACTTTAGGCTTAAGAATCTTCCCCCAAAGTAACAGAAAAGCTGGAGTTACAACACAGATAACCTGAAAAAACCCATGAAATTACTCTGTAAAATCTCAAAGCTTATTAATAAAGTCCTTTATTAAGCCAACATATAAGTGTTTCTACTTAAAGAGAGCTTCTGCCTGCAGTGGTCTCAATGATGGTGCCCACAGGTGAAATAAATCCAAAGAGCACCACTGGTAGCTGTAATTGCTCTGTGTAAAGTATAGATATTTTTCATTAACAGAATCAAAGGCAATGTGTAAATATGCACCCTTTGAATATATTAAGCTACTAAAATGGGTCAAAAAATTATAAAAGCAGTCTTTGCCAAAACCTCCGCAGTCCCCAAAACATTATAAATCATGCTAAGCCTTGCTCATCAGTGCTTTCTAATTACAACAGTACTCTGAACAAACCCTAGCAAGTGGAGAATAGGAAATGGTGGTTTTAAATTGTAATCTGCTGGCAGTGACAATGACAGACTACTGTTTGGACCCTCTTTAAGGAAAATGAACAACGTTTCAAAGAACAAGACAGAGAAACAGGAAGAAAGAAGAGGGTAAAAGTGGCCTTTAACAAAAAGGCCATTTGCGGAACTGGGAAAAAAAGATCGTGAAATCAATAAGAAATCAATTTTCCAGCTGTTCCCATCTAAGGAAATCCATCCAAGGAAAAAAAATAAGACTGTTACCACTACAGCTAAAATGTTTTCTTTTTACACAGCTTCTTTTCTTCATCATTCTTTGAAATTAATACTTACACCAGTACTTTATCCCAAAACACTACAGGAACATATTCCTTTTAGATAAAAACTATCAAATTAAAAGAAAAAAAAGGTTTGTACAGAAATTAACTTGAAGGAGAAAATACAAAGCAATATCAGTGCAGTGCAATGAACTTCTTTTGGCAAATTAGAACTGTAAAGGGAAGGAACAGACGTTTTGTTACGTGGGAATAACATCCCCCCTCATTTAATCAACAGGGAATATGGGGTAATCAAAACAAATATGGGTAGCCGCAACTATCTTGAGTCTGAGTACCAACATCAAGGACATTAGCAGCAAACATGCACAGACTATAAGCTCTTATTTTGGAGATTTTCATCTGTTTTCATCCAGAAGGAGCCTAGTGCATATCCAACCAGAACAAATAAGGTTTTCCTAGAATGAGAATTACAGGAGTGGATTTTTTTCATGCACCTAAAAAAAACCCTGATGATTTGCTAATGAATATAGACAGCAATGCTTAAACCAAATTACTATCAGACCAAAACAAGTCTGGTTTTCTATACACAACAGCAGGAAGCAGTATCAGAATTAGGAGGACTCATTCAATAATACCAAGTTTCAGATAAGCAGCTTAAACTAAATACTTCGGAAAGAATTTTATAGGAACTTAATAGGTGAATGTTGAATTAGGCAAGGGAAAAAGCTGTTTGGCCTTTTCCCCAAAACACTCTACTTTTTCCACAGCCAATGTCACCCCAGTTCCTGGGAAAATGGATAGAGAATGCAAAATGTTTCCATCTCATCCTGAAAACCCCAGAGAAGAAAAAATATTTGAAATTAAACAAAACAGTTAATAAAAGGCTTTAAATATGAAAGTTGGGTTTTTTCCACATTTATTTCTTCCTGCTTGTCCTATTTACTATGAAAAAGAACACGGTATTGGGAAGAAAAAGCCAAGAAAAAATGTTTTCATGTTATGAACTTGCTTTCCAAAAGTCTTACACAAGTTCCCCCTGAATTTAAGAACACTGGTAGTACTTCTAAAAAGCTAGAACTCAGTGAACAAACTGCTTAAAAAATGGAGCAATACCTACATGGAAACCATAACATCATCCACAAAGGGGAATAGGGACAGTATGGACAAAAGATAACTTTTCTAGCTCTTAGAGTCTGAAGCTAATTCAAACCCTTTTCCAGGAACCCAAACAAAAAGCTTCACATTCAAAACAACTAAGCAAATAAACTCACTGATTTAAAATGCTGCACATCTTTAGGAAGCTATCAACATTCACAAGACCAAGGTAAATTAAAACAAGGTATAAATCTTGCAAAGTGACACTGAAATTATACTTGAACTCCATTCAAGAATTTAAATTCTTTTCAAAGTCTTATGTCATCTGGACTAGCCCTTACTTTCATTAATACTTTGTTACCTCAAATTCAGGAAATCTTTACTTTTAAATAAAAAAAATAGGGGTTTTATTTTATATGGAGATATACAGAGATTTTTTTTCTCTTTTTTTCCTATGGATCTTACCTTCTTCCACCTCAAACACCAAGTGAATGTTAATGAGGAAACTCTACCTCAAAAACGTTCACCATGCAAAATCAGCAGTGTATTAATAGCTCCAAGAAATTGCTTCCACATTAATCCGAATTTTCAGATTTTCAAAATCTAAATTAATTATGATCTCAATAGGGAGATAGGGAATTCAAAAGCTTAAGGCCAGAGATTAAAACAGAATTTGCACTGGATTTCTAAGGAAGTGAACTAAATAACAGGCTACAGGTTTTTCAATGCAACAGGCTCTCCCCTGTAAATAGTAAGACTGCAATCATTCTTTTCTCTAATGGATACCTATATTCATGTATCATAATAATCACTGGATCATGAAATTAATTCCTTAGCCATCCAGACAAATATTTGTGAATCTACCTAAGGCTTACCAAATTTGTTGAATTTCCTGCAAAACCAAGAGGACAGAAAACACTGTATGCTGGGACAGTATCCCAGTGGTCAGCACATCATCTCAAGAGAACCAAGGGAATATGAATAACTGTAACAAATTTGAACCACAGGCCTTCCATTACCAGAAAAATACTGAGATTCCGCTTACAAAGAGAGACTGAGCAACACACCATCTGCTCATTATTTTGGGTGAGATCTTGTTAGACAGTAGGTTATGGTAATGTTTTGGGTCTTCCCCATTTCTCATGGGAATCAGGACAAGCATAGTCTCATAGTATTGTAATATCTGTAATAGACATGTACTTCACAGTGCACATGTAGTGCTAGTTATAGTCTCACAATAGAGACTCAATGTGAGAACTGTAATCTTGACTCTGAAGTCTGCTTTGTTCATCAGTTAAAGCTATGTATTTCTGGAAACATCCACAAATGAAAGCTTCAGGAACTACAGAACTTAAAAACATCCCTAACCTTTATGGTTTTGTAGAAAGAAGAAATAACTAAATGTAGATTTTAAAGGAGTAGGTTTTGAAGTTTGTTACCAGTAGCTTTTTTACATATGACAGTACATCCATTTTTTACATATGACAGACAGTACATCCATTTGGGTGGTCTGTATCAAAGTTAAATAACTCACAGTGTTCTTTTTCAAGTTACAATTTACTTAACATTAGAAAGGTTCCCTTGGTCTCTTATTGGTAGACATTCCATCACAGGTCCATTTCCTAATACACAAAGCAATGTCATTGAAGCATTAGTTGCTAGAAACTATACACGTGGTCAGTGCATCAGAAAACTCTGACACTGAGTTAACCCTTGTCTCAACACCAGAAAACACCAATAACTTGGCCAAAACCAGAAATAAAGCTCTGCCACAAATCTTCCCCAGAACAGGGAAGAATATTTAGATGTGACTGTCTTCTGAAGTAATGTTGAAGCAAGTCTTGGCCACAACATGCTAGACTGGTAAGTTATTTTTTTAGTGTAGACATTCCACATTGCCAGAGCAACAAGTTTTACATCCATGTTTAAAGTTCTTAATGCCTAAAAGTCTGATTATGAACTCAGATAAAACTTGCATTTAACACAGTTAAGCAGCCAAAAAAGGACTTGACACAGTATCATCACAAATAAATATATTAATGCAAAGTACAGAAATGAAAGACTGGCAGAATATTTACAAAATATTTGCCTTTGTAAAAATGAAAACAGCATCATATAAAAGTTCTACTCTTACAAAGCTTCAGTCCCACTTCTGTGTTGCTAATCTGGAAAAAAGCCTCAGAGGTTGGAAGCTGCTAAGAAGACAACAGCAGGACAAGGCCAAGAGCAGCAAATGTTGTGAGACAGTAACTGAGACTGAGCAGTTCTGTTCTAGCCTATGTTTGACTCAACATTTGCTAAGGAATTAACCTTACACTATTACTAATTTCCTGCTTATTGGAAAATTGTGGAAAAGCTTAAAATTTTCATTTAGTTGTTAAATACAGTTTCCATTTCTTACCTTAGTAGAAGAAGTTGTCAGCTTAAAAATTCATAAAAGTATTTTTTATCTATTATACAATATAGTTCAATGAGTAGAGAAAAATTCACATTTAATTATGAGAAAAATGTTCCTGAAACCATCTGTAAGTGCTTCAACAAATGTCGCATCCACCTAGTACGGATTCCCTCATCTAACTATTACAAAAATAATCATGGCTATGCTTCACACATCACAACAGGTTTTCTCCTGACCTGAGAAGTTGACGAAAGAAAATGAGAGTCCTGTAAGTCTTCAGAAAAGTTTATCACAGCAATCAGAGCAGTGAAGTCAGAACAGCGATTACAAAGCTGGCTGGCTGTAGAGGGTAGAATTTTTCCTATCTAAGCTGACGCTAAAGCTATTAAAGAGTCATTCTTCAGAGAAAATAAGGAGCTGTCATCTACTGGCTTCAAGAGCTTTATCATGGTACTAACAGTGGGGTGGGGGCTCAGCAGGAGGAATGAGCCCTCCAGCTGACATTCATACAAAAGTGAGAGTGGCAACAGTGGAGTGGGAAAACTACTTATGTTGAACTGGAAAGACATGCAAATATTGCTTCCAGTCCAGTCTGTTGTGTGACTTCTGCAGACAAAGTCAAAGCACTCAAAGGCCACCAATGCAAAGACCCCAGAAAGCTGACAGAAGACAGAGGCAGCTCACTCTGAGTACAGCTTTCAGTAATGGGCAAGGTTCTGGAACACTTCTTTGTGGGCTCTAAACACAGGACAGCAATGCTCACACAGTTTTATCTTGAGACCACATTAAAATGCATCTCAAATTAACCACTTTTTCCCTGTGCTATTTTTCCCATGGAAATATTGCCTCTAAAAGTAACCCTTCCAATTTTTCAGAATGAAATAGTCATTCCCCTTCCCATTTTGATGATAACTTTAAAAAATGCAGCTAGTTAATCAAGAAAACAAAGGAGACATATCAGGATAAGCAGGAGGCAGAACTGAGTTAGTCACAGATGTTAAAAATTCATTGGTTTCAAGGACTACACAGAGCGAGTAAAGGGAGTGAAGGAAAAAAAAAGCTGTTTGTAATTCATTGTCTGTAACATGGTAGATTTAACAGCACTCAACAGAGGAAATGGGCAAGGACTTTACATACTGAAAGCCCTAAATCACCTTTGAGAAATTCACAGTTACAGGAGTGTGTTTCAAAGCTTCCATCCACACACAGTTTGCCTCCACCTGGACTTGCACAGTTTCACTGTAGTTTAATGAGTACAAACAAAGGCTTGTAAACCTAAGGGAATGAAAAGCTTCATGAATACTCAGCGACTTTCCTCAGTGGAAAATCTTGTGGTGGGTTGACCCTGACTGGACACCAGGTGCCCTCCAAAACTGCTCTGTCACTCCCCTAGGAGAGAGTAACCATAACAAAAATCTCATGGCTTAAGATAAGAGCAGAGAGATCACTCACCAGTTACCGTCACAGGCAAAACAGATGCAACTGGGTGAAATTAGCTTATTACCAATGAAATCAGAGTAGGATAATGAGAAATAAAAACTCAATTTAGCAACACCTTCCCCCGCACTCTTCCTGTCTTTCCCAGTCTCAGGTTCACTCCAAAATTCTCAACTTGCTCCCTCACAGCAATGCAGGGGGATGGGAATGGGGCCTGTGGTGAGTTCACCACATCTTCTCTCTGCTTGCTCCTCCCCAGAGACAGAATACCTCTCACTCTTCACCTGCTCCAGCATCAGATCCCTCCCACAGGGACAATCCAACACAAACTACTCCAATGTGAGCCCTTCCCAAGGGCTGCAGTTCTTCACAAACTGTTCCTGTTTAGGTCCTTTCCGTGGTGTGAAGTCCTTTAGGAACAGATTGCTCCAGACTGGGTTTTTTCCCCCCTCTCTTTCTTAAATACATTATCCCAGAGGCAGCACTACCATTACTGTTGGGCTTTGGCTTGGCCAGCAGCAGGACCACCTTGGAACTGGCTGGCATTGGCTCTGCTGGGCATGGTGGAAGCTTCCAGAACCAACTCCTGCACCCCTCCACTACCAAAACCTGGCCACAAAAACCCAATCTGCTTCTAAAGGTTTCCCTGTAACCTCTCTAGATATCTCAGTCTCCAAAGCTTTGATGATGCTTAAAATAACTTATGCAACCCCACAGTCTTTCTAATGTTCCCATTCTACACACACTTCTCAATCAACAAGACCTTATTCTGCTCAGGTTGGCAAACTAATGCTTTAGTATTAGATATAACTAAATAGGAATTAATAAAGAAGAGGCAGAAATACTACTACTGCCTTGTACCAGGCTCCCTTAACCTGTAAAAGACATAGTTAAGGCACTTAGATAATGTACTGCAAATGGACAGGTAAAAAAATACCAAACATCAATTTTAACACTGAACATGCAATACACCAATGGCTTATGTCCCTGCTAAACGTTCTTCTAAAGAAAAAGTAGATCTAGCACTACTTTATCAATGACAGCTTTAAGTACTGTATCTATATAACTAACTATATCTATCCCAGCTAAGGTATCTTTTTTGGAAGATGAGAGATCCAGTCATAAAGAAAATTATTTTTAGAAGTTATTTGGCACAGCACTATTTTTCTGTATAGTGCTTTTTTCTCATTATTCTCCCAGAAGTGAAGCATACTTCAGGATACTGAGGCAAACAGCTGTTACTTCCACACCACTTCTATAGACAAACGCTATAAATAGCAGATTATATATAAATATGAAGTTATTCAAAGAGTTTTATATCCCACCATCTCTCTTACGTGGTCTAGAATGTACGTCTTGGAAACAGGCTGTTCAATGAGGACTGATTTCTTTGAAATCATTGTGAGAGAAACGCTTATTTGCAGTACTCACTTTGACTAGTCAAGTATAGCCAGGGGAAATTTAGGCATGTTGTTATTCTTCCTCAGAATTAACACACTACATTAACTTCTTCTGAATTGTTCAGTTATAAGTATGAATGTTTATGTTAACAACATAAAACTTCTTCCCTAATAAAGCTACAAGTGTTATATAGAAAACTGGGTTTCTGCCAAAAGGGAAAAAAACCCTGGTAATTTGATGTACATGGTTTTGGTGGGGATCTTTAGAAGAAGAGAAGCGAAGGTAGATGAAACAAAGGTTTAGAGAAAAGCAAAAAATATCTAAATAGCAAAAGCATTTTCAGGAATGCAGAATCTCCTTTTTTGCTAGTCTAAACAACAGAGAAAAAGTCCAGACACACTTGGCTGTAAAGAGGGCATGCTAAAACCTTTAGTATACACAAAGCATTAAAAGCATTGTTTTTGAAGGTATTTTTCTCTAAGACTAAATTCATTTTTATTACTATAGTTTTGATTTAATGTTTTTTTTTCTCTATCTTGCTGTTCTTTAAGTTAAATTTAAGTTTTCGGTAACAATTCATAACTGCATAATTTTGTCATATAACATAAAAAGTATTTTGATGTGATTCTAATGTCTAACACAATAAAATCAGGATGAATATGTATGGCTTATTGAGATACACTGTGCATTGTTAAAATTTTAGGATTAGTTCTGAAGCTTTCATAAAAATATTTTACTTGCCTAATCATTAAACAACTATATGACCACAAAGATAGGCTTAGGACGAAGATTAGAATATTATTCTGTTTTAGAGAATTAAAAGTTACAATATTGTGATTTTTCAGATTTTTTGGAAAGCAGAAACCTAATATTAAACATTTATGAGGTACATAACTATTTTGCCAAACGCACTGTAAAACGTCTTTTTGGTGGTGTACACATAAAACCCATTATTTATTTTTTTTAATTAAACAGTTCAAGTCTGCAATGACAGATGACCACATCTGTCAGAGATACACGGTGTAGGACTTAATTAGGTGCTAATTACAGAGACTGTACAGAGTTCTGAAGGGCTCTGACCTCTGCAGAATGACCCACACTCCACATCCACAGCTCCACTTACATATTCCCCGTAGGTCTCCTGTGCCGGGGGCGGCGGCAGGGGCCGATACCCTGCCGGGGGAACTCCTCGTGCTCTGGGTGCCAGAAGTCCCCGGCTCCGACTGACTGGTCCTCTGCTGGGAGGGACTCCCCTGGGAGCTGGTGCCCCTCTGGGCACTCCTGCTGGTGGTGGAGGCACTCCCCCACGGCCCCTGTAAACACATGGATCACTCACCATTAAACACTATATCCAGGGCCTCCCTTCCAACACATCCCTCCCCCACATCATGACAGTTTTGCTTTGCTAGGGACAGAAAAAGTCTAGAAGATTTAGTTTGTCACTTCTCTGTAGGCTTAAATCTGATTACATGCATTATGCAAAAAATGCTGGAAGATACAAACTAGACACGGGATTCAGTGATGAACCTTGCATGGACTTGAGTCATTCTCACACACGCAGACAAACCCAAACAATCTGCTGGAATCAGTCAACTTCACTGGAATTCGGCTTCTAGTATGTGAAATCACAAGCACAGAATAACAGCTTCATTTGAAGGTGTCAGGCTATATCATGCTCAAACCCTGCACACAGCAATCAGTTACCACTCCCTTCTGATCCCATCAAAGATTCTGAACACAACCCAAAAATCACACTGTGTGAGATACTGAGTGGGTCAAAAAAATACATTTTCTTCTGCTTCTGAAGAGATTTCCATCTGTTTCAGGAATGTGATAAAACATGCAGGGTGATTATAGGATATAACCCGATGTCCTACATATATTTAATATTAAATAACAGTATATTTGGTCTAAAAAATCTGAAATCTTGATGAGCACTAATTTGCATTCCATTACTTCGGACACTTAACATATGGATGAAAAATATGAGACTTCAGTTGAACCAGTTTTCAAAAAACACTTGATCCATTTCAAAGTGGCTTTTCCTCCTGCCTACCTCTTGCAAGGGGAGAGACTTAGAGGTACAATCCACGAGAAATTTGCATAATTTACTCTTATAAACAGGACATCTAAAATATTGCTAATAGGCATCTCCTTTTTAAGGAGATCATTTCAACCCATGAACTATAATTGAGTCTGAATGACTGCTGTTGGCAAATGGAATTGTTCCAAAGTCAGACCCCCATCACACTACTCTAGCAGATGCATAGAAGGAAACAAGGCACAAGCTCTACCTTGTCTTTCTACCTACCAAGCCAATATCTAATTAATCTCAAGAACAGTAATTTATAAAAATGTCCTGATTTCAGAAAAAAATTCCAACTTGGGCAGCATTATAAAGATCCAGATTTGGCCTCATGATTTCCTATCCCACTTCATACAAGTCGTATAATTTCGTATCAATAAACAAATAAAAAAAAAGGCAATTATTTTACCACATACAAGCAGTATTTCAAAAACTGCATCACTGAATGAGGAATGCAAAAGATTTAAAGATACAACCAGGAAAGATTTTATTAATTTTGATTACTGATCAAAACACAGTCACAAAGTACTTCAAAAAAGCCTAGAGAGTAAGTGATTTAAAACTGCGCTTATTACTTGGTTTTGGCTAATCTGTAGAATGCATCCTCAGGACAGGGTACCAGCTGCTTATTTGACTTCATTGTAGTAGGGGCAGGGGTGAGCAGTGAAGTTCCCAGACACAGCCTGCTGAAGTAATATAGAGAAATAGCAAATGTGATACTTTCCAAGAGAAGCCAGAGAAAGGGAAGTGAACCTAGCAGCATAGACTATAGACAATACCAAGTCAAAAAAAAAAAAAAAAAAAAAAAAAAAAAAAAAATCAGTAAAAAGATTCAAAAATCACCAGGCAAAATCGTGACAGCATCCTTCAGGCAGGGTGCAAATGAAGTAGGAAATGGGATATGATGCAAAACATGGACAAACATTTAAGGGAAGAAAGAAGGTACCGTTTTTCAAGGTAGCATAGATTTACTCTTGAGAAGTAATTAGAAAACCAGATCCATGTGATGAAGTCTTTTCTGCATTTCAAAAAAACAGTTAATAGGATTGGAATGGTGATGAGTGAGAAATAATATTTCTCTTGTATTATGAGATAATTTTTGATCTTAACTTTTCATAACTTTGTTCCTTCCTCCTACAGGATCTCTTAATCTGAGATGTCTGGTTCTCATGGTTACTGCACCAGGCTGGAGGAGATTGGAAAAGCACAAAGACAGAAAACCCAGTGACAGGAGATTTCAATCAGCATCACGCAGATTTGGGTTGTATCAGGTTATGACACCAAGAAGAAATTTTTAGAAACTGTACATTGTTATTTCTTCAAACTTTTATAAAAGTTTGTATATTGTAAATTGTACATCCTTTTAATTTAGGAAGTGTTATTTCTAAAGAAGTTATAGGGGAATTAAAAGAAGCTTGATGGACATTTACAATGAACAAACTCAAAATACTGAGGAAACATTTGAACAGGACCCTTTGCACACCTTTGAAAAAACAACACATCCTTTCAAGTATTGCTTAA
Organism: Hirundo rustica; assembly: GCF_015227805.2. Taxonomy (NCBI): domain Eukaryota; kingdom Metazoa; phylum Chordata; class Aves; order Passeriformes; family Hirundinidae; genus Hirundo; species Hirundo rustica. The sequence goes on from NC_053450.1 coordinate 6,229,439, forward strand.
TTTGAAAAGGGCAGCTACACAAATTATGTTTAAAAATTTTAACAGTAAAATGTACATATATGATATGGGGAGACAGCAATTCTGTGAGAAGTCAAAGCAAATACACAAAAATTATCAGAAAAAGCTTGAGAAAGGGCAAAGAAGGGGCAACAGGAGCTCAGTAAGGCTAGAACAGGTTTTAAAAGAGGTACAACTTGAAAGGCTGAACCCAACTCTAACCTCAAAGGAAGAATCCTAATAAAACAAAATACTCAGAAAAGCAGGTCCAAGATAACTGAAGTCCTTCAATTGTCCTAGAATCAGAAAACCTCCCAGAGTGAGCCTGAATCACCAGTGCAGAACAATTTATATACGTGAATGTCTAGATGCACATTAAGATTTTGCTGCACAATCAAGAGTAAATGAACAAGTCCCTCATGGTAGAACTGTTCTTATTGTAATCCACTGGACAGTGCTGCCAATGCTTTAGAGACAAATTAAAGGGAAAAAAAAAAGGGAAAAATAGAAGTGCGTGCACTATTTTTCAATAAACTGCAACAAAGGTTCAGATGCCTACTCTAATCTGTAGCTGAATTCCAACCTGAATGTTTTAGAAAAGAAACTAGCTAAAAAAATCCAGCTTACAAAAAAGGACACTTGGGAGTTAATGCAAACACACATATAAATTTATATATCCTACCATTACATAAACTAGTAAGTTCTGCCCTATGACTGCCTATAGAACACCTAAAATTGAAATTGGCCCAGAGGTCAGGACACTAGAAAATACAATTTTAGAAAACATAAGAGTACACACAAAACTTCACTACTCGACTGTGTACATTCACAGACTTGTTTCCTAAATCAGCTTCCTTCCTAATTAAAAAAAAAAAGCAACAAAGCATAAAAAAACTGAAGTGCATCAGAAACTATGTCAAAGATGACAAGCAGTCTAGAATCATTCACGTACCAGGAACAATTAAGTAGATTAAGGCATTTCACACTACAAATGACAACTGAGGCTTATCTGATGGATCCAACAGAAACATCAGAGGAATGGAGAAGGCCGAGGGTGCCCTCAGCTCAATCTACACCTTCCTCAAGGGGAGCAGTGGAACAGGAGGTACTGGGCTCCTCTCCGGTGACCAGACACTGGACCAAACAAAACTGAATGAAGTTGATTTTGAAATTTTATTCTTTCCTGGACTTTTCATCTCCTAATCAACTACTTTTGAGGGGTATCCATCTACTTCTGAAGCCTCTGAGGAAACTGCACAGAGGGTCTGTTCTTCACCCTTTCCCTTCTACAACTATCTCATGTATAAATTAAAGGATCTTCGTGCTACTGCTAATAATTAGAGCAATTATTCTACATATTTTATCCCAGCTCCGTTTTATCACATTCAGAGATACCATCAAATCAAACTTCTCATGGCACCTAGACCACTTCCACTTTGGGTTTGATTTTCCTGAATTTATTAATCTGGCAGTGGTGAATCCAGTGAAGAAGTTAACCCTTCTCCATTAAACACACAAGGGATTTAGATTGTTAAATTCTGAATAATTTTACTCCCAAAGTTGGCGAATTGTCTTGTAGGTTTTGCATTAAACAGGCATATCTGGGTCCCATGGACTAGCAAAGCAAAGCAAATACCAGTAACTCATTTAATATGTTTTGTTCCACTACAAAATGGGAGGAATAATCTAATTTAACTCACATACCACATCATCCCTTGAAGATGCTGTCATGAAAGCTGTTTTTCTTGGAATCTAATTCTCCCCTCATGACATTATTTCATTACTTATATTTGCAATTCAGTATATGAAGAAAAAGAAAATGCAAAGTGAAGCACGATTTTTATAAAACTATAAACACACTAAAGAAGGGGAGAAAAAGACTCTAACAAAAGTGTCAGAAGGTGACTTTTTAAACACTGTGGAGTAACGCTAGAAGATGGTTCATGTCCAAAAATGCAAACATCTAAAAGTGCAAATGCAAAGTCCACCTTACTGTATCCACTTACAGTATTACTAAAGTATTGAATTTTGTGATTAACATCTCATTTTTTGAATCCTGAATTTATTCTGCGTAAAAACATTCTCAAGAAAATCTAATACCAAAATGTAATACCACTTAGCACTATGCTACACAATGTTAGACTCAAAACATTTCTGGATGTTCAGAAGGAATTCACAAGTACTAATCTAATAATTGATTCCCATTGAAATAGTATTTTACCAATTTATACAACTTAGATACTTCCTCTTTGGCCTTTGCTAGCAAAAATATTTGACATTAATACTTTCTAGTAGTCCCACAGCGTTTCTAGGATTTATCTCCAGCAAACTAAGTTACTGCTCCTGATCATAGTAGCAGGCACAGCATCTCACATCTCCAGCTGCCTTCAGCAATTGCCACTTTCACAATTTCATTTAGCACCTTCTCTGCTCTAGAATAACACTGATTTTTATTTCAAGTTTAGCCTGTCACTGGATGGCTGAGTTAGTAAAATTATTCTGATCATGAAATCACAACTAGAATCATTTTACAGCTTTCCTTCACTTTTAGTGAAACAAAAAAAAGAGAACAGTTTATGGTAGGAAGATAATTTTCACTATCTCCCCCTAGAAACATTAAATGGAAGAACAGCTTTAAAATAAAAACACTTGCAAAATTTAGGACGAGTTCTCAAACACTATATTAGTCAATGAGGAAACACTTAAAATTCTTTAATTTTAGCATTCATATATCTGCAAGGATTTACACTGCTCAATAAACAGATCTAACAAATTTAGTTATGAGATGTTGATATATTATCTTCATCGGAGCACAGCCAGCTACATTCAAAGTTCCTCAAACAGTAAATATTTTTGTTTTATATTAGACATCTGAAAAAAAAACAGACCTGTTATTTCGGTACTTCTGCTCTAAAATACTGAAATATGGATACAACTCAGATTCCTGATTTTTAATCCTTTTGGAAATAAACCAGAAGTACCACCATTGAGTTAACACTCTTACACAAGTTTTATTTCATATTTACATTTTAAAACAGTAATACACATGTTCATGTTTCAGTTTTGTAGAAGGTGGGAGACAACAAAACTAAAACAAAACACAGTGAACATTAATAATATCTGCCTTTGGCCTAGATCCTGAGCTGGCCTTGTCAAATATTTTTTGCTACAGAATCTTTTGCGCTTCACTACCTACCTGTTCTCAAGAAAAAAATATTCTTCAAAAAAAGAAAACAGTTCATTCCAGACATGGCAGGAAAGCAGCTGGAAGTTGTGAACACACTGCAGCAGTGATCCACATCAGCTCATCTTACTTCTAAGACAGCAAGTTCTAACTCACAGCTCCTGTAGGAGTTTTTTTTTCCCCAGACAGTGACAGTCATTCAACCATTAGGGCCCCAGCCATGCATAGACTGAAATATGAATAATAAATGGAAAAGTAAAAAAAAACCAAAACAGCTCCACAACCCTCTTGAAAGCATAAACCAGAAATCTGCCATTTCTTTAATGAGATTATTGTTTTCAAATACAATGTCTCTTAATCTGGGGTGTGAAGTCAGCCAGCTCTACCTTACTGTGGCTTTTCAATAACTAAGTGGAACTGCTTATAAGGAAAAGAAAGTAATTTTATCAGGGTCCATACTGATAGGACAAGGGACAACAGCTTTCAGTTGAAGAAGGCAGGATGGGATTGGACATAAGGAAGAAATTTATGATGAGGGTGGTGAGACTGGAACAGGTTGCCCAGAGAAGTTGCAGATGCCTCATCCCTGGAAGTGTTCAAGGCCAGGGTGGGACTGAGCAACCTGGTCAAGGGGAAGGTGTCCTTGCCATGACAGTGGATCCAACCCAAATAATTCTGTGATTCTAGCAATGATTTCTAGCCGTGATACAAAATGTTTCCCCCCATGCCACCCCAAGGTATCAAGGAACTTCTAGCCAAACTTATTATTATCATCCTCTAGAATTTCACTTTTCTTAAACATCTCAGTTGGAGTCACAATTGAGTGACCCTTGAATCTTACTTTTATTCTTAAAATAGCATGAGGTTTTAGAGAAATGCTGCTTTAGTTGTAAAACCTCCTTCGAGGTATACATTAGCATGTACAAAGTCATAGAAGGGTTTGGGTGGGAAGGGACCTTAAAGATGATCAAATTCCAACTCTGTTGCCATGGGCAGGGACACCTTCCACTAGAACAAAGGAATAAAAACCAGACTTTCACTACTTTCCCTTCTTGCTGTACAGAAGAGGGGTTATGCCAAAATACTTTAGGTGCTCAGCATGAACTCTGCAGAAAATAGAAGTGCTGTGATTACATCTGAAGGTCATCTTCAACTGTATTAGGGACAAAAACTTGAGGCAAGGTGAGGAAAATGGAAATAGCTGTAGGAAGCAGCTGTATCCTCCAAGATCAAGGATGAGAAAAGAATATTCCTGAATGTAAAGTTCACAACACACACACAGCTCTTCCAGAACAAATTCCATCCAGTCACCCGCAAAACCTTACTTGGATCTAAAGTAATAAAAATTTAGTCAAGAAAATCAGGAACAATCCAGAAAAGAGAATACAGAGTTGCCAAACCTCAACCATTAGGAAATTACTTACCATGCACAGGAATGTCTGCACAGAAACTACAATTTTTGTATGCAAGCAAAAATGTACTATTTTCTACAAAATGAAATTGTTATGGAGCTAAAAACAGACTTGATATGAGGTATTATATCAAGTTCTCATACATCTGATAAGGAGCAAAAAGGGCATAAATTAGCGGGTTTTTTTTAACTGAAACTATTCAGGAGTAACAAAGGTTTCAAAAGTGGGAACTTAAACACACTCAACAGGATGTCTCATGTATCAAGGCTAGTATCATAAAACCATTCTGCAGATTACAAAGAAAGGAAAGGATCAAGGTTTTAGACTTCATTTTGCAAGTCTTCTGAGGCTTTGCTTCAACTTCTCCTGGCTATCTCAGGGATGCTGCCTACTGAAACTTTTATCCAACACTGAGACAAAGACTTTAAAGCTTTGCTTCAATGAAAGTATTACTCACTGAAATCCATTTCTGCTAAAAAAGAATCAGAGCATTATAAGTGAGTTTGAGATCTACAGCTCAATGGGTGCAGAATCTCAGTAGCAACAGAACTGAACTTCACTTAAGGAATATGCTAACAGAGCAGTTCAATTTGAGAGAAAAGTGTCTTGGAGTTTAAGACGAGCCTTGAAGAAAGGACAAGTAAAACAGACACATTTTACATTCCTTTAGAATATATGTGAAAAACGGTGATGACAAAACTACAACCTTTTACTGTCATCTCCAAATCAAACACTAATAACATTTAAATTTACCCTGAGTGCACTTCAATAGTTGTAGACAAACTACGCAGGATTCTGTAAGCTGTGTAACAGTGTCTCTCTAGTTTAAAAAATAATTTACCAAAATCCAGAGTACAGAATTAGCAATGTTAGAAACGTACTCTAAAAAACTATTTACATATGCACATACTAAGTACTAACAGAGCAAATTAGTTATCAAGATTTGGTGACAAAATCCAACCAAAAAATAGCTTCTGTATCCCAAAGATATTAGCTGAAGGACATGGAAAATGAAATAAACTTGATATATTACTTCAAATGTATCTGTACTGAGCATCTGTAGCAGAATCATTAAGGGCATCTGTGGCAAAGTTACAAAGAGCTATTTAAAAATAAATTTAAAAAAAATGCAAAAAAAATAAACTCCAAAATCAAATGAGGTCTCCAGTTTGAAAGAACTCTTGCATGGCTGATTACAGTGCCAAGGGGTAAACCATGATATAAAATTAATACTACTTAGAAAATTAAAATCAAGAAAAAGCAGAATATAAAAATATTACTTACACAATATTACAGAATACAAGAACAACAATTTGGTGATTGAAAGATTTTTTTACTTCTCCCAAGACACAACCTACAGTAAGAATAATTTCTTTAAATTAAGATTCACTCTGCATTGCATTTGAGTTATTGTCAAGATAACATTTAACTAAGCAGATTTATATAAATGGACTATTTCTCTAGTGCTGCTTCTTCTAACATGCATTATCTGAGGTAAAATGCTTCAGGGCATTTTATGAGCAATGCATCGAAAGAAGAAATTAGTTTATAACTTGCATTCAGAAATGCAAGTTTCAAGTTGCATTAACAAGAACTACACAAAACAGAAGAAAACATTACCACAGTTAACAGGCACATTTAGGTGCTGCAGCCACAATCTCTGTAATGTAAACAGTTACGAGCTTTATTTAGGCTTGTTTTCACACTTCAGAACTTGAAGGAGTTCAAACTGTCATCTCAGTACTGCAATGAAGATAGGGGATGCTAGAGTAAAAATAAAACATCTCCTGTGACAAAGAAAAACAGCAAAAGCAGTTTGCCTACCCCCAAATCAAACAAAAGCCACTTTTCACAAAGTATATACCACTCAGAAAAGAAAATCCAAATTCTCCCTCCAGAGCACTTCTGTATCATTTAATCACAACTATGAAAACTTAGTAGCAACATAAAAAAAGAAAAGCATACTGTGTAAGCTGGAGATACTCCTGAAATTCATGTCAGTCGAGGTAAGACATTTACTGCTGTGAACTCCATAGGGCCCAAACACAGGCTGCACCTAAGGAGTAATTCAAGGCTAGAAATCAAGCTGCCCACAGTAGGATTGAACCTCTCCTATGCTGTGCACTGCTTCGTTACAAAGGCAGCAAAGTTCCACAAAACCATTGTTAATTCAGCCCAAATGAACTAAAATTTCATCAATAAATGAAAGTTGTTTCCCCAGCCTTTTGCTCTTTTGGGAATCATTCATGTATTTTACTTGGAGGAGCAATTGTGTTTGAAGGGAGAAGCCTGAAATATGCACATTCAAATGAAATTCCACGTACCTGGACAAAGCAGGAACAGGTACTCCTCTTGCTCGAATTGATGCTTTTCCACGGACAACTGGAACTTCTGCAGTTTCTGAGCCGCCATTTAAATATGTTAACTCTTGAAGCTGTGCCTGTCTGATTTCATCGTTGTAGTCCTAAAACAAGGGGGAGGCAGAGTGAGAAAAAAAATCAAATTGTTCACTCACCATTGTCAGCAAACACTGCTCCTGAAAGTTTCCTCTTAAAAAGCTGAATATTACACTGAAAAACTTTAATATGCATAATAAAATAGGAATAATATTCAGTCCAAACATTATTATAAAATTCTACATAATAATAATAATTCTACATAACTGCTTATTTTGCTCAGGCATATTTTTCTTTCCCTTTGCATGTATTTTTATGTAGCTTTACCAATTAAAATGGCAACATTAAAATGCTGCAGGACAGGAGGAAACCAGAAAAAAAAAAATCAAGATCCCATATTCTGAACAGAGATTCAGTTTGCAGTTCCAGCGGTAGAATGACTGTTAAAAGCAGGAAAAAGAGAGGAGAGGGAGAGTTGCAAAACAGTAGAGAATAAATACACTGTTCAGAACAGCACATGAAAATGTAGGACTAGATTAGGAATCCACACTTTTAACATCAGGAATAACAAAATAAACACAGGAATTCATTCAATACACACATGCACTCATCTAAATAAGAAGAGCTGAAAAAATTAAATTCTATAATATGCAATGGTAAAAATGCCAAGGACATACGGCTTATTTCTGTCTGCACAAATCCTCTACTCTCAAGGTCTAGCAAAAAGAAAGCTCAGGTTTTTTACACACAGAATTAATGATACTTCTCAAGCACAGGTTTCAGGAACCTTGAGTCAACCTCCGAAACAAGCAGGGCACACAGGAATAAAACAGGCCCAGCAGTGAACTCTTGAGGTCTAAGTGTTTTTCTATCATTTCTCCTCCACCTAAAGTGAGCCAAGCAGAATGCATGGTGAATTAAAGATAACTATTTTACACAAGGTGCATCTGTACTGAGTATCAAAATATTACTAAGGGCTCCCACAGGAACAAAGGGATACTTCTGATACAACAGCTCTTCTGCAAATCCTCCCATTTCAAGAAGGAAGGTTTGTTCTAACACCACCCACTTTAAAATTTAATGACAAGACAAAGAAACTGCATCTCACTGCAAATCTGAGTTTATTACATTTATTCATTAGACAGGGACCAGAGGACTGTCAAGCAGTCTTACAGACTTTGAAACATAACTCTGCAATGAAAGGAGCCTAAAACTTCCATGAATTCACATCTCTCAATTATCATTCACATCTCTCAATTATCCTTGTAACATTCTGCTTCTCCTAGACTTCTATAAATGGAAATAAAGTTGTCCTTTATTCGCCATTGCTGAAGAAAGTTACTGGTGTTAAAAGAAGCACCATAACAGCATTTTGTCCAAAATGCCTTAAATAGGTTCTGAAATTTAACTCCCAACTGCCCACCTGAGATCATCCTCTATTTAGCAGCACAAACCAAACAGCAAATATAGAAAAGGTCTAGAAGATTGAAATAACTGTTTTAAATGGCGTAATTGAAGCTTTTGAGAAACAGATTCCATTATTAAATGGCCAGGACACAATACATAATCCACTGCAGGGAGCAGACTACAAACAGGAAACTGAACACTATTCTGGCCAGCTACTGTACAAGAAACCTACTTTGTATTTTTATTTGTTGCTGGACCAAAACTGCCCACAAATGCAAAATTCTATGTCCTGTATAGAACAGAACTTCAATCTTGACACAAAATGCCAAGAAACTGCCAACATACAGTATCAAAGTTCTGACAGCCTGTATCAGATGTCCTTTATGTATTCTTCACAAAACGTCTTTTTCAGAACTAGGCTCAGAGAAAAATACCTTTGATCATTTATACTCAATTAATTGAATTCCTTAGCAAAGATGTGCTTGGGTTGCCACTGTGTGTGTTGGGTCCCTTTTCCCTCTGATGCTTTCTCACCTTCCTGCAGCACATTACCAGAGAAGGGCTGCACTGGGCACAGCACAGGAAAAATGGCCCTTATCACAAATGCCAGAGGCAGCAGGAGGAGGCAGAGTGAAGGGGCAGTACAAGGCAGCCACAATAAGCTGCAGTGTTAATCCATTAGACTCTGAAATGGATTCCTCAATTAAAAGTAGCAGATGGTCAATTTATGAATACTCACTGCTGGAAACAGCACATTTCAAGTCAAATTAAGCAGACAATAATCTTTTCCTCACCTAGAAGATGGACATGGAAACCCTTTAGACTGCATCCCTCCTCTGAACAGCATAGGCAGTGGCAGCACTTGAATTACAGTCAAATGCTGCTGCTGAATTTCAACTTAACAGGTATACTCTCATTTTATGAATAAATTGCCTACTCTGACTAACTACAGTTTTATTCAACCATGGAGGGTGCATTTCCATCAAGATCCATGCAAGAGATCTTCATCCCACAAGTCCCCATACATGATCTAACTAAACTTTCATCTGTGATTTTCACCCAGACGGATCAACACATTGGCAGCAGCTCTTCTTGGGATCATTTTAGCTTAAGACCTTATTTATCTCTCAAACTATTAACAAAGCTATTTATTTATATTATGTTAGGATAGATCCATACAAAACCCTTTGTGGCTTTGCAAAGCACTCAAGTAGACCTTTATCCTGACAGTGAGCAATCAATAATTATCAGGTTTCCAGCCACCTTTTTCACACCTTAGTTACCTGCCAGCTTACTTAAGGAAAGGTTCCAAAGGTCACCAAGCTCTTCAAAATGCCATTTAAAGCTACTTCATCACCACATCTTACAAACCAAATATGCAGAAGATAGGACAGGCTACAGGAAAAGGTTGTGAATTCTGCTTACATTGTCATATAACTGGTATAGATTGTTCTCTCAAAGACATTTCTATACTTTGCTTTAAAGACAAGGAAAACAGGAAACTCTCGTGACCAACAGCCAAGGGTGATTAGTGCTGCATATGTCAGAAGACAAATGACTGCCACGATTCAAAAATTAAGCAAAATCGACTAAGTTCTAATGGCAAAACTGCCATAACCATAGAATCACAGAATGGTTTAGGATGGAAAGGGCCTTAAAGACCATCTCATTCCAACTCTCCAGCCATGGGATGGGATACCATCCACTTGACTAGGCTGCTCAGGGTCCCATCCAGCCTGGCCTTGAATATAATCCAGCAGTCAGGGGCAGGTGAGGTTGAAAGTACTTCATTTTTTGACCTGAGAGAAGTAATTCTGAGATACCAGTATCAAGCACAACACCAATCTAATACTAGAACAAGAGTGCTGATCAAAGAGTCTGGCCAGAATAAAGGGACTGGCTAATTTAAAGGAAGATAATTGAAGTCAGAAGACACAATTGAAACTGTAGCAGAAAGGGAAGACTCAAAACAATGTAAGCACAGCCAAAAAAACCTTCTAAGCCAGTTTTTATGTTTTGGGTTGAGTAATGCCAATAGTTTAAATAAAATTATACCACTGCAGCTGCTTGAAGTTAAACTCCGATGCAAGGATGCTTGCCCACAGATCTGAAGATCCAATATGAGAGGCTAAGGCATTTTTTCTATAGTCAGCTACCACAAGGATAAACTGTATTCTGCATTCTAGCGCCAAATGTGATGTTATGTTCAGCACTGATCTGAGAGATGAACAAAGACTATATTCATAAATTGAGTCTAGCATCTAAAACTGTAGGAAGTAATAGTGACCCTACGTTGTAAGGAGAATGTCAACTACAAATATGATCATATATACTCATATCACAACATCTTTCCTGAAATAAACCAGATAATCTCTTAAGAAAGATACAGACTTTGGAGGAAATAAAAACCAAGTTGCACTTGGCAGCAGTGAACCAAACAGTAGTTCTAGAAAATAAAAAGCTGCTCCTTATTCCTTTAGCGGCTTCTACAAGGGGGGGGGGGGGTGGGGGGGGTGGGTGGGGCAGGGCATGCAAAAGAGATTAACACATTTAGGGCAATTCTGATAAGCTTACATTTGAAAAGCCAAAAGGAAATTAAGACAGTGTTGGCTTGATCCACAGTTCAGGAAAGATTATCAGTTCAGCTCAGTATAATAAAGATGCAATGATCAAAAATAAAGATGGAAAAGTGTATAATCAACCAGTCAATGGAATTGCTCATTATCAGTCTGTAATTCTACTGGCTTAACACACTAACGATCAGGTTTTGATAAGCTTACTTCATTTATGGCAACATTGGGGAAATCAAGCTCAATGAAGAAAAATAAGACCTCTAATGGAGGGTGCATGGGGATCAGACATATCCTTCCTTTCAGCATGTTCAAGAAGTATTTATCAAATTGAATGTATTTGTACATAAAGAAGGCAGCTGTTTGCTGTCTAGAATAGCCAAGAACTTAATTCTCCCTTTTCTCTCCATACCATTAAATCCTGAATCTTGTGAACAGAGTAACCTTTGACATTATGACAGCCCAGCATTCCTACAAATATTCTGTCCAGTATCCCCTGTCTGATGAGTTAGCATGTCTGAACAGCAGTAATGCTCATTCACCTCTTCATAGGCATCAAGAAAAAAAGTAGTTTGGAACCTGCTTCATGTACAATGTGATGCTTGATTTTTTATAAGATGAGAACATCATGCCCAGAACACCTTTGGTTTTTAACTAACCTAAAAGTGCATCTACATTAGGGTTCCTTCGCATCAGGACATATTCCTGCTGAACCCCCTGACAACTGTCATTTATCATGCTTTGGTTCATACCACAGTGTAGTATTGGGGCACATGAACTCAATTCAGACAAAAACAGGTCAGAAGAAACACTCAAGGAGTACACAGCTCCAGTCACCTGGAGACTTAGTTTCATAAAATACCTTGAGTTGGAAGGGACCCCCAGGGATCATTTAAGTCCAGATCCTAGCCCTGCACAGGAAGGACACCCCTAGAACCCCACCATGTGCCTGTGAGTACCGTCTATTTCTTGAACTCTGTAAGGCTTAGTGCTGTGACCATCTCCCTGGGGAGCCTGTTCTGGTGCCCAACCACTCTCTGGGTGGTTTCATAGATGTCGACTAGGTTTGGTACAAGATGTAATTCCCAAAATACATACAGGAGCACTGTTAAGTCATCAGCACCAACTGCTGTGCAAGAGACATCCCCAAATGATCCCCAACACAGCCACACTGCCTCCACTCAGACATTTACAAGCTGCTGAGGTACGTGCCTCAGGAAACTTTCCTTAGCCAGGTCCCCACACTTCCCAGATTTGACACAAATAAAATCTAACACTTGGGTAACATTTTCAGCAGTAAAAATAAACAGAAGTCAATGCACCTTGAGGATGCTTTGCTTTCTATACCATTCCTTTGATCACCAATAAAGACTGAAGAAATGTTCACTCAAGAGCTAAAACAGTTGGGAACTTCACATACAGACACTTCACCTCAAGTGCTCCAGAGATCGCTTTCTAAGAGAAGCTGGATTTTTTCAAGGAGTTTAGTATTGCAAAGAAGTAAGGTTGGTTCTTACATGAAGAGCAGATGAAGTTATAGAGGACATCAGAAACCCAGTACCTAGACATATTCCAAACATGGAGTACAAAATTATACTGGAAACCAGATGTCATTTTATACATCCATACAATGGAAGCTGAAGTATACACCAGAAAAAAAGGACAGCTCCTGTACCACTAGTCTTGTGATAAAAATAAAGACACAAGATAAACCTGTATTGATTCTCAACGCTAAAATAGGATTACAGGTGAGAGAAATACTACAGCTTCAAATGTATTAATTCTTAAACAAAACTGATGCTTCATGTGTACCAAGAAAACAGAAAAGGCATACATTTTACAGATTTTTACAATTATTTGTAGCCTGTGATACTTTGCATACGACTCTAGTTAAGCAAGAGTAAGTTTCTCTTTTACTGTAGGTTAGGTCATGAGATTTGTATGGTCAGTTACAGAATCACCCAGTAACTGCCTGTATCAAAATGTAAAGTATTTGACAATCATCATTTCTTTCACAAGGGAAATTAACAAACATGACCTGACCAATATTTTACACTGTTCAGAATCATCAGCTTGGGCTGGAAGGGAACTTAAACATCATCTAGTTGCAACCCCCTGAACTGGGCAGGTGGGTGAACAACTTCACCAGCTTACTCAGTTTTAGAAACAACGTTTCCCACTCAATACTATCAGAATTCTCATTAAAAAAATACTAACAGGGATGAGGAACTTCTTGATTTCTTCCAATGCATGTCCCATTCTGGCATATGCTTCTGCAGGTGGAGCAAATACTTCAATTAAAACATGTAGGTCATCATTTAGGTGGAAATACTTTGCCTCTCCACTTTTTCTCAACTCTTCCTCCTAGAAGATAAGAAAAAGTTTGGTTTCACACATTCTTGTTTAAAACATTGTTATGCAAGTGTTGAAGTTTCTCTAGAGGAATCTGCAGACATTGTTCATTCATGTTCAGATGTCTGAAACTGAAAAAGTAACATGAAGTAAGAGCTAACAGGTCCTGCTCACATACAGAAACTGTAGCGCAAGGAGGAATCCTTCCAAGAGTTTTCCCAGGTGCGCCAGTTTTGTGAAGACGACACTTCTCTTGAAAGCCAAGTCTACAGAAACAGGTTTGATCTGATATTCCACAAGAGCAAGCTTCTTTTACCAATATTATTTCAATCACTATGCTGCTTTGATACTTATTTTCTCTTCTCACTGCAGTTTTTATCCATTGAGTGCATCCTTCACAGAACTGTGCTATTTGAACAGAAAGCTAACAGAACATGAGATGAGGGAAGAACATTAGCAAAGAGTTCACTAGGTCTTTCAGAAGTAAGCTTATTTCTTTCCTCTTCCTTCACCCAACCCAGTTCAATGACTGCAAAGCTGAGTTCAATGGAGTGAAGCAGAGCTCTGTTCTCAAATACTGACATTCACATGCAAAATATTAACAGACCAAAAGGGCAGCACTTGCTTTTCTCAGGCTGCCCCTCGCCTGTGTGTACTTGACAGGTCCAAGGGATGAAACCAGCACTACAAATAATTTCATTGCTTTACCAGATAACATGATATCAAATAATTAGCAGTTCTGCTGTCTAAAAAACTAACACTCCCCTGCAGCTTCCTGTATTTGGTAAGCACCAGGTAAGCATTTCACCATTTAAATTACTAAAATCGTAAGTTGCAATGATAGCTTACATCTCCTCCCCTGCACACCCCTAATTATGGGTTGAGGTTTATATGTGACAATCCATTCCTGCTTTGCACGAATAACATTATCAATATGACCTGTATTTAACTATAAAGATGTTTAAAAAAACTGCATCAGTCTAGATCGCTGTCAGAGCACCCAGAGCAAGAATATTAAGAGGTCACTCTGCAGGATTAGACTCCGTCAGCAAAATCGTTTTGTCAATAGCAATAAGAGATATTAAAAATAGAAAGTAACCGAATATAAACTCCACAGCTCAAATATTTAGTTTGAATAGAAACTACTTCTCAGTTAAATACTTATGCATAATTACTCAAAACATATGAGCCACTAGCACTGGAAGCTAGTTGAGTTCCCCATATACTGGTTTTCAGTATATACTTGCACGATACATTCCCTATCCTTTTCTCCTAAAGAGGAAAATTCACTGTGCCATTAGTCTATGCAGAAAACAGAGTGCTAAGAAACTTCCTTTCTGTGTTTATCAATAAAGTTGCCTAATAACAGCAATAAGCAATAGAAAAGTCACAATTTTCTGTGTAGGACCTGATGAAAAAAGCATTTCAATCAGCACCTTTAACAGAAGATGATTCCCATAACCAAGCTTTCAAAGTCTCTGTGCTTTTTCCGCTAAGTTCACTTTTATTATTGTATTTTATTTTAGTTCCGTAACGTGAGTTGGTAATGCTTCCATTACTTTCTCCATTCCTCGGAAGGCCAGGAGTTAGACTTTGACAATCCATGCAGACACCTTCTAACTCAGGATATTGTGTGAGTCTATGAAAACACTACACACTAAAACTCTTATAACAGCACACAAATGAAAATTAGCTCACTCATTGGCTACATCTCACAACCTTGGGAACACATTTCGCATTGCAGGGTTTTTTTTGTTTCTTATGAAGACCAACACAAAAGCCACAACTGGTTCCCATTCCAGTATCCCTCTGACAGCAATTTAGCTCCCATAAAATTCAGTCTTCCATTACTTGACATCTATTGGCTTGGTTTGCCAACTGAATGTGGAATCTTGGCTTCACTGGCCAAAGAGACAATACCCAATAATCAATATTAGGATCTCCTATGCTTTTTATTTGTTCCAATTTTCATTATGAGGTTTGCTCCTCTCCTCAGAAATTTAAGGTAAATAATAAAAATCCACTGACATACTCAGGCCTTACCTTTGTCTTGTCCCTCATAGAGCCTTTTCCCAAAATAGACATTTTTGTCAGTGTTTCTTCCTGTAAACGCTTTAGAGAATTACCACGTGGACCCAAAAGTTTTCCCACAAAGTTGAACTGTAAGAAAACAAAACAAAAAAGACAGCACATTAACCTCATTGGATTTTTAATTGTAAATTAATGAGCAATGAGCAAATTAAAAGGGATATTTTGATGAAACAACTTTTGGTCATAGGTGCAAGTGATTAGATCATAAATTAAAAAAACATTAAGTAAAACCATACAGTACAATTAATAGAATGTCAGTGGCTCCAGCAAGGCAGAAGTATCTGAACTCAAGGATACCTTGGTGTTATCCTTGACCAGAGGAGCCTGGTGACAAAGTCATCTTGTTCCAGCTAACAGCAGGCATCGTGCTCAAGGCTTTTGTCATGCTGAGGGACTGCAACCACCCCAATATCTGCTGGAAGAGTGGCAAAGTGAGCTGCAGGCAACCCTGGAGACTCCTGGAACGCATGGGGAATAACTTCCTGACCCAAGTAATAGACAGATCTACCAGAGGGGAGGTGTTACTAGATCTGCTGGTCACCAATGCAAACGAGCTCACTGGGGACATCAAGACTGGAGGAGGCAATCATGGATTGGATATGGATCAGGAGTAAAGTTGGGCTCCTGAACTTTAGGAAAGCAGGCTTCCAGCTCTTTGGGGAGTTAGTCAGTGGGATCCCCTGAGAGACTGACCCCAGGGATGAGGGAGTGGAAGAGCACTGGCAGATCTTTAAGGAAGTCTTCCACTGAGCACAAGAGCTAGCAATTTCCAGCAGCAAGAATTCAGGCAGGAGACCAGCATGGCTGAGCAGGGACAGCCTGGTCAAAGTAAAAGGCAAGAAACAAATGCACAGTGGAAGTTAACAGTGGTAACCTGGGAAGAGTAGAGAGATGAAATCTGGTTGTGTAGAGCTGAGGTGAGGAAGGCCCAAGCGAAGCTGAAACTGAATATGGAAAAGGACACAAAGAGTAACAGAAAGGGCTTCTCCAGGTGTCCCAACCAGAAAAGGAAGGTTAAAGATGTTACCCTAACTCCCACCCGTAAACCATGATGGAAAACTGATTACAATAGATAAGAAGGTTGAGGTACTCAACAACTGAAGTGAGACAATCATGCTAAAAAGATAGTTTTAGGCAGAAATAAAATATAGTGATGCTGAACAGCAAACAGGCTTAAGATTTGTAGCCTCAAATTTATGAAACAGTTACTAAGTTTTTTGCTTGTCCTTCTACTACTGTGTCATTAAAGAGCCAAGACTGGCTGCACTGATCTCCCTGTTCATCTGGAATTATTTGAAAGGACTTAACAATGGGGCAATGGCAGTCCCAAATCTCTTGCTGCTACACTGGAAGTGCTGAAGGAACAAAGGCCCAGCTACACTCACCCTACAATGCAGAAAGTCTACAGCTCCAGTTCATTTCTTTCAGCTTTAGACAAAAAAGAAAGCAAGCATTAAAGGTCAACTAAATATGAAAATATAAGCTGACTCCCCTGACTAGTTGCAAGTTCAATTCCCAATGTAGACCTGACATAACACTATTGAGAAAATGGCCTACGGATTATTACAGAATAATTATTACAGAACCTATTAAATTTAAGGCATTGCATGAATCAGTCTTCTCTGAAATTTTAAGGCCACATCAAGAAATTCTCAGGCAATTCCTTTAATTTTTCTTTTTCATTAGAGTTGTCCGTTTTTTTCATATAAGTACTAAGATATAGTCAAGAAAATTAATCAGAAAGATTGAACAGATACAGGTAGAAATTTCCCTTGCTAAGAATATTCAGGATTCAGGGCCACTGATGGAGTCCTGTGCAATTTAATTTACAATCATTATTTCAACAGAAGGTTGAACATCTGAAGGCACAAATGTTCACTAGAAATGCCTTTTACCTTGGACTTCTGATTTTATTGTTTCTGAAGGTATAACTAAGGAAAGCAAACAAATTGAAACAATTTCTAACAAATTTGAACTTTGAGAAGATAATTACTCCTCATCAAGCATTTCCTTAAAGGAGTTCATAGTTAAACTCAAGGTAAAGCTTTCATGTAGCAGAGCACCACCTCAGTTTTTCAAGCATTACTTATGTCTACTCATAATAGCGTTTTTAAGCTCTAGGAACAAAAATAAACAATTTTTACTGTTGCTATCTTCTTTTAGTTAAAACCAAATAGTTTAGTGTTGTGTAAATCTAAAACTTGACCTATCTAACTTTAATACCTCCAAAAATTGGCATCCTTAAAAAAACATGAAATCTCTAGTGCCAAAGTCAAACATTACAGAAGCTATACAAGAACTGCACAGATGACATGTTCTAGACACATTTAATGAACATGAAAATGTATTGCCTGTATCCTGAGATCCACTGAACTACTCTTTCCCGTGCACTGTGGCTCCAAATATTTGATTTGACAAGTCTGAAGCACAAAAAACTTGTGTTGCAAGTCTGAAATTCTGCTGATATGAAAGCACAGTACCTCTAGGTGTAGCTTGAAAGCACAAAAGTTAGTAAAATATGGCTTACAATGCAGTCACAAAGCATTTATGCTCCCACATAACAAAACTTTGCAACATTTCAGTTGATCCATAAATAAATAAAACCCATTTATGATACTGAAGGAATCCTTTCAGTAGAAAACAGATTATTTACTTTGAACAGGTATTGCATTTTGTTCAAACAATTGGTGTATCTCCCTTTTATACCAAATTATTCACATCTGATCAAATGCTTATTATGAAATATTTCATAGATAGAGAATCACTCAAAGTATCAGTCACTAAGTTACTATTATTACTCATACACTGCTTTCAATCAAATAGTAGAAGGACTCAAACCTAAAGGTTCATATCCAGCACACAGTGAAACAAGTTTTACTTACAAAATTAGCAAATCCTGTTTATCTGCTGGTGTTACAGGAGCAAGTAAGCCTGGCATATCCAGGTTAGCTCATACACAGGATTGCTCACATACAAGTTGCATGAGTGCTTCCCATGTTCGACATTAAGGGTTTATTGCCCCAAGAGCACAAGAACAAATTCAGGTTTATCATTGAAGTTAGGCTTATAAACCACCTCTGACTTAGATACATTGGACAGTAACAAATAGATTTCTGAGCTGCTCTGCCCAAGTCAGACCAGCTCCATTCACTATTGCTGCATCAGAATCAGACACGCCAGACTCCCCTCTTTACTCACCCCTCTCAATACAGCACAATCACCTCCCAACTGCTGCAAATACCAAAAATAGTCCTCACCTTCACCAGCTTCAGCTTAGCACTGCATTAAAGATGTCACACTGTATTCCTGTGCAAGCTGGTGAAACTTTCAGTTCTACAGGACAGATGAGCTCTTAAGAGTCAACCATAAATATCACTCTATACTGGATCATCTTTGTCAAATCAGGAATTGTCTCTGCACTAAGACAGCTTTTAATGTATTAGGTAAGTACCAGTAAACTATGCACAATGGCATATAAAAGAGAAAATAAAGTCCCCAACTCAAATTTGCTTCTTGACCAGCTCTGAAGATTTGGCAAATATGGTATCTCAAGCTAAATTACAGGCATCTTTGCAAAAACAATATCAAGATTCAGATTAGCCGACTTCGGAGGAAACAATTACATAAAATGGGAAAAATTAGCACCTCAGCTATACTTCTTACCAAATACTCTGTTATTGATAAATGGTAACCTCTGAACAAAATATCATCTGATAATAACATTCGTTTGAGCAAAAGGATGCAAGGTTTGAGAGGAGTTCTTTTTCCTAAAATCTGTCACCACTGAAAGCACATCCTCCTCTACCCCTGGTTTACTTTGTGGGTAAAATATAGCAGGCAGTGCAACAGCCATTCCTCCAGTTCCTGGGATAGGGGATTTTCTCTTGACCATGGTGTCCATTAGCTGGCAAATACTGGTTAACTGTATTGTAAGAGTGTATCTGTTTCCCTTTTACAGATTATCTTAAAGGCTGCAACAAAAATCTCCAATTTAAAATACACCTCTAATAGGAAACATCTTTCACAATAGAAACAACAACAAATCAATTATAAGGTTTTTGCTTCAAAAGTGTTTCCTGTCTTAGATGTTCATAAATTCTCATTTTAAGAAACATTTTTTCAGTTATCATACAATGGAGATTATGGGCACTACTACGTAGCACCCACTTCTTCAGAATCACCAAATCAAAACATGACTTGAACAGTTGTTTAGAGATTTGTTCCTTACCATATCACTGCTTGAAACTATTCCCTGAAAACATTTCTGGAGAAATACAGTTACAATGAACATTCAAACATGGTATTCTTTTCAGAACCATTTGATCTATTATATGAATTATAACAAAAAAAAAAAAAAAAAGAAACTAATCCAAGTGCTACAGCATTTTTAAATGTATATATTACAGAAAAGGGGATATAATAGAAAAGGTAATCCTTGTTTATCCTCAACCAAGGCAAGTCTGCTAAGAATGGTTCATCCAGCTTAAAATACTTAGTGAAAGTATAAATGCTTGACCAAATGCTCTCCTGTAAAACTTTAAGCACTCCATTGTTATTAAAGCCATGGAAAGCTTACTTGACATACTAGTTTTCTGCAATGGTTTCTCTGTGACAGAGTCGCTAGGAAAAACACAAAACGTTAAATTAAGATTCAGAGTACTTTCCCTTAGAATGACATGAAACAAGGCAAACTTCTGTGGTGGTGCGAGAATTGTTTTATTAGGTTTTTATAAGAAGTTTTATGTTATAGTTCATTTCACTGTATCGCCAGTTCTGTAACCCTTTTGTGTTTTCTGTATAATAAGGTGTTTTGTGTCAGTCCTCCCACCCCTCACCTGACTTGGAACATCCCCTCTGTCCCCGCCCTGCTCTGGAGCAGCCCGCCTATCACTTCGGGACCCCCTCCCAGATTACGAAGTCATACGGAGAGGGCTTCAGGTGATAGGTCCCCCGGGGGGAATTCTTTTCCTTTGGAGGTGGTTGGTCAGAGGCTTGGGGGTGGGCACACCTTGTTACCCCCTGAATTCCCTGATTTGTTGTCTTGTTGTAACCCCCCTTGAACCCCTTCCCCGCTTATAAGGTGGAGGAGGGAGATTCAAACTCTCTCTGCTCTCAGTCTCTGGGCTCTCTGGCCTGAGGCTTGGACCAGCTGTGGACTTCCCGCAGCTGGGCCTGAAGAAACATCTTTTAACAAGCTGAGAGCCATCCTTTTCTTCTACTGCCGCTGCTGTCACAACACTACTAAGTCCAGCTGCTGCTGAGAAGCCGAGCTAGCAGGTAAAGATAACCTGCGTGCCCATCCGAACTGGGAACATCTTGTAGCTGTGCAGATCTGAGCTAGCCGGAGGCCGGCATCCGCCCGGTGCGGAACAGACAAGCTGCAAGAAACTTCAAGGTTTTTCCTATTCATCTCAGAAAGATGAAGTTTCTATAGAAAGGTAAGTGCTTCAAGCACCTATGTTACACCATAAACTACTCTCTTTCATGTAACATGGTAATAGGTCTTTAAACATTTATTCCTAGCAGAAAGCTTGGTCAATTTTACTATGAAGTTGCTCAAAAGTTACCCCTGCTATTACAATTGATGCTTGTTCCTCCACATCACTTTATGCACATGCACATTCCTCCACATGCACTTTATCACTGGTTATGCAACCACATTTTCTCATTTCTGCTTTAAGAAATCCTTAGAGCTGAGCTATTATGAAAAACTGCTTTCTAACTAGTCATGTGATTAAAATATTAATATATATATATAAGATATATTGTATATGACAATGACATTTTAAAACAGGCCTTTTCACTTTCAAAGCTGAGCTAAAAGGCTTAAATGGATATCAATTCCATAAGTCAGTAATTTTCAGGAAAATATATTTAAAGTATCACTTTGGGGAACAACAGACAATTTCTTCTTAACTTTTGAGATTTATCCAGTACTTATGTGTAGACCTACAAGCAATTTTTAAAATGGTAGCCTGTCAAAATGGAAATAATTATTCCCCACAGTTTTGATCTCATGGAGAACAATCATGATTCCATTTATCATCCAGGGAAGCTATTTTTTTCACCTAATTCAGAACAGCCAAGTTCAGGAAACTGTCAAAGCAAAATCAGGGTTTGAGACTAAACTACTTCATAATGCATATTCATTAAATGTATAGGAGGGGGATGACACCTTCCTGCCTCACAAGTACACAACAAAGCTCTAAAACATCTTTCACACATGATGGCTCCGCACAGCGGAGTTGGGACAGGTCCAGAGTCCCTCCACCAACACATCAGGACCTTCCTTGAGTGGCCAGCTCACCTTTCACGCCTTTAGCTCTGTGCAAGTTTGAAGAATTTCAAGCATGAAACACAACAGAAATACAGGTTTAAGGGTCACATTTTCGCACATGACCCAGAGTCAGTTGAGGTATTCAGCTGATCAAATAGCAAGTCACTCTAACCTCAATATCCTAAGCTGAAAAGATCTCATTTTGCTACCTCCAGTTTAAACATCCAGCATCCACATAGACTCCTATCTATAGGTAACTTGATTTAAAAGTCAGTTCTACCTCAAAAAGTTGGCCCTTTTCCTATACGGATACATAAAAGCCAAACCTCTCTAATCCTTATTTGTAGTAGATGTCCCAGTTACAACAAGATCGCAGACAGCATTACCAAAGCTTATTCAAGCTTCACCTAAATAACTCAGATTAATTTCTGTACCACAGCACTTCAGGTCTCTTGGAGGCTTCTGCAGAGCTGGACCAAATCAAAAAACTCTAAGACTTTGCACAATCATATTTTGAAAATAGGTGACTAGGCCTGCAATCTATAGAGGAGTTTCCACAAGGTTTTGTCTTACTAGGTAAGACAATCTGTCATCATACACAAACATTAAATCAGGGACTTTTTTTAAATTAGTCTATTATTCCTTCCTAATAACAAAAGGAAATTTATTCAAATGCACAACCAGCCTCAAGGAGAAACTGAACACAACTCCTGGGACTAAGCATCGGGAGTTATTTCATGGCACAGACAAAATTCAGCTTGTCTTGGTGATTCTACCACCTTCTATCAAGGTCCAGATCTAAAAAAACACTTTAGACCAACCATCTGTAGCATGAGATTAAGCATGTTAACTGACACTGCCAAGGGTTGAGTAAAACAAAAATTCCCAGTTAATGGCTATAACTATGGAGCATCATAAAGAACCAAGACCTCTTAGGGAGGAGGCCAGTTAAGCACACCACCAGGAACGCTCAGCTATTTGTGCACTAAGCAAAAGACCAGAAACTCCGTATTTTTTTCCTGGTAAGCAAAGATGCTCAAAAAAAATGCAATAGATACTTTTGAACGTGAGATCTACCAGATTATTTTCCAACAGAAACCCAGCTGCTCTGCACTTTAGTTGAAGAGTTGCTGCACCACTTAACCTGTCACCTTCCAGGGCTGTTAGAAGCAATTGTAAAGGACCTAGCCATGGGCTCATGAGAATGTATCTGACAGAACAGGAAATGTGAGCAAGCATTACCATGCCAGGCTGATGTGATCAGAACCTGCACTGCCTGACCTGTGCTGACGCTATTATGATTTATTCAAGAAGTCAGAACTACAGAAAAGTTTTAAAGAGGGAAAAGGCAATGGAATATACATTTCAGGTCTAGCAAGCTGTCTTGCTTGGGGGGCAGGGCACTGATGGGTTGTTTTGGTTCACACCCCTCTTTTATAACAAAAAATAGGCTAGGATTCATGAAATATCAATACACATAAACAGCAGAGGCATCTTTCTTTCCCTGGCAGATGCAAACAAAGAAATAGTTTCTGTCAGCAAAAATCACTTATATTTGTGGTTTTCATGTATTTAGCCTGTTAAGGATTTAACAATTTTAATAACTTTTTTTTTTAATCTAGTTTAAAAACAGGACCTTTATTTAGAGGACTATTCTGTTAATGAAATTGAAGCAAATGGTTTTTCTCACTACTTCTGGGTTACTCAAATTAGTCAGATTAAACCCAAACTGGTGACCCAATGCTTGTTTGAGAGATTTATCAATTATTATAATGATTTTATCATTTATCAGCTTCAAACGAGATTCTCAGGTCACTAACCCCATAAAGACTACATCTGAAAAAAATGGAGAAATGGACATGTCTTTGTTCAGCATCTTGCGAAATAGGTAATAGCATTAGTGTGGACTGCAGGCAAACATGCCAGAATGACAGGAAAACTCTGAATTCAGTACTGACATGAAGAAGATTTTTTTGCACAGATTTCACCCATATTTAAGTCTTGAATTTCATTCTTCTGAAGCATTTGTCACCAACATTTATCAGTAGAAAGAAAACTTAAAAATGAGAAACAAATCTTTTAACCATTTTTCTGATGAATTCTCCCTTGGTATTTTCTACCAAAACCACATTTGCAGCAATACCAACACCTACCACAGGTAAAATGGTCTCAGAAACTGCACACATAGACAGAGAAGAAGCAGTGCAGAGGCACAGAGCATTTATGTGAGACACCATTTTAGGTTTTTATGAGGACCATGCTATTTTTCGGTAAGTACCACAGAAGAGAATCACAGAAAAGTATAGGATGGAAGAGACCTTAAAGATCATTCAGGTCCAACCTCCTTGCCATGGGCAGGGACACCTTCCACTAGACAGGTGGCTCCAAGCCCCATCCAGCCTGGCCTTGAACACCTCTAGGGATAAAGTCTCCACAACTTCTCTGGGCAACTATACCAGATGCCTCTCTGCTCTTTTAGTGAATATTTTCTTCCTACTATCTAATCTAAATTTCTCCTCTTTCAATTTAAAGCCGTGCCCACTTGTCCAATCACGCCATGCCCTTGTAAGAAGTCTCTTTCCAGCTCTCATGTAAGCCACCTTTAGGTACTGGAAAATGCCATAAGGTCTCCCTGAAGCCTTCTCCAACTCTTTCACCCCATCCTCCTAGCAGAGGTGCTCCAGCCAGCCCCAGTCATCCTCATTACCTCCTCTAGACTCCTTTGAAAAGGCCCACATCCTAAGTTCTAGGGACCCCAGAGCTGGGTGCAGCACTGCAGGTGGGCTCTCACCAGAGCAGAGCAGAGGGGCAGAATCCCCTCCCTCACTTGCTGCCCACAGGGCTTTGGATGCAGCCCAGGACATCTTCCAGGTTTCAGGGCTGCGAGAGGAAATTTTGGGATCATGTTGAGCTTCTCTTCCAAGAGCACCCCAAGTCATCCTCCTTAGGGCTGCTCTTGATCCATTCTCTGCCCAGCCTGTATTTTGGTCTGGGACTGCCCCAACCCACAGGGATCACCTTGCACTTGGCTCTGCTGAACTTCATGAGTTTTGCACAGCCCCACTTCTCCAATCTCTCAAGATCCCTCTGGATGCCATCCTATCCCTCCAGTGTGTGTCAACTGCACCACACAGCTAAGTGCAGAGGGTGCCCTCAGTGTCATTGCCCTTGTCACCCACAAAGGTGTCAAACTGTGGGTCCCAGTAGCAGCCCCCAAGGAATGCCACTTGTCATTGGTCACCACTTGGACACTGAACCACTGACCACAACTCTTGAGTGCAACCATCCAGCCAATTCCTTATCCACCAAGTGGTCCATCCATCAAGTCTATGTCTCTGCAGTTTAGAGACAAGAGTGACACATGGGACAGTGTCAAAATGCTTTGCACAAGTCCAGGTAGATGATGTCACTTGCTTTTCCTATCTACCAACCCTGTAACCCCATCAAAGGAGTTCACCAGTTTTGTCAGGTGCAACTTGTCCTTAGGGAACCCACCTCAGTGGTCACCAGTCAGAAAACATGGACAAATATCCAACACATGCACTCTACATACATCTCAGGGGAACCAAGATGACTGGAACAATTCCATAGCTATCCCACAAATCTCTAACTTCTGAGTCATTCTCTGAACACATTAAACAGAAATAGGATTAGCACTTCAAAAAATTTATTGATGCAAAAAGACTTTGTTCTCCCATGTACAGGCATTTGAAACTCATGTCACTTACTGCAGACTACAGTAGGCCACAATAAGGTTCTTAGTTTGCCATGTGGAAACTATGTCACTTCATACAATGTATCATAATTTATAAGATCTCAAAAATAAAACCACAAGCCTGGTTCTAATACCATGTGATAGCAAATTGTATTGACTGGTTTTGGTTTAGGGCAGGTGCTTTTCAGAGATACCAAGAGTACCTATCAATTCCGAACTGATACCTCCCAGACTACTCCTATACAGTGAAAAAATTTATTTCGACTCTACAGAATCTTTAATGAGCAACCTTTAAATATCCATCTATATGTAATAAAAGGAAATGTCTAAGAGAAGTTGATCCCCTGAATATTGCGGTAAAAATATTCTTATTAAGTACCTAGGATTTTATTCACTCTGTCAGAAGAGGAAATTTGTGTGAATAGAGATAACAGTATTTTGTTTTCTGCGGAGTAGTCCTAGTCAAGATACAGGAACTCATATGATATGTTGTGTTCTGCACAGCTGTTTTGTTTTGCACCCCTGGATCTGCCTGGACCTAAGTTCAGGCTTCTTTCCATACCACACACCAGGTTTTAATCCGGATCAGTGTCTCTATGGGTCAGAAGTACTGATCAAACAGCAGAGCATCTCTAGCCATTCAAAATATGGCAAGGGTTTTCCTACTAGCTATCCTAAATAATTTCAGTGCTTAGTCCTATAAAGAAAGTTGACACTAGATAAAGAAGAAGTATCTTTCAGAAAGCAGTGTTTCCCTTTTTAATAGCCAGTTTGCCTTTCTTGCCCCTGAGCTCAAGCATCTACATCTCCACATTTAGAAGAAAAACATCTTGCTTGCAAACACTGACTGTGGAGTAAGGAGCTCCTGTATTTTACCTTCCGATCTTTATGTTCCTGTACGCTTGTATATAGCTCTATTTAGTCATAAAGATGACTTAAGTCAGAGTTCCAAAGAGGTGCCCACATGATGTTCTGCCCTGCACTCACTCAAGGAATGTTTCATGCAACTTTGAACATCAGCAAAAAAAAATCTGTGCAAGTTACCATGCACAGGCCTGTGAGAAAAACACCGATATTGTGCAGGAAAAAAAAATATTATAAACAGTTTTCCTAAACAGAAGGAGAAAGGAATGGTGATTTTTTTCCTCCATGAAGAGAAAGTCTTGAAATTTCTAGTAGGAAGAAAAAGCCATTGCAAACAAATTTAAAAAATGCTAATCTGACTGTCATAACATTAACCTTAAAATTTTAAGCAGCACCAAAATAATAAAGTTCCACAGCCTACTGAATGTTGCATAAATGCTTGCAGGCAGCAATATTTTAGTGCAGGATAATATTTGTCAGTAAAGAAATGTTAAGAATTCATGGTGGTCAAAGATATTAATGAAACAGTCTTCACCCCTCCAGAACAGATTGCATAATTTAGCAGTCAAGCTATAATTCATTCAAGAATAACAATGGCTGAAACTTAAAGAGGATGAGAAGAAAATTTACACAATTACTTCCTTAATGGTGCATTTTAAGCTGCACTTCCAGCTACAATAAGAAAGTCTCAAAGCTTGGCATCAGATTCAACTTCAAAATTTGTTTTTCCTTTTGATATTCTGAAGAGGAGGATCCTGCTATTCCAAAAATATATTTCAGGTTTTTGCTCTCAACACACTATTTCGCATGAATAGCACAATTTTCCTGCACATTTATTCCAACAAGAACCACTTCTAGCTTAGAGCTCCTACAGAACAGATTGCAGAACAGTAACAGTAGTGAATGGTAATAGTTTTAAATGTTACATTAAAAATAGTTAAGATACTAGCGAAATATCTTTTATAAGAACTTAAATTTATCAAATATGAAAATCTGGCTTACCTTAGGGAATTGTTTTACTGGAATCAGAACTTTTTGTCCCAACTTCATATTCTTATTGATGACTACATCAATATACTTTTCTTCATCCTTTCCTTCCCCTTTTTGGAATTTTTCAATTTCTGTTAAAGAAAAAAGATATTTTTTCAATTTAATGCAATAATCTAAAAATCTGATCATATCCAAATTAAGTATAAATAAATTTCAAAACTAATACTGTATGGCATACAAATGAGAGTGTGATTAATACACATAATTGGTTATACAAGGCCAATAGGGTAAAGCATGTCTCCCTTTTTTATATTCATGTTTATATCAGCATCTTGAATTAGCATTGCAAACACTGTACTCAACACTTAGGTTACTTTTTTTATATGGCTCAAGTAGCGAAAACCTTTGAGCATGTTTAAATTTAAAAAAAATGTAACATAGTTTAATATTCAACAATTTTATTCCTCTTCTATAAATAAAGTACACAGTTTTAACAGTGGCTTTCTACAGTGCACTTAGGAACAAATGTCAAGTTAATCTTTTGGAATTTCAGGAATGTAATTGAGGCACATAGATCATACCCAAAAATCTGAGAAGAGTGTTATACCAACAACAACATTATTAAGAATTGGATTTAGAAGTTCAAACCCTGGCTTACATGACTCTGTTCACTCCAGAGATACACACAAAAGTGACTCTTGATTATACTTTTTTCCAAATATTGACTCTCCAGTCTGCAAATGAAAACCTGCAGATTTCATTTCTTTAGAGAAGATTCATGAGGAGCATACAGGGAGACAAAGTGAAGCACTTCTTGAGGTATTTGCTGGATTGGGTCCATCATGCTGGGGGCTGCAGCACTAAACTTGTTAGCATGCACCAAAATCCAATCCATTTCACAAGTGCCACAGCAGTTCTTCCATGGGAATTTACCACTTGCGCTCCACAAGCATCTCCATATATCGTGACAATTGGTCACGACAAGAAACACCCTTCTACTCTACTCGACCACTACAGATTAAGGATATTCATCAAGGACTTGCAGTTTCTTTAATGGGAATGTGATCTTATGCCAAAAAGAGACTGTAATAAAAACTTGAACGCAAAGAAATCAATCAAAACGATAGGAGAAGCCAGCCTTTAGTACACTTTCAAAGACAATCTGGTTTGAAATAAGGGCTAATGAAAAACAGAATAAACCAAAAAAATTCTAACTATGAAAAAAAAAAATCCATGCATTATTAGCAGATTTTAATTGAATACCAGTCCACTTCCATTTACCACTACAGAAATTAAAATGCCAATGTCCTTTTCAATAACTGAAACTTATCTTCCATGCAAGTTTCACTAACACAAAACAGGAAATAAACAATTTATCCAAGTTACTGTTCAGTGGCTGAAAACAAAGAAAGTCAAACCAGGCTCAGACTATTTGAAGGCTTCTTGAAGGAAAAGAATTCCACAGCTGTACTTTCAAAATTTCCTGTCAAGTCTCTACAAAGTTTTTTGTTCCTATGGATTGTAGCAATGTAAAAATTCTGGCGGAGCCCTATCAAGGCAACGTTGCTTCAGCATGTCTTTTGTTCCATCATGCTCAGTAAAAAAAAAAAAAAGCCTCCAGCACCATGATTCCACCAGCTAACATCATCTGAAGAACATTTCAATAGTCAAAATCCAGGTAAAAATGGAAATTTGGAAATGCCACGCTACAGACTAGGGAATTATGGACAATTAAACAGATGTAAAGTTACATCCGTTTAATTTGGAACACATTTCCAGGTGAAATTAAGATTAAAATTTTATAGGGTATAATGTTTTCATTCAGAAATCAGGTGACTGGTATCTTTTAGAAGTAAAAGTTTTCCAAATATCACATTCAGGTGTAAAAGCATAATACTATCACAGCATTCCAATACAGATACACATCTAACATTCTTTCCTCATATAACAAGTGCAGTAGTGACAAAGCACTTGATTTCTCTTGAAAAACAAGACTAGGTACTTAGAGGATTTTATGTTTTACAAGTAAAAACACAACACTAATTTTTAAGGCTGCTGTTGGCATTACACTATTAGTATAAACACTCAAAGCTTAAAACTGATAAGAAATCTGCTGATCTTTAGTAGTATCTTGAACCACAAAATGCTGATTATTAAAAGTGTAATAAAAATACATCCGTTTGTTATGACTGAAGCAAATGCAATTACAACAAGATTTGATATGATGTGATTTAGTACTTACTTTAAATGTTAGGACTAAAATTTGTTCAAAGTCAAAAGCAGAGTTCAATGCCATTCAATATTAAATTCAATTAATGCATTTTGTTGTAATTTTTTGTCATAGAGCAGTGCAAACTCCCAGGTAGTTCAACTGATCCCAGACTGATACAAGACCTTTACCAGTTCTCAGTCACTGTAATTACTGTTACAGTAAAGGACTTTTTCCTTAAGAATCTAAACGTACAAAATAAAAGTACCTTCAACATCAAAGCCCACCAAGTTTTCATGAACTGCTAAAGCTAAAAAATTTGTTCTCTCTTGTTGAGTTATAAGCTGTTATCCCCAAATGCACAGCATATATTGCAATCTCCCTATCCACCTGAAAGTGAGAACAGTGGTTTAAGGAACTTCCTAGAAATTGCCAAGAAATATTACAGCTGGAAATGCGTTGTTTACACTTAAAATACCCTTGAAGAGTTTAGCACAGAGTTCTACCTCAGTAATATTCTTCAGATGAACCAGCTGCATAAATACCTTAAGAGATCAATACACTGCTAATTGTATTTCCTAAATACTTTAGCTTAGAAAAGTTATTTGAATTAAGTATTTGAAGAGCTTGGTTGCAACAAAGTGATTAATGCTAAATATGCTCATAATATGGGTCTAAACTGAGCTAATAAAAAACATAAAAAGACCCTTCTCTTCTTGCTCTAGAAGATACTGAACTTCGAAGTCACTAAAGTAATTATTGAAAGAAGCACATTACTTTCTCCAAAAATCAGTTTTCCTACCCCACGGATCTACATGCTTTATTGAACATTTTAAGCAAAACCCTTTATTCTTTTACTTTCACTGTTTAAACAACTTCTTTTTGCTCGAAGAAGCCACTGAAACCCTTTAATAGGTTGCAAATCATCTCTCAGCGAAATGGATCACAATTTTCCCCATTTGTTTTAAAGACAAATTGCTTTATGAACAAACAGCCATAGCCCATTGCCAAGGCAGTACAAAGATTCAGTAATTTTTTCCTGTTATGGTCTAATGGTAATCAAACTTATTTAAGACTTTGTCTCTTTGTTGCTATTGTAAAAGACTCTAGTTTTGTATGAACAAAGTCCAGTCTTTTATACCTTTGAACTGGAAATCTAAGAATGGGAAATACAGCTAAGCACTAGAATTTTATCCATATATGCACAGTTCTTGCAATATCATTCACATACATCAAGCTTTAGATAATTAGGGAAAAATCATGCCAGATCACACAAGAAATCCAATCAGATTTTCAAGGTCAAATGGATAGGAAGATTTGCCTTTTCTTAATCCTTAGATTACTGCACCGCTTAGCTATATGAAGCAATGCCATTTCCTAGATTACAAACAGTAAATAAACATGTGATTAAAGTTTCCCATAACGCTAGAGATTAAAATCTCATGTTCTCAGACCAAGGATGCAGCTAATGCAAAAGAAATTTAACTGCATGCAGTACTTACTGCATGGATTTTTTCTTTACATTTAATCATAGAGATCGAGGCAATGATTAGTCCTCAGTTAATTCACCAAATAACAGTGGTAGATACATCAGATAATGACAAAGTAGAATTGTTTCACATTATTCTTCAGTCAGAATTAATCTTCCTAGGGCAGAACTACAATCCAGGATTCTAGCTCCCTCAGCTAGGCCAATATAAATAAATACTTGTGTTTAATGCTGAACAAAGTGACGCCCTATTTGTCTGTAGTAAATCAATATAATAAATATAAGACTGAATGTCAGCCTCAAAGTAAACAGAAATGTTTACTGCATTTGTCCTTAAGGCAATATTTCCTTTACACAAGATCAGGAGAAACAGAAATCAGGTCAATTTGCCTGCAAATCCTTAAGAAAGTTTCTACTGTATTTCCTGAGATTCAGATGTCTTACCAAACATCCCATTATATACAAATAATTTTGTACCACTAAACTTGTATTAACGTTTTCCTACCTCGGATGGAAGAACAAGTGAAAAATGCAAGGCTCATTCAAGGACATCCACATGATCATAGCTTAAGAGAGCAGGGCATTGATGGAACTGCACTGCAATTGCACTGAAGTAGTTTCCACATTCATTTTGAAACTGAAAATATACTAAGAATTACATTATCCTTTAAAAATACTCCTAAATCAAGTGGGTTTGAAAATTACTAACATTATACAATAGAAGCAATAGATTTTGCTTTATTTGGGCAATTTTATTGCCCTGTATCTAAGAAAAGGAACCCAAAATTTAGACTAACTCAATCAAGCATGTTACACAACTACTGAAGCATAGCCCAACAGCAATAGCATTTTTCAGTGAATTCTCAAACTTTCAAAGTTGACTTAGAAAAATCACAACCTCCTCAATCCAGAAAGCTATTAGGTCAAAGTGAAGGCTAAGTAACTTTACATACTTCCCTTTTTAGTTCTTGAAAACACTGCTTTTGACCATTGCTGGAGATAGAACACTGAGCTGAATGGCCATCTCCTCCAGCAGCATAATTCCTTTTGGTTTCACACAGGAAAAAAAAAAAAACAAAGTGATGGTACTACAAAAAACAGACCTTGATTTATTAATTTACATTTTATGAAGACCCCCTTTAAGCAACACATTCAAGCTTTGGTAAGAGGCAAAGTCCCAGAAGAAAATGGGGACTCCAAGTCAGTTGTAGCAGAATTTCAGAAAAAAAAGTTTTTCCCTTAATAGACATAAACTGACAATATCAGCATCCCAAACTGTTTATTTGAAAATTTTCACTGAGGCAAACCCCATAATTTATCTCAGAAGACATATTTTAAGAATACCTATTCTTAAAAAAAATTACAACTTTACCAACAGAGCCAAGTCATAGAAAGTCTGCTTTGCCGGATGCTGAATAATTGCCCACGGTACTTCCAGGAGTTCTGTAAATCCAGAGTACAGTAACACAAGATGGTGAACCCAATTACAATCCTAAGTATGATTAAATTGATGAGAGCTTAATCTCATTATTGTCATTGTAAAATGGACTTGATTGTGCTTCAGATTATACATCTTTTTCTTACACTGGACTGCTTTATTCCCTGTCCTACTAGGGGATGATTAAAAGTTCTCTGAATCAGCACCTCTCCAACCAATATTTCTCATCTTTTGAGCTGAAAACAGTACTGCACAGCTTGAACTTGAAGTAGAATCACACCAAGGCTTTATTTAATACATTTCAAAAGGCTTGCTGAAATACACCCTACAGATTTCCTTACAACAGCCTCTAGGAGACCTACTACTCACTCCCTGTACTCTCTTCATCTGCATGAAGCTGGACAACCTTCCCAATTTTTGCACTAAACAGAAGAGGCAACCTTAGCCTCCTACTTTTGAGTAGCTTAAAACATCTCTAGCATAGTCTAGTGTGCTTCAATGTAGTTTCTCTGCATAGACATTCACCAAAAAATGTAGAATTTCCCAATTTCAATTGCATATATATATATACAGCATCCCAATCCCCTAGAAAAACATACAATTAAGTTCAGCAACTAAACATTTTCTGATATGAGTAAATGATTAGACAAATATCCCTTTTTTCCATCCACCAAGATATTTGCAAAGTAAATACTAACTAGTGTATCTTCATAAAATGAGGGAAAATTAGAGAACGAAAGTAATCAAACAAACAAAAATAGTTCCAAAATATTTAAAATAAGGAAACTAAATATGTGAAATGGCAACATTTAGACATCCTGAATGGGTCTAAAACACAAATACAAAATGCAACAGAATTTTCAATTTTTAATGCTGCTCTATTACTGCACCCACCCCCATTCCTTTAAGAGCCTCAGAAAACTTTACCTATTCTCTTCAGCCAACACTTTAATCCTTTAAAAAGTTGTCCTGGGTTATGTAACCTAAAAGTGTGTATTCTATTTCATCGGTTGAAAGCTGGTTTTTGGGAGATGTTTTTTCCTTCTCTTGTAACTCGGGGCGGGGAAGATGCCTTCTGATAATGGCCCAGCCATTAAAACCAGGTGAGGCAGTGTTTCTTACCTCTTTCACCACCCCTCCATCCTCCAGGGGGACATCTTCTGATAATGGGCCATTAGGGTCCACCAATGACATGACACATTCCATCATCCCATTGTGAGATGCTCCACACAGTGGGGGAGGAGACAGCTGTTCCCAGCTAGATAAAAACTGGGACGGAAGAATACAATATGTCTGTTTTTTCCACTGGATTCCTGGAGGAAGATGGGACCCATCTCGTCACCACTGGACTTTCTACAGGACCATCTCTACTCCACAGAACCACATCTGTTACTCCAGGAGGACTTATTTGGACTGCTTCCAACACCCTGACCAACAGGGTGCCAGGTCGTACCCCTGACTCTGCCAGGGATTTCCAGGATTTCTGTTTGCTTCCTTGCTTGTATTTTTTTTTGTAATACTACATTTGTATTTTCCTTTTTTAATATTCCTAGTAAAGAACTGCTACTCCTATTCCCATATCTTTGCCTGAAAGCCCCTAATTGCAAAATTAAAATAATTTGGAAGGAAGGGGGTTTATATTCCCCATTCCCAGGGAGGCTCTACCTTTCCTTGACAGACAATTGTCTTTCAAAACAAAGACAGAATTTGGCATCCAACGTGAGGCACAACGGTATTGAGAAAAAAAGGACTACGAGTTCTTAAGCACCTACATTCTTGTATACTGGATAACACGGGTAAAAACCAAGACAAAAGTCTTTTTAAAAATCACAAGTTTTGCATCCATAATAGGTCCTAATTCTGAACTGGCATAGAAAGTAATGCATTAGGAGCATGAATTGTGCATAAAAACCCCACACTAATTTGTTTCAACTAATGTGCATTATTACGACAGTTGAATTTTGAATAACTTTCATATGCCACCTTAATTTTATAAAAGCAAATTACAATGATTCTAATTTTAATTTACAACAAAATAAGCAGTTCATGCTAGAATGATGTCTACAGCATTCAGAATTCTCAAATTAATAATAATATCCCTGTTGAAGGACTCAAACCAATCTTTATTTAAATTGCATTCAGAGGCATTTTAAGTTCTTTTACAGTGTAAGTACCACTATCTGCACTGATCTGAAAACACATTTCAGTCAACAATATGACAAATATTTTGAATGTGCATTTTTATTTAAACAATTCAAAACTAATTGAATACCTATTACCTTCACATCAAAAATGACTCCACTAAAATCTGTTTAGACTGATTAATATTAGCAGTAAGGTAGGAAGTACCACAGTAGGAACTGTCAAAATCACATAAGGTATTAACAGATGTCTAATGAGTCTTTTTCAAGAAGAAAACAAGATGTAGACAGACATCAGTCCTATATCCTCAACCTACTCCACCGAAAATTATTTATCTCATTGTGAAGATAACTTATAACAAAATGCTAAAATCAGCTGTATTATTTACCTACTGTACATTTACCTACAGCAGTTCTTTAAGCATGAATATTTTTAAATTCACAAGGTCAGGCATCCACTAACTACAAAAAGTCAACTCATTTGTTCTGTAACTTAAAATCCAAATTAAAGAGCATCTTACAGAATATTAACTTCATTTTACCTGAGTCCTATGCACCAAGTAGTGTATTGAGAGTCCTTACAAACAGCTCTCCCACCTTTTTCATTCACACACATGAACACAGACAGGTAGCTCTTACACAAGATTTCACTTGACATTTTGGTGAGACATCAAGAAGGGTCTATAATCTTTCTTCCTTATCATCTACATAGAACTGCAGAGTACTACAAAAGCTTTCTGTGGCTTCTGACAACTTTCACAAGAAAATGTATAATGAGATCTCAATTGAAAAATGGATACAACCTGCAGCTCTCAATATGCAAATATCACATTTTAAACTATTGCCAAGTTGAGGCAGTAGCCAAAGAACCATCCAGTTGCTGACCCTTAAAACAGAGAGACCTAAGCACTATTAAGACCAAGCTTTAGGGCACTGGCAAAGACTGCAGTCTAAAAATCTGCCAGCAGATTCCAACAAACCATATTTAATACTAGAAGATGGCTATGCTAACAAAACACATCCCTGTGCTTTGTATAATTGATAGCTACACAAATAAGTGCACAGCTGTTTACTTAGCATTATGCAAGATTTATGTAGCCATCAGCAAGACAAAGTAGTGTTATCTGCTACTTCTCTAAAAACCATTTTTAGGCAACTAGAGCTTTCCCAGGAACCTCCAACCAAATGACAGAAGGCCTATGTAGAGCCTCACACTCTGGCAATCCTTAATTCAGTATTGTGTCATATCCCACTGATAAATACCATCTGCAAGTCACAATTTACTTGAAATCGTCACTAAAGCGGAAGTTTCAGGAAACATCCACAAATACTGAAGGAGCTGGCTGATGTCATCAACAGGCCACTGTTTTTGTAAGGTCATAGTCATAAGGGAATGTCACTGATGACTGAGGCAAAGCAATTATCAGTCCTATCTTCCAGAGCAGGGAAGATGATCTGGGGCACCACAGCATGGTAAAACTTGCCTTGATCTCTTGGAAGTTGATGCAGTAAACAGCTCTTGAAAATCTTTCCCAAGCATAGAAGATGAGAGCAGTTTGCACAAATTTATGGCAGAGAAGTCACATGTAGTAAACAGCACTCTGAACAACATGAGATGAGACAAGAGCTGATGTGTCCAGCCCATCTGCAGCAGGGCTTTTGAGAAGCCTCCCACACCCCATCCTCATGTGGACTGATGAGAAACAGGATAGACACGTGGACCATGAGGCAGACTGAAAACTGACCTGCCTGGCTCAAAGGATTCTGTCAGGGGCACCACAACCAGGCCAGCCAGGGGCTGGACATCAGTGGTGAGCTCTGAGGGTCAATGATATTTAACACCGTCATCAATGACCTGGCTGATGGCAGAGTGCAGTTTCAGCAGCTTTACACCTAACAGAAAACAGTGAGCAATTCAAACACCAGAGGGTTGTGATGACTCAGAAGTGCCTTGAAGAGGTGAAGGAATGGGCTGACAGCAGTCCTATGCAGTTCAAAGGGAAGTGCAAAGTCCTGTGCCTGTGGAGGAATCAACCCATGCAAGAGAATGGCCTGGAAACCAAATAGCCAGAAAGCAGCTTTGCAGAAGAGGACTTTAAGCTCAAACAAGCGGAACATCAGCCAGGAAGCCACACTTGGAAAGGCCACCAGCACCTGGGCTGCATCAAAACAGCACTGCCAGCACTTTGGCAGTGGTGATCCTTCCTCTCATGCAAGTTTTAGAAAGCACCTCGATTTCTGCTGTTTTGCTGAAGAATTATGAAATTATTTTTTGAAGGAAAGATTTGTTCCACCTTTGGCACTTAAAAAAAAAAATACTAATTTTAATAAACTCTTCCCCCAGCCCAACATTTATTTCTCTTGAAATACTGGGGCATAGAAAGCCGTGATTTGTTACCTGAAAGCACAGTAGAAATTGATGTTATTCATTCATCATAGGAATGCTAAAACAGTCCAGAGAAATAGCTATGGACAGACCCAGGGTACAGCAGTCCATTATTTTCCCTCTCCACTGTGCATGTCTGAAAATGCACACAGCATGCAGCTCTTCCCACTGCTTCCCAGAATGCCACATTGTCCAAAATGCATTTTCTGTCCAATAAAAGCTTATCACTATCCATATTTCATACAGTTAGGGAAAGGAAAAGAGATAAAGCTATTGCAAGTATCTATATTGCAAGTATCTATATAATGTTTTTAAATTCTTATATTTAACTCAGTGAAATTCAGAGTTAGCACCAGACTTTGCTATTGACTTAAACTCACACCCTACATAAGCTCTACCAGCAAGTATAACTTCAATCTTACTACAGAATTGATAAAAAACATCTATATATTCTGTGGCATTGCACTGATCAAGTGAAATCAGAAGGTGAAAGCAATCACTCTTTAGAGCCTCTAAAAGATGAACCATTGAAAATAGTATATGCTGGAGTAACTTTCACGTATAATCTCTTGTTTCAATCTGCTGTTTGCAATTGTCTCATCTTGCTGATTTTTAACACAAGTTTCCTGGTCCTTTGATGCAAATTTCTCAGAATCCTGAGATTGCCATGTCTGAAACTTTGTTTACTACAGCACAAACTATTGATGTGTAAGTAAACCATGAAAAAGTAATCCTGTATAGAAAGAACACAAAACCAAAAAAACAGGTTGATATCAAGGGTCATAGAATAGATGAATTGCATATTACTCTTAAAACAAAACCAAAAGACAACAGATTTTAAAAATGTTTTAATATTTATGAAAAGGTAACATCTAAAAGCATTTGTGCATTCTGATGCACAGATGTAGGAAACAAACCTACGGATATTAGTTGACACATGTAAAAGAAAAGAGACTAATTCCAACACATGGTCCTGGATTAAGTTTACACAACCCTAATCCTCTAATCTCAAAGCCAGGTTGGATGGGCTTTGAGCAATCTGGTCCTGTGGAAGGTGTTCCTGCCCATGGCAGGGGGGATTGGAACCCTTGGATTAGATGATCTTTAAGGTCCTTCCAACCCAAACCAGTTCATGATTCCTTCAGAAAGCCATCACTTCCACTGCCAGCAGATAAGAGGCAAAGAATCATTTCTGACAAAATTATTGTAGGCAGTACTTTTATTTTTTGTCACCCATTACAGTCCTGGACTGCAGTAATGTAAATTGGCAGGAAAAAGGCAGCTTGTACATCTACTGTCCTATAGGAAAGTACAGCTTAAAGAAATTTGTGTGGCAATTTTATGTATGAGTTTCAACATAAATTGGATGATAAAAACTTCTAACTTCCAAGTTAAAAATTAACTAGCAGAGGGATAACAATAATTACAATCCTTTCCACATGCTCAATAGCAGGCAAATCCAAATTATTTTCTGTGTATGAAGACACATATTACACAGAATTAATGCATATTGCTACCACATTCATTTTTTTTCCTAATATTATGCTATTAAGATTATTCTCATGAAATTAGTTGAACCACTTCACAGAAATGTAGAACAAGATCAAGACTCCCCTAGGAGTGTTATAAAACTTGAAAGTCCATCTTATGGACTCAATCCAGTTGCAAATCATAAGGAAAGGACCAAACATCTTTCAACACACCAGTTTCTATAAGGAAAGCAGCCACACATAAGCTGCAATAAATCCCTGTCTCTGTAGGACCATGTGCCTGTCCATGTAGCACCTTCCCTGAGGAAGATAATCTTCCAACTTCCTTAGTACACATGAAAAAAGGGTCTTTTTTTTAAACTAGTATTTCTAGCATTCACCTAATAGAATATTATTCATCTTTCCAAATTTAAGAAAAAACAAAACAGACCACATTTTATACCTGCATAAATATCTGAAGTAAATACTTACTTACGCCAGCTTAAGCTTTTGCTGAAACACATCTTACAAAGCTAAAATATACAATAGTTTTAGTAGCATTTATGGTATGAGTTTACCATAAGAAACAGCTCTGACTCAAAATCTGAGTAAAGAAAGTATCTTCATGTTTACCTCAAATGGAACTAAGCAGTTGCTTCTGAGTAAGTTGATTTTTGGGTTAGTAAATTTCTTTACAAAAAGCACCTTTCTTCAGTAAAAAGTATTTTTAAAGGTCCAAGTTTCTCTCCAACAGACATGGCTGTGGTATAGCTGTAACAATCAGGAAAACTGCATGCTCTGTGCAACTACTCAGCAGTCAAGACATTGCAAATTCTTTTGTCTTACTAATTTGTTTCGAAGACAGTTTAAAATCAAATGCTTATATAGAAATCTAAAATGTGATGCCTAAGTTTTACTGGAACAAAATTACATCATGTAGTTAATTGATAAATTAACTTTAGACGTTAGTGTTTTAGTTTTAATCCGGCTAATTTCAAAATGACAACTTTCACCAAACACAACTTTTTCCCAGTGGTGAGTACGTGTGTTCTCAGGGGAGTAATTCCTATATTTGATAGTTTAGATAGCAAATTTCAGTACATTTCTACAGACTATACACTAAAAATCAATACTACAAAGTGTCATGGGCACAAGACAGGTGACACCTTTCAGTGCCGTGGAACAATTCACAGTCAGGGAAGTTCACCTACATTCAAGGTGAGACAGCAAAAACAAAACTGGTCATATTTTTAACAGTAGTGCTGGGAACCTGCACAAGCTACTTCCTACTAAACACCTGCCCTGCCTGTCCCCCTCCTGCCTTCACAACCCCATATATTCAAGTTTCTGCTACTTCATCACTTCTGCCTGCCAAGAAACAATAAGAAAAGTGCCAACGCAAACTACCTGAGGTGCCATTACTTCTTGATTCAGTGATGCTTAAATTGCTTTTATACAGGAAAGAAAATGTTGATGCTCCATTTTCCAAAAGTACAGAATGAAGTTATCTTCTAGATGTGGCAGAGGACAAAGAGAATGCATTTTAAAAAATACAGCTGCTTAGGAAATTTAGAGTCTGGGTACCTAAAAGAAGAAGGATAGCTGAGACAGCTGTCCCAATTAATAGGGCAGATTTATCTATTGCTTCTTGCTACTAGAGAGAAACAAAGCAAAAATGTGCTTTTGGGAAGAAACTCAAGCAGTTGCAATGGATACCTGCGCACCCATGAAAAAGTCTTCCTAGAGAAAGGGGCATGTTAACACACGTCGAGTTAAGTTTCAAATCTCGCTTCCCTGTCTGGATTCATTAACCATAGAGCAAGTGCAAGAATGACATGTCCAGTCACACACAGAATAACCACCTAAAAAGACTGGAATGTGTTATTTTGCATACACCCAAGAAATAGTGCTCCACTGAACTGAAAAATCTGACTGCACAATAATACATCTGAAAGGAACATTTAACCACAGGGAATATAAGCTCTTTCTTGTGCCAACAGGAGAGACAAACTCACAAATCCCTCTACCAAATCTGACGTGAGAGTTTAAAGACTCAATCATCAGTGTGTCACAGAGCTAGAAAACACCAGAAATGCTACAATTAATTTCTGTTGATCATAATGGAATTACATTCCCAGAGCCACTCTTTTTGGGGGATTCCTTTCTAAAGCAAGACACCATTAACTTATTAAGTTACTACTCATATTTGCTATAACTGTAACTTTTAAAATAGGAACATAACAGTAAATTATCAGAAAGAGCTGGGAATGGAGAAGAGCTTTTTTTTCACTAAATTCATATAGTTTTTACTATATCCTTGCATAATAACGAACCATTGGCAGTACCCCTTGACAAGAAGAGATTAACTGTGTAGCTGGCCAGGAGTATCTATTCTGTTTAATCTATTTTTCTGAAGGGGCCACCTGCTCTTATTTCTTAATTTTGTGGCTTAGCTCGAAATTGCATTCCCTATTCTGTTAGGATTTCAATTAGGTACATGTAAAATTTCTCCCATGTCAGGATGGCTATCTTGAAGATGAAATAATGTAAAGGGAAAAGGTGTCATTGCAAAAAGTTGATTGACTATAATTGATACAGCTCAAACAGTTAATTAGTCATCAATAAAATAAAACAAAAATAATGCTAACATTTGTGTTATTACAGCACAGCTTGACATCCATTACTAACAGTACGCACAGCCATGTTTAAGGTACCAAACCTGAATAAAGAAACTGTTTCCTTTCTGCATTCCCTCCACGCAGCTCTTTTCTGACGACTATGCA
Source organism: Hirundo rustica (assembly GCF_015227805.2). Classification (NCBI taxonomy): domain Eukaryota; kingdom Metazoa; phylum Chordata; class Aves; order Passeriformes; family Hirundinidae; genus Hirundo; species Hirundo rustica. Next base: position 6,270,609 of record NC_053450.1, read on the forward strand.
GAAAAGCTTCAAATCTCACCTTTGATAACAGCAATGAAACCTTCCCAAATGAGGAGCCAAAAAATACCTCATAGAGATGTTGACAAGACATACCCATGTGATTAGCATCATTTGCACAGACTTAGAAATAATGAATAGTTACTACTAAAACACTTACTGACATACAAGTTACAGGGTTGAGCTCTAGCCAGCTAGTACACTAGTATATAAAGTTAAGCAAAATATTCTGAAAGAACGGTAAAGAATTACAGAAACTGTAGAAGCCTACAGTATCACCTTATAATTTATCCAAGTGGGAAAGAAAAGTACTTTTGATTCGATTATTTCCTATCCATTTCAGTGCTTTCCCCAGAAAAATTACCAAGCAGGAGGCTATCCAGCAAGTCGAATACTTTAGCTATTGCCTAAAGTAATGAAATAAATACTCAGCTTCAGCCTCATGGAAGGCTTCATAGCAAGCAGCCTCCTAGCTCAGGCAGCCATTGGAAGCTTCGGTCATTGCTTTGAACACGTGAACAGGAATAAGGGATTGGTGCCTTCAGGACCTACAACCTACTCAGATGCAGAAAATATATCACGTTAGCACAATGCTCAGTACATCACTGAAGTCTAAAGAAACTATGATCTACCCGTTAAGAAAGCAAATCACATCCATTTTCCACTGTCAGGGCATTAATCTAAAGGATAATTTGCTTAGAGTTCTTTATAGAGCTGATCCCACAGCCAGCTACTTGCCACTTACATGGTAATGAAATACACACCAGCATTTTTAATTAACCTTATATTGAACTTCATGAACTATTACTTAGGTTTCAAACAAGGCCTATTATTTCAGGTCTGCAAACTATATAAGTGCATCTATAAATAAATAATTTATAAATACCATTATGGCAATTTCCCTGTAGTCTCCATCTAATCAGCTGATAATAAAGGAATATTCTAAGAACTTGAAGTTTAAAAGTCTGGTAAAGTTTCTTTTCAAATTTTATTCAACACTTATCAAGTTGGATTGACAGTAGCCTTAATAGTTCAAGCATACATGAAGAAAACACCATAGGCCAAAGCTACTTCAGGTCATAGAAGGGTTTGGAGTGGAAGTGACCTTAAAGACCATCTAGTCCCATAATCCCTGCCATGGGCAGGGACACCTTCCCCTAGACCAGGTTGCTCAGAGCCCCATCCAACCTGACCTGGAACACTCCAAGGGATGGGGCTTCCACAGCTTCTCTGAGTAACTTGAGCCCGTGCCTCAGCACACAGAGAAGAATTTCTTCCTAATATATAATCCAAATTTCTCCTCTTTTAGTTTAAAACCATCCCCATGTATGCTATGTCATCAATCTCAATATATAAAGTGAGGGGCAGAAGGAAGAGGTGGACATTCGGAGTGGGAGGAATAAGGAAAGGGGAGGATGTTCCAAGTGGAGGCGTTTGTCTCCTCGAGCCACAGTCAGGTGTGATGAAATCCTGCCTTCGTGGAGATGGCTGAACACCTGCCTGCTCATGGGAGTGGTGAATGGATTCCTCGTTTTCATTTTCTGTGCACAGCTTGTACCTTGCTTATCCTATCTTAACCCAGAGTTTTGTAGTTTTTACTCTTCCGATTCCCTCCCCCATTCCCTCGTGGGGAAGGGAGCGAGCGGCAGCGGGGCTGAGCTGCGGGCTGGGGTTACAGCAGGACAGGGACACACCTGCACCTTGAGATGCGGAAGAGGCAGAACACAGCCGGCTGCGAGAGCTGCTGTGACAGGCGAGCACCGACGGCACCCGCGCGGCTCCGGTTCCGCTCTCCCGGGGATGACACCCGATCCCAGCTCTCCCAGAGGATGACAGCGCTCCCCGGAGCCCCAGTCCGGGCTCTCCCGGCGGGTTCACACCCGATCCCGGAAGCCCCAATCCCACCTCTCCCGGTGGGCTAATGCCCGATCCTGGGAGCTCCCATCCCGCCTCTCCCGGGGGTTCACACCCGCTCCTACAGCCCCCCGATCCCACCTCTCCCGGGGGATCACACCCGTTCCCACAGCCCCGATCCCGGCTCTACTGGGGAATCACACCCGCTCCCACAGCCGATCCCGCCTCTCCCGGGGGTTCACACCTGCTCCTACAGCCCCCCGATCCCACCTCTCCCGGGGGATCACACCCGTTCCCACAGCCCCGATCCCGGCTCTACCGATCACACCCGCTCCCACAGCCGATCCCGCCTCTCCCGGGGGTTCACACCTGCTCCTACAGCCCCCCGATCCCACCTCTCCCGGGGGATCACACCCGTTCCCACAGCCCCGATCCCGGCTCTACTGGGGAATCACACCCGCTCCCACAGCCGATCCCGCCTCTCCCGGGGGTTCACACCTGCTCCTACAGCCCCCCGATCCCACCTCTCCCGGGGGATCACACCCGTTCCCACAGCCCCGATCCCGGCTCTACCGATCACACCCGCTCCCGGGAGCCCCGCAGGGCCGGGCCGCTGTCGCCCCCTCCTGGCAGCACTCGGCGCGGGCCGCACCGCTCCAGAAATAATCCCCGAAACGCCCTAAGGCCCACCCGAAACCGCTCCCCCCAAAACGAAACATACACAATGCTTTCTCTAATTAACTAGTGCCCTAATCATAATATACTTGCCTGGTTTCAAAAACCTTTCTGCATAAGCTACATAGTCAGGATTTCTGCATCACTACATGCAAGATGTTGTATTAGAATCTTACAGAAAAACCCACCATTGGAAGGTTTTGCTCTTTCCAAAGTGTGCCCATATTAGTAGTTAATAATCGCCCAAGATCCTCAAATTCATATATGATATAAGGCTGGAAAAAGCCTTCAGAGGTCATTAATGCTCTGCCATGGTTTAGCCCCAGCTAGCAGCTGAGCCCCACAGAAGTGCTCTTTTCCCCCCAGAAGGATGGGGGAGAATATCACAAGGGTAAAATTAATAAACTTTGTGGGTCGAGATAAAGACTGTTTAATAGTAGGTAAAGTAAAATCCATACACATAAGCAAAACAATTCATCCACCGCTTGCCACGGCCAGGCAGGTGCTCAGCCATTCCCAGGAAAGCAGGGTGCCATCACACATAACGGTTACTTGGGAAAACAAACACTATCGCTCCAAACTTCCCCTCTTCCTTCTCCCCCATGGCCTTGTGAAAAACGCCAATCACTTGTTTTTAAAATTTTGAAAGTTTAATAGTAAATAAGATGGTTATAAAAATAGAATTAGAGTAAAAAAATTGAGCAATTAGAGTTAGGACAATACGAGACAATAAAAAACAAAGTTACAGACGCCTGGGTGCCTCCCCGAGCAAAAAGCCCCGAAGAAGGACCTCTGTTAACAAAGGATTATCTCTTAAAAGCAATAGCCTGTTGAATATTCATATATTTCATACATGATGCATAAATTCCATTTAAACAAATAATTGTTTCTGGTTAGTATCACTTTTTTCCTTTAATCTCTATGGCGTCCACAAGGCTGAGAGAGGCAGGAGGAGTTGGTCTCTTCTGATAAGGAAGTAGTAAATTCTTTTTCTCTGAAAGATTTACATTTTCCTGTGGTTGGTACATATAAACTACATTTTAACTACAAAACTACATTTACCTTACTATCAAAATATTAATACAACATTAAAATCAATACAACATAATACATATAGTAAATATCTTGCGTAGAGCCATATAATATGCACTTTTCACAGCTTTATATGCCGGGCATGATGCCATATGGTCTGGAATATCTCCTGGGTCAGTTGGGCTCAGCTGTCCCAGCTGTCTTACCCCATTCAGCCTCCTCGCCCACCGCTGAGGTGAGGAGCAGAAGAGGCCTTGAAGGAACAGAAAAGGCCTCTGTGTAAGCTCTGCTAAGCAGTAATGAAGACATCCCTGTGTTATCAATACTGTTTTCATCACATATCCAAAGCACAACCCCACACTGGCTACTAGGAACAAAAAATTGACCCCAGCCAAAACCACCACATCCCTCACAAACACTTTACGACTACACTTACATCATTCCCAGCATTTATTTCACATGGTATTAACAGGCTTCTATGAGACTCAGGTGCCTGCAGAAACAAAAAGATCTAAAGAACAGATACAGTATGCCTTAAAAACATGATAAATCTTTTGTTGTATGCTTTTATACAATAGGCCAATAAAAACCTAATCATTTTTCCAGGCCATGGATGCACAGTGCAATAAAGAGTTCAAGGGTATAGGATAAGTGAAAAGAACCTTTTAAGACCAATCTGTGTAACATAAGACAAATTGGACCACAATAGTCCAATACCGAGGTGCTGCATTTCACCTTGCAGACTATCTAGCCTAGGATATTACTGGGATAACTCTACACAGGGAGTAAGTGTTAACTAAAGGTATCACTGCAGCCCATCTGCTGTGAAGCAGCATAGCTCCTCCAGACACACCAGGCTTTAAATGGAGAAACAGAGTCAGTCACTAAGAACAAACTCTTTTGCTTTGAGAAACATATCCAACTACCACAAAGATTTTGAAGAACCCTTTTAAGGAAGGCAGAAAACTTATCTGTGACCAAGTTTCTTCAAAATTAGGACTTCCTGAGCCTAAAATCATAGACTGTAAGTGGTCATGAAGCAGTTAGATACTTAGTAAAGTGGGAAAAAAAAAAAAAAAGGCATTCTGAACTTCCATGACTCTACAAATGGAACAAGAACATCATATCCAAAATCTGTTTCTATAGCTGAGAAAAATCAGGTTTCCTTCAAGCTCAGAAGGGGAGATGGGATACAGTTAAATACAATAAAAAGTCAAACAACCAAAAAGACATGATGAACCATAGTGCCTTTCACTCTCACAGAAGTGAAATTTATCATTTAGCATTAGTCTGGAGGTAGGTAGAGAAGGGTGATTTTTTTACTTCACTGCTTTACCCCATGGAGCTCTATCACTGAAGTTGGCATAGAGGGCACCACAGCATTTATGCTTAATAGCAGAAGAAATGCAGCAACAATCTCAACCCTCAAATACCGCAGATGTGATCGCTGGGAGCAGAAGCTGGGGCTTCTGACCAGGGACATATCAGGATTGGTACTTGAACACCTCTAGTTAACTAGGACATGGATCAAAATGAACAGTGACAAAAACCTTTGTCCACTACCAGCAAACATAAAAGTACACACAAAAGGAAGAAAGACCATATTAAAAGCAGTCCTTCCATTTCTACATCTGAAAATCATCATCTTTATCCCAAAGCAGTAGGAAAAAATGGCTGAAAACATTTAAAATCTTTTGCTTTCAAACACATCTGCTTCCCAGAATATTGTTATTGAATGGTTTGAGACAGTAAAAGGCTACAGGCACATCTACTCTCCAGGCATTCAACAAATGCAGCAGCAGTGAGAGGAGAAGCAATTTCAATTTATAGAATCATAGAATACCCTGAGTTGGAAGGGACCCACAAGGACGAGTCCAACTCCTGGCCCTGCACAAGACCAGCTCAAGGATCTCACCATGCAGCTGAAAGCATTGTTCAAATGTTTCTTGATCTGTGTCAGGCTTGGTGCTGTGATCACTTCCCTGGGGAGCCTGTTCCAGTACCCAACCACCTTCCAGGGGAAGAACCTTTTCTCAATATCCAACCTAAACCTCCCCTGATACAGCTTCAGGCCATTCTCTCAGGTCCTGTCACTGGTCACTACAGAGAAGAGATCAGTGCCAGTCCCTCCTCTCTGCCCTCATGAGGATGTTGCATACTACAATGTCTCCCCTCAGTCTCTTCTTCTCCAAGCTGAACTGACCAAGTAACCTCAGCCACATCTCACATGGCTTCTCCTCCAGACCCTTCATCTTCATAGTCCTCCTCTGAGCACCCTATAATAGTTTTATATCTTTCCTATATTGTGCACTTAAGACATTTTCTGATATTCTTTGTCTTGTCCACATAAAGGCATCTTCCTCAGACTACTCCTTTTGAACAATCCTGATGGATTACTAAAGTCAGAGAAAATCAGTAAATCCTCAGAGGATTTGCAACATCAGGTTTTCACTGTCACTATATTATACCAAGATCAGCACAGCAGCAGTTGTTATAACAATTTTTCTGTTGGATCAAGTACAATGGGTTTACTGAAATGATTTCTAATCTTCTAGGTTTCCAATTACTTTGTCAACAAATTCTTCCTAGAAAATTAAGATATATAAATGAACACCTATACAAGCCAAAAAAAGTGAAAGATTTACCACCTACAAGAATTCAACTGACATTTTTTGCTGCCTTGCAACTTTGTTGAAGTTGAGTTGCTACCTGCAGCCAAAAGTCTGATAAACACATCAAAATAAGAAATGAAAGGCATCCAGAAAATAGCAACTAGAGATGCAGAACAGAAAGGAAATACATTTAACTGCCTAGTTGCTCAATAAGTTTACCTTGACAATAAGGCAAAATGCTGAAAAACAACACAACGTAAAAGAACTATAAGTGATAAATAGGATAAAGGTGAGTTTAAACAAAGGAAAATTTTAAGTTAGGATAAACACACAAAGAATAAAACATGCACTGGTCAGCTGTTGAGGTACAAAAATACATCAGTCAGTCTAACAATGCTTCTTCGTGCTATCTCTCCAGTTACTGCTCTGTAATTTGCTCCTTGACATAAAGAGCCAACCTACAGCTACTGTACAGCCCAAGTCATTGGCAGTTCAAAGAGCTTAACAATTTAGCAGGGATCAAATGTCCATAAACGCAACTCATTTTGAGCCAAAGATGTCAAGACACACAAAACCTACTGGTCCTTCTATCTGGTTTGGGTGTTAATCAACCATTGCTAAAGCATTGTGAATTTTTTCATTTTTACTTCTTGGCCAGACATTCCACCATTAGCTTCAAGGGCCTTTTTGCACCTTTATTCACTCCTGAAGGCAGTCAGGCTCTCAAAGCACAAATTGAAGATCACTTTCACACACCAATCAGACTAGCAAGAGGCCTACAGAGCTTCTCAAGCTTGCAAAGCACTGTATTTTTTATCATGATTTCCTCAAAGATTAAGACATATGGATGTCTGGAACTAGAATGTCACAAGAAAATTAAATTCCTGAGTCCATATGCCCTTATGGCCTTAGCTTAAGGCCATAAAATCTTAATTTTCTAGCTAGTCTTACACTTGACAAAAATCACACTTGGCTAGAAATTTATGGCTCTAAAATAATTCCCAGAACTCCCACCTCCCCTACCAAACAGCAAATGGCATGGGTGAGTCCCACCTTCCCAGGATTCAGGGGTAGACAACCCCACTTTATCAAGATATGCCACATGCCCAGTATAGAAGCCCTGTCCTTTGTTATCTTCTATTCAAAAAACAGTATTAATAATGTAAACACTAAGCTCGCAAGACTTCTGCAGAGCTCAGCTAAGAACAGTCAGTTAATTCACCATAAAATATTAGGTGTGTCAGTTACCAGTTAATCTATTTAAACATGCTTTTTACTGAACCCTGCTAAATACCAATTAAAAAGTCATGCAGTACCACACTGAATACTTTACAGAGGCTTCTCAACTCTGAACTTTGATACCTGATTCTTTCAAACAAAAGTGCATCCTGAATTCTTTTGTATCTTAATTATACTCAAAGTCAGGGAGGGAAAGAGTCAAAGGGCAGAAATGTCACATGCATAAATTTTAAGTATATGCAAGAAAAGTCAAACAGGCCACAGGCCAGAAGAAGAGTGCTGTGACCTTCTTTCTGCTTTTCCCAGTAAATAAGTACTCAGAAGGTTACAGTTTTAATTTGCATGGCTGGTGTCAAAAAGGATTGAAAGTGACAAACCATGTCAGCCTGCATTTGAAACCTTTAAATTCAATCTCTCTCATTGACTGCCAAAGTGAGTGTGCAAGTGAATTAGGAGTCAGCTTTACACTAACTGATCACAGTGAGTGGCTCTAGGCTTCAGAACAGACAAGCTCAAGGGTGAAGAAAGTATGATTATCTTCAGCTGCATTTTGCAGAAGCCCTGTTAACATGAGTGGAATATCTGATAAACCACTTCCCCAGCCTTTTCTGAGAGCAAGATTGAAATCTAACTTTTAGGAAGCGCTCTGACTGTTCTGAACTGCTGAGGTTTTACCAAATACAGATAGCTGAGGTAAGAACCAGACTCAAATATATCTTCTGCCCTCCAAGAGTTACTACTTTTCGTGCTGCTTTAAGAAAACAGAAACAGAACCCAAGTTAGCCTTCCCTAGTTTGATGTAATAGTAGCAACCATTACATCATACCCATTCCCATTACTATCACATAAATTTCTCATCACACTTGGCCTGGAAAATATCCAATTCCACCAAAACAATTTCTTTCGACTATTGTCTTCTAGTAAACAGACTAAAACCAGAGGAGTTTATTTCTGATTAACCTCAAATAATGACAACTAAAAGTGACCAGCTCTCTGAAAAAAATCTGAGGGGCATAAAATATACTACATTTCATAGGATGCTCTGAATGATTTTAAAGCACCATCAGCTTTCTATAGCCATATCTCATTTTCAAAACACCTATGACCTTCATGAAGTGCTTTGAAATCCTCAAAGAGATTGAGAAAAGTATTATTTCTGTGATTGATACCATAATGACAAGGAGAGTTTGAGGTTACCACGATGGAGTACATTTAACACCATTAGTGACTGGGAATGAGCAGCACCGTGTGTCTGTGCCATGCCAGGAAACCTGTCCACACAGGAAAGTGGATGTTTCAGTGGCAAACTGATTACTTGTATTACAACATATGTATGTCACTACACAATCAAATTTATTTTTGATAAAGAAAAGCACAAAACCCTTTACATACTTAGGTGGATTTATTGGTAGTTTCCCTGGTTTCAGCTGGGATAGAGTTCCTTTTCTTCCTAGTGCCTAGTACAGTGCTGTGCTTCAGATTCAGTATAAGAGTTGACAATACAGTGATATTTCGGTTGTTGCTAAGTAGTGCCTACTCTAAATCAAGGACTTTGCAGTGTCTCATGCTCTTCTGGGGAGGAGGTGCACAAGAAGCCCAGAGGGAGCACAGCCAGGAGTAGTGACCTGAACTGGACAAAGGAATATTCCACAGCACAGGATGCATGCCCAGTATATAAACTGGGGGGAGTTGACTCAGAGCCACTGATTGCTGCTTGGGGACAGCCTGGGCATCAGTCAGCAGATGGGGAACAACTGTACTGTGCATCACTTGTTTCTCTTGGGTTTTACTCCTCTTTTTCGTTTCCAGTATAATTATTATATTTTACTTTATTTCAGTCATTAAACCCACAAGCTGTATCTTTTTTCAGTTCTCCCCAGATTCCACCAGGGGAAAGGGAACGAGTGGCTACACAGTACCTACCAACCAAGCTGAGCTTAAACCATGACAAAAATCAGTAACATATATAGAATCTTAATTTAATGTTAAGCTCCTGCTTCAACCATTTTTACAAAGCCATCTCTGCTGGGGAAAAAAAAAAAAAAAAATTAGACTACTAATATCCTCCACAAAGCAGAAAGTGAGTACACTCCCTCACACTCCATTCTCCCTGATATTTAGGGAGGTACAGCTCTGATTATTGAACTCCCAAGCAAAATTTGACACAAGAAACAGCCAGCCCCTGCTGATCACCACTAGATACGTGGCTCAGGGAAGCCATTCAACACACAGCTAGCACATACAGCCATCTACTGATAGGAAGGCTTGGTATTCCTATACATCGTCTCATTGACATTTTAAAGGAAGCCTTGCCAACTGTAGATATTACCTCAAATCTCAAAGCAGCTAAAATGAGCTTGTGAGGACGAATTCCAGAGGTCCAGTCTGTACAAGAGAGTTATCTTTCAGCAATGGCAGCGGCCCTAACTCTCATTATCTACACACTTAATTATCTACACAAACGGAACAATTGCCAAGCACCCATTTTCAGGTCTCCCATGTTAAAAATGTGGCTGGTATCACCATGTTTTATTTACAGTTAGCTTCTTCCATCTGCAGTTTCACATACTTCACTCAACATTCACAAACTGCTCATCTTGAATCACTACTATAAATAAATGTGAAAGAAGGTAAAGTAACTTTTGTCTCAGGGATCTTCAGTAATTTTAGAGCATCACTCAAGAACCAGTTTATGACAACCAACAGTACACTTACACATTTACCAACAGTTACATACAACTACAACTGCAAAGTCACTCTTCGAAATAAGGCTTTATTTCAGAATTACCATCACTCCCACAGACAGAAATATTTTTCAGATTTTGTATAAAGATAAGGAGTTGAAAATAGGAAAAATACAAATGTACTAATTTCTTGCTTCTTCACAGAATCTCATCTTTCCCAAGATTCTTCATTTACAGAACTTGCTATAAGCTAATAACTGGACAAAACGTTCCAGTTCCCACTGTCTAGCACCAGCTGCAAATTTATCCTATTAGCATGGTCATCTTACTGCACATGCAAAAAACTCTACTTCCAATCTATAACATGTTTAATGGTTTACAGGCAAAAAAAAAAAAAAAAATCCCCTTTTTAGGATGGCTTAATGTTCAAGTATACAAATACATCTTCTTAATTAGAACAAGTGATAAAGTCTAGTCGCCTGGAAAAGATTCCCACTGTTCTAAGATTCGAGCAGCAGCTAAATATTTCAATGACTGCTCAAAACAAAATTTAAGCAATAGGTATTGCATTTGTGTCCCAAGGATACAGGGCATCAAATCCTTGAACAGAGTCCTCAACAAGAAAAAACAGGACTTACTATGCAGTAACATTGAAGGATACTGATTTTAGTGCTTTCAAAACAAAGTTTTGAGGCAGAAAAATTTCTGTCATATCTTAATTCAGAAGGACAGATTAATAAGACTGTCCATGAAAATATTCTTACAGCATCTTAGTTATTTCCACATTGCTCTTTTTTAACTGAAGTGTTATGCAGGAACTTGAAGCAGGTCGGGCTCTTCACTTTTCAAACTTAAAATTATGTCATTTGTGTGCACACAAATTATAATGTATAATTATAAGCATAACATGCAAATTAATCCACTTCTGTTTGAAAACTATAATTACCATATTTCAGAAGTCTAGACCCGAAATCTTCCCAAGAAACAATAATTCAACACAACTGGAAATCTGTTAGCAATTTGGCTCTTCTGTCTGAAAACACACTTCATCCATACAACTCTTAAAATTACTCCTGAGATTCTGCACAAAGCCAGTTGATGTACAGTATTTCAGTTCAAGTAAATACAGACAGCAAATTTAATACCACTAAGACACCAAAATGCTATTACATAATTAAGGTGGTTATTTAAAGCACTTAAAACCTTTGCTAAGACATTCTTACAGATACCCATAAAAAGCCAAACTTGGAAACCTGTTTGATTCTAAACTTAAAAGATAAACAAATCCAGTTAAAAAAATTAGACAAGCTATTTTATTTGCCTCCACACAAGCTAATATAGAAAATACTCAGCAGACCTGGCACACAAAATCCAAGCCAGAACCACCACATATACATTTCCACTAATAACTGTCATTTAAGTGCATAGAATTATTACAATTGAGAAAAAAACAGTCCCTGATAAAGTTAGTGACATTGTAGCATGGGTTTGTAAGACATCCCCTCCTGAAGTTATATTTCCCACCTGTATTAGACAGTCACTTCATTTTATCTGGTTCTTTGGGGATTCTACTATTAAAGTGTCTATTTTACATAGATATTATACATATTTCCTTTTAAAACTACGGTTAACCAGTTGATTAGTCACCCTCAATCTTTCTTTTCCCCATCTCTAATATATGAAACACTTCAAATATAATCCAAGACTATTTTCAAAGTAAACAAAAAATCGAGACACCTACTAGATTACAGAAGTTGGAAGCACATACATTTACATTTTTCACTGACAATTTTTTTTTTTGAGCTGAATGTAGGCATGCAGATACTGTGATGAAAGGCAAAAGCTTCAGTCCCCCAATTTATCATTTCAATGAGAACCTCAAAAAATATCAAACTCAGTCAAAAGGACAGATTTACTTCCTTTAACACAGTTGACAAACTAGTAAATCACATACTTCTGTAACCCCCTGGAATAATTTACACATGCAAAAAGATTCTTCACTACTTGGAGAGGAACTTCAATAATTTGTAGCCATCAAGTTTAATTTTCACAAGTTTTTTTCATTTACAGTAAACACAGGAAAAAACCTGCTTTTTTAACATAATTCTCCTTTTCCCACAATCAACAAGGGCACTTTTAACGATTCAAAGTCTGGGAAAAATATGCAAAATACCAATCACCCATGGACACAGACCTTCACTTCACTTAGCATATGCATTCCACAGTTGAAACTGTGACAGCTATCCCTAACTCCAGAGTACTTCATATAACGGTAATTTTCCTTCTGATTCGGAGACAGGCATTTGCATCTATTACACATAAAAATCTACAATGCATTAGAAGAACCCACATCAATTTCAACTTGTTCCTGTTACAGGATGTAAAATACACCAAGCATGGCATTGTAATAATTGCAATTGAAGCAAAAATCATTTTGACTGTCACTATGGTGTATTAGAGGATCAGTTCATAGCTTATTTCACTTGAGCATCCTAAGCACTAGAATAAGCATTTGTCTCTACAGAGCTGTACTTGAAAGTCACCTACCAATTATACAGTATCTCCAACTGTAGATTAAATCATACTTTAATTCACACAGAATTACTTTTCTAGTCGGTATTGCATCACTGAAACAAAAAGCCAGATCTTTAAAGCACATCTGACATGACAAATGAAGAAGTGGTGGGAGTAACTTATTATCTGGAGTTATATAATTGCAAAACAAAATATGCTCTGTGGTTTTTTTTAAAGGTTTACTGAAATAAATTGTTGGTTCTTTAATATCTCAGTCGCAGAGCCCAAAGTTTCTAAGAAAGGCCATCGGTAGTAGGCTCGTTCTAAAGAAGGCTCTCACATGTAAACAATCGGCTGTTCATTGTTCAGAAACGGGGTAAAATAGGAAAACCTTCTGGGGTTCCAATTGACGTGCAGCCCGAGCAGAGCACGGCAGACCCAGCCGTCCTACACAGCCATTCAGCTCCGAATAATCTATAACTCGAGAAGCGAGCGATGGCAGAGAAGCCACCGACGGAAGAGGGGCAACGCTGGAAGGCATCCAGCGTGCGCGGCTGGTCGGCGATGCTGCCCGGCAGGGGAAGGGGAAAGCGCCGGGAGCCGGCAAATACCGACAGCCTGAACACAACAAACCCCTCCAAGCGGGGCAAGGCAAGGGTGAAACCCTCACCGAAAACCACACCAAGAAACTGAACACAACAAACCCCTCCAAGCGGTGCAATAAGGAAGAGTGAACCGCCGGCTGAGCAGCCGCGGCGGCGGGCGCTCCCTCCGGCCCGTCCGCACCGCTGGACAAGGCGCCCCGCCGCCCCTCACCTTGGTTGACCAGCCGTAAGGCGTGGGTGAAGGACGGGTCCAGCGAGTCCTTCTCCGCCATCAGCTCGGGCAGGTACTTCTCGTCCATGGCAGCGGCGGCGGCCCGGAGCGGCAGCGGAACCGGCGTGCCCACCGGGAAGGAGCGGGTCCGAGTCCCAGGCGGCAGTAAATCCTCGGAGGCAGCGCTTCCCCCTGGCCGCCTCCCGCCCGGGGCTGCGGGGACGCATCCAGGAGGAAGCGCCGCAAGCCCCTGGCCAGGAGGGGGGAGAAAAGGGGCGCGGACTGTGGGGACGCCCCCCCTCAGCAGGCAAGGGGCGCGGACAAATCACAAATCACTCAGCAGAAGGAGATAAGACGGGGAAGAGACGCGCCCCGGGAGCCGCTGACTCAGACAAGACGGGGTGCTGCGCACACAATAAAAGAGGGACAGTTAAGCGGCGGCAGGCGCTGTGCACAAACCCACAGCACCAGCACCCACGACACTGCCCCAACTGAGCGGTGAATGCGCGCCGCGCCAGGTTTATATAGGGCTCCAGACCACGCCCCCCCGCCCCCCTTAGCCCCGCCCAGGAGCGGGCCCCCCCTCCCCGACTCCGTCCAATGGGCGGGGATAGCGGAGACGCCCGAGTGTCGCCGCCTCGCTCAAGTGAAAGCTCCTATTAGATAGCGTGACCTGTCAGTCAGAAACGGCGTGCCGCTTCTCATTGGTGGCTGCTGCTGGCCCCGCCTCCCCACGGTCGGTGTGGGGCCGGTGCTGAGGGAGCGCTCCGAGAGCTGGTCCGCGCCGGGAGCCGGGTGGAAGTTGCGCTGTGGCTGGGCTGTGCCCGGACCAGCGACCCTTCCACCACGAGTTCCCCTTTGAGGCCCTTCCTGGGGCCGTAGGATCTGTCGACAGGGGTCGGCCGTCCTTGCCGTCATGTCTTACGAAGAAAGGCAGATCTTGTGTTGATAGGGGTGCAAACGCGATTTTATTTCTTTTTCCCTCCCCCTAACAGCGGTATCCTCTGTCCAGCGTTCTGTACTTGCGCCTCTAGTAATGCAAACCATTTATAAACTTTATAAATACCAGCCAGAAAACCGTATTTCTGATGAGTTGCCCAGATGTGCGGCTGTAAGTGGGTTTGGGGTTCACCCGGTTCTAAAACAGGAGAGAGAAGAAAAGTTTAAAAGACGTTGCTCAAGCCTATTTTCCTATTTTTTCAAAGGATGTATTTGTTGTACTAGGTCATGATTCCCTCTGTTCTTCAGCTTTGAGACTTCACATTGTTTCCTTATTAGTCCTTAGGTGTCTCATCAATGAATCTTGGGTGACAAAAAGCCCGGAGCAAGCCAGACCAGCTCTTCTCTGTTACAGAGCACAAGGGCAAAGCAAAGGAAAATTACTAAATCACTGAAGCCAAACCCATAAAGTATCATTTAAAATCAGTGGTTACTGGAAAAGCCAATAAGGAACTTTGATGATCTAGGTTTAAAAGACCACTGAAAATACTTTTATATCTGTGAATTGAATAACCATGTGTTTACTTCTGTATTTAATGAAAAAAAAAAAAAAAAAAAAAATCTGCAATGTGCCTTACTCGTATCCTTGCAATACAGGGAGGAAAAAAGCTCTGAAAAGGTGAACCAGCATGAGAAATGCTCACTCAAAGCTTGGGAGCAGAGGTTAAGGCTCCCTTCTCAGAACTGCAAGTGCTCTTTCACCCTGAAAACCAAAAGACTATATTTTGAGATACCCTATTCCTTGTTGTATTTCACAGATTGCAATACCCCATGAAATAATGCCTGGTATGTTACAACATGAAGCATACTCAATTTATACTCTCTGCATAACCATTCCAAATAAATCTTGATCCAGAATGATCAGAAAAAAATTGCAAAATTCTATTTAAGAAATTCACTTGCATGACATCAAGCTCTATGGATACGACTAAAGCATACAAGCAGCTGGAAGGGGTTGAATTAAAACAAATGTTTTTTTCAACCTTCCATATACATCTTCTATGTGAAACTGAAATGCAGCCATCTGTTGTGAAACAGGCAGGCACAAACAACTCTGACACAGAACAGTACGTAGGAGTATAATCTTTATTGAGTGACCTGTAGCAAAAAAATCCCTATTTTGACAGTTAAGCCTAAATGTACTTAAAGTCATACTAAAGCATGCAGGACCTCAGACAGAAAGGTAGCTATATTATTACAAATTGTAAAACACAATGCACCTTTCTTGGAAAGAATCATATTCTCCCTGGTAACTGATTAAATAAACATTTGGTGTTTCAAGAAACCACAGTATTTCTTCCCAAATTACACCAGTTTCCTCTGGCTTTCAACAGAGAAAGTCTTACTGGAAGTTTGAAGATTAGGTTCTCTCCAGGCCTGTAATAAGATAGGAATTAGAAAATTATCCACGTTGTACCCTATTGTTCAAACTCAAACCTGCACATAGCAAGTACAGGATATTGTTTTCTCCAGTGAAATTCACTAGGATGCAATAAAGTAAGACGAGGGCAGAAAGGATGGGAAATTACAAGCCTTGGGCCCTAGAAAGCAGCCCAGGATGTGGTTAGCTGGGAAAATCCTTCTAAGCATCGCTTTTACTGTCCAGGAAATGCAGGAAACACCATCTTCTTAAGGATTGATAGCTTTCTTACTGCTGAAATCTATGCAAAGCTTGAAAAGCAGCTTGCTCAAGGAGCTGCTCATATTATCAGTAAGTATTAGCTGTAGGATTCATGAATATTGAAAAGCCCTGAGCCCAAACTTGTAAAATTCATAACTTAAATGTGTTTTCTCTCTATGTGCCTTCTTTGCTGTTTAATGCATGCTGTAGTCTCGGAAAGTTAGTTTGGTGGGTGGACATCATTCAGGAACCATGTCACACTAATATCCCTTGCTCCTTTATAAGCACCAGTTATCTGACCTGACAGTGTGCCTGCCTATTTATAAGCTAAAATTGTAGGTGCCAAGATTAATAGTCATATGTGCTAGAAGCATTAGGATGTATTGGTATCTTCACTCTCAGGAGTGAGATCCACTTTCTTGTACCAACAGGATGTGAGGGAATTATGCGTAAAGAGGCAGAAACTGAGCTCTGTCCTCTCTCTGGAATATTGATTCTATACAAATTAATTGACTTACATTTTCTTTATTTTTTGTATCAACATAACAAGCAGTGATTATAAGCAGTAATTTCACCATTAAGTCTTTGTTCCAAATATTGCAAGTACAACTAAATATTTGTCATTTCCATGCAATCATTAAATTCTTTGAGTTGGAAGAGTCATCTAGTCCAACCCTGCTCCTGCAATGAACAGGGGCATCTTCAACTACATCAGCTTGCTCAGAGACCCATCAAAACTGACCTTGAATATTCTCAGGGATGGGGCATCCAGCACCTGTCTGGGCAACCTACTCTAGTGTTTCACCACACTCATTGCAAAGAATTTCCTTATAGTAGACTAGAGTCTGAGTCTACTATATTTGACTTAAAAACCATTACTGCTTGTCCTACCACAACAGTTCCTGCTGAAATGTTTGTTCCGATCTTTCCTATAAGCCACCTTTAGGTACCAAAATGCTGCTATTAAGGTCTCCCCAGAGCCATCTCTTCTTCAGGCTGAGCTGTCCCAACTCACTCAGCCTGTGTTCCAGACCTCTGGCCACCTTTGTGGCCTCCTCTGGACCTGCTCCAATAGATCCATATCTTTCCTGTCCTGAGGACCCCAGAGCTGGAGGCAGCACTGCAGGTGCTCTCTTGAGAGCAGAGCAGCACAGAGCAGAGGCGCAGAATCACCTCTCTCACTGTGCTGCCCACAGGGCTCTGCATGCAGCCCAGGACAGGGTTGGCTTTGTGGGATATGAGCACACCACAGTCAGTGACAGCTTGGTTTGATCATTGAATAGATGGAACACTTGTGTCACAGGAGAAAAACCAAATAGAGTGGACAATAATTTAGGCAAAATTAACCTTGTGGTGGGGATCTACTACAGGACACCCTGTCAAGGGGAGCCTGTTGACGCTGCGCTGTCACTCCAGAAACAGAAGGCACTGCACTCACAGGCTGCCACCCACCCTGCTGGCATAATTTCCAATTCTGTGGTAGATTTTACATGCCTCTAATGTAGTTCTGTCCTCTGATTAACTCCTGGGTTCCTGGCTTAAATCTCAGACCACAATAGACTGTTACAGAATCATTATTTATTTGAGATTTCAATTCATTAATATGCACACAGCTGAAGACCTGGAGAGGCAGGGTCTGTTTGGGCAAATAGTTTGTCACAAATACCACATTTAGTGATTGATATGACTCACTACACTTCTGACTAGCATGTTGCTAAGTGGATTCTGGCTTCCTTAACATTACAGTGTGTTACTTGCCAATTTCTATTAGGCGTGATGAAAATACCACTGCACTCCTTTCTCCAATGTTCCTGTGGCTTTTTATTTTTTTTTTTTAACTTGCATGTGTTTTAAAATATGAAAAAATAAATAAGAGTCTACAGTCATATCAAAACATCCATGACAAATTGTTTTCAAAAGCTTTTCTCTAAAAATTCACATCTTTCTCTTTTATACATTTTGCCTCATTGTTCAAAGTTTAGGCGTTTTTTGGACCTAAATCAAGGTAATCAGGCAAGTTAAGGTAGAACACAGTACATAAAATGTATGAGACCGGTAGAACAAAATTATTACATCATCTGGACCAGGTCCCTTTACTTTCTTTCTAGGTCTTAAGGGCTAACACACTGTATCAGAACAGTCTCTCTCCAATTTCTAGTGCAGTAATTGAGTCAATACATTGCAGTGAGCTTACCACCTTTGTCATTATATTCAAGTATGCCGATCTGAAGGGTTTTTCTCTTTCCTCTAGATATTTTGCTAATGGCAGTTGTAGCAGTGCACATAGTCCTAGAACTGCACACACATGTGCCTTGGTCATACTATGTGCCTGTAGGCATCTTGATGAACTTTGTATTCTCTGCTCTGAAGCATTTTGCCATATTAAAAGGGTCTTTTCTAATCTTGTTTTGAATAAGATGCAATAATTTTACAACCCGTTGTTTTGCATAAGTATTCATTAAAAATCTAGATTTTGTAGTTTTATATTATGTACTTGCTAATACACACTTCCTGTAGTTCTAATGCAAAATATATCACCATTATCATGGCAAAAAAAACCCCCTTTTTCTCAATAGGCTTTTTCTCTTGTGTCATATTTGAATATAAATACTTTTTTAGTACTCTTTCTTGATCTTATATTGTAGCTATAAAGGAATGTACTATTGCTAAATTCTCTGCTAGGAGCTTTTGCAAAATTGCACGGTCTTTAATTTCCTATATTCCTGCTAGTACACTTACAAAAGTGGTTTGCTTTGAGCGCTTTGTGACTGCTTTCTCTGGTGCTGGGACAATCAATGTGTATTACAAACCTCGATGCATCTGGTCCTCCCACATACCTCTTTTATTGCTCTGAACGTGGGTGATGTCAAATCCGGTATACCCTTATCTCTGTTATACCTGTCCTCTTCCTACTTTCAAATCTTTTAGCACATTGTGTTGTGTGCTAATGAATGTTCTCTTTTGTTCCTAGGACAGCTTTTTACAGGGTGAAATTGTTTGTTGCTAATTTTTTCTTCTTATATGCAATCCATTAAAAGCTTGTCTCTCACAGACTGTCTTTCCTAACTACCAAGGCTTCATCAGCCATAAGTTATCCATTGACTTCATAAGACTGTGATGCACCTCCCAACATTTATCTTTGTATGGTGATGTTTTCTTGAAAAAGAAACAAAACTTTATTCAAAATTCCAATCTGTGTTTTCCAGTCTGCTTGCATGAGTTTACTGGATACTTGAGCTTTGAATATATCAGTGCCTTTTTCCTTGTAACCTAGTGGAACCAAGGTGAAGAATATTAGCTACTCCGACCCTGAAATAAATCTGCTGCATCAATATCTTCTGTATACCACTATTTTCTGTAATATTTCATTTCTGCTTTACCCATGGCCTATTTCTTTCATTATTCTGCGTGAAAACCACCATTTCTTTTCTTCTGAAAATATATCAGAAAATACCGTTGTTCAGACTGCTCAGATCCTCAGAGAGTCAGAGTAAACCAAAGTTATTATATAATAGAGGCCATTTGGTGATGGTGGTTTATTGCATTTGCTTTTAAACTTTAACTCTACCAGTAGCAATAAAGCAGTCTTATAAAAAGCATTTCTTAAGCTTCTCTTAAGAGGGAGGAGGGAGAGCAGTAAAATGTCCATTTTCCTCTTGGAATAAAAAAATCTTATTTAAAAAGCTAGAGAGTGAGCCAGAACATAGTTTTTGAAAACTTTGCAGACTATATCGAGGCCAAAGGGCATTACAAAAGTAATGCTGCTCTTAAGTGACCTTCAAGAGTCTTCATACTTGAAGTGAGATTATGAAGCAAAGCAGCAGCTGTGAGAGTCCCAAAGGAAACCAAAGTTGGGGGGGGTGGGTGGGGGGAGGGGGGGAGTGGGCGGTGGGGAGAGGAAGGGAATACAAAAAAAGGCAATAAAACATTTTCTGTTTGGAAATGGACCCATGCTCCTTCTGTACCTTCTACAAGGCAACAGGTGAAAGAGGAACTCACCATGTTAAGACAGTAAGACAGCTCCCACTCAAAGCACATATGCAGATCAGTCTGTGAAACGTGGGTTTTATAACGGCACCCACTCTGCCAGGATACAGTGGAAGCATCAAGGAGTGCAAAATGTTCTCAGCATCCTGTTCCTGGTATCATTTGTGATGCAAAGAGAAAGTTAAGGAACGGAAAGAGAATCATCAGCCTTCGCCATCAGAGGTTTGCTGAGCTTACCTGCAGTTGCTGAGAAGACTGTGTGCTTTTATGTTTTTATGTCCAGCTCCAAATAATGTCATTTGCACTTATAACACAAAATAGGTCTGTTTTCTAAGGCAAATTCTTTCAACCTACCCACCAATACCATCTCCACAATGTTGATGTGACTGTTGCATGTTTATCTCATTGCTTAATTTCTTAATATCACAAAACCAGGTAGATGATATATACAAAACAATTGTTTTTTAAAATATTTCAGCTGTGTATACATTGGTAATTGCTAATAATTTAAAAAATACTTTGTGTAACAAGGCAGAATTTTGTCACAATATATATTTATGAATTTTATCTCACAAGAAATCTGTTTTTTAAATCTGTCACATAAGTTTAGAGTAATTTCTATTGAAACTTCTGATTATTTTGGTCCTATATTTTGAAATAAAATATTTACTTACTTAAATTTACTTTAATTGTTGCAGTAAGCAAACTGTGTATTATGTATTTAAGTTAGTAGTTCTTTTATTTTAGACAGTACATAGACAGAATCATAGAATCACAGAATATTTAGAGCTGGAAGGAACCCAAAGGGATCATTTTCCAACTCCTTGCTCTGCACAGGACACACCAAGAAGACCTGGCACTGCAGGATACTGCAAGAAGATTTGGGAGATGTTGGGGGGATGCTTTGGGGGATGTTAAAGGAAACGAGGCTCTGAGAAGCGAAAGAGAAGTCACTGGGAAAACAAATCAAACAAAAACCCAACAAACGCCCCAAATACCTGTTTCCATAAACTGTGCCTGAGAATTCAGTGTTTTCAGATTTTTAATTTAGAACTCAAATGGAAAGAAAATAGTCCTGACCATACATTCACAAGTATCGCAGCACTTCCATCTATGTATTAAGTTTTCACAAAATAAGGGAAAAGTAAGAAGCAGGAGTATTTCATTATAGCAGGACTAGTTCATTATAGATCAATGCATAAAGTGAAATGTTAAGGAAAAATATATCTTTACTTTCCTGCTGGAATGTTTTCATTAGATGCGGTGTCCCTCCCTCACCCCATCATTTCCCCTGTAATAATTTGGGATTCTGACTAATGCAGTTATGTGAGTTATATTGAGAAATATATTTTTGTCAAAATAAGTTACTAAAAATCAATAGTTTGAATTTTATTCATGCACTGCCTTATTTTGGAGCTGCCTTAAAAATAATACATCAGTAGTCTAATATCTCAATTCTGGGTTTTATTTAGGGGCCTCTAGATAGTTTATTGTCTTTGTTCAAATTAGTGGCAGATTAGTACATAATATTTCCCAAGGAAACCACTTTTGTTTTCTTAAGGAAATTGTTAAGTTTTATTGACTTTTCAAGAGTTTTACCACTTACAGAGTTCAAGTAAAAGTGCAGGGCTTGAAAAGTAGGGTATGAATGGGTGCTTGAAATTACCTTGTGAAGCTAATGATATCTTTATAGCATAAGTATTTGGTAATTGATGCCTTCGTCCTAAAATCTCTACTTTGCTTCTCCAGCAAGTCCCAAAAATTAGCATAACAATCGTAAAGAACAAATGGGCCCCTTGCTGTAAGTTTCTCAGCTACTGTTTTTTTTCATTCATTATTGTGATTTTTTTTTTTTTTTTCCTGGTGTTTTGCCACAAATCTCCTGTTCCCATGATACCATATGCAGTTAAAATTATCTCATCTTGGATTTGTTTTTCAATAAACAGAATGTGTTACACAAATGTGCCATATTCATGGTTATATTATAAAACAAATACTATGCTCTAAACCCCACAAATAATTAGATTTTAAATATCCATTATTGTTTGTTGTTGGGCGTTTTTTATCCCTGATTGCATATATTATAGCTATAAGTGTAATAATGTGATCTCTTATGTTCTATATTGCTTTAGATTTCCACAGCAAGATTAGGAAACAACACTAAAAATATACAATGCCAAGTATAAACAGATATATTTCTATTTTTTTTTTTTTAATATCACAGAAATAAAACAGCTATAATTTTATACTAGTAACAGATCTAATTACAGTAAAAACACTTCAGGTAGGTTGGGACAAATTGAAGCATAAAAATGGGAATGTGTGAAAGAAACACATGCTTTCATTTTGAGATTTATGGTATTTATCTACAGTGGTGTTAAAGTTTTGCTGTTTTTTTCAATATGGAAGGCTATTCAAATGTTCTTAACACAACAGGTTAGTGATCAAGTGCAGCTTTATAAAACATTGCTTTGCCAGATGCTGTTGTCCTTTACATGCAGGAAAAATATCAACATGAATATTTTTTCCTTGACAGCACAGACAGCACAATCTTACAGTGAGCTGCATGATACAGAACCAAAGAAAAAGAGAGTGAAACAGACCCCACAAGGTCATCCAATCCAGCAGTTTGCCCAAGGAAAGAGTCCAGGGAGCATTAATATCTGCTGAACTGCCTTGCCAAAACTTGGGTGCAATGCCCCCAGTAGCGGCCTTCCCTTGTACCTTCAGACACTTCTTTTGATATAAATCATTGGGTGTAAACCATTGTGAGTGTGACAGGAGTGAGCTCCCTGCAGGATCTGAGCTTCTGCCCTGAAACTGTAAGACAATAAAGTTTATCCCACTTTGTTCAGGTTTTGCAGGTTGATTTTATGCATCCTGTATCTTGCTTAGTCATATTCACTCAGCATAAAGAATGTGAAAAAATATCTGATGTTTTTCAAACCCAGGTATCTATAGAAGTGCCAGTTACCCTTTCTTATACCAAACAAAAGATAAAAGGCTAAATTTACCTTCCAGTGTAGTACCCCTCACTATATATGGAAAATATTTTCTGTGGTATTATTATGCTAAATCCTTTAGACCTAAACTGCTGATCCAGTCTGAGGCCAAGTTTGTCAAGGGCATCCACTCTGATCCTTGGGAATCAACAGGAGGGTCTCTGTTACCCCATTGTGTCCCTTACTCTTTTCCCTCCTTACCCATTTGTGTCCCTGGTCTCAGCAAAAGTCTTTGTAGGTTACTCCTCAACCATTTTTTGTTTATTTATATAGTAAGTAGTAGAGTGAACCTCGCCACCAAACTTTGTCATGCTTTTGCAAATTTATATCAAACCTGCTTTTTCTGATCACTTGCTGGTGATTCTTTAAGCAACCTAAACCACTCATTCGTGGCAGCAACAGCTAGCTTTTCCTTATTTACACTGAGCTTTCAACTTCTGTTTTCTTTTGGGGCTTTGTTTGGTTTGGTATGGGTTTTTTATTAAAGAAAAGAAACCCATACATCATTTTGTACTGATTACTTTTATCCAGATCTGCTGACACAGCAGGAGTCTTTACTGGAATAATTTCTAACCTGGTTTAAAAAAAAAAATCAATGTCCACCCTTTAAACCCACAAAACCCTAAGGCCTTGCACACAGCTATCTCTATTTATAATGTGTTTCTTTATCCAAATTGAGAAGAAAAGAAGCCCTGAATTTTTAAATCCATTTCTGCATCTCCAGATTTATAGAACCAACTCACCATAAAGGGCATTAGCACCAATATAAGAAAATTTGGAAAAAATAAAATCTAATATGCATTAAAAATATGAAAAATAATATTATGTCATATTAAAAAATCCTTTATGTGTTTTAAAACTTTTTAAGTCTCCCCTCAAAAAAACCCCCAAAAAGCTCACAATATAGCCCTAGATGTTTCCTATGCCGCATGTCATTTAACATGTCCTTGGCTGATGAATTTCTCAGAAAATTTTATTCCTCTTTTAAATTTTATTATGAAGTAATCAGTTATAATATAAAACATGGTACAAATGCAACAGTGGAGTAAGCTGAGACAAGATAGGGCCCCTATAAAAACTTAATCTTTTTTTTCATTTACAAATACCTGAAAACCCTGAATTGAGAACAACTCTACAATACCAATTGCATTGACTGATTCAATTGGGTCTTATCCATTCCCTGACAGCGGTTCAAGAAGAAAGTTCTCTGTTATATGGATCTTGACAGGTATTGAGAACAAACTGCTTTGCAAAAAGAAAACCACTCTGGGAAATGTAGTTCTACTGCAAAAGGTTATTTTGCTAATTAAACCTTATTAGCACCCTGGGAAAAAGGAGGTGAAGAGTTGGTAGTGTGCGGTAAAGCTGTGTCTTGCAGGTAGAGACTGTGGTAGGAGCAAGGGAGCGCTGGAGTGCAACAAGGGTCCATAACTTTGTTTGTGATCTGTTTGGTCTGGATTATCTGGTGGGTTTAGAGCCGGTGTTTTGATTTCTTTCTGCAAAGAAGACATGTATTTTTATTAACATAATGTAGGATCATTTGGTTTGGGTTTCATTATTTCCTTCATAGCAAGGTCTGAGAGCAAAATGCAATAAATCATCTGTTTGACTCTTGTTAAGATAGGTGGCTTTTTTGGTGGTTTGGTAGGTTTTTTGTTTTGTTTTATTTTGTTGTTTGGTTTTTTTGTTGTTGTTTTTGTTTTTTGTGGGTTTGTTTGTTTGTTTGTTTTGGGGTTTTTTTGGCGGTAGTTGTTGGAATCCTCAGTTTTATGCCATTATTTCAATATTCAGTGGGGTGATAGAGCTTTTGTTTTTACCCTTCTGTTGTCTGTAGGGTGTAGTTTTAGCACACTGAAGTCAGTTTTCCTGCAGTGCTCCCCTGCAGGTAGGTGTTGCTCTACCACTGGAGAGCAGTTTTAGTGTGTTGAATCTGAACAGAGGACAATTTCTAGGAAAATGAGACTTGCTGTTTACTTTGTGAAACAGCGATCTTTTACGTTTTGTGACAGGGTCACCAGAACTGTGCGACATTTCTTTTTAGAAATCCTCAGTGAATTTTTCTTTCTTGAATTCATCTGTGAATCTGAACCACTAATGGATGTTTAAATCAAAACACTCATCTCTAAACTGGGTTTTGCATGAACTTTGTCTGAAAAATAAAAATGTATAGCTTAAATTTTGTATATGAAAAAATAATTACCTCTAGCTAAGACCTTAACACATTTTATAGAGGAGAAGGAGAGAGAATAGAGGGCAAGTAAGAATTGCTGACAATCATGGGTGTAGTTCTGGTTTCTTTGTTTAAATTACTGACCGTCAGTAAAGATGGGCAGCGAGGTCACCCCCTGTACTTCAGCACAAAGTGCACAGCAAGGTCTGAGCTCTCTTTCAGCATAAAGGTGACACAGTATTCACTTGGCAGGGAGGTAGGGACCAGTCCTGTGTCTGATGTGACATGACAAATCTGGAATAGCACAGCTAACCTGCAGCTGTGTAGAATCTATACATATCATTTATATGTGTTCCCTGATGTGCATATATATCTATCTGTCTACACCTTAGCATTTAGTAGCACTAGATGCTTGTGTTTACACAAGCATTGAATTGAACCCTTTCCCATCCATGGAGAATTTCTTTGTATCTTATGGAAAGTCCCTGAAAAACACCGTCTCCTTTTACAGATGAAAATTATTGGAATGATTGGGATTTCGTATCTTAGTGAAGGACACAAACACACTGATTTCAGACAATATTTATTCTCCTCTAAATGTCTGAGGTGTATCCAATGGCAACATGATGTTTTCATAGATTAAGTCTACTCTGTAAGGCTAGTGATTTCAAAAATGTTAAAAAAATATAAACACTTGTTCCTCTGTAGTTTAGCCATGGTTTTTTTTCTATAAGGATTGATGTTCTCCACTAAGCTTTTCATGTCTGTATGATATTTCATGACATTACAGTTCTTTGGTAACCTCTTATATACAAACTAGGAAGAGAGCATATAAAATAAGTACTGGCATAACTGGTAATATCTGTGACCTCATTGTGCAAAAGGTTGTGTAGGTGTTTAACCTCAAACATATGTGAAGGCCTCTTATGATGGACTCTAAGGAGCATATTTATAATGGGAACAGAGAGACACCAAAATTTTAGCTGAAATGAACCTTCTGTGTCTTCCTGCTTTTTTCAAGATTGTGTAAGTCTGTTGAGGATTCTCATCTGCTTCAGTGAGCAGAGTTATCCTCCAAGAGGAGCTGATCTGCCTAGCTATTTTCTATGGCAGTACTTCAGTTAAGTAAGACTCCTTCAGTATGAACAACTTGGAGAACGTGGAGTGAAATTGTCTCACACCAGCACACTAAAGACAGATGGATAAAGGACTGCAGTGATTTTTTGATTTTTTTTTTTTTCCCCAGGTGGCTGGTCCAAAGGAATGGAAGCCAGAGCCTACAATATGCCTTTTCTGCAATCCTCTAGGAAGAACTAGTTCTCTTGAGGAGACAATCAGATTCACCAGGGCACTGCTCATACCTCAGCAGTTTCCAGTGGAAAACTCTGAGTGTGGAGAAGTCCATTTTTTCTGTCCTTTCTGCAATTTAGGGACCATAGAGAGCGCTGTTAAGGGCACTCTAGATAACCTTCTCAGAGTCCAGAGTCAAAACCAGGACTGTGAGGGATGATGTCTAATCTAAAAAATGGGAAAAAAATGTGCTGAAATAATTTTGATGCTCTTGTGTAAAATAACCTTCTGGATTTAACACTCAATCAGAAATCCTTTGACACCAGTGCTTAATGCCTTGAATTTAGAGTGTGGAGTTCTGGAGTCTTAACTTGCCCTCAAGATTATTTCTTGTGTAAATCCAATGTCTATTGAATGCAAAACATAGTAGCATGCGGGTACATTCAAAGTGTTTGCCAGTGTTGAAAAGGAGGAAAGATTCATATAGCAAAAGGAGAATAGATGTGAAAGAGTGAATTGCTGACTAGGGTAGCTTTTCAAGAGAAGAAAATCTTCCCTATGCATACAAGTTAGTTCTCAACTGTTTCTATGTAAATATTGTGGCTAGTGGGCTAATATAATGACAGATATTGCTTCAGTTCATAAAGTTTCATGTGCATTTTGGCAGCTTTTGTCCTTCTGAGTATGTCTCCTGTTCTCAGAAGACATCTTCCAGACTGGATGTCTGAGTCTTAGGCACTGCTCTACATTTTTTCTGTATCCTGGCAGACCTCATGCTTTGGGATGTGAGGGAAAGAAGACAGAATTACATCTGCTTGGGGAAGAGGGAAAAAAAAAACAAAAGGAAGGGAAAAAAAGGCATATTTGTGTAAAGAATGTAGTTATCATAAAAAATATCCTTGGGTTGGTTGTTTGGGTTGTTTTTCTTTTCTTTTTTTTTTTTTATTAATTTTCTTTTTAATTGTGCATGACCATTCCTAAATCCTATAGCTGATTTAGTTATAAAATTAACTTAAACAGCCAGATAATCCATTTTCTAAGTATATAATGAATGTAAAAAAAATCTCACTTTCAATCCTGCAGGAATGTAAACTTTCCTATTCCATTTGTTCTACATATGGAAAGATGAAGAGAGGCAGCAATTTAAACATATCTCAGCATCTCCAACTTAATAATATGTGGGTTTGTGGAGTTTTTTTGGGGGGGAGATAAGATATTGAGGTTAAGTGTTTGTGTTGATAAAAATGACATAAATAAACAGGAAAAGCATTTACAGAGAAGTCCTCACAGCCCTGTTTATTAGAACAGAAATTCCAAAGCATCCAAATTGAACTGAACTATCTTTGTGCATAATTCATTTTATTTGAGGAAAGAAGTGAGGACAAAGCGTTGTACTGAAGAGTACTTTTGATTTTGTTAAACTTAGAGAACCTAAGGGAATCCCTTGGGAGGCCTTCCTTCATTTCTCTGTTCTCTTTGAGAAGCAAACTCAATGTCCATGTGCATTTCTGGTGCATCCAGAACAACAGAATATCATCATCATCTTAGGGTTTAGGAGCACCTATATTTCTTCATTGTTCTTGTGTCTCCTTCCCCCAGTTAAAAATACTCATCTGCATGATTTATAGTACATAACTAGGTGCATGCTCTATTTATATAACCTAGTTTTCAAAGTTGTTTTTGTTTTGCCCTTTTTCATATAAAAGCATATAAATCCAGGAACTCTCCATGGAGTAAATTTCAAAACAAATGTCCTCCAAGCCAATCTTTTAGCTCTCACAGCTACTACATTATTGATGTGGAAAAAATGGACAGCAATTTCCAGACAATAAGTGTATGCAAGTGCGTATTTTCTTAACTTATTTTTATATGAAAAAAAATCTAATTTTATACTTTGGTAAAACCAAGAAAATCTTTAGTTAGTTCTAAGGTAATTTTCAGGGACGATGTGTCTGAGTTTTCATTGCTGCTAATCAAAAGCAAAATTTCACTGTTAGTGAAATTAGACTCGTTAGGAGTTAAATAGATACGCAAAAATACTGTCATTCCTTTTTCTTAAAAAAAAAAAAAAAAAAAAAAAAAAGAGCCTATCCAAAATGAGGACTATAATTGATTACAGATGAAAGTTTTTGCCAGGTCATGATAGTGTAATGAATACTATTAAGTTATTAATTATGATGACTGTTCTATTCAGTTCACAACCCATCAGCAGTTGTTTATAGCTTTCTACTCCCACCAGCTTGTAGGAACAATATTATCCTTTTGGGAAAAAGGACGAAGAATCCTCAGTCCTGTAAAAATTAATCTTCCAAATAATGAAAGTAGGTGAGTTTCATTTGGTCAAATTTCAGATTTTTCTCAAACTATCTGTGCTGGATGGCTTAATTTGTAATAACAGCTTTGGAAATATAATCTTCTGAATGCTCTCTGATGATATACTGGGTGCAACTGGTACAAGAAACCTGTTCTAGTTACCCATAACCCCAGAAGGCTTAGGCTAAATGAACAACTAAATTGTTTAATAAAACTAATTAAACTATTTCCTACCTGCAAGTTATCTCTCACATCAACATTGGAAATGGCAGCTTTTAAAATGGATTCTGTAATATTGTTAATTCTCATTCTCACAGGGATGAAAACACGCACACAGGTCATCACAGGTTCCTGAGTGAACCGGGGGGACTCTCAGCTCAAGGAGCAGTGTGGGAGTGGAGCTGATTTTTAATCACTGTCTGTGAATCACAAGAATAGAACTAAACAAAATAGACTATTTCAGTTGGAGGAGACTTACAAGACTATCTAATCCAACTGCCTTACCCATTCAGGGATTACCAAGAGTTAAAGTGCTTTAAGAGTATTGCCCAAATGGCAATGGAGCATCGACCACATCTCTAGGAAGCCTCTTCCACTGTTTGACCACCCTCTCAGTAAAGAAATACTTCCTAATGCCCAGTCTAAACTTCCCAAAAATGGTTTTGAACCATTCCAACATATTCTCTCACTGGATCCTAAGGAGAAGAGCTCATCACTTCCCTCTCTCCCTCCCCCCTCAAGAAGCTGTGATAGAGCAATGAGGTTGCCCCTCAGCCTCTTCCTCCTCGAACCAGACAAGCTCAGAGCCTTCAGGTGCTCCCCACAGGACATGACCTCCAGCCTCGTCACCATCTTTATTTTTCTCTGGACGCAGTCATGAACCTTCACATCCCTGCCTGGTGGGTCCCAGCCCTGCAACTCTGAGCACAACAGGATAATCCTCTTTTTCCTGCTGGTCATGCTGTGTTTAATGCACCCCAGGATGGGATTTGCACTCTGGGCTGACAGGGCTCACTGCTGGCTCCTGGTGAGCAGATCCTTGTCTACAGGGCTGATCTATAGCCGCTGCTCTCCCTATTTAGATTTTTGCTGGGCATTACTCCACCCTAGGTACAGAATCCACACTTTCAGCTTTTAAATTTCATCCAGTTAATCATAACCCAATTCCCCTATCTGTCTAGTTTCCTCTATAAGGCCTTTTGTCTCTCACAAAAGCAAACCACACCTATTTTGATATCCTCAGCAAACTTGCTAATGGTGCATCCAACTCCCGCATCCAGAGTGTTGATAAATATATTGAATAGGACTGGCCCTAGAAACAAACCCAGAGGAACACCATTGGTGACAACCTTTGGAATTCTGTCCTTCAGCCAATTCTTCACCCAGTGCTCCGTTTATCTGATCTTTCCACAGCTGGACAACTTCTCCAGAAGATGCTGTGATGGACAGTATCCAAAACTCTGTATTCTTCCTGAGAAGCCTGAGCTAATGTACAAGATCATACTGTTTGTTTATTTTCTCTCCTGAGCCCCACGAGAATTTCCCTGTTCAGCCAAGCTGGATTTCTTTCCCACTTACTTGACTTAAGACACATTTGCTGGCTCCTGTGCTTCTAAAAGGTTTTTCTTAAAGACTGATCAGTGCTTGAGGACTTCCAAGCCCTCAAAAGCAGACTCCCAGGATAATCTGCTAAATAGCTTGTGAATAACTTGAAGTTTGCTGTCCTGAAGTCCAGGGCAGCAACTCTCCTCTCCCTTTTTCTCATTGCACTGAAAATTTTAAACACCACCATGTTGTGATCTCTGTGGCCAAGACAGCCACTTAACATCACATCCCACATGAATCCTTCATTATTCACAGACAGCAGACCTAGGAGGACGTCTTTCCTGGTTGGCTCACTGAGTACCTGTGCAAGAAGTTATCTCCTGCAAACTTCAAGAATATTCAAGATCTGTCAGTTTGTCACAGCAGGATGATATTCCCAGTTTTGTCTAGGAAGTTGAAATCTCCCATAAAGACAAGAGAGTCTGAATCCCACATTTAACTTGATTATAATTTCAGAAGGGTTTTTAATGAAGGTAGAAAAAACCAGGCAGAATATTGTCATAGATTCATAGAATTCTGAAGCTTGGAAAAGACCTCTGAGGTCATTAAGTTCAACCATTAACCCAGCACTGCCAGGTCCAGCACTAAACTATGTCTCCAAGTGCCACATCTAAATGTTTTTTTAAGATTTCCAGAGATGATGATTCCACCATTTCCCTGGACAGCCTGTTCCAATGCCAGACCACTCTTCAGTGAATACATTCTTTAACATTTTTTTTTCTCTCTCTCTGACGTAGAACTAAATGATTACTCATTGTTTCCTTTGTTCAGCAATAAGAACTAAATAACTACTAAATAAGCAGATATTTTTGCTCTTCCTGAAGCTGCTGGTTATCTTGTGCCTGAGGCATGTAACTTCTGCTTGTCCAGCTTATGTAGCAAATAGCTCTGATGACCTCTCTAAAGTATTTTATATGAGCTTCATTACAGCAATATTGAAGAGCATGGCAGTTATAAATTGAATTATCTGTACAATGCTTGGATAATTAGAGAATTAATCTTTTGGAGATGACGATCCAAGGCACAGAAAATTCTCAAAAGTTAAGCTATGACAGAGCAGCAATTAACTTTCATCTGGCACCTCATGGAGCAAACCACCTTCCACTGGTGCCCGTCATTATCTGACCTGGGCTTACTCTGTTGCACTGTCGCACAGCAGAGCACAAGCCAGGTGTGTGGCTGTGCCATAAAATCAAAACTATTTTGTGCCATTGATTCCAATTTCTGTTTATAACCATCATCTCAGGTAACACACTCTCGCAGGAGCACGTCTATCAAACCTGGAGCTGATTTTCATTCTTGTAGCTTTGAGTAGAAGCAAATTTAAGCCAGCTGTTTCCAGCTGCCTGAGCACACACTCTTGGCACAGGCAAATTTGCCAGGTAAGATCTGATATTTCCATGCATTAACCTATCAGACTCACTTTAACATTAAACCTCTGCACTAAGGGGGGCGGGGGGGGTGTGGGGTGTGGGGTGTGTGTTCAGTTGAGATGTGCATCGTGGTTCTCTGAATAAGTTGTGTGGTGAATTAAATAATTCGAAGACTAATGTGCCTTAAAATTGTTCACTTTGGGTTCTTTGCATTGTACTTCTATACTTAATGTTATCAGCTGATCTTTCTGTGTTAATTGCTGTTGGGCAGTCAAGGCAGCTGATATCACATTTATCAATAATTAAAGGTGCGTTTCTTCCTTGAGGGGAAAATGGGGAAATATCTTGCATCTGAAATAATGTGGATAACATAAGGGAAGGAAAATGTTATATGCATTATCTGCTTCAAGAGTTAGACTCTTGTACATAGGAATCAATAGAGATCATAAAACATTATTTTAAATAGAATTTTTCATATGCTATTTTCATTATAAAATGTCAAAAAATCCTAAACAAGCTGTATTTTCCTAGATTATGGCAACATATAAAACTACAGTAATGCATAAAACAAGAACACTAGGTAAACCCTTCTCTGACTGATACATCAAAGTGAGAATTAAATCTTTTTATTAAGTTCCTTCAAAATATTTAATTGCAGGGTTTTAAAATATGTACAGTATTCAAATTGCCAAAAAATTGTTAATTACATGAAAAATAGGTTTTTACTTAGTTGTACCTGGAAGAAAAAAGAACTTTTTGTGGACTTTTATTCTGATGGATGTCAGAATAAGAACAGGATGTTTCAGGCTTTTGTGGTTTCTGATTTTCATCTGTACTGCACTCAGCTTTGTTTTTCTCTTCTGAGATTAAAATCAAAGCAGCTGATACAGTATAAAATTAATAAAGTGCAAAATTAAAGAGTTTTTTCAACTGCAAGGAGATTCATATTATCATTACTTTAATTTTCTTCTTTTGCATAGCAATTTGCAGTTTTGAAAGGGAAGTATTCATTCTGCAGACATTCCTAGATTTCTAATTTACAAAGAACTTGTTCATGACAACCCTCTTTTTTATTCAGGATAAATTTAGATGATGCTATACAATAAAACAAACAAACAAACAAAAATCAAAACAAAACCCACAACCACTTTAGTCTCTGGTAACTAGCAAAAGTCGCACATCACTTTTATTGCAAACATTTTCAGCACCATTCAAGGTAGGTAAAAATGCACCAGCCTCTAAATAAGTGTATTTTCTGCACAGTGATGCTGTCGTTTGTAAGGTGACCGGCACGCGAGGCTGTTTCGCTGATGGCCGAGGACCAGCAGCAGCAGGAGAGGCTTTGATCACGCACTTGCTGAGTGGCAATAGTGCCTCCCGGTGGCTTCCTCTCTCATTCATACCTGACGCTTTTATATTTTGCAGCTGATTTTCAGCTAAAATAAATCATATTGTTTCTTCTGTATTTTGAATCCGAAATGCATGCAAGTACCCTCCTTTTATTGTGTTCAACAAGCTGCAGTCATCTCCCTACCTGCGTTTGCAGGTTGCTTTTTTCTGAATTTTTCATGAGATTATTTTACTACAGTTGCAGTAATTGAGACTCAGACTGGAAACTTCAATATACTGTTTTCTTCTTATTCTGCCTTGGCAAGATTCAGAGGGAAGATGTACAAAGCAATCTATTCCTCAAGTCAAATTTGCATCCAGAGTAACTCCTGTTGCAGCATCCTGAGCAATCTGATTGCTGGAAACTTCTCATCATTTGGTGAAAATGTTTTAATGAGTATGTATCCATTAGCTTAATTACATGCACTAGATTTTTTTGGTTTTTATGACTCTCCAAGGACACACAGGTCCCCTTGACCTGTCTGCACAAAGCCCTCTCAATCCCTCAGCCCTCAGAGAGATGATTCATGGAAAGTCACTGTGAAGAGGCTATGGGGGGCAAGCTGTATTCATTCAAACAATAGTGTATAATGAGTTGAGGCAGTTATGCCTTTTGCCCATGTATTTTATTCAATTGTATGTGAATTGCAAAGCTTAATTAAATGGCTGTTTTGCTGACTGAAAAAAAATCTCTTTTTTTGAAAGTGAAATAAACAAGATAATTAATTCGGATTTTTTAAAAATATATTAATACTTTAGTCTTCCATTGAAATGAAAGTGTATTTCACTTTGAGGGTGTAGTTTTGGTGGTTGCTTTGATGTTTTCTTTCTCACCTTAGTACTGCTGCTGGGATCTCATATGACCATGAGAAGGTGCCTGCCCTGAGTGCTCCAGGCCCTATAAAAGTTTCAGGCAACATTTGTCTTAAATAGTTGCAGATTTTAGGTAACCATTTTGAACATGGAAGTCTAAAACTCATGACTGCCATGCACCCATACATTATTGGCTGCATTTTTTTTTTTTTTCCTGGGTGAAATTCTGTCCAAAATATGGCCATGCCCCTGTGCCCTCCAATCAGCGGAGGTTTGCAGAGGTGAGGAGAGATGTTGTAGGTTGTAATGTCTCAGGTTGGTTTTCAGAAACTGAAGAGGCTGGAATTGCTGGTGTCTTTTGTCTGTATGACTCATGACTATGCATCAACTGGTAATTATGGATTTAGACACAGCTTTAAAGACAGGAAACAAATGTGAGACAGTGTGAACCAGTATCAGCAGCAGTTTCAGACATAGATGAGGGTTAACAGCATAGGAATGTAGGAGTCCTGAAGTGTTTGCACTGTTTTGTGTCCCCAGATAGTGCAGGTGTCAATATGCTGAAGCTGTAGGGTAGTTAAGCTGGATACAGGCTCATTCTGACCTCTCTATGTCAATATGTATGCATACATCTATGCTGTGCAATAAAGGTGTGTAAATATTGCCAGGGGAGAGCTCTTTGTTGTGTTTTCTTTCACTAGACCCATCATTGATGACAGCTTTCCCACAGTGTTAAATACATGTTGTTATATAATGATATTTATTTCTTATGTTCTTAAGTATATAAGGAGATAAAGCTATTGAAGAGTGTCCAAAGGAGAGCTGCAAAGATGGCAAAGGGCCTTGAGGGGAATCTATACAAGCAGTGACTGAGGTCACTTGGTCTGTTTAGCCTGGAGGAGGCTGAGGGGAGACCTCATTGCAGTTACAACCTCCTCACAAGGGGAAAAGGAAGGACAGAGAAAAATCTCTTCTCTCAGATGACCCATGACAGGACCCAAGAGAAGGGCCTGAAGCTGTGCCAGGGATGTTTAGGTTGGATATTAGGAAAAGGTTCTTCCCCCAGGGGTGATTGGAACAGGCTCCCCGGGGAAGCAGTCACAGCACCAAGCCTGACAGAGTTCACTGAGCACTTGGAAAATGCTCCCAAGTACATAGGGTGACTCTTGAGGTGTCCTGTGCAAGGCCAGGACTTGAACTCAGTTATCCTTGTTGGTCCCTTCCAGCTCAAGGATATTCTGTGATTCTGTGATAGCAGTGACTGCCTCAGAGCCTGATTTTCAGCTGTGCTCTGTACTTGGTCTGGTGTGAAATGTGATTGGGCAATGGTTATGTAAAATATGACAGTGGGATGTGGTTTTCCAAGTCCACATTGCAGAATAAGTGGAAGAGAGAGTCAAATTCATCTTGAGCCAGGTAATAAAAGCAATTAGATGATCCTAACTTGGATCCAACAAGCAACTTTGCATGGGGCTCAAGCCTGTGTGGATGGGGCCCTAAGTAACATGATTTGGTGTGTGGAATCCCTGCCCATGGCAGAGGGGTTGGAACTGGATCATCTTTAAGGTCCCTTCCAACCCAAACTGTTCTATGAATCTATGATTCTATGAAGTTTTTGTTTACTGATGTAATATAAAAAAAAACTAAAAAAAAAAAAAAAAACCTTAAAAAAAAAAAAAACCACCAAACCAACAACAACAACCAACCTAAAAAAAAGGCAACTAAAAAAGAAAACAAAATCCCCAAACAAGCAAACATAAAACCCAAACCAAAACAAAATGGTTCATGTCCACAGGTCTCTTTCTACACCTTTATTTCCGTGATATTCCATTGCTTCATTTGCTGTCATCGACTTACTCTGGTTTGTAGTCTGTAAGATTTCCCTGATAGTTGTGTTGCTTGGGAGAGGAGAGGTAATGCTTGTCCTGCAGCAGCTTTCTCTTTGTTAGACACTTTGTCTCTCTTGCACATTCAATTCACTAATGCCCTGTAGAAAAGAACATATTGCCTGACATGATGGCGCTGTTTAGTAAGTGGTTAAATCTCTCTATGTTCCTGATATCTTGGCTTGGATGGTGATGGAAGGAGGATATTAAAAGCTTTCAGTAACCAGCATATGCTGGAAGGACAATCTTGATGCTGTCCTTTAGTAGCACATAAAGGTTAAGTGTAAGAGGGATATTGTGCATTAGTGATTACACAGGAAAGTATTCTGTATTTGTTAATAATCTTTCTCAGGCATGCCTGTCTAACTTTTCAGTTTTGTCAGGCTCTTAATTTAGAGCAAATTACTTTTTTATAGCAGAAGTGGTCAGTCCAGGTAAATTATGAGTTTCCCCTTTTTACTTTAGAACATCTGAGCCTCCAAGGCAGTAATTGTTCGCAATCCTCTTCTCCTGTCTCAAAACCTCTGTAGAATTACTGTTATCAGTTTTCTGTCCTATGCCAGTATATTTGAACAGCAGGGATGCTGCAGCTCAGAAAACAGGACTGATAATGGCTGTGCTTCACGTTCCTGATGTTTATGACCTGTTGTCTGGAGCGCAGCAGAATTGCAGGAAGCATCTCAGGTTAAGATACATGCTGAAACTAAAGCAATATTCTCTTGAAGAGAGTGATTTAAATAAGAACCCAGAGTGTTGAATATTTTCCTTTCTAAGCAGTTCTCAATTAATTTATGATACTGAGCTGGTCTCTGAGTACCTGCTAAGGCTTTCAGGGGGCTGGCTGGTCACATGATTTTGTCTAGATGATTTTTTCTTTGTCTGCTCCATGTGTCTCTATTCTTTTTGTAAATGACAACTCTGCTCAAAAGCGCCCAAATGGCAAGAAGAGAATACAGCTGCTGATGGCAAGAGCAGACGCTATATTGGAGCGCTCTCGAGGTGCTGCTCCCAGAGCTGTCATTTTCCAGAGGAAAAGGATGTCCCATGCAAGCAGGCAGAAGGCAGACAAGCAATGTGCACAGAGGATAGTGGTGAAGAGGATGCAGGTGAATGGGCAGTATTTACAGTGTGTAAGGAAACTTCCAACACATTATCCAAGCTTAGATAAAATGCGGAGCAAGAAGAAAAAAAAAGGTGTAAAGAGACAAAGAACGGAGCATGGAGAAGGATATTCAGAAGAGCAGAGAAAGAAGAATGAACAGATTGATGCAGTATCATTTTTTGCACAAAAAAGGGAAGTAAATTGTAGTCCTAGATTGAAGACTTAACTATGTATGCATATATATATGTAGGTATTTACTTATACATACACGTACATATAGAGAAAATGCACACATTTTCTTAATAGTGTCTACATGAACATCTGCTGCTAGTATAAAATGATTCTTGTAGTCTTAGTGCATAGTTTGGAAAAGCTTATGAACCCCTTTGCTATGAGAGATAAGAGAACTTCTCTACTTCTCAGGAGAGGGAATATTCTGTAGCATTTCAATACCATTATCTTTTTCTAGTTCCTCTGTAATTCTGTGAAGTGGATGTAGAGACTTGGATAATTCAAGTGTATGAGTTAATAAATTACAGTTATAGTATATCCAGTTACCATAATGGCTCTTAAATAATTAAACAAAGCAATCTTAAATAGGATTTTGCTACACTGCACTAACTAGAAAGGTGTCATAAGAGTTACTAAAGACCTATCCCTTACGGTCCCATTCCACTGTGTACATACAGCACAATTAGTGTCTGCTTTGTGGGTATGAAGGGACTGAGTATAAATCAAAGGCACAGAGTTCTTGTAGGGAGTTGAGTTGAGCTGAATTTAATGATGAAAATTGTGTGGGTTATGAAAAATGTGGCTGTTGAAGATCTATCAGATGAACCACCAAGCCTTGCTGCAACTGGCTGTAGCCCCCTTCCAGGTCAGTACAGGAATTAATTCTTTTAAAGTTCTTTCAGACTCTTCAAAGAGGACACTACTTTTTAAATCAAGATCTGAAATAAAAACGTTATTGGAAGACAGTGGTGTGTATCGACCATGCTTCAATCAGGCCTTGAAGTCCTGATGAAAGCAGAAAGCAATGCTCTCGTAATTAGTTCCACAACATCTGACAATTTATTTACATAGGTGAAGGATACAAAATTAGTCCTTTGTTAGGACTGTTGCTTGACATAAATTTGTATTTGGTAGCAGTGAGTCAAAAATGGGCTGATTGATTCTTTGTGGAAACTTGAATTAAAATTTTAAAAAATCCATAAGCCTAAAACAAAAGGAAAAGAACGTTTAAAAATAATATTCTCATTGAATTCTCATTCACATTAAAAAAAAAAAAATAAAAAACAAAAAAAAAATTTAAAAAAGCATAGTTCTTTTTCATGGGAAATTAGAGATACTGTCTGAAAACTGAGTAAGATATATGTTATGTATATGTTACATGTAAGGTATATGTATATGTCATAAATCATATCAACAAAACACTCTCTGGAAGAACTTTACTCAGAGGCTTTTTACTGTCTGTGGTATTTCAGATGTTCTCACAGCAGGTGGACCATATATTGTGTTACTTTCTTTGAAAAATTGCAGGAAAGCAGCTGGTGAAATACAAGGTGTCATCCAACACTTGTTTCATCTACAGTAAAGCAGACCAGTAATGCAGGTTTCTATGATTTACAATAAAGATCCAAACCACATACTCTAGACAACTCATTCAGTGCTCTTTTATTTAGAACTAAGATTTATATAGTTCCTCTCATCCCTCAAATATCCCAAAGCATTTTATGAAATCCTCCAAACACCCTTTTTGAGAGGAAATACGAGGCCTATGAAGAACTTCTTGAGCAAGAAACAGTTGTCAGTAAAAATAATATGCAGTACACCAGTTTGGGACAGGAAGAGAAGGACAAAGGTGTCAAAACAGAATGAAAGATATTATGTGTAATTAGGTATATTATGAATACAAGCAATTTATTTAAGCACCCTGTTACTGGAATCTAGCCATTAAACTGCAGGATTTCACTTCCCTTAGGGGAAATGTTTGTATTTTTTAACATGTAATGTGAAATCAATCCAATTCTGAGTGTTGAAATACTTTCCTATGTGTGCAGCTGCAGTGAGAATATATTTTTGTCACTGGTAGTTACACTGTCTTAGTATCCAAAATAAATCAGATATTGTTCACTTGCTGTAGATATAGTTCTGGAACCGGAGACAAAAATCACAGGACAAGAAAAAAAAAGAAAGTGAGGGATGTGCAAAAAATTACAATGGGTGATAATGCACTTACTTCTATGCCTTCTTCACATTTAGGATTTGTCCTGATCATTAAGCCTGATTTGTCATTCTCATTTTCAAAAAACCCTCAGCTTTCCTTCTTCATATCAATGGGGAGGGTGTTTTCACCTTTATGTCCATCGATAAGGGTACAAGGAATGTTCTCCCACAGGCAGACTTGATCCAAATCTGATTTAACTTTCATACCATGTAAATGCAGGATAAAGCAGGACAGCCTTTGATGTGCTGGTTTGTTTGTTTGTTTGAATAAACACTATGAAGAGCAGTCTGTGATATTTTTTAATTCCTTTCCTTGCCCTTTTGAGTTTTCAGAAGCCCTGGAGAGGGTGCCTCTGGGAATCATTTATTTACAGACAAGGAAAGAGAGGTTTATTGAGTAGTGAAAATATCATCTTGTTTTGTTGCTGTATTTTCCACTTTTATTTTGAGAGATTAACCTGTACAAGAAAAGCACTTTAATGGAATACAACTGCTCTATGAAGAGGGCCTGAAGACATATCTATGCAGTATTTATATGCTGTCTCAATTACCACTGCAAAATAGTTTGATGATTCAGCAAGGGGTCCTAAAAGTATCTTCAATAATTCTTTCCCATTTAGATCTCTGAAGAAGAATCAATTTTATACTGTTTCCTGGTCTTTTATTGCCTTTAGGTCCCACATTTCAGTACAGAAAGTATGTTTGTAATTCTCTGTGAGCTGGAAATGCAGATGAACCGGGCGACAAGGCTGTGCTGAATGGAAAACCAAGAGTTTGCAACAACAAGCAGGCTGCTCTGTACAAAATACTGTGAGGTAAACTTGCCTGGTTTCCAGTAACATTAAAAAAAGGTTTGGGGATATTCCCTGCACAAAACACTCTCAACAGAAATGTGAGGCAACAAAGGAAATGGTTTTTTTCTTTAAATTGTTTGAGTAGTTACTGTGCAAAGCAAACATATAAATGTTCATTATCTTCAAAGGCAAAAGCCCAGGAGTTACGACAAGTGATGAAAGCAAGAGCAGACATTGGAAAGAAGGGGTGCAGAGCCCTGTGTGGGAAATGCTGTAAAGAAGAATATTCTCTGCCCATGTCAGGAGCCACATCAGGGGAGTTGGTACAAGTGTCAGTCACTCATGAACACACGAGGAGCTGTTGTTGAGAGCAACAACAAGTGACAAGTTATATGGAGCACCAAGGGATACTCCAGACTTTATCAAGAGTGAGGCAATCATTTCCACCACCATAAAAGTATCTTGGCAGGCAAAGACTATAAATGTAATAAAAGAGCGGGGTGGGGGGAAATGTTGTCTGTGCCCATAAAAGAGGACAGTGATTGTGTAGTTATAGTGCTTCATAAAATCCTTCAAGTTAGCAGGAAGGGAAAAAATTGGGCAAAAAGATGAGTATGAAGCAACACATTATATTTTTGCTGGAAACTGGGAATGTGTGTAAGGGAAAACACTGTTGTGGCTGTGCTTTTCCGCACCGGGCGGACGCTGGCCCCTGGCTGGCTCAGATCTGCACAGTGGCCAGAATGTTTTCAGTCCGGATATGCAAGCAAGTTATCTTTACCTGCTGGTTCGGCTTCTCAGCGGCAACTTGTCCAAATAGTGTCGTGACAGCACCGGCAGTAGGAAAAGGATGGCTCTTGGCTAAGCAGGTTAAAAGATGTTTATTCAAGCCGAGCTGCGGGAGGTCCGCAACTCGTCCAGACTGCCGGCCAGAGGGAGTTTGAATTTCCCTCTCTGATCTTATAAGCGGGGGAGGGTTCAGGGGAGGTCACAACAGGATAGCAAATCAGGGCATTCAGAGGGCAGACAGGGGGTGTCCACCTCCAAGCCTCTGACCAATGACACCAAGAGAAAAGGCATCCTATCACTTGACACCCTCCCTGGGAATTTCCCAATCTGGGGAGGGGTTCCTAAGTGATAGACAGGATGCCCCAGAGCAGGGGGGGAGAGGGGATGGACACGGATAGGTGGGGGGTGGAATGATTGACATGAAACACCTTGTTATACAGAAAACTCAAAAGGGGATGGACTGTTACAGAACTGGGGACACAGTGAAATGAATCATAACATAGAACTTCTTATAAAAACTTAATAAAACAATTCTTGCACCGCCACACACTGTTGGATCTTAGTCTGATTTTTTTCACTCTATAAACAGTAGCTACTGGCCACTGTTGCAGACAGGACTCAGCAGGCTAGACCTGTTCTCTAACTCAGTGTGAACATGGTTTAAACTTCTAACTAAAATAAAGAATTATAGTAAGACTGAGAGAAGCAAAATTATTTCATTTATTAAGTACATATAGTGTTTTCACACACTTTAGGACAAAGAATCATGCAAAGGCAATGTGGAACTGAGAATCAGGTGAAAACTCATTTCTGGAATTTTTTATTCCTCCAGAAAACTGTGGCAAAGAACAAACAAACAACATATCTGCTTTTTGGATAGAATTCCATAGTTGTCCTCAATGGTTTTATATAAAACTTTTCTTATTACAGTTCTCTTTTCTGATAAATTATCACATTCATAGCTAGCAAATGACTGATATAAACTAGATCACCAACAATTTGTGGAAAAAAAATAGTTCTGTCAGTTCAGAAGAAAAAATAATGGAGGTCCTTTTCTTTTTGCCTTATTTTCTTGAAGGAATCTTTGAGTCTGAATGGTTAAGTTCAATATATCTTGTATTTATCCTAAACACTAACTGAGGCAGTGCTGAGAGTTTT
This sequence comes from Hirundo rustica, assembly GCF_015227805.2. Lineage (NCBI taxonomy): Eukaryota > Metazoa > Chordata > Aves > Passeriformes > Hirundinidae > Hirundo > Hirundo rustica. The sequence goes on from NC_053450.1 coordinate 6,312,549, forward strand.
GTGGTTTACCCTAATTTATTCAGGCTTTATTTTGTTTCTATGAGATAGGACATAATATTGGGTAAGAATTCAGACTTGAAAACACATGCCACTTCAACAGGAGATTTCAGTTTAGATATAGTGGCTAATGAGAGCTGTGATAGCTCTCTGGAGATACATAGAAGACTACTAATGACTAGTTCATTTATAAGTGATGAAGATCTCTCAAGATCAAAATCCTTCCAAAAATACAATAAAGAGAGAGCTGTGAACTTGCAGTGGTCTTGACAGTAGTACACTGTCTTTGTCACCGCAGACTCTGTCACCGCAGAGATTTCTTTAATGCTCAGCTTTTAATGGAACTATTTTTCATTTGTAACATCATGCAAGACATTTAATTTACCTTTCTCCTTGTGCTTCATATCTCTGCTTTACAGAGCACAGGGGTTTATGGCTACCAGATGTCAACATTTTCTCAGTTGCATCTTTTATTGCATAAAGCTTCAGTTTCAGTGGAGTTAAAAGATTTTGTGCAATTCTGCGCAACTGCAATGTGTTCATTGCCTCTTCATTCACAGAGGGACTCACAGACTCCACTCCTTGGATGGTCAGCCCATTTGGGAAATTTCAAAACTGCTGTGCAAACATAGATCAGCTGGGAAACAGTGGTGCATCAGATCTCACCCTTGCTGAAACATCAATGCAATTCTGTATTTTTTGCCTAAAAAATACTTATCAGAAATACTATACACCCTAGAGATAAATATCTGAAATTCATGTGACCCTCTCCAAAACACCATCTACTCTAGGCACAGAAACACATGGCCTTGTGTGAGCACTGGAATAATTTATTTATATATTTATCTCTTTTCAGATTTTAATCTGATTTTTATGCCAAAATTTTATATTTTTAATGGATAGTTTTCCTGAAGAATTCAACTAAGTAATTATTTACAGAAATATTTCTTTGTTGTTGGTGGTGGTGGTGGTTAATGAATACTTTGTTATTTACCTGGATCCTTGACCTTGGGATGAAGCCTAACCAAATCTTACCACAGAGTTTTTCTGAATCACTGGGAGCTGGACATGAAGTGCAGCTTCATGCTATTGGCAAATTAATTTTATGACTTGTGTATAAAATCTGTTGTATTATTACTTAGTTCTCTCATGTAA